>NW_023603184.1:132828126-133523494 GCF_014898055.3 Talpa occidentalis | reverse complement strand
TCAGTTGGCTTTTGGGATGGGATAAATAGAGCCAGAAACAGTGGTAGTAACTTTCTTCAATATAGAGCCGGTGTGCGCTGTTAATTTAGCCCTTGAACCACCACAGGTTATTGTTCCATGACGTCATAAAAAGGAATTCACAGTCTTTTCAGTTGAGTAAGCAGAGAGAAGCAAACTGTATTCAAGAAAGTAAGAAAAAGTTTATTTACAGGAAAAAGAACAAAAGCAAAGACTCCAAGGCAGCATCGCCAAGGAGGAACAAAATATGCCATTATGGGCCTGTGTCTAGGGGATATTTAAACTCTTTTTTCTCTATACTAAAATCTCATCCTCCTACTTTCTTCTAGGAACAAATTAAATCTGTCAGTAGAAGGATAAACAGGGAGAAGAAGTGGCAGGGGTGACAGATCATACTCTTGGGATCCCTGAAGACTTCTCACTTCTGCCTTCAATCCCTTAGGAGGTTCAGTTATATTCATGACCTAAGGCATCCAAAGAGTTTTTAGTGACCTGTTGTTTTTATTAAATGTTTTCTTCATGGGTTCAGATTTGGTTCTATTTATTTGTATGTAGAGCCAAAGGATATACCAACAGATTAGAAGGCCCCACAGAAATATCTTAGTGTCCTCCTATAAATGTTTTTCTTAGGTTTCTAGAATCTAGACTTTCCTTTATTCTCCTACTACACACACTTATCCTGGAGTAATTGGTTCATCCCCACAGTTTCATTTGCACATGATTACTGTGACTTCCTTCTCCAGCGCAGAAGTAAATTCAACTTTTCATTCATTGTGGTACAACTGGGTGGTCTCATAACACTGACTACATCACAAACTGAATTAATCATCTAGCACAAACTTCTCCAACTCATGATTTGACCCCCTGCTTACTTATCGAGTATATGGCACCAAAAGCAAAATATTAATTTAAATGTCATTGTGGCTAAATTCTTACAATAATAGCCCAAGGCACTTGCTTTTTACAAGAACTGCAAGAGGCCAAGTACTTGCTAACACACTTGCTTGCCAGAATCTGAAGTCTCTGGTAATCTTTTTAATATAGCACATACTCTCTCAAAATACACACACACACACACAATTACAAACACAGGGATAGAATTTAGAAGAATTAAAATTAATTGAGATACTCTTATTTTTACTTTAGGACAATTTCTTAATTACACTTAACTTTCAGGAACATCCTCATTTTAATGACTGATTCCAATTTACAGCAAATTTTCATTTATCAGTATGTTGCTGATCTTTTTAGATGAATATTGGTATAAAATACTTAATCCTTAGATAGCTTTTTCCTGTTAACCAATATATTGTAGATGTTCTCCTTCAAGATCAGGTGTTGTGTCTTCAAGTAATGCAGTCTCAATTTAATGTCTGGCTAAACAAACTCTAATCAAGAAGATAAATATGCCGTAACAATCATGCAAGGCATTCTAAATTCAAATAGAAATGAAAATGACTTTTGAATTATCCATATCATTATTTTCCATCATTTATGAGTGAATAGGTTTTTGTGTGATTCTATATAATGCATATTCTACTATATAAAATGCATATTTAATTATATAAAGATATATTTAAATGTAGACAGATGCTTAACTTATTTTAATAAGCTATTGATTCTATAAAAGGGAATATGACTGAAAGAAATTTTCTTTTACTAATCAGTGTAATCAGGCAGAAATCTCAAGAAAATTAACAATTACTTCTGAAAAGTCTAAACTCAAGCACAGATTTTGAATTTACAATCTGTTCTTATTGCAGACATCAGAATGAGTATTTCCTTAAGCACAACCCATAAAGACATAAAGAACTATGATGATGTATCTTGAGATAAAAAATAAATCAATTTCACTTAGTTATCATCATGTTTGTATTTCCTTGTCTTGGACATTAATGAGTGGGGCTGTATTTGAATTTTGCCTCTAGTCTTAAGGATGTGTGTTTTACTGTTTCCCCGAGGGTATACAATTTTTCTCTGTGTATTTCTATTTTATTTTGTAAGAAAACACTTTTATTAAAGTATATAACATGCATACATCAAAGTGCTAAAATAATAAATATTTAAATTGATGAGTTTATGTCAAGTAAAAACACTTAGGTGAACGTACAGGTCATTACTAGCATCCCTGGAGCCTTTCACAAACCTCTCCAAAGACCATGACAGACATTACAGTATATATTTTATTTTATTTTTATCAATATAGGTCTGTATTTTTTGTTTTTTCATTCTAAATTGAATTACTAATTATGTATTATTTGATGCTTAAATTTATGACTGTAAAATTCATCTGTTTTATATAATAGTGTTTTATTCTTTTTATTGTTTTATGATATCCCAATATATGAAATTAACCTATTTATGTATTGATTCTACTTGGGACGGATATTTGGAGCTATTCGAGGTAGTGGTTATTGCAAATAATGCTATTATGAATAATTTTTTTCTATATCCTTGCCAACAGTTGATATTTCTACCTTATTACTTTTGGGCACTCAAGTGGTTGTATAGTGGTGTGTCACAGTGTTTTCAATTTACATTTTCATGATGACTAATAATATTGAATACCTTTTTATATGTTTAATTGTTCCTTGGGTTCCTTCTTTTGTAAATGTTCTGTTCAAATCTCATCTCTTACATTTGCTTTTTAATTGGATATTGGCTGTTTTTTTTCTTATGATTAATAGGAGTGCTTTATTTTTCTGCTTCCTCCTTTTTTCAGATAGTCTCTCCTATTCTGGTTGTACTTTCAGCTTCTTAATGGGATTTTTAATGAATAGAATTTCTTGATTTTTATAATATCCAATTTGTTGATCTTCTAATAGTAACACATTTTGTGACCTGTTGAAAACGTGGGGTCTCTCCTCTCGGTGTTCACCTGCGTTATGCTTGATTTTTTTTTAATTTTAAGAAAATTCTAATCTTCCTAATTAAATTACCTTTTCTCCTGCTTTGTTTGAATGACAGTTTTATGGCATCACCTTGTATTCAGACCCAATGGAACAGAATTGAGAGTCCAGAAATACACCCACACCTATATGGACAATGAATCTATGACAAAGTTGTCAAAAGTCAGGGGAGGGAAAGGGATCAAAACAAGGGCAGGAAGAGCATAAGGGACTGTGGTGATGGTGTAAGGGTGAATTGGTGGTAAAAATTCTATGGGGACTACACCTGAGAAAAGAAAGCAAACATTGTAGGGGAAAAAAATTTATTAAAAAAAAACCCAAAGTTATCAAAGGTATACAATGGAGAAAGGAAAATCTCTCCAACAAATGGTGATGGGAAAACTGGACAGTCACATACATGAGAATAAACCTAGACCACTCTCTCACATCATATGCAAAGATTAACTCAAAATGGATAAACAAGTTGGATTAAGACCTGAAACCATTAAAAAACATATGCAAACACTCCAACACATTGGCTTTAGTGATGTCTTTGGGGACTGGTCTCAAAGAGTCAAAGAAACAAAAGCAAAAATAAACAAATGGGATGTCACACTAGAAACAACTTCCACACAGCAAAAGTTATCATTAAACTAAAAGGCACTGTAGTGAATAGGAGACAATATTTGCACATCATACTTCTGACAAGAGACTAATATTCAAGATCTATAAAGAACACAACAACAACAACAATAAAGAACAAGCCCAATAAAAAAAACGTGCAGAGTAATTGGACACTTCTCCAAAGAAGACACAGCTGGCCTAGAGGCACGTGATAAAATACTCATCATCATGTCACCTGAGAAATGCAAATCAAAAGCACAATGAGATACTATTTCACACTTGAGAGAATGAACCATTAAAAAAAGTCAGAAGCAACAAGTATTGGTGGGGTTGTGGGTAAAAAGAAACCCTCATACAGTGTTATTGGGAATGTAGACCTGTGTAGCCCTCATGGACAAATATTGTGGAATTTTCTCAAAAATTAAAAAACAGGTCTACCATACAACTCAGCAAGGCTACTCCTAGGTATCTAAAGATTGTAAAAAAAATTAAATTTCAAGTGATACTACACTCCTCTGTTTATTACAGCATTACTTACAATAGTGATGTTATAGAAGGAACCTAAATGACCATAGACAGATGAGTAGATTAAGAATACATGGTATATGTTCACAATGAAATACTACTCAGCTATTACAATGGACTCTTGCCATTGGGGACCACATGGTTTCTTAGAAAGCCCTAATTCTCTAGTATTTATATGTGGATTTGGAAGTTCATAAAATGTTGAGTGCTTAAAAAGAGAAGATAGAAGGAGACACACTTATCATGCCCCCCTTGGTCATGCTTCTCTACCCTGCTCTGTTGGTCATATGACATGAGGTCTGTGCTCTGGTGAAGGCAAAGGGACAGAATTGAAAGGGAACTGGTGACTTTCTGTTTAAAGTAGCTCTAAGGAAACCACTTTTCTGACTCATCCTTGGACCAGGCTTTTGCCTGACTCATAGTTTATGGGGGATGTCACACAATCAATAAAATCTCTTGAGATGCAGTCTGCCAGACAGTCCTTGCTTAGTCACAACTGTGGGGGAAGAGGTCAAGGAAGCAAAAGCAGAGATGACTCTGGCTGGAATCTTAAGACTGGAAAGGAGGAATCTAACCAAATGACTGAGATGCTCATTACACAGACTGCTGGTCATAAAAATGGTGTTCCAAGGGGAAAATGCAGCATGTTAGTGGTTTTAAAGAAATCAACAGTTAAGTAAATATACAGGTATCAGGCTGACTAAAACTATTCTTCCACATTACAAAAGGTATACAAAATAATTAAAATATCCTCAGGGATTTTAAAATTAAAAAAGAAAAGAATCACTAGAAATTTTTAATAGCAATTTATGTACCATCAAGTGACACGCTATGAAATGTAATGTAATCATATACAATATATACAAGAAACACATATTACTTAGTTATTCAGAAACACATGCTTTAAACTTTCTTTTCTCCTAAGTGGCACATCTTTAAAGTATATATAGTATGACTAATTTCCGAGGTCATTTTGACCTTTATTTCCTAGCACATAAAGTATTATTCTTCTGTAAAGAAGTTCATAGTTTAATGGATAAGGTGTCAGGGAATAAAAAAATGAGACTAAGCAAGAATACCCTGGTTCTTGGGCTCTCTGTTATAAATAATGCTCTCATTAAAATTCTGCCTCGGAAGAAAGGCAAGTCCATTAGTCTGGGAGCTAATTTTTACTGGCTCCTTAGATGTATGCATATTAAAAATTCAGCTTTTATAATTGCCAGTCATCAACCACCTAGTCAATGCTGTTCTTGGAGTTTTTAATTATTTACTTCATTTGCATAGACACTCCAATTTATGATCAACCATTTAGTTATCCAGGGACAGTTCTATAATTTTTCTTTTACATTTTTATTTATCCCTTTTGTATTCCTAGGAAAAGCTCTGAGTCAGATTTTATACCACAGTGAGCCTTATTAGGAAATAAAAACTACGGCCACCTTCATGAGACATGCGTGGAAACCATGGTTACTGATAGAACTTGGGCAAATTACGGTTTTATTAGAACAAATAAAAAGCTCTACGTCCAGTTAAATATACTCTTTCTGGGTTCGGCATAATGACTCATGTGAAAATATCTTCTAACACAGTGCACACCAATAGTACTTATTTTCTGTAATTTCCTTTTGGGAGTGGATCTTGTCAGGGAAATAGTATTTAAAATGATACATTAAGCAACTAAATAACAATCCCATGTCATTTGTCATCCCAAAATGTGCATAATCTCTTGTTAGGAATCTGCAATTGTTCCATTTTTAATATGATTTGAAGATGCCAGAAATTAAGTGACTAGCTTTAATGTGATCAAAGCCAATCTTGGCTGTGGGAATAAACTCTATTTTCCATCCTCATATCATGGGTCATTTTCTATTACACTGCCTGGCTTATCTACGAATTACATGTTCTCTCATCATTTTCCAAAAAAAAAAAAAACAACAAAAAAACAAAACCAAGGATTAAACTCTGATTTGAATTCTATTTACAAAGGAACACATTAGTTTAATAGGTTTGTGTAGGGTAAAGAAAATATCAGGCTTTTCTGCCCTTCCGCCATCAGGATAGATGATGGATCCTTGTCCTGAATGCATGCCTGATGGCGGGCACCTGGAATAGGGTGTGGGCATAGGTAGATGGGATTCAGCTGAGCTAAGACTGTGCTTTTAAGGGCGGCGTCACGGGGGGACGCCAGCAGTAGCAGCAGCAGCCCCAGCCAGCAGCAGCAGAACCGAAAGAGAAGCCGAGAAGCAGCAGAACGAACGCTAGAGTGCCCAGATAGAGTGAAGACTTGCTGGGGGCTGGGAGGCCTGCCAGCCTCCCAGCCCCCCAGTCAGCACCCCTGCCTGCCATATGCCTGGTGAACCCCAATAAAAGACCTGCAAAAAACCACTGAGGACTCTGACTCCTCCTTTACCCGGTCTGCATGGGATCAGAGAACCTGCACTGTGCCCATGTCCTGACTTTACAGTTTGTATCCTCCTCTTCAGGTAAATATGAGTTTTCTAATCACTGAAGTATGCTTTATTCTATCTCTGTGCCCCATTTATAGCTAATGTGGGTGTCACATCATTTGTGGTAACAGGTGTGAAGAGAATGAAGAAAAAAGTACAGGTCAAATCAAACAAACAAACAAATAAAAACACTGATATTAATTTAGACATTTGATATTATTGAAAGTTACTTCAACAAATCCTGGCAAGGTACATATTGAGAAGGCTCAAATATAGGGAACTCCAGATAGATCATTATGACAGCATAACTTTAGTTTTTTTTCCCCAGAAATATATACATACCTATGTGCATAAACATTATTTTTGTCCAAGTTTTGAATACATTTTATAAATTTGCTCAATAGTAATACCTTACCTGAATCACCCATGTTTTAGGGAATGTGTACCTCCTGTTCTTCTTGTGGACAGATGTAACAGATATTTTGGCTGTATACTTGCAGCAGAGCTGAGACTTCCCCAGATCTAATCAAAGTTGCCTTATAACATTTGATAGTCACAATAAGGTCCGCTATTAAAACTTACATTTCTATTGTGTGCCACCTGATGTTTGAAACAACATACATATTTTCTAAAAGTGTGGAATATTGAAAAGACTTCATTACCCCCCTAAGAAAGAACTCCATTATTGCACAAAACCATTGCTTTGTCTATCATCTGTGTTCTGCTACTGGCTCCAGCAGCAATAAAAGTGATTGATTTGTAATCACTGGTCTTATTGCTCTCCCTCCCTCTGCACTATCTGGAGGCTTTCTTCACGTGGAACGCGGAAAAGTTAATGTGAATGGAGCCAAATAGCACCACCTGGAGAGTGGGGAATTGATTACCCAGCTTCCTGAGCTGCAAGACTTCATTGCCATATCGTCCACAGCTCCTGGTGTGCAATCTGCTGAAAACCCCCAGAGAGCATAGTGGGTGGGGGACAACAGTGTAACAAAGGATGACAGTTCTGGAAATTATAAAATCACCTCTTCCCAATGCAGATAAACAGTACCTGAAAGTAATTTTTCCTGAAAACTTGAAATCAAAGAATAATTTTGATTTATTTTCCTTTCTGCTTTTCTATTTCTTTCTTCCAATAAGACATCCATCTCAATTCACCCAGTTATCAAAATGTTTTATCATGTTCTATTTCTATAATATAGAGATTATGTTTTTCTCTCCTTTGCTATTCTTCTGTATATTTAAAAAATACATTATTGCAGTTTATGAACTTATTTGATATTTTAGTAAACAACATAATTAAGACATTAGATTTTTTCTATAAATATTGCCCTTTCCTAGGTGATAAGGAGAATAATAATCCACTGTATTTCTCCACAGAGTTCAGCTCAATAAGGAAATACATGAGTTCAACTATCATAATGATGAATATGCAGTCAATGGAATACAGTGTGAAGAAGGCACAGAATTATACATTGGGAGTTAAATGGGAGAGACTAGGTAAAGTCTCAAGAAGGAGATGCCATTTTCCTGAGTCTTGATGCTTGAGGAGAATTCTGACTGATGAGTGATGGGCTACAGCATTTTAATAACAGGACTTAGTGTGAGGTGGTGCCTGGCAATTTGGGGCAGTCTTAAGGTCACTTTATGTTTATAATGCAGGTCTATTGGAGGGTGGGGGGAAGGTAAGCCAGGAAAGGTGACTGGGGCAAGGTTCTGGGATTTTTAATTTCATGAAGAAGCTTTAAACCTTAACTTTGTAGGTCACAAGGAGAATTTTTTTTAAAGATTTATTTATTCATACATGCAAGAACTCAGGTACAGGCCAGATGTCAAGGAGGGTAAAAGGATTCACCAGAGACAGAGTGGGGTACAGAAGAGGCAGATTGATTGCAATACACTGCTGAGGGGAGCAATGGGCGAGACAGGAGAGGACTGCCATGCCATGTGGGTATCTTCCCGGGTGGCCGGAATCAAACCTACATTGCAGAGGCTGCGGACAGCTTCACAGCACTGGGCTCAACCACCTATGCTACCAGGGAGGCCCACAAGGAGAATATTTTGGACGTGATTTCATTAGTTGAAGCAACATATGATGATCTGCATTAATGAAGTGGTAGAAATACCGTGAAGATGAGGTAAATTTGAGAATCATTTTTGGATGGACAGATGGATGGACAAATCCAACAGGACATGCTATTTTGAAAGTGGTTGACAGGGTTTGGAGGGAGGTGGAAGAGAAAGTAAAGCATTGACTAGGTCAACATGATATGAGACTAAGACAAAATCTCCTAATTTAATGGAGAAGAGTGAGTAACTTTTTATATTTGTTTCAGAGAGATTTACTATTTTAACTAGGCCTCAGATCTTTCGAGATGCATAGTCACCAGAGGAAATAAATATATCTTATCTGCTATCAAATTTAGGTAATCTCCTATACTTTTTAAATTAAAAGTATTTTAATTTATAAAAATTACTAAAAGCTTTATTATTATTATCTACTTAAAGCATTCAAAGAACACGCCTCTGTGCCGTGACACCTCGTACAGGCACAGTGTGGAATATCCTGGCACTTTCCAATTTCCTCTTTATTTATTGTTTCTACCTGATTCCTGTCAAGTGAATTTTTATTTTTTAAAGATTTATTTATTTATGCATACAAGAACTGGGGTGTAAGCCATAGGTGTAGGAAGTAAGAGGATTCACCAGAGAGAATGGAGAAGAGAACAGGCAGATCTACTAAAATACACGGCTGATGGGAGCAGCAGGAGAGACAAAGACAGGAGAGGTCTGCTATGCCATGCGGGCTGCATCCTGGCAGGCCAGGGATGGAACTGGTGCTGCCTGGCAATAGCTTGATAGTGCTGTCTTTAACCCCTGCACCACCAGGGAGGTCCCCAGTCAAGTGAATTTTAAATATGCTTTATCTGTCTACTGTATTCTCACATGCTAACAGTTCCCCATGATATTTATTTTTGCCCTTTCTTCTTTTTAAGGATTTTCCCTCTTAATGATAAAGGTTTAGAATGTTAAATAAATGAAAACTTCCTGGTTTAATTAACTCAAAATTATTATTGTATTCTTACAAGGTTCCACTGGTTGTTCTCATGTTCACTGGTTGTTCTCTCTCAATATTCAACTGTCAGTATCATATAACTGACTTATAATAGATTTTAAGTCAAAATGCCTGTGGAGTATTAGGCTTATTTAATTGTAAAGATAATCAAAAGTCTTTGGTTTCATTATGACATAAACAGTGGTCACACTGAGCCTGAGAACATGACTTTAGAGTAAAACCAAATCTGATATTTAAGTGCTGATTCTAATCCTACTAGCTGAATGGACATTGGCAAGTTACCTCAACTCTTTAAATCTCAACTTCCTCATCTGTAAAATTAGGGATAATATTGGTACCAACTATTTTAAAAATTACCTGAGATAAATATTTAAAGCTGTTAGTGTAATAGCAAGTCTAGGTACTACTAAAATATTATTAAAATTTCCATTTTTCAGAAAAATTGAATTAAATATGTGAAAGTTCTAAAGCAATAAAATAAAGAAATAAAATAAAAATTTCATTAAATAGTATCTCTTTTCTTTGGGGCATATTTTCTTTGTAATTCAGTCATAGTTATTACTTGTGTAAAACACAAATCAGTTGTATTACTGCACAGAGTATTTAAACATCTTTAGTGAGTTTGCAGAATTCTGTTTAATCGCAGTTATAGGTTAGAAAATTGCCTTGGGGCCCATTAAAACTAATTTGAATCACTATATCAAATGGATGGAAGGTTGAAATCTGTTCATTTGTTTATATCTAATTTCTCTAATTCAGTTAGTAGGTTAACTTATAATTTAGTTGCAAAGGCTATGAATGGAAGGATAGTTTATAAATCACTTCTAGAAATAAAAATGATGAAATCCAGACAACCATCTATATACAATCAAAAAGATATCAGACTGATATATTTACAATGTAGAGTCTCAGAATATTACTGGAGAAATGCCTATGGGGTTTTGCAATGGTGATCCATAAGAAATAGATCTTAAGACCCTAAATGAGTACTAAATTTCAGAGCAAGGTAATAGGTGCCGATAACATTTTAAAGCTATTACCAGTCACTAAACTTATAATGTTATATGAAATGTCATTTTAAACACAATTATATCTATAGGCATATACTTTCAAATAAAAGGTGTATGTTTATAAAGTTCTCCAAATGTTGTTTTCTTCCCTTCATCAAAGTATCTTGAGAATTTTTTTTTTTAAGATTTATTTATTTATACAAGAACTAGGGTACAGACCAGAGGTGTGAGAGGGTGAGAAGATTCACCAGAGACAGAGTGGGGCAAAGAACAGGCAGATGAACTGAAAGCACTGCTGAGGGAGCAGCAGGCAAGACAGGAGAGATCTGCCATGCCATGTGGGTATCTCCCTGGCCGGCCAGGAATCGAACACGTGCTGCAGAGGCTGCGGACAGCTTTACAGTGCTGCGCTCAACCTGCTGCACCACTAGGGAGGCCCTTGAGAATTTCTCAAAGTCAGTATACATGACTCTACATTGTCAAATAATTACATAGTATTCACTGCACTTATTCTTTCTATTAATTCAACAACCATTTATTGAGCAACTATTACATATTAGGAATTATTGGTGAAGGATGTACAAATGCCCAGTCCATAGTTCTTCCCCTCATGGAAGAGATTCTAGTTGGGGGAGATACAGACAATAAGCATGATAATTTATATATTATTAAGCAGTGATAAATGATATTTAAAAACTACAGCAAATAAGAACAAGAAATGCAATGATGGAGTGAAGTAGGTGTTTTAAAATGAGCAGTCTGGGCGTGCAGACCTCTCCTGCTGCCCGCTGCTCCCCTCAGCAGTGTATTTCGTCGGTCTGCCTGTTCTGCTCTCCACTCTGGCTCTGGTGAATTCTCTCACCCTCCTGCACTTCTGACTGTACCCAGTGCTTGTATAAATAAATAAATCTTTAAAAAAAAAGAATTCTTTAAATTAAAATAAATAAATAAATACATTGGGCAGTCTGGCATGATCCCTGAGATATTTATGTTAAAAAAACAAACACTGGACAGACAAAAGAGAACAAGCCATATACAGTCTGTGGAAAGTTGTTCCAAAAAAGGAAAACTCTTAACAAAGTCTCTGAGGGAAAAGTACAGCTGGCCTGGTCAAGGACTGTAAAAGAAACCAGTGCGGTGGTTTGAGGAATGAGCTTAGTACTGTGCTGTCTAATATAGTACCCACTGCATGTGACTACTGAATTCAGCTCTAAAATACTGAGCCGTATTTCAGAACTATATTTATATCAATTATGTGTTAAAGTTACAATATGAAATGTAGGTTAAATGCAATGCTATTAATTTTACCTGTGTTTTTTGTTTTTCACTTTTTTTTGCATATTAGTGGGTAGAAACCAAATTTCTAGGGTGGACATAATGTAGTAAATACAAATGTTGATTTATATTGCTGTAGAGACCTGAAACCTATAGACTATTATAAACCAATGTTATTTCAATAAAAGAGTTTTCAAAATACTTTTCAATTGCATATGTGACTCACGTTGCTTGCTATTGGACAATGCCAGAGCTATGGTAGAGGGATGGATCATGCAGCCATTCAAAAGACATTGGCTTCTATTTTATAAAATGAAGAGCCCTTGATGAGTCTGGACATAGGAGTGATTGATTAGATTTCTATAGTGCAAGAATCATTCTGGTTACCATATTAAGAATAAATGTTAAGGGAGCAGAGATAGAAACAAGAAGAGCAATTAGAAGGCTATTATACTAGAAGTGGTGGTGCCAAAATCAATCTGTGATAAATTTGACATGTAATCAGAGAGGAAGGAGTGAAAAAGGTTTTAGGTCTGCATCTGAAAGGATGGTTGTCATAAGCTAATATGGGCAGTAAGGTTGGTGGGGATGAGTGGTAGTGAAGACCAGGAGCTTGGCTTTGGATGTTAAATTTAAGATGCCTACAAAGTATCAAAATGGAAATGTCAAGTAGACATTTGCACATATCAGAATTCAGAAGAAAAAGAAAGAGATGTATGCTATCTACTGTGGGGGTATGTGTGTGGGTGTAAATTTGGGAGTCATAATGCAAATAAATGGCAGTATATTGAAAGACATGAGACTGTATGAAATCACCAAAGCAGTAAGTGTAAAAATGAAAGAGGTCCAAAGGCTAACCTGTATGGAGCTCCATGGTAAGAGCAAAAGTAAACAAGTACGACAGAAAACTAGTATATGGGTGTAGACTGTTGTAGGTGGGTGGATATGATGGGAGGAGACTGTCAGAGTTTTCTTTGATTTCCTTAGTGAAATAATCAGAGACACATCAAAGTGAAGTAAAGGAGAGTAATTCTGGAGATTCTTCCAGGAGAGGTAGGAGGGTGAATAATTAATTGCTGGACATCATTATGGATTTCAGTTTTAAGTAAGTCCATTCAGCACAGTTCTTCTTTTTCCCAGACACAGTTGGCAAAAATCTGAATGTAATTTAAGTAAGCTGAGTAGGAAAGTGGAGGGGCTTTAAGATGAGGTACAGTAAAAGTGATGATAGATTAGTAGAAGAAGTAGTGGGCAATATAGTCTTCAGGGTCAGAAAGTAGGATACCTGAGATTATGGCGAGGGTGTTAATGGTGGTGATGCCAACAAGCTAAAGTATATTCATGGGGTGAGTGATGAGGTAGGCTATAGGATAAATCATTATTAGCAATAGGTCAAGGAATTAGAGGTGTTGTGAGAATCATCTATAAGTATATGTAAATCACAATTTCTATTAAAGTAGAATTTGAGACAGTGACTCTACGCTAGAAGCTAAGGTCTTCAGAATTTAGGTGAGGGTGTCAGCAGATGACTGCAACAATGATAGTGGTTTGTTAGACTTTAGATGTGGCAGTTAAGAGAAAGGAGACATACCAAACCTGGTCCCAGTGGAGGAGGGCCTCAAGAGAGCAAAACCAGCCACCAACTGAGAGGGTTACAGGGCAATCAGTGTCTTGGGGTATTTCTGGGTTTGTTACAAGTAGGAAGCTAAAAGGTACATTTGAAGAACACAGATATAGTAGATTTTGCCAATGCTGGACAGTGAGTTTGAGAAGTTTAAAGTATATGGATTTTAGGAGTTTGAGAAAGGTGAGAGAAGAGAATGCACTGGATACACCATCCTTAATTTTGTATTCACCAACTAATACATGATTGGGATGTTTCCCCATTTTGTATATTCACCAACAATACTTGGCAACTGGAACTGCCAGGTCAAAAATGTACCTGAAACGTTGTAATAAACATTGCTAAATATTCCATCAGTTTATACTGCAAATAACAGTGGAATTATAGGCACTGAGTATAATCAAATTTGCAAATCTTTACACATATGATAAGCAAAAAAAAAAAGAACAAAACAAAAAGACTCACTGGTCTTTTTATCCTTTTTTCATTTTAATATTTCAAATTATTCTAAATATATGTATAGAGACATATATATATATATATATACACATATGTAGGTATATATGGCTCCCTTAGTTTCCCTGGACTTTCAACTCCTCAAGGAAGTGAGCTGAGGCCCTAGAGGGGTTCCCACCATTGTTTTTCCTCACTCAGGGGGTGCAGGTCTTCACTGCCTGGTGTCCTGTGTCTTGAAAATCTTTGTTTGGTCATATGTTCTCTCAACCTAGATCACAATTTTCCTATAATACAGCAGATACTTGAGATTTATTTTGTATCATTCTGACTCTGTTCTATCTTTCAAAGAGTAAAAAAAAAAAAAAAAAAAAAAAACCCTGTTGGAAATTTAAACAGCCATTCTGATTTCACAAAGATATTTTGAAATATGTGATCTATATACAAAATTAAATATTCCAATGCAGGGTGAAGAAAATCTTATTCACACATCTTTTTGTTCCTCAAGAAAAGTTTATAGCTTTTTATAAGTATTACAATTGGTTTACTGATTCCATTCCAGGGGTTACATGCTTTTGTTGTTTGTGTAAATGGTTCTTGTTCTTTCATTATTGTTTTGTTTGTTTTCTGATTGATTTTTGGACATTTAGTAACCCATCTTTTTACTAAATTCTCTTATTCTTTTCACAATGTGTTTCAGCTTATCTCTTGAATTTAAAGGTATATAATTATACTTTGCACAACATTTTTGTGAAAAATAACATTTTTCCAACTTCTTTTCAGAATAGAGTGGGAACTTAAGCTCTCGTTCCTGGCTTCTTATTCCTCCTAAGTCACTGCAAGAATTGATAGGTGAGGGCATGAAAACTGGTGGATCATAGAGGATGCATCTAATATTTTAGGTATACGGTTGGAAAAATTTCTTCTTAAATGAGACTAATTAAAGGAAGCCTGAAAATCCCCTGCATGAGGCATAAGCGGCTGTGTTGTCTTTGAAAGATCTGCCTCCCCCAGTCACTCCCAGAGACATGGACGAAATCCAGTCACCAAAGGCTAGATTATCACTAGTTTCTGTGGTTGAAACAGGGCTTTTCCTTACACTCAGGTAAAATAAGAACTAGGGAAGCTCTACTTCCACTTCCATGCTCTAAGAGAGACTAACACGTGTGACTGAAAATGCAGCAATGCAACCTGATTCCAGGGCAAAAATGCTTGTGCCTTCCATTTTACTCCACCCAAGCCCCCTCTCAAAGTCTGCTGCAGCTCAAAACCAATAATATCCCCGACTATGAAGGTCAAAGATACAAACAATGAAAAGTAGGCAAAGAAAAAGTACTTATACAGGGATCAGCAAGCTGAGAAATGAAGAGCGAGCCAAAGTTCTATTAGTGACATTTCCAGTAAACTGAAACAGGTAAGGAGTCATAAGAAAACGTTAATATAAAACGAATGAGGGCTACCACAGGAATATAACGAAAATACTTTCTACAACTAAATCCTGATTCATATACTATTAAATAATGGAACTACACAGATAAAAGGCTAGGTAGAGCTCAGAATTCTACTTGCAATGATAAGAATAAGTGAAATAACTTAGAACAGAGAGAAAATATACAAGAATATGAGAATCATAAGATAAAGATGAACTGGAAGACAGATACCAGATGTAGAGCATGGCAATGGCTCATGTTTAGAGAAAAATAAGAGGTGAAATGATAATCAGACAAATAATAAAATAATCCATAAATTGCAAAAAGGATTTGATCCTTTCAGACTCTAATTTTAAAAGTCCTTGGTGACATACATACTAAAGACGTTCATATAAGGAGCCAAATATTTAAAGGTAAAAAAAAATTATACTATTAAAATAAGCATAGGTTCTGGAAGGAAGAAAACAATCGGCCATCACATAGAGACTGCTTAGAGAAAGGACTGTAGTTGCCAGTATAACCAGGTATGAACTCATTAACCTTCCAACAGCTCTATAATAATCCCTTCCCTTAATTTGGGTTATCCACTAATAGGACCTACCTACCTTTTGATTTCAGAAGTTCACCGAAATCTCTGGCCTGTGATATCCTTATCTACCACTCTTCAGTATTTTACATGAATATATTCATGTGCTTGTTTCCCCCGCACCCCCAGTATTTCAGTAGGATTTGGAGATGCTTGGACACCTCTTTCTCTGTCTCTCTCCTCTCTCCCTGTGTCTCTTTCTCCATTCCTTCCTCCCTCTCTCGCACTGATGCCTGTGTCCATATTCTTCTGTACCTTGTATAAAATTTGCAAGATATTTTGATTAACTGGACATACATAAAGGATGTAGGATTATTTCCATTTTTCATGGAAGGAGTTTACTGTCATGTTCTTTTACTTATCAGAAGACAAATTGCATACATGTTGTAAAGGAGACATTAAGTGTCAAAGCTTCCTGTCTTTACTTGTCACTCTGTGCTCCATTTACTAGCTGAAAATTACTAGACATAACTTCAGCAATTATCTGAACAACGACTAGGGATCATTAAACTGATTATTTTAAATTACTGATGATAGAATCTACTCCAACTAAACAAAACAATAGTGCTTCATTTCTTACTGATTTTTCTCTATTAAAATGTCTTAGAGCAAACCTATACACCTAAAACATATAGTGTTGTAATCAACATTACTTCAACAAACATAATTTTTAAAAAACAAAACAAGCAAAACCAGGTCTTTCATAAATTGTTGCATAGTCATTTTCTGCATTTTCTCATTTAGAAGTTTTTAGAATTCTATGTAGGATAAGCCAAGAAATATGCCCCCAAATGAAGATGTATGGTTAGAAGGCATTTATTAAGTTGGTTTGTTTGTAAGCAAAAGATTCTAAAAAATGAAGTCAATATCTTTCTTCTGCTGGCAGCTACTATTGGCACTCAGCCACCCATATCCTAATTTTGAAATTTTTATGCCTCAGTGGTAGGCAGATGTTTATCTAAATCATTTAAATCTCTGTCTCCTACATTTTAGACACATTTAGTATTAAGAGATGCTCCCTGTGTAATAGCATAGATTAAAAGTTAATTAAGAAGAAGTTAAAGAAGTAGAAAAGTAATTACTTTTTCCATAGGCATTTGTTTCATTTTTGGCAGATCAGAGTTGAGAAAGTGAAATAAAAGCTTGAAAGTCAGAAATATTTTTAAAAATCATTACTGTTTGCTTCTTTATATACTGCAAAGTGCCAAGTTAATTAAGAAATGTAATCCATTTAGTAATGCAGGATGGGCTAATGGATAAAGTAACCTTGCTCATTCAGTAGGATTATTTTATAGGATTGATATTTTTAAAGTTCTGTGCCTAAGTTATCCATAAGAAATAGAAATCACCAGTATGTAATTAGAAATTCTCATAAGGTTTCAAATATAGTAAAATACAATAAGAGAAATTTGGAGAGGTTTTCCTGGCACTTTTTAAATATACATGAAAAATAAGTGTAATGAAGAGATTTTTCATATCTAATTTTATGCTACTGTGACTTAATAGGGAAAATTCTGCTAAATGACAGAGGAATTCAGGTTTGCCTTATATGCTCTGTCATTCTCCTGCTGTAAATATCTCTTTAACCTTTATAAATCCCTGCAGCTATTTCATACAGTGATGTTGTCAGGAAAAGGAATTAGTATACGCAAATTATGAATCTCAGAAAATCTCTAGATTAGGACAAATTATTTTCAGCCTTCCCCAATAGAACATTGCTAATTGCCACATATTTATATTAAATACTTTATTATAATAAACACTATAATTAGAACTGCAAAATTGCTGCCATTAAAAACCATTTTAATCACTTAAATTTGCAAAAACAAAAAAAAATTCTCTTCATACTGAAATGATCCACATAACTTTATAAACAAAGGGGAATAAAATGCATTCTGATTTAGGAAAAAAGTAGGCCTTGCAAAGAGTCCAGGCTACTGTTCATCATGTACAGCAAAAAGTTACAGAAATATTATGGTAGATATTTTGGTTTCTCATTCCCATGGGTTTAGTTAATAATTAGTTAATTAGGGCCATTCAACCTCAAAAATATATTAAACTTTGCAAAGGAAACATTATTTTTATATTTTCTTTTTTATTCTGTTTAATACTCTATAAAACACTTTAAAAATGTCTGCTAGGAACACTTGTATTAATAATTTTCCCTATGGATTTTCTAATGACTAGCTTGTATTTGAGAATAAAGATAGGGTATTTTGGAACTTAAAAGGGGGGAGGGGAAAAGAAAATATTTCATTGTTTCATTATTTACTTCTGAGTTCTACTTAGCAATTAAGTAAAACTATAACATTCAGATAGTGACACATATTAAAACAAAACAGAATTTGACAAGGACTTGTAAACGGCCTAGGTACAAAATGTGGAATAGTAGAAAGAATACAATAAACATTGGCATCAATAGACCGAAGTTCTCATCCAGGTCCGGTGAATCTTTTTTTTTTTTAAAGATTTATTTATTTTATTTATACAAGCACTGGGTACAGTCAGAAGCGCAGGGTGAGAAAATTCACCAGAGCCAGAGGGGGAGAGGTCTGCGCTCCATGTGGGACCCTCGCTGAGGGCCGGGGATCAAACCTGCGCTGCAGAGGCTGTGGGCAGCTTTACAACCCAGCGCTCAACCGCTGCGCCACCAGGGAGGCCCCAGGTCCAGCGAATCTTGAAAGGCAATCCCCTGGCCTTCCGGCTCATCACTGTACCACCATGGTCATCACGTGAGCATCCTTGTTAGCCCTCGACCCTGACTCCTGATAATCTGGAGCCATAATGTGATCAGCGTGGGGGCCTGTAGTTGCTGTCCCAAGTCAGTTTTCCAGGAATGAATTATCTGGAAGTGAGCTGGTTGTATCCTGGGGATGAGGTTTCTCTTCTGCTTTGTACTTCTCTGCCACACTCTGGGTCAAAAGCAGTGTGAATGCACAAGGTCATCATACTTTCAGCAGGTTCCCTCCCTCTTTGAGGGGTGTGACATGCAGTAAGTACTGAACACACACTCAATTCCATTCTCATCTACAACATGTCTCTGCTTTTGAGCAGCATTAATCACAGATAATTTTTGGTCAGTTTTTAATTATAGCTAAAGAATATCTAGTTTCCATTTCCCTTTGTTATGGTCTAGTTAAGAAGGGTTAATATGAATTGCAAATTCCTCCTGGTATAAATTAATGCTAAATGTCATTTGAACTCAAATGGAATTAAATTTGAATCATGGATTCAAATGGGATCTTTGTCTTCCACATTTTATTCAGTATTCCAACTCACACTTGACTTATTTTTCCCCTTGGTCCTTCTCCTCCAGGTAAAACAATCTTTCTTTTTAAGCTTTTTCTTCAGAAGTTCTCATTTCTTGTTTTTATGGAAGTCTTTTTTTTAAAGTCTTATTTTTATTTATTTATGCATATATGAACTGGGGTGCAGTGCAGAGGTACAGGGGTGGGAGAGGATTCATCAGAGACAGAGAGGGGAGCACAACAGGTGGATGGACTTAAATACAACACTGAGAGGAGCAGCGGGTGAGACAGGAGAGGTCTGCTGCGCCATGTGGGTCTGCTCCTGCATGGCCTGGGATCGAACTCATGCTGTGGTGGCTGCAGAGAGTTTCATTGTGCTGAGACTTAACCCCTTGCGCCACCAGGAAGGCCCTTCATGGAAGTCTTAAATCACTTCTTCAGTCACATTTGTAGTCTGGAACACTTGAATTGTGGTCTCAAACAGGAAATGATGTTAAGTACTAAGTAATGTCAACCATAGGCATAGGCCCCGGTCATTTTCACAGGAGATACTTTCAGGTTTTTACCTGTGTTTATTTTTCTGCTGCACACATCTGGTAAGATATTAGAATATTTTCTAGAAAATCAACTTAGTTATTAAGTTTTCCCTTTTGATTCCCTTTTAATTTCATCTTGTGTTCAGGTTTGCCTGTTTGTTTTTATGTGCTATAAGGGGCAAACAGAGGGGAAATAGGAGAAGAAAAATTAGCCTTGCATGGAGACTGGGTAACAATATATACGAGGAGAACCAAAGTCTGATTAAAATTGACAGAGAGCATTTTTTTGTTTACTGTTAAAAAAATAAAAAATTCTTGTAGATTGAATTCATTCTCTTGTTATTATAATATAGGTACAGAGAGGGGAAAATTCTCCAATACTAAGTCTGGAAGACTTATGCCTTTAATCCAAATAATCTGTGAGAAACTTTGCAATCAGCATTGGTTTCTGTGCCTGATGGAGGTAAGTCAGAGTTTACTAGATATGAGTTATCTGGAGATGTGCCCCGCAGTCAAGGGGTCACCATGCCTCTGTGATTCTCTTCCTCACTCTGAGTTATGCCACAAAAAAATCAAAATCAGTGTGACCACAACAAAGGTCATAAGATGTCCAGAGGGTCCACTGCTGCTTCAAAGGTCACCTGATGGCTGACACTAACTCCTTGTCCAGTCTGGCACAGATGGATCAGTTGATGCAATTTCCTTTACCAAACACATGAAAACAGCTATAGAGGTACGAGATGGAGGATGTTTATATTTTAAAAACATTTTGACATCGGCTTCCCTTCATTGTTCAATGTAAAAATAGTCCCATCAATAAAAATTATTTCATATTGATACAAAAATAAATGAAAATTATCTTCTTTGTTGTTGCAAATAAAGCTTATATAGCATGTTCACATGTTTGAAAACAATATACAAGTATGTTCCAGGTGATAGAAATATACCAGATTATAAATGAGATAGAAAAAGGGAAATCTATTTTTCATTTGATAAGCAGGGATGTGTTAAAAATAAGTCTGCCTCTTGGGCAAAATTTATCAAGTAATTCTCACAACAAAGGATATAAACACTATGGTATGCAGCTGCTCAGTGTTTGACAACAGATTACCAGGGAAAGTGATAGGAATGTGATCAGCCTGAGGGCCAATCTTGGGCAGAGATGTCATCTGTCAGCCTCTGGAAGGCACACCCCTCCTGGGTTTGTCAGAAATCTTGCTGATTCTGTTAAATTTTGTTTATTTATCTGAACTTCCCCAACATGGGTCATCCACTCTCTAGGTGCAAGAAAAGTGGCACCTTGGTACTTTACACTATTTTAGTACAGCTGGAAAAGACTTAATTAGAATGTTGCAGCAGACATAGGAAATCATTTAGAAAAGAAAAATGAAAACTAGCACCCACAAGGGAAGAGAAAATACAAACTGAGAAATGAATGAGATGGGGGAAAAAAACAGCAAATAAAAAAGCAAATGTGCTGGATGCGTCTTGACACTCCAAGGCCATTCACGCTCTCTGAACCTAGTTTCTCAGTCACACCAAGTGCTTCTGAAGCCGTTGTTCACAAGGAGCGCTGGTGAAAGCTTTTCTTGGCAATCCCTCTTGGGCTCCTTTATTTCTACCTTTCATTTGATAAATGTCATTTCTTTTTGAGATATTATTCCTTTGCTATAAAATATTTTCAGAGAGAGGAAAAAAACACAATGAGCTGAGTAAGGGACTGGCATGTAAAACACTAGCACTAGCAAAGTAGAGCTGTTCGTCACCCTTGAAAGGGTAACTTCTGCAAGGAGGCAACAAGGGAGGGAAAGCCTGTCCTTATAGCCAAATTAAAATGCCACCAAACATTGTGTCGTCATCGTTAAAGGGTAAGACACTGCTGTGATGGGATGTTTCTGAAAGAATATCTTGACTGCCCTCAGACAAACAAGTAGCCCGGATGTTCTGGTGTGGCTCCCCCTCTGCATTCTGAGCCTCAACAATAATGCTGAAGAGTAAAGACCAGTACCAGAGTTCTACCAGTGACAGTCACACAGTCACAGCTTGACACCCTATGATTCATTTTGCAGGTTGTTTTTTTTTTTTCCTGAAGTCCATAATGAATTAGGTGGGGGAAGAAGAAGTTAGGTTAATAACTTAGGTGAAGAGGGCCTCCCTGGTGGTGCAGTGGTTGAGCGCTGGGTTGCGCTCCATCCCCGGCCACTGGGCAAGGGTGCCATGTGGCGCGCAGACCTCTCCTGCCGCCCGCTGCTCCCCTCAGCAGTGTACTTCGTCAGTCTGCCTGTTCTACTCCCCTCTCTGGCTCTGGTGAATTCTCTCACCCTCCCTCTCCTCTGACTGTACTCAGTGCTTGTATAAATAAAAATAACTTAGGTGAAGAACAGTCTGGTGACAGAGAGGGGGTATAGGAAGATTGAATGAAGGGGGAACTATGTGGAGTATTGCAGACTTCTGAACTTGCAAGGTAAGAGTTGACAGTGCCACCCACAATTTTCAAAGCATTTACATACATTGCTTTGCTCTATGTAAGTAAGTGTGTTCCTTTACAGATCTATTGAGACAGGGTTAAAATTCAGCAATTCATTCATATATTTGGTTGTTAATTATTAACCAATAATACTAGATGGTCAGAATTAAAGTAGATAGCAATAAAGAATAAAAAACAATATTCTCTTGAGATTTTAAAATTCATTCATTCATGTATATATATTCATTTATTCAAAAATATTGATCAGGTTCCTACCATGAGTTAAGTGTGCCTCTGTAAAGATACAAATGGGAACACAGAGATCGTTCCTGCCTCAGGCTACTTAGAGTTTTGCGTGAAGAATTATTTGCAGTTGTATGAGTGACAGTAACAGTAAAACCTCACAGTGAATTGTGCCAAGCTTTCAGGTCTCAGGGGTCCTGCTTTGGGACAATGCACTGACCCACGAGAGGAGGGATAACTTTGGGTTTTTAATTTGGAAACTATTTTAACTATATTCTTTCTCTTCTCTTCTTTTGCATACTAATTGTATTAAAGTTGTTTTTTTTTTTTTTTCTGTTGAAGGTCTTATGTGCTAATATTTCCTTTTAACGGGATAGATGGCAGAACCCATTCAGATCAGGCAGGTTTGGGGGCTCCTGGGGTGCCCCTCACTTTGCCTGCTAACAGACAGGCTGAGAATTTTCCAAAACTCCCAATTACAATTTCTTTCTGTTTAACATTTCCCTTTTAAATAACCTGGATCATGTTAATCTTTTTATCTCATGAATAAACCCTATCACTGGTACCCTTGAGTCCATTCCTGTGAATCCATAGATTTCCCACCACCAAAGTACCCATAGTTCTCCACCATAATCTATAGTGTTCTCCTCCCTTCTGTGTCATAGTCTTTGCCTCTCCTCCCACTCCCTCTCTCCTCAAGGATCAGTCTTACCGTTTGTCTTTGTCTGATGCTTTGTTTGGTTTTTCTAGATTCCACATATAAGTGTAACCATCCAATATTTATCTCTCTCCTGTCTCACTTCACTTACACTAATCCCTTCTAGTTCTATTCATGTTGCTACAAGTGGCATGAGTTTATCTTTTTGATCGCTGAGTAGTAGTCCATGTGCATATATACAATATTTTTTTGATCCATTCATCTGTTCTTATTGTGAGGCTCAGAATTTGGACAGCTATCCCAGAGCTATCTGGAGTCTGTACCTGGGCTTGAGAGTCCTCAGTCTAAATTTTTAATGAATAAACTCACTTATTTTTGCTTGGTTCAATTTTTATCAACACCTGGTAGCTGCTGCTTTTAATTAACAGAAAAAAAAAAGATTGTGCATAGACCTAGAGTTATGATCTATTGTAATGAGAATGAGGTAAACTATATGTATACATGTACATGTGTAATATACATGTGTACTTGTGTGTGTGAATGTGCACAAAGCATTTTTATACATGTACCTATATAGAGTACTTATATTGTTTTCTGATTTGCTATGGAATTTAGTGAGTTCTGGTCTCTGATTTCATGGCTATCAATTACTTAATGACATAAATTCTATCAAGTGCTGGACAATAACATGATGACCTGAAGCTTTACTGCTGTGTTCTGCCTGAGTTCCTCACATCAGATCATTAGGTATTGGTACTCACACTAAAAGTATTGTTTCCAAAGTGTACCCAGAGAAGTGCTTTAATCAAGACTATTTAGGGTATTTGTTAAAATATATATTCCTGTGATCTTGAAGATAAATTTAATTAGAACCTCTCAAGCTGAGACTTGGGACTTTGCACTTCAACACAACTATATCAGGTGATACTGAAACAAAAGAACAACCAGACCAGAATTTCCTTCACTGGTGAATGGGACGTCTATCTTGCCCCTAATGCAGGCAAATTATTTCTCTCTGGCCCTACTTCTCATCTCTTCCCACCATCTGGAACGCATAGCTGGGTGTTCATAACAAGTTCTTTAGTGGGGCTGTGTCAGTTATGTTGATTTTCTTCAAAGATCTAGAAATAAGTCATATTTAAAGCAAAAGCTCTTACTGAGAGGGATAAAATACAGTAATGTAATTGGTACAAGTTGTGAAAATATGAAATATGGAAAATATGAAATATGATCAATTTCCTGATGCCCTGATCTATTTGTGGGCGACTTTCTAAAGAATTCTATCTGAAATAAATACAAATAAAATATAATTTTTTATATATTCTTCTTTTCCATCAAGTCTGTTTCTAAATACCAAACACATATTGTGTTTTCTTTTGTCTATTTTCCAAATGGTATTCTTCAACTGTATAAAAATGTATGTTTTTTTAAAAAGGTTTTTTATTTAATTTTGCCTTGTCACTTGAGGTATATTATATAACTTTCTCTTAAAGAATTACTTCCACATTGGCCCAAAATTGCTTGCCTGGGATTCTGACCCTCTGGAGTCTCCAGGGCTGCCTCCAGCTTTCTCAGAGTAAACTCACAATAGCTTTGGGCAGCCTGCTGGTGCCCAGCTACCTGGTATGGATTCCACTGAAAGTACAACAGCAAAATCTGGTTTTGAAACATCCTAGAAAAAACATATATATGAATAGAAAATATTTATTTATGGGCATGTATTCCAATATAAGCTTCCATTGTCAACTAGAAATAGAACTATATTTATAATTAAATAACTATAATGAGTATAATGATATTTCATATGTACACAAAATGCAAGACAAAACTGTAAATCAGAAAGCATATGAGGAGTTAAAGTAAAAGCAGTGTTAGCTCACATAGATCAAAAAAGCCCAAATATTGAATGAAAAGATGTTTCTGCTACAGTGATCAATACCAAGACTACCTCTAATAAAGAAAGCCCCCATTTCACTTTTTGACTTTACTTTGTAGTTAATTGAGGATAGTTGTTTTCAGAATACTATATTCATTTTCACTTTGGAATGTATCTAAATTACTAAACTGTTTTTAGATTTCATCAATGGGGAATAATGGGTGAGTTGCTTGTTTCTTTCTTAAAAGTCATCTACCAAGTTGTTCAGGGAGTATGTGACTTTAGAGACCCTCAGAAAGCAATTGCAATCGATTGGGAGAAACTATAACTTGGTGACAGAGAAAAGACTAAAGTCAATGGTGTTTTATGAATTGAAAGGAATATGATGTTTACTGCATCTCTGGAAAGTATTTCACTGCTTAGGGAACTGTAGACTATTTAGAGCAATTTCTATACTTTTTAGCGCTTTATAAATTAAAAATTATACATATGTAAGGATTTTTTTATATTACATTTTTTATAATAGAAAAACATTAAGAAAACATTGACATGAAATAGAAGAGATAAAGACAAGAGTCCAAAGGAGTTATGTAAAACCTTATTCTAGCTCACAATAAGGACTGAAAAAGAGTGAAATGAGCACAAGATTTTCAGATAAGCAGAATACACATGAATTTTGATTTACTGTAATGACTATTAGGAAACCTATATGGAGATATATGATTTGGATATGTTTGTGTGTGCGTATATACACACATAAACACACACATACACACACAAAGTCTGCTATATATATGAACATAGACCAGTATTACAACCAGGTAGAATGGTTCTAACTGCTTAAACCAGTTCTAAGCTTTTCTAACATGATCTAAATTATTAGAATTTTACTACCACTTCTATGACATGACTTTTTTCTTCCAGTTATCCATTCAACATCTAATATTTTAGAAAAAAAGAAAAATACAAAAAAAGAAAATCACATCAAATCACTGGAAGGAAGGGATTAAAGTAATGGATATGTAATCCATTAACTTCCTGCTTCAGTCTGTTTGAGAAACTATGACAATATACCACAGACTGGGTGGCTTACATACAACAGGAATTTATTTCCCATAGTTCTGGGGCTGGTATGCCAGCAAGTTTCTGGGAGGACTCTTTTCCAGTTTTCAGACTTGCTAGAACTTTAAGAGGTGAAGGGGTTAATGAGGTCTGTAGGCCGCTTTTATAAAGGCACTAATCCCATTGTGAGAACTCTACCTCCTGACATAATCACCACCAGGAGGCTCATACAATAATAACATCACTTGGGTAGGGGGTGGGCGGGGCCGGGGGAGGTTAGCATTTCAACATATGAATTTTTAGAGAACACAAATATTCTAACCATACAAATCTAGAAATATAAAAATTAAGGCAAACCAAAAGAAAACACAAAGAAGATAATAATGTAGATGGAATGAATGATTATGCTAAAGAGGTTAAAATTTCCACACTCTTAAAAAAGGAAATTAAATAAATAAAAAGGAAAAAGGAAGATTAGAAAAATCCTAAAATCAAACAAACAGAAACAAACTGCCCAACATATTTCAAATATGTAACATTTGAATAAATAATACTAACAGGGAGGTAAAGGATATTTAATCCAAATAACTGCTGGATGCAATCATTGGACTGTATGCTTTCAGGATAAAGAGAAAATAATTCTAAGGAATAAAATTAGATGACAATCTCACACCATACACAAAAATCAATTCAAAATGGATAAAAGACTTGACTCTAAACCATGAAACCACAAACTACATAGAAGAAAACAAAACATTTTTGCTACATAGAGCAAAACATTTCATGACATAAGCTTTAGCAATGCCTTTATGGATTCATGCCCAACAGCAAGGAAAACAGAAGAGAACATAAACAACTGGGACTACATCAGCTTCCATACAGCAAAAGAAATCATAACTAAAATGAAAATATACCTTACTGAATGGGAGAAAATATTTGCCCACCATCCATCCAATAAAGCACTGATATCAAAGATACACAAAGAACACATAACACTTGACAAAAACAAAACAACCAACCCAATCAGAAAATGGGCAGAACTATAGACACTTCTCCAAAGAAGACATTCGGACTACAGATAGGCATAGGAAAAAATGGTCACCGTCATTTATTATTAGAGAAATGTTGATCAAGACCACTATGAGATACCATCTCATACCTGTGAGAATGGCCCATATCAAAAAGACCAGAGTCAATAAGTAATGGGGAGGATGCAGAGAAAAAGGAACCCTCCTACACTGCTGTTGAAAATGCAAACTGGCCCAGTCCTTATGGAAAGCAGTATGGTGGTACCTCAAAATATTAAAAATTGAGCTGTTGTTCGACCCAGTAATTCCACTCCTGGTTACCTGGTATTTGTAACCCAAAATTCAAAAACACTAATTCAAAAGGAAACATGCATTCCCATGTTTACTTCCCCAGAACAGATGAGTGGATCAAGAAAATGTGGTATCTATAAATGGACTACTACTCAGAGATCAAAAAAAGATAAACTCATGCTAATTGTAGCAACATGGATGGATCTGTAAGAGATAATTCTAAGAGAAATAAGTCAGAAGGACTAAAATAAATACTATTTCATGTCTCTAATATGTGGAATATAAAGTAAATAAACTAAGAAACAGTCAGATAAAGACAAGCTTAAAAATTAACCTTGTGGCTGACTATAGAAACTGAAGCACCACGTGGGGAGGGGTAAGAACAAAGAGGGAAGGAAGCAGAATGGAATTGAGGGTGGAGTATGGATGATTTGGTGCACTATGATGGTAATACCTGATAAGGGTATCCAAATATTACCTCAATTAAAAAAAATTAAAAAATAAATTAATTAAAATAAACATATAACAAATACCAGTTAGGTTTCCTTTCTTAGAGGTCTGATTCAATAATACTGAAACTACTTTGTGTGTAAGATTGAACATATGAGTAACATATTGTATATATGTATACATGTGTATCTATAGGTTTATATGTGCATATATGTGTGTATATATATGCATATACCTCTGCACATGCATGCACACAAAGGGACCTATGTGTCCTATCAGAAGGAGAGTTTTAAATATGGGAAGGTAGAAATAAGAATTCTTACTGTATGGGAATCAGAGAGTATGAATTCACAATTTTTAATATAGCTTATTAGCAGTATAGATCTAGGGCTGTGTGTGTGTATGGATGTGTGTGTGTGTGTGTGTGTGTGTGTGAATACTTTCATCATTATATCTATTTCTAACTCTGCTTACTGAGAAGCAAAGACTTCCCTGACATGATGAGAACAAGTAAAACTTAGATCTTGATCCCAATAACATTCTTCACTAAAAGGATCCAAGGATTCTTGGAGAAATGGCTGCTTCCTGTGGAAGGGTAGGGAAATTGTGTGACAGTCTGTGCCGTCCTGTGCTAGAAGTAGAGAATTGCTCAACGAATTGTGTGGACATGTCCAAAGGACCCTGTGGCCACCTTGAAGGAATGCTCAATAGTCAAGAATGAAATAATTTGAATATTCAAATAAATGACATAAAGGATAATAACTTATTGAAGAACATAGAAATACATTAATATATTTTAATATAAAAATGAGGAAGAAAGGAATATACTTCCTCTTGGTAGAAAATAAACTAATAAGTGAAGAAATGATAGAATTAGAAAATCATTACAACCATTGTAATAATTGATGAAGGCGAGAATTATCATGACAGCTAAAATGAGCAGGTGAAATTTTGAGCAGACATGGGATTTTTATAGACTCTCAAAGTAATAAGGCTTATTAATTACAAAGTGAAATATTCTGCTCTGCAGTGGAAAGACTTAGGAGAGTCTACCATAACTGCATGACCAAAGTTAACCTCACCAGAAATGAGCTAGATTAACATGTGCCTCCTGATATAATTCCCTGAAAAAAAGGTCACTTCTGGAATATTCCTGTTAAAGTATTATGTGTTGCATCTAATTATGAGGACAGACCCAAATTATGGGATACTATAAATAACTTACAGATACTCTTCTAAAATGTCAATATCATGAAGCCCCCACCCCCCCCCCCCAAAAAAAAAGACTGTGGCACTATCCCTGATTAAAAGGAATTAAAGACATGACTGAATGCAACACATGATACTGTTTTTTTTTTCTTTTGTTATAAAGGCATTATTTGGGGCAACTGGACAAATTTAAATAATGTCTGCTGATTAGATACTTGTATCAATGCCAGCTTACTGATTTGCATAATTTTCCTGTGGTTAAGAGAATGTCCCTATTTTTAAATATTACATAATGAACTATTTATGGGTAAAGGGTTATCATACTCACAACTTACTCCCAGATATTTTGGAAAAAACATATATGCATGTATACATTCAGAAAGACAGGACAGGAGAAGGCAAATATAATACAATTTTAACACTCGGGAAATTGTACATTGTATTATTTCTATCATTTTTTAGTGAGATCTAATGTATTCCTAAATGAACAAATAACTCAATGAATTTTTTTTAATCACTTTTTTATGACCTCCACTGATTCCATGTTGTTCCAAGCTCTTTATCCAGACTTCTGCCTCCCTGGCCTTTTTAGTCTATTCTCCATAGGGCAACTAGAGCAATTTGTTGAAAATATAAATCAGGTCATGTCACTCCTTCGCCTCTAACTCTGTCAAGGATCCAGTGCCCTTTTCACACTGTACTGAAATAGCCTGTCTACATATTTTTCTCAACCACTAAACTGCAAATTCCTCAAGGAAAGAACTGTATCTTATTTGTTTGCTTCATTTCCTCATGCACGCAAGTACACACCCATGAGAGTATTGACACTATGTAAATGTTTATTTTGTTCATCTATTTAGCACCAATCATGGGGAAAATATATGATCATGTATTTGCTGCAACTTTCACCTATTTTATAAGTTTATTAAGTGCTACATAATATTACCTTAATTTGGTTCCTGCTGCTCTGATAAAAAACATTTCATTTTTCCATTTTATTATTGGAAAATGATAGTGGGCTTCTGATTTGGCATCCCACTTCAAGTCTTTGCTGCCTGATTTATCTGAAACTCTTCATGGAATAGGACTGTGCTGATTATTAGCAGCTAACAGTTACCTCTGCTAACTATGCTCTCAGTTAATAGTTTCTCAGATTTCTAAATATCAGTGAGTTTTTGCTTTTAATTAATTCTATAACAGAAAAAAAAAAGTGTTCTGCATCATGGATATCTCTGTTCCTGAGGCAGATTATGCTAGAAGAGGGAAAGAAAAGGACCACTGAATATTTTCACCCATGTTCCTCACATCTTTAACCTTCCTAAACCAGAAACACTTGTTATACCCCCAAAGTACATCAACATAAAAATTAATATAGGAGTATTATTTTTGTCTTTTCTAAACTCTTCATTGTTAAAAGCATTTTCGGTATCTGATCATAACCAAGGGTAGATAGCATGTGATTTTCCTAGAATTCAATCAAACTGTAAAGCTAGTTGTGCCTTCTAAATATCATGGAACATTAAATTCTAGATAACATAAACACACAGTCCCCTAGCAAGGTCTCTCTTTTCTCTAAACTTGCTCAAGTTCCTCTTCTCTGTTACTGATACAAGTGGTTGTTGTATCTCCTCAGTGTTCCCATAAATTTTCAGCTTCCTACTACTCATTTTGCTTTTTATGGTTATGTTCACATGTAACACCAGATTTACCATTTATAAAATGTAAACTCACACTAACAGCGCACCGGTAGGGGAGTATAAAGAGCTCTATTAGCTCCATAACACCCTTTGCTTCTGTAATGCTGGTCAAATTGACACCCATAAGTGCAAAAAGGGGACGATTAAAACCAAAAGCACCACTCACCCACCCATCACCTTTGTTCAATTCCTGTGAATTGAACAGGAAAGGTATCTTCCTGGCTTTGTGTGGGTTTCTCCTGAGCATACTCTGAGATAAATAATTTGAAGATGACCCTAGGAAACATAAGGAAAAGTGAAATAGAAAAGAGGGAACACCAATAAAGGGTGTGTTATAAGCACACTATGGACAAACAGGTTAGGACCCATTGATGCCCCACTGAGGAATCATATGAAATCACAATTGTCCCACTAGAGGTTAAAGATGCTCAACTATTTACCCACTGATTTTCATATGTTCCCACGGGGCAATACTTCCTCACGCTTGAACCTAGTTAGCCATGGCTTCTAAGTAAAACCCTCAAAGAAGGAAAATTCAGAGAGATATAGGTGGGGGAAGTCCTTAGGTAGGAAGTGGATAAGGGCCCTGAGAACTGTTCAGCGTAGCTACAGGCTAATGTGAGGTTATGGGGCGAGGCTTCACCAGATTCTGCTTTGGTGTCCTGGCTTATTTTGGAGGCTGATCCAGGGTAAATACATCATCTGTGAAGAAAGAACTGTTCACTGAAGAGCTGTAGAATCTAATTCAATTAACAAGTATGTCACTGATAGAAATTCTTGCATTTTCAGTATTGATTTCAGATGGACCTCAAACTATGGCACTGAAAACCAGCACTTCTTTATATAAGACATATAAATGCATAGACATATTGAGACAATGGTCATTTGCAGTCAAAATATAATATAAATATAATGTCAAAATATAATGTCAACATAATAAGTCTACAACACCCGAAAGGGGAGATCCTATACTTCTAAAACACAAACAAGTGTAAATCACTATTAGTCCAATAAATAAATAAATAAATAAATAAATAAATAAATAAATAAATAATAAGTAAATAAACTAATCACATAATGTTTTAAAATTAAATGTGTTCCTTCTATTTTTCCTATCCAAGTGGCTGTGTAATCTGTTTTCTCTTTGTAATTTGACTTAATAGGGAAATAATTCAATTTAACTTTGAATGAATCTTGTCTCTGGGGCAACTTCATTATTTTCCAAGTTCTTACTCATCTTTTCTTCTCCACATTCTTTTCCTGTGTATTTTCCCCTTCTCTTTCCCCTCCCCCTTCCCTTCCCTTCCCTTATCATTTCTCTTCCTCCTCTCGCCCCTCCTCCCCTTTCCTTCAATCACATTCTCCCCTTTTCTCACACTGGTTCAAGCTACAGTCAACTGTTACATATATATATATATATATATATATATATATATAATAACCAGACATGGTTTTTCTACCTCCACTATTGCTTTCATTTCTCCTTGATCGTTAAGCTGATAGGAAGGACATCATTCCTTGGCTCTTAACTCTACAGTATCTTCAAATATCACCCTGAGTGAAGGTAAAAATTATCACAATGACCTATATGACTATGAAACTTGCCCTTGGTCTTCCTACCCACTGACACCTCTAAGGCCTTGTTTTATCTTTTCCACCACTGTTTCCCTTGTTCATTCATGCCAGTTACTATTCCTTGCTTATTCCTGAAACACACACTGGGCATATTCCAGCCTCAAGGTTTTATGAATGTGTACTTTTTTTTCTTGGTAACACACCCAGACACAACTCCCATATACCCATAGGTATATAAAATATATATATAACCATAGGTATATAAAAATGACTTTGTTCAAATTGTATCTCAATTAGAATTGCAGCCCCCTTTTCCCCACAAAACAAAGATCTCTTACCTTATATTTTCTCCACAAAATATATAATTATCTAATATACTAGTAGCACACATTAAGTAGTAAAGATTAGATACACACACACAGAGTAAGATATAAGAATAAATTCATATATAACACAGAAATAATAAAATCACTCCAGAGTCCAATTTCAGTGTATCAGATATAGAAATTCTTACTAAAGAATATTCAGTAGTATATACTGAAACTATAAAATGCACATTAAAATTAAAATCTTGGTTTGAATCATTTGATAAGAAATTATAACAGGATATCAGGATACATGTGATCTCAACAAACATTCAGAAAGAGACTAAAACACACAAATACATTAAAACATACAAATGGAGAAATAATCCCTAATTTTGTTGAACTGAGAATCCTTCAGGCGCTAGAATATGTAGCTTTGCTTCATGGAATAGTGACTGACTGTGAAAACGTAGAGGAAGTATTTTCTACATGTCCCATCATCTGCCCACTCACCCCAAGGTCAGCAGTCTCTATGAGCTAAGACATTAATAACAATATGATTCAAATCCCTTGAGCCAATGGTAGGTTCATGATACACTACTTGTTCTCCTTGGTATTCTACACCATGTTCCTCACAAACTCAACACTATTTCACTATAGTCAGAAACTGAAGACCCCAGAATAACTATAAAAAATATGAGGAAGATTTGTTCAGTGTATTTGAAAACTGAGGTAGAACAATTAAGGTACAAGAGTGTGCTATAACTTCCTGATCTCATATCATCATCCAACAACCGACAGAGGCCACAAAACCCAAAATAAAGTCAGAAAGTATGGAAAATAGAGGGTAATCATATAACAGCTATAACATACATACATATACATTTGTTGTAAGTGTATAGATATGTATGTATATATAATCGTTAACTAAAAGAAAACATGTTATCATTGGCTTTTAAGATGAAACAGATTTTGGATCAACAAATTCTACATTCTTCTGCCTGATAATTATGTTTTGATCTTTATTATTTTCTATTTGCTGCTATTTTAGTTTTATAGTATCTTATTTTACATATATTTTAATGCCTAGTAAGTAGTTTACCTTGTCAAACATTTATTTATCAATTCATATTCCAGATAGATGAGAGTAACTTTCTTGATTTTTATGAATATTTAAAACATGAACAATACCAGAAATAACATTGGGAATTTTATTAAAAATTATTCATTAAAAATACTTGTTGTTTTATTAAACCAATCTGTTACTAAACCAATCTGTTATTAAACCAATCTGTTACTCTATAAAAGGTTAAGTAGTAGTATGTTTGTCTCTTTTAATCAAAGAATTTGGCATGCACTTACATGTATATAAACATCTATTTACATCTCTCCTTATTACAAGGCTTTTACTTACATATTTTTTTGCTGATATTGTTAATTTGCATTTTTAACTTTTGCTTTGGCAGCAGAGAGGAAAGCTACTAAAATTTTAATTTTACTGGACTACATTGATGACATTTTAATTAGTTCCAAAACTGAGTTGGTACTTAGTTCCTCAGATTTTTTTATGTAGATTACTGAATTAATTATCTTTTCATCTTAATGGATAAATATGTAATTTGTATATTACTGCAATAGTATAAATTATAAGAAAATAATAACAGGGAAAGATAAAGCAAGTCTGAGTATGGTTTGTTACTGACTTTCACAATGAAATGATTTTGGATCGACAAATTCTACATTCTCCTTCCCAATAAATTATGTTTTGATCTTTATTATTTTCTATTTGCAGCTATTTTAGTTAATTTCATTGTATTATTACTAATATTGTGATGGAATAATTTATTTTTACTTTCTTGAACAGCAATAAAAGCATCGAAGACTGACTTCTCAGTAAGTTTAATTGTTGCTCAGAAATTTTATTTGAAGTGAACTTCTTATTTTTGTTTAAGAATTTGTCAATCTCTGACTCATGTGCAATTTGGTATGAAAATACACATATACAGGTAGTACTTAAGTATTAAGGCATTATTCTTTTTCACATGTCTTAATACTATGGTTCATGGGTTCCCTTTTACTGGTGATTTCTAATTTATTGCATTTGCTCAGTTTGGAATAGGCTATATTTAATCATTAGCTATTATTTAAGTCTTGATATGTGTATTCATCACTGTTTTTTTAAAAATATTTATTTATTTATCCATACAAGAACTGGGGTACAGGCCAGAGATGTGGGGGGGGGGGTGAGAGGATTCACCTGCAACAGAGTGGGGAACAGAACAGACAGACGGACTTAAACACACAGCTGAGGGGAGCAGCGGCCGAGACAGGAGAGGTCTGCTATGTCATGTGGGTAGCTCCCTTGCCAGCCTGGGATCTAACTCTTGCTGCAGAGGCTGCAGATAGCTTCACAGTGCTGTGCTTAACCCCTTGCAACACCAGGGAGGCCCTCCTCCACTGCTTATGAATGCAAACAATAAAATTTTTCTCTGTCGACTGTCCCTTCTCATAAAGAAAAAAAATAGAGAAAAACTTTAAAAGATCAGGAAAAAATATACCTAAGAGCCAAAGAAAACTAAAGAACAATAAACACTGTCAAGATTTCTGATTGGATTGTACAGCCAGGACACTGCCATTCAACCAAATATTGCAGCCACAAGTGATGTCCCACTTGAACCCCTGTCCTGGCATTATTTTCTCCAAATTCAAAGTTCTAGGTAGGCATATGTGTGCTAACTTCCTAGAAACCACAAAACAAACCACACACACAAAAATATTCAAACCTCTACAGCCCTATCTCCCACCAAGTTTCATATCTTGTCGGTTTCCCCCAGAACAAGAAATTTTCTTAGATTATTGGGTAGTCAAGTAAATAACAAATAGCCATTTCAAATATCTCTTATAGAAATTTAAAATTTCATATGTTATATATAACTAAATTTGATTTTTTTTTGCCTTTAAACATAGGACATATAACTGACACATGATGTGTCTTAATTTATTGAAGTTTACTAAGAATTAAAATAATCTGTGTATGTGATGAGGAAAGAAATGCACACAAAGCAGCTTATCTTCTTTTTTCAATATTTTTCTTTATTGAATGAAAGACTTGAGTGTAACTAATGGTCAAAAAATGAGTATATGGTGCATTCATAATTTTCTACTAGAGGTGCACTTTTATTGTTAGCAATTTTTCTGGTGCTGTAGAACTACATAATAAGAGGGGGAGTTTTACATTACAAAGATGACAACCAGAGAGGCATGCCAGAAACACTTGCCAAAAATGCTGCATTTAAATTCCAGTTTCTTCAGTGGTACCTAAAAATTATTATTAACATGTAGTGTTACAGTGAATTCAAAGATAGGAATGTCTTGAAGTCCAGCCAAGCCATCAGTACAGAGGCTTTAATGGGTTGAATGTATAAAAGAATAAATAACAAGTGACAAGAGTATTCCTAAGTAGTTTCTATATGTTGAACTGAAGTCAAGGGACGACAAGCAAAATAGGTCAAATGGACACTCTACAGACGATGGGATTACAAATTGATGCAATGAATTATAGTCATTGAGTGCTTGAAAGTGACAGCAACAGACACAACACTGGGGTGAAGCAATCTGCAATGGAATTGTTCAATTTCATTAAGCATCATTTAACCCATCGTCCAAAGAGTCAGAACTGCAAATCACGAGATTTGCCACTAGCCTTTTCAGCTACCAACACAGGGAAAAATAACTGTTTTTTCCTCTACATATTTACTCCCATTGCTGATATTGTGACTTAATTGTTATTGCATTACACAAAAAGAATGCTGACCTTTATAGGTATCAAAGTCATACCTACGCATACAACTGAAGTGACAGGACCTGGATTCAAACTCCATTCTAATTGAATTCAAAGTCTATGTTTTCTCTACACAGTACTCAAGGCAAAAAGGCCTAAAGGCATTGTTCTGGTGTTTACTTTTGGTCAAACATAATTTAGGATTAGAGTACCCTTAATACTTCTACATGATAAATTTTATCTTCTTCAATCGAAAAAAAGAGTCTACTTGTAGGCTCTAGCACATCTAAAAAGTTAAATAAATTTAAAAAATAAAATTAGTATATAGTAAAATAAGTAATAAAACTGTTATTTTTTAAAAAGTTGCTATTCTTGACTCTTCTTTGGTTTTAATTTCCCACTAGTCAGCTGTCCATATAATTTTACTGGCAGTCTTAATAAAAGGAACAGTCACTTATATTATACAAGAGAGAATGAAAGGACACCTTAGTTAAGTTTGGAATGTAGGACCTGATTCTTAGAAGGATGTTTAAATAGCTATGTTTTATCATACATTAGTCTTTATTCTTCCCTACGAACATATGTGATGATGAAGGGAACCAGCTGACAAAGTTGAATTAGACTGAGAGGGTTTTCATTTTATCTAGAATGGTATCAAAGCCAATGTCATAGAAAGATGCTTACAGATGCCTTTTGATAATCAGGTTTTAATGTCATGTTCAAGCAGACACAGCATAGAGCTGACGAGATATGGACTTGATGCCTGAAGATCACAGTTGCCACATCTAGACCATCATTTAGGGCTGTAGACCTTTGAAAAGTAATTTAACTTCTCTGATCTTTAGTGTCTCATCTATAATAAAATGCAAATATTCTCCAACTTGTAATGTTGTCTGCCATGATCAAATACAATCATGTGTCTGAAGTGCCTGACAATAAATACTACCTTATTTTTACTACAGCTACTATTAAAGAGAAGAGGAACAGAATTCTCTGTATCACCCTCCCAGATGATCCTTTCTCTCCTAATAACGTCAATATTTTCAAATTGGTACAAATAATCCATTCCAACGATGACATAAAAATAGGGCAAGCATATGGGAAAAGATTTTGGAGATTTGGCTGCTATTTTTATTCAAAAGATTTTTATTCATCTTATTTCATTTTTTATTTTATGCAATTCAATATAAAAGACAGTACAAAAGGGCATTTTAACTATGACATAAATGAAGTGTGGTTGAGAATATTCAAGCTGGCCTAAAGAGCTGGCTAGGGAATTTACTAATTTTTATGTCTTTACATCTTTACTGGATTACATTTAAATGAACTACATGAAGTATGAAGGCATTATTTCTACTTCTTACAGGCTTGAAAAATCTCATAAAATTCCACCTATCTGTATGTTTTCATTAGAAATATAAAGTGATTATTAATCATTGCTTCCATTATTATTTTTTTAAAGATTTATTTATTTATACCAGAGCTGGGGTACAGCAGGAGGGTGAGAGGATTCAGCAGAGACAGAGTGAGGAACAGAACAGGCAGACGGACTGAAATACACTGCCAAGGGGAGCAGTGGGCAAGTCAGGAGAGGTCTGCTGCACCATGTGGGTAGCTCCCAGCTGGCCAGAAATCGAACCCACGCTGCTGAGGCTGCGGACAGCTTCCCGTGCTGCGCTCAACCCACTGCACCACTGGGGAGGTCCCATTGTTTCCATTATTAAATAATAAATGTTTTTTCAAAGTCTGACCTCTTGATACGAAAAGTCCTCCCACCAATGGCCACTGAAGTGCCATTTATGTGACTTGCAAAGGATAAGAGGAAAAGAATGATGGTATTGTGATATGTATTCAGAGATTTCTGCACATCGATAAACATATATACAAATGGTGAATTATATATAGATGTATATATAAATATGCATTTTTGGTTAAAGAACAATCTTTTGAAACCCTATGACATAATAATTGATTACCTAATAGTCCTTTTATTATATACTAAAAGTACTTATTTTTAATTTTCAGAAAATAGCAGGTTATTCGATAAAATACTTTTCTACATAGAAACTAAAACATCTGATTTATGGTCACCCCACCTCCTCCCCTCCTTCTGTCCCTCTTTTAGTCATCTATAAATGCCTATAAAGCCAATTATTGTGAAGGCAGAGAAGAAGAAAATCCAGAGTGTCAACACAGAGAAATATTAGCAGGCAAACACCAACAATATGATGACAGCTGCTGCAAGAATATCTGAAATGTATTAAGTTCTTAAATGTATCAGTCAATCTTCTATGCACTGAATATGAATAGCCATTTAATCCTCATTGTACCCTTATGGAGAGATAGGACTACTTTCCACATATTACTAATGAGAAAAGTGAGGCACAAAGATTTTAGATAATTATGACCAAGGCCACACTGCTAATAGGCAGCAACATTTCGGTTGGAATATACATAGCCTGGCTGCATGCTATCACAGCACTGTACTGTCTGACATAAATACCGGATAACACAGGCTGCAAGCCCAGGATTCTATTAAAGCATAATTAACTACATTTATTTATTTATTTTTAAAGATTTATTTATTTTATACAAGAACCAGGGTACAGGCCAGATGCCTGGGAGGGTGAGAGGATTCACCAGAGACAGAAGGGGGCACAGAACAGGCAGACTGACTAAATACACAGCTGAGGGGAGCAGCGGGTGAGACTGGAGAGGTTTGCCATGTCATGTGGGACCCTCACTGGCCAGCCGGGAACGAGCTGGTGTTGCAGAGGCTGCGAACAGCTTCACAGTGCAGTGCTCAACCACCTGTGACACCAGGGGAGGCCCAAGTACATTTACTTTTTCAAGTAAATCTGCATGTACCACATTACAGAAGCCTTTAGTCATTACCTAAAAAGTTAGCAAAATGGTAACACTTGACATTTTGTGATGGAAGAAAGAAGGCTTCGGCTGTCGGGCCTCCCCGGTGGCGCAGCGGTTGAGCGCTGGGTTGCGAAGCTGCCCGCAGCCTCTGCAGTGCTGGTTTGATCCCCGGCTGCTCCCCGGCCACCGGAGGAGGGTCCCACATGGCGCGCAGACCTCTCCTGCCGCCCGCTGCTCCCCTCAGCAGTGTTATTTCATCAGTCTGCCTGTTCTGTTCCCCGCTCTGGCTCTGGTGAATTCTCTCACCCTCCTGCGCTTCTGACTGTACCCAGTGCTTGTATAAATAAATCTTTAAAAAAAAAAAAAAAAAAAAAAAAGAAGGCTTCGGCTGTCAAGTTGAACATTTTAAGTACTTTACCAAAAAATGGGCTACATTTTCTTGGTTGCCTTTTGGGACACCTATTCCAGAAGGGTAAATACAGAGAGCACTTTAGGGAAGATGAAGGAAGTAAAAGAGTTGATACAAACTCTCCATTTGAGAGGGGTGATGGGGAGAAGGTATAATAGCTAGAAGAATAACATGATGGTAGCTCACACTTATTTAGTACGGCAGCAGTAAGCCTATATATAGTTTTTTTTTTTTTTTTCCAAAATAAATGTAAGAGGAAAGCCCCAAGATGCTGTCAATGTCACAGTTCTTCTGGAAAGCATGAGGGAGCCAAATGCCTGCTGAGGCAGGTCTGTGCCAAGGACCTGGTCATAGTCCCAAGTGTGTGTGTGGGGGGCTCACTACAGTGCCACTTGGCCTGCAGACACAGCTTTGGACTGGGTGTATACATGCTCAGAAGCAGCACTTCAGTCCTCAGTATGCTCTTCAGAGCGTGTATCAGTTGCATTGACTGGCTGGGGACAGACAGTGGCTGATAGGCTGCAGGTTCTGCTGCCAGAGCAGGCATTTGGGCCACTGTTGCTAAGCTGGGAGCAGGAAGCCTTGAGGCTGGGCATGCTGTGTTCCCAGGACATGTGCATCCAGGTAGTGGCCCCTGTGCTATCTTGCTGCACTAGGTTGGTCTGCACCAGATTGGTACAGTGAGTGGACCTGCTGCTTTCTGGACATCACCCTGCCCTGTAACCATGGCAACAAGTGGGTCTAACAATCTCAAGGCAGACACCATGAAGACTTTCAAAAGCTGGAGCACAGACTGGCTGCTCTCAGAGAATGCTCTTTGGTCCCTGCATTCTGGTCTGTTCTTCGCTGCCTGTGCCACTCTGTTCTAGAGTGCTTTAGTCTCTCCTCTGCAGACCAGCCCTCTTCCACTTGAGGCCAGATCCTGCTTTCCCTCTAGCCTTGGTGGACATTCACCACCTCTTCTGCCCTTTACCCTGCACATGTATAGCCAGGTCTTGCTCTGCACAGCTCATAGCAGCCATCTTGCCATGTGAAGTCTTAGCTTGGTCTGAGGTCTCTTCACAACAGATAATGCATGGGGTAGAACAGACAGCATTTGGCCACATATAGGCCAATACATTTTTTTTTCTTTTTTTCTCTCTCCCCACCCCATCCCTTTTTCTCATTCTCTGTAAGGAAAACCATTTATTTTCCTTCTGTCTGTCAGTTTATGAGTCCTGCCTTGCATTCTTAAGCACCTGGGTGAAGGCTCACCAACTAGGTTATCACCTTCCCCTCGATTTGCCACATTTCATAAAGGTCTTTGAATCAAGATCTTCAGAGCAAGGTACATCACAATATACAGAGAGCAGTGCAGTGAAGCTTTCTTTGTGTGCTGCAATGTAATATTGTGTATGAAACATGCTGGATATTTTTAAGTTGGTTAATTTTATGCAAAATGATCCTTTGATGACTAGAATCTTCATAATCTTTTCTAATGAATCAGGAAGTGATCAAGAAATGTCTCATTCCCTCAGAATTTAACTTATATTTTAGCAAATCATTTTTTTCAAAGATGACCTTAACAATGAGTTATATTTTTTCTCAAAACATAAGTATTCCTATTTTTTTGACCTTTTATGTGATGACACAGATTTGTCAGCCATGTGCTATAACAGATGTTTTTGAAAATAATAATACAGTTAATTATGCCATCAAAGCAAAGGTGACATTTTAACACTGAACAAAAAAAGAACTACTTTAAAAAGAAACTATGGAATATTTGATAATGGTTGTTTGAAAGTATCTCCCCTGCCAAATCTCTGTAAGACTAGTCACCTTTAAAAGCTCTTGAATATGACTCTTTTAAAAAATGTCAGACAAGACTTTTCTACCTTGTTTTATAACACTGGAAAACTTCTTTTAAGTTCATAAGACCGGGGCCTTCCTGGTGGTGCAGGTGGTTGAGCGCAGCACTGTGAAGCTGTCCACAGCCTCTGCAGTGCCAGTTCGATCCCCGCCAGCCATGGAGCTACCCATGGTGTGGCAGACCTCTCGTGTCTCGCCCGCTGCTCCCCTCAGCAGTGTATTTCAGTCAGTCTGCCTGTTATGTTCCCCACTTTGTCTCTGGTGAATCCTCTCATCCTCCCGCACATCTGGCCTGTACCCCGGTTCTTGCATAAATAAATAAATCTCAAAAAAAAAAAATTCATAAGACCAACCTACAGACCTTCAGATAAGAGAAATACACATTTTAAACAAATGTAAATGAATCTGAAAATTCAGTATCCAAGTTGATAATTTCTTTGTAAGGGGTCACTTACAGTTCTGAGAGTTGCTAAATACAAGCATAGGTCTCACTTATAAATCATTGAATTGTTGTGTTAAGCCAATATTTTTGAAAATATAAGGATTATCTTTTTTATTAAGATGGCATTTTAATATTCTTATTCTTTCATTGATAACCACCAAAAAATTAAAGGCCATAAAAGAAGGCCAATATAGAATTGAAGTTGGAGAGTCTCTGCCACTAAGTAGTTGGCTGATCTTAGTCAATTTATTTCACCCCTCTAAATCTCTGTCTTCTCAATTCTAAAGTATAGATAATAATGGTAATTCCAGGTAGGTACTACATAGAAGTTATAGGTAAAGTGAGGTACATAGCAGGTATTAAAACACCTTTGTCTTAAAATCACCACTTTGAATAGTAAGTTTGGCATAAAAAGCCAAAGCAATAATTATATTGAATATGAAGCATTAATACATTTTGTTAAGATAATTTAAATCTATGTCTGTTCCCTAATAGACTGAGCATTCATGGAAGGTAAGGATTCTGTCAAGTTCATCGATCACAATGCAGGATGCTTGCCTGACACACAGATCTTCAATAAATATCACTATATTAAATGCAACTGAGGAATAAAATCTCAGCAAGAATGTCCAAGTTTTGCTTTTGATTCCACAGTCTGACCTCTGAATAATGAACATCAGGTTCATCCACAAGTTTATTAGGTCCCATCTGGAGAAACCAGCAGGGTGCAGGTTGAACTCTGGAGCTGACAAGGCCCTGCACTTTATCCTCTAGTTAAATTTTTTTGTGAGTTCTTAGTTTCTTTGTGGGAACTCACAGTGATCAGCCACTGGATCTTTTGCTAAAACTAAGTCAGGACAACACCATGCTGGATGAGAGCCGGTAGAGAGTCTGGGGAGCACGGCACAGACACCAAACGCAGTCCAGGCCATGAACTCTGTGTCTGATTCATCGCTAGAGACAAAATGTCAGCAACTCTGACTGCTGGCAGGTCAGCGCTGAACAACTCGCAGATGGATTACTCATCCCATTCTGTGCTTTACTGTACAGTGAGCACATTCCTTTTTAAAAAAGATTCAAAAGCCTTAGTATTTTCATTAGATTTGTGATTGACTAATCATCTCACTGCATTTATTTTAAGTGCACTTCCAAGTCACTGATATATATTGTTTCATGTTGTTTTTTGAAAGCGCATCACAAGTTTTCATTAAATATACTACTGAGTGAGAAAATGAGTGAAAACTCATTTTCTGAAAATACTGTAACCTCATTTAAAATTTTTAATAAAATAATTGAACTGTTTCATATCTTTGAATAAAAATATGCTGCAAATAAACCAGTAAAGAGGAATGATTTCATGAGTTCTCAAACTGAAAGCTATTTAATAAACTCAGTTTGCAATTAAAGAGATTTACATCCCTCTATTCATCTCCCACAAAATTGAGAGCTGATCTGTCCAGTTGACGTAGATATTGACTTAGAGGTTTCCACATTCATTATCTCTGACAAGGATTTAAGACTAGCATGTGTTTGGTAATGGGAGAAAAGAGGTTTAAGACTAATTTATAGGAATAATTATAGGGTATATGGTTTATATAATCATAGGAATTATATAAAATATATAATTATAGGGATATAATTTTCAGGGTTTATCAAAAATACTTTAGAGGATGCCTTGATACTAACTGATGACACTGAGGAGGCAAAATACATGTTCTTACTTTACTGAGAAGGTTGATTCTAGTTTCATATTTTTAGTATAAACAGCCAGCTTATCATTTATCAAGGAATGACATAATCGAAAAGAGGTAAAGAAGAACAGCATGCTATGGATGCTATTGACTTTACAAGTCAAATAGTGTCTTCCAAATCAATACATTATGAAGTTTTTACAATTACACAGAAAAAAACTATAGCTATATTGGTTACCCTTTTCAATATCTCATAATAGTCAAGTAAAAATTAATTCATTTTTAATTACTTCATGAAACAGCTAATCTACATTATGAAAGCAACATACACTATGCACCTTTTAAAAATGCTGTATACAATTTTTTAAAAATTGATTTTTTCAAGTTTTTATGTTTTGTTCTTTAAATAAAATATGTAGATCTGAAACAAAATCACCAGAACTGCTTAATACAACTTTAATGAAAGTATTCTATTGAATTCTAGACTTGTTGGCACATATGTGTGAATTTTTAGAATATGTGTCACACGTGTGAATTGCCAGTAATGTATTGGACACAGGAAGGCATTTGGGAGAAATTACAAATTGTCTAATTATTAATAACAAGTGAATTTCCCCTTGGTTTACATGCTAATTGTATGTTATATATCAATTTACTTTCAGAAAATAAACTCATTAAATTTATTTCTAATAGTTACTTATTTGTCATTACTTATGAATAATATTTCATTTATGCCACCATAGAGCCCCTTTCCTAGTATTATGAACATAAAGCTAATATTCATAATAATAAAAGCATTAGAATACTGATATTAATAATATAAATTTTAATTTGCCATTAAGCTAATTTAAAATATGTCAGGTGTAGAAAGACACTATGATTTAACTTATATGTGGCATATAGACAAGATGATATTAGTGGTTACAGAAGGAAAAGAGGAAGAAGGGAGGGTAAATCAGGTAAATGGAGTCAATTAGACGTGAAAGGATAAAACTGGATTTTTCATGGTTAACTTAATGTAGTTTATGCAGATGTTGATTTGCAGGGATGAACACCTGAAAATCATATAACATTATAATTCAGTGTTACTTCAAAAAATTGTTTTAAAATTTAAAAAAAGGACACAAAATATTTATAATGATTAAAGTTTTGGGGTTCACAACCTTCCTATGCACATACATTAATCCACTATGCTATGCTTCTTATGCTAAAGGCACTCTGCTGTGCTGAATCTCCTTTTTATCCTGCTCTCAGAGATACCGGTGAGGGGGTGGGGGGTGGAAATCAAACCAGCACACAAAGCGCTCACGACATCAGGTACAAGGACACCATCATTAAACAACTCTATGCATCATTACAGCAGATGTATGAGGAGCAACTTCTCTTAATAAGAGTAGTTTTATTCACAAACATTAGAGCTTCACTTTTCACATGAGAGAAAGTAAATAAGAGACACATTTTTCTGAGAATACTCAGAGCACTTTGAAAGGGGGAAAACACTGAAAACAAGAGAAAATGAACATAAAATTTAGGTCACTGCTAAATTAATATTTTTCTGTATGGGTTTTCCTTTACCAATTGCTTTTATAAGCACTTCACATCTAAGTATTTAGGCTAAATGCATTGAAAATCTTGTTTTTTCACTGATGCTCCATTAGCAAGAGTGACCTCTGCTGTGCCAGGGTCTAAGCTATTTCAAAGCAAGGAGAAAGTTTTGGGAACGTTGTGTCCAACAACAATCTTAAGTCACATCTGACATACATTTCCCACAGTGACCCCAAGAGGGCTCTATCTTTGCTACATGTGGAGTTGATGTCTAAGGCATCTGTAGCTCAACCATTATTTTTTTTCTAAAATATGTGGACTTCTTGTTCTCTATTCATCCAAAATAAACCTACTTCAAAGGATGAAATAATGCCTTCATAATGAACTTTGGTCCATTCATACCATTTGAAAGTTGATCACCATTTTCTTTTATTCATGCCAATAACGTATTGTACATAGGAAGGTATACGGGAGAAATTACATATTGCATTTCTTTATTGACCAAGGAAACAGAAACTACAATAGATACCAGAAGCTATCTCCTCATTTTTTATATATACACCTGGAATCCTTGTTTTCTTCATATGCTCATCAAATCTTGCTAAGAATGAAGATGGAGACCCTGTTTTGCATATCCTCACATTCCTCAAACTACGAAAAATCTTTGCTCAACAAACATCTATTATCTCTTTTCTTCCATCTGCATCCTGTTCCCTTCCTATGCTCTGTCTCCTAAGCAAATGAAAATGCTGCCTTCTGTCTGCACAATGGAGGACCTTTGTTTGACTCTAAAGCTACAGCCTTTTCTCCTCTTCATCTTCATAGTCAAATTCTGAAAATATAGTCCCCATATTCTATCTCCATTACTTCACATCCAAATTACTTTCTAAGCCATAGTAATCCAGGTTTGTCTAATATTAGCACTGAAAATCCCATAATCAAGGAAAACTCTGAATTCTAGATAAACCAGGACAGTTGAGCACTTTAAATGCCTTCACCCAAAATCTCTACCTCCAATTACTATTCAAATTCATAGAATAAAACCACCTATCTTTAATCCAATCTCCCTTGTTTATTGCCACAATCTGCTAGATCACATTCTCATCTGTTTATAGCTCTCGGTGTACTGGCCTCCTCAATGAGACTGATTTCCTTACTCTATTATCACATGAATTTTTCTGAAAGACAAATCTGATTTGTCTTCAGAAATCTGTTTCCTTAATGCTCTTTAACAGATTCCCTCTGAACAGTCTGAAACTCCTATCAGCTATTTCATAATCTCGGCCTTTTCTACCTGTGTACTCTTGTCAGTCATTTCTTCTTTCTTCCCTTAAACTCTGTCCACAAGTATTATTACTGTCATGATAGCCTCATATGCCTACAGCTTTGGACATGCAGTGCCCTGTACTGGAAGTTACCCTTCTCAAGACCTGGCATGTCTTTATTCTCTGAATCTCAGCTCAAGCACAGCCTCCTCCTGAAAGTCATCCACACTCTTCCAGGTAGATGAGGATTATCCTGCATGTTTTTTTTTAACCCATACCTGTATCTCTTCCCTTTTACATGCATACTTCATTGCATTGAAATCACCTTTGTTTCTCCTTCCTTACCAAACAACAAAGTCATTTGGAGAGGCACTAAGTGTTTCCCTTTTGTATTGCCCATATAAGCAGAGTTTCTATGTCAATAAATCATTGTCAAATTAATGTTCAATGAAATAATTACATTATTTTTCTAGTCCTTCCATTTAGAAGGTGGTTGGGTACACAGAATGTAGATAGGAATTTGTTGTCATTTTTTACCCTACATGCCCTTACACAATTACTCAACAAGTTACATCCAATATACCGAACTTGTGTCAAAACTTAAAAAAGTGTTGGTAGTCTACTTACCGTTCTTGCGTCCCATACTGACAGGGTCTTATCAGCAGAACCCGTGAGAAGAGTGTTCGAGCAAGGGAAAAACTCTATGGTGTTCACAGAATCGGTGTGTCCATACAAAGTGCACCTGCATCTTTCACTGTATAGAGGGACATTAAGATTTAAGGTTTTAGGAGTTAGCAAAACCTTGTTTTCCTATGCTGTCAACACAATTCTAATAAAGATAAGTACTTGAGATACAGTTTTATAAGAACAACATTTTAAATGGCATATTCTACAACCATCTTACAGTCTAAGCACATTATAGAACTAATAAAACAGACTAAATTTAAATAATCACCAATTTATAAATTATTTGATAAAGCTATCTTTTTATTAATATCTTATCATGAAATGACTACAAAACAATAATCTCCATCTAATAAAAGAACGTGCTAAGAAAAGAAAAATTTCACTAATGTGTGAGACTTCCCACAATTTACCATTAAGAACATTCAACATAGATTTAAAAAATAAGTACTATGCATGTGTAGAGATAGAAAATGTGCCCCAGAAATATTCCTGTGAATACCTGTATATATATTGACATATATACACATATATATATATTGTGTGTATGTATTGATCCCACTCTCTTATCAAGTATGGCTCCATGACATGCATGGGCCAACCACTTACATCTTTATAGGCAGACATTCTTTGATATTTGGAATAGTCATTGATAAACATACATATCTTCTGCTTTCTAAAGGCATGCGTATTATAGCTTCTAGGAGGTGCTTTATTTTTAATCCGCAAGGAAGCAAGAAGGAAAGGAAGTATAAAGAAACAGGGAAAAATCCACAAAAAATTTTGGCAAAAAACAATAAAGAGAAAATAAAAGCAATACAGATAACAACATACAAAAGAAAGATGATCTCTGAACACTATCAACCAAATATTAAAGAATAATAATTACAAGTCTAATCACCTCATGAGCTATAATTGAAAGAATTCTACCTGTGCTAAAATTAAGCATTACTATTTAAAAATAGTTTGTGAGTGGTAACTTTTAGAAGGCTGTATTTATTAAACAGACTAAACCTGAACCGGATTTATATTAAATTGAAGCATTTAAAGCTGTAAAGAATTATGCTTTTCTTTTTTTTTAAAAAAAAGTTTACATACAGAATTTTCCTTTAAAACAAATAAGAAATCTGTTTCCTTAATACTCTTTAACAGATTCTCTCTGAAACAGTCTAAAACTCCTATCAGATACTTCATAGTCTTGGCCTTTTCTACCTATATACTCTTGTCAGTCATTTCTTCCTATTTGTAAAATTTAGTAAATAGAACAATAAACAGAACAGTAAAATTTAGTAAATAGTCATTTTCCTCCTATTGCAAAATTTAGTAAATAGAACAGTATTATAAATTTGAGTATATATGTCTCATTACAGTGAATATCTAACAAATAACACATACACAAAAAAATGTATGTGAAGCAAATGTAGTAGTAAAGTCTGTAGTAAAGCCTGTCCTTACACATTATTTATTCACTATTTATAAAATGCTGTGCATATTCACAATTCATATTCAGGCTTTGTCTGCTATCATTAAAGACAATTCAATTATCTGGGAGTATACTCATTTAGATAGTGGAGTAGAGGGAGCAATTCCTTGATGATATATTACAGCTCACATATATTTCCCAATGAGAAGGAAAAGATGGGTCTTCCCATAGCTTAAGGGAAGAAAGGACTGCTCAAGGCAGCAAGAAATCTGCTCACAAGTTACTGGTTTAAAGGTGTGGGCACTGCAGGCAGACAGGCTGCAAGAGCAGGCTTGTGAGAGATTAATTAGCTGCCAGGGAAGGAAGTCCCATTCAGAATTCCTTTGCAAGGTGAAAATGGACTAAAGTGATGGAGCATGACAGTACTGCAAGGGATGGAAATGATTTGTACATTTCCATCAAAAACATAAACACTGAAGCCCGATGCAATTTCCTCTCTGTTGCCCTGTCTGCTGTTTTCCTATCATTTTTGACTGGAGAAGTTAGTTCACAAACAATAGCTCTTTCTTAACTTACCTCTTCTTTGCCTTTGTTTCCCTTCATCTTCATTTGCTTTCTTTGTTCCCTTGATTTAATTTATTATTCTGGTAACTTCATGATGGATATTTCTCTGAACTTTCTACTTGCTTTGAAATGAATTTATCTGCTCTTTTAGATACATTCTCATTTAAAAATGTATTCCTACACATATCCAAACTCTTAAGAGGGTACTGTTTTAATACATAGTTTTCCTTTGTAAGACACTATTAGAGGTTTTATTTTCTTTTAGTGTGTTTTTTAACATTATAAATATTGGAAAAGAAATTGCTCCTTTAAAACTCCAGATTTGTGTGAATTCTCAGATCTGCAGTTTACAGATAAGGAAATCAAAGTACACAGTATCCAGGATCTTGCTCAAGATCACACAGGTAGTTAGTGGTGGAGGCAGGATTTTTTGCTGACAGTTGGGCAACTTGAAATTTGTCATGCTGGGATTATTCAGACCATGAAAACAGGCAATGCTACACCACAGGGCTTTTATATTTCTGAGAATGGGTTTACAAACATACCACTGCCTGATGCTAAATATCCTCAAGTTTATCCAGAATTTATTTACCTCAAATTTATACTAATTTTTTTAAATTAAAAAAAATCCTATTTGTATTCTGATGATACATTGTCTGTATTGACTTGTTTCCTTTGCATCCTTAATGTATTTATTTGTTTTATTTTTCTTTATTTTTTACTTCACCACATTTGATACTGCGGCTTCTAAGAATGAATTTGAGAATGAATATAAGTGTCTCAGTTCATGAAGATATAATAGCAAACTATTTTTTTAGTAATACCAGAACTTTTCCTTTACTTTTAGAGCATAGGTGTGTTACCTGCCACTTAGATGTCCTAGGTAGTGTAGTATTTACTACACAGTATAAGCTGATTCAGAATATTTTTTCTGAATATTATTATAAAGGACAGAAAGAGTTAGAAGGAAGGTCACACTGCTGAGTTGACTCTTATGGTCTGGGTTTATGAAAGTTAATAGACTAAATAAAATGGTTACTTATGCTTTAGAACCCGTGTCTTATGATGCGGAACGATGAAAGTCAATTTTTCATGTGCCTGAAACTCAGACGTGAGTAAGGAAGAGTGAAATTGTCCCGTGTGACAATCATGTGGTGTTACTTTTTCACATTATGCAGATGGGTCATATTTTTAAAGAACTTTTGCTTCTAAAAATTCTATGATTTAGAACTATCAAGTAAAGATTTAATGGTTTAGTTTTTATATACCAAAAGGTCAACAGGGTTGTTTAAAAAAAAAAAAAAAACAGCAACCATGTTCTTTAAACATATCATTTGCTTTAAATAAGACGGAAATACATTAACTTTAAAAATGATTGTGATCTACTTTATAGATAAGGAAATCTGTAAAGTAGATGTAATATTAAATACTTTAAATCCAAAAACCATTTCCGAAATTTTCCATGCAAACACCTATGAAATATTTTAATAGAAAATGCTCACATGTAACCACACTGACACATTTGAATATTAACACTGTTCCCTTTCCCAGTGAACTCTCTGAAAGAAACCAGCTACCAGGAATGAAAAAGTTAATGACAAAAGTCAAGATTACTGATTTATGTTCTTGTATCCTCTCACTTCTATCAGTCATGTCTAGAGTTATATCCTCCATGAAAATTCAGACCTTATTGATCATGTTCCATGATGAACAGTAGTACACACTAAGTTCATGTTAACTACTTAATACATGCTTGATATAATTAATGAAATGGCAAATCTTCATGAACTATGAAGACACCATTTCTTCCCAATATTAACTCTCAATTCAATTTCCTTCCCTTCCTCTTAAAATACTGCATTGTTTAAGAGTAAATTTACTGGGCCTCCCCTGGTGGCGCAGCGGTTGAGCACCGCCTGTGAAGCTGCCCGCAGCTTCTGCGCACTGGTTCAATCCCGCCCGGCCAGCGAGGGTCCCACATGGTGCAGCAGACCTCTCCTGTCGCACTCGCTGCTCCTTTCAGCAGTGTATTTTGTCAGTCTGCCTGTTCTGTTCCCCACTCTGTCTCTGGTCAATCCTCTCACTCTCCCACACATCTGGCCTGTACCCCGGATCTTGTGTAAATGAATAAATAAATCTTTAAAAAAAAGAATACATTTACTGATTTTTATGTGGATTACAATTGCCTTAAAAAAAGAAAGGATTATATTATGAACATAAATAATCTAAAAATTAATTCCTCCTGAAGGGACTATAGAAACTGTCACTATTTTAGTTTCTATTTACTCATCTAAATGTAGAATTTCGTTAGTTTAAACTCATTTTAACACACAAGTTTATTCTTTTTTAAAAAAAAAATATTTATTCATGCATACAAGAGCTGGGGTATTGGTCAGAAGTGCGGGGAAGGTGAGAGGATTCACCAGAGAGAGTGGGAAGCAGAACAGGCAGACTGACTGAAATACACTGCTGAGGGGAGCAGCAGGCCAGACAGGAGAGGTCTGCTCTGCCATGTGGGTTAGTTCCCTGGCAGGGGAGGCTGTGGATAGCTTCATAGTGTTGAGACTTAACCCTCTGCTCTACCAGGGAGGCCAGCATGCTTATTCTTATGACTGAAAACCTCTAAGAAGTATTATCTAGATCAATTTTGTCACCATCCTTCATGGTATCAATCCAAAGGACCCATTTTTCCATTGTGCTTGAATGAGGATAGAATTAGTCAAGAAAATATGAGGCAAATAATTTAATCCTATCAGGGGAACCTTCATTTTGCCACAGTGTGTCTAGTATACAACGTCCATCCCTCACAACTTTATTTAACCTCCCGTTGCTGCCATCATCTGACCAGAGTAACTTGGGACAAAATGGTGATAGGAGAACTTTATTTTAGGAAACTTAGTTACCAATTGTCTCTTTCTTTCTACTAAGTACTCCTATCCCTTCCGAACTAGGAAAAAAAACTTTTTCTTTTTTTGTTTTAATTTTTAAAGATTTATTTATTTATTTATTTACACAAGAACCAGGGTACAGGTCAGATGTGCGGGAGGGTGAGAGGATTCACCAGAGACAGAGTGGGGAACAAAACAGGCAGACTGACTAAATACACTGCTGAGGGGAACAGCAGGCGAGACAGAAAAGGTCTGCCATGCCATGTGGGACCCTCGCCGGCTGGCTGGCCCGGATCAAACTGGCACTGCAGAGGCTGCGGACAGCTTCACAGCATGGCACTCAACTGCCTGTGCCACCAGGGGAGGCCCAGAAAAAAAAAAAATCTTATAGTACTACTTCACATAGAGTAATTTTCTACAGGTAATAGTATTGGCTCATCTGTCCCCGGTATGTCTTATTTATTTCATTCTTTTCTTACTCTTTGCTTCTCTAACAACTGAAAGCAAGGTGAAAGATGGGATCATTGGCAGAGGTTATATGAAAATCTAGAAAGGAATATAATTAAACTTAGTTTGAACTTCCCAAGTCAGGATACATTTCTTTATGAACGTCCTCCCTAGAAATGAAAATACTGGCAATAGTAAACACAATTTAAATACTGATCATTTTTCTCAATCAGTCCAACTTTCCTGTTTACACAAAGAAAGCATTCTTTTTTTAAGATTCCAGAGTTTTCTGCTTAAGAAATAAGAATAGGGCCTCCCCTGGTGGCACAGTGATTGAGTGCTAGGCTGCAAAGCTGCCCGCAGCCTCTGCAGCGCCGTTTCAATCCCCAGCCACCTGCGAGGGTCCCACATGGCACGCAGACCTCTCCTGCCGCCCGCTGCTCCCCTCAGCAGTGTCCTTTGGTCCTTCTGCCTGCTCTGCTCCCCGCTCTGGCTCTGGTGAATTCTCTCACCCTCCCGCGCTTCTGACTGTACCCAGTGCTTGTATAAATAAATCTAAAGAAAAAAGAAAGAAGAATATAAAATACATAAAAACATAAAGGTAGACCAAAAAAATGAAAGCGCAAAGAACACAGGCAAAGCTCTTATTAGTGACCAAGATACAGCTGTCTTCATTCACTGGCTCTTTATACTGAATACAAAGACCAAATATGCCAGACTTTCCTGATGGTCTCAATTTTGTATAATTTCATTATCAATAATAACATGTCTTAAATGTGATTCATTATCCCAGTCTTTGAAATAATTAATCAAATTATGTACAAATCACACTGATTCTTTGTCAGAATTTAGCCATTAGGTATTTGTTTTAAAAACTGTATTTGACATGAATTTCTTTTTTGTTTTAGATTTATTTATTTATGCATACAATAACTGTGTAGACCAGAGGTACAGGGCAGTGAGAGGATTCACCAGAGAAAGAGTGGGGAGCAAAACAGGTGTATCTACTGAAATACACTGCTGAGGGGAATAGTGGGCAAGACAGGAGAGGTCTGCTGTGCCATGTGGGTTGGCTCCCTGGCTTCGGATCAAACTCATACCACAGTGGCTAGAGATAGATTTTAGCAATGCTAAGACTTTAATCCCCATGCCACCAGGGAGGTCCTGACATGAATTTCTTTATCACTAATGTGTCTGGTGATATCAATGTATGAAATTATATTCCTCTATGACAGTGTAACATATTGCAATATTAATTCACATATATAGTCCTACAATTTTCCTCCTAATTCCCAGTTTAAGCAGGAAGACAAGCTTCATTGTTCATAGAATATTGAGTCAATAGAGAACAGAAATACATGAAGTCCAAGGTTACAATGTTTTGTAAAACCCTAAACTCCACCTAGTTATATATGAAGGAAAAGAGAAGTTGCTGGAAAGTTTTTCAGAGCAAGAAGAAATAAGGGTACCCTTTCAAACTCTTTAGGAAGGAAATAATTTTGTGTCACTGCTATGCAGTGTCTGCAGAAGGCAGCTACCTCTTTCATGGGAAAGCCACATGGTTCATGTGACAGACTGAGTGGTCCCAGATAGGAGACTCATCCTTCATCCAGAAATACTCCATGTGAGACACCAAGGTAACTAACTTCACAATGAAGCTGGGACACTGAGTATTTATAACCAGTGACCACAGAAGGTTTTTGATGACCAGTGCTGAATAAGATCCTAGGATCTTGGCACAATTCTAGGGAAGGGATATACTCAGAATGACCAGGTGGAATTTTCAGCCAGGCTAACTGGAAAGAGACTCAAGTTCAAATCACCTTGACTTCTAGAAAACAAGATTAGAAACATTCTTATATGCCTGATTTGTAGGCAGATTCATATGCAGTGGTTATAAATATATTCATCACATAATTAAAAGTAATTCCATATATCTTATTCATGGCAGAGAGAGAGAGGTTAGGAAGGGTAAAATCAGTCTTTTCTATGCTAAAGCATGAGCACTTCTGTAGCCCTCTGAAACTTTGGATCTGCTTTTCCCGACACCCTTATGCTTCCTTGAGGCTTTTCTGGACTCCTACTCTATGGAAATCCATTTGGCAATAGTCCACACTGCTCAGCATTTTCCTGAGGGTTTTTGCTGTTGTTTCGATCACACACTTAACCTTAGTGGCATTTCCACCTCATAAGTCTTAGGTCAGGCTTTGGTGAACAACTAGCTAATTTAATAAATTAATTCATTGTAATGAAGTGAGAAGGATGCAGGAGAAAGCTTCCTTTAAACTTGCATCCCCCCTCTCATTTCTCATGGGCCCATTTCTTATATTTAAGTTACTTTCAAAATATCATAATAAACACTACATAAAATTCATAATAAAGCCCTATCTTTATTTTTCCAAGAGATGTTTTTTGAACTGAAGGAATCTTAGTTCATAGAAGAAACTTATAAGATATTAAACTGGTTTGAAAAAAGTAATCAAGATCATGTAGGGGTTTGTATGATGAAGACAACTGTCTGCTGAATCTATTCTTGAAAATGAAAATAATTTTGCCCCATTGAGATCTTTGAACAAAGTATATCTATTTTATTTCCTTTATATTGTAACTGCAAAATGGAGAGCAAAATTTAGCATAAAGTGCATTTAATAATGGCAGTCATGAATGCATAAGTAACCAGTTAGCGCTATCTCAAGTTGAGTGAATATAAGCAGATGCTTTAATAATAATAATTATTTTCTACTTGTACCTTAGTTTTCTAAACAACTTAAAGTATTTTTTTCTTTGAAATATATATCTAAATAACAGCTGGATTTGAAAAGGATCTATCTTTTGATCTGTAACTGTGTTAATGAACTTTAACTATCACAGGAGTGATTTGAAATAGAAGAATGATTTAACAATGTTTTCTTGCCTCAATTTTATTTATTCAGTGGGCTCCGCCTTTTATATTGAAAACAATATTCTTTATTTCCTTGGTCATTCATTTACTAGTTCATTAAAATATGTCACCTGGTATGTGTTCCTCACCATTATTACAATGAATTATATATTAGGGTTCACTGAATTTTACTGCTACTATGATGGCCACTCATACTTCCTCCCCATAAAAGCACACAAACACTGAATTAATTAATGCTTTTAAAGAAAACTACTGCCAGTAGAAAATATATCAAACCAAGTTTTAAAAAAGGACACACATGCTTTTCATATTTATATCACATCACACTTTTTTTTAGTACATTAACATGCTTCTCATTTTTTTATTTTATATAATTCCTACATCATTTTTCATTTTTGCACAATGTATGCATTTTCATTTTGGTTATATTCCCCATACAATTCCCATCCCCTTTTTCTGACCCTAATCCCTCTTTTCTCCCCGCCCCCCACTGTAGTGTGTCTCTGGTCAATAGCTGCTTGTTGATTTTGATTTTTACTTTATTGCAATTAGTCTTTTCCCTGGTCCCTTATTTAGGTTTTCTAAATTCCTGCTATGAGTGAGACCATCCGGTATTTTTCTTTTTCTTTCTGGCTTATTTCGCTGAGCATGATCCCTTCCAGCTTCATCCATGTTGATGCAAATTTCATGAGTTTATCTTTTTTTTTATTGCTGAGTAATATTCCATTATGTATATGTACCACATCTTCTTGATCCAGTCATCTATTTTTGGACATTTGGGTTGTTTCCATAGCTTAGCTATTGTAAATAGTGCTGCAATAAACATAGTGGTGCAGGTGCCATTTGGAATTAATGTTTCTGTGTCCTTTGGGTAAATACCTAGGAGTGGAATTGCTGGATCATATGGAATCTCTATCTTTAGTAGGTTAAGAAATCTCCACGCAGCTTTCCATAGTGGTTGGACCAGTTTGCACTCCCACCAGCAGTGCAGGAGAGTTCCTTTTTCTCCACATCCTCATCAACGTTTGTTGTTGCTAGTTTTTTTAATATGTGCCATTCTCACTGGTGTAAGATGGTATCTCATTGTAGTTTTGATTTGCATTTCCCTGATTACAAGTGATGTTGAACATTTTTTCATATGTCTGTTGGCCATTTGCATTTCCTCTTGGAGAAGTTTCTTTTTAGCTCTTCTGCCATTTTTTGACTGGATTATTTTCTGTTTTTGTTGAGTCTCATCAGCTCTTTGTAGATTTTTGTGATCAGTCCTTTATCATTAGTGTTGTGTGCAAAAATTTTTTCCCAGTCAGTGGGGTTTCTCTTTGTTTTGGTTATTGTCTCTTTTGCTGATCGCACTAACTTTTCTTAATCTCCATCTGTTGTTTTTGCATTACACATTGATTTGTTAGAACCCAAATGTATCACTGAGAAAGTTCTGCAGGATCCTAAAAATCATTATAAAGATATATTATCACCATAGCTATATTGACAGAATGGTACCAACCTAAAGATGAGGATCATAAACACAATGCCATTTGTGTCCTTTATCTACTATGTATTTTTTACTTTGTATGTGTAATGTGTGCAAATCAGGGACAAGCACTTGCAGTGAGCACCCATATACAAATATAGCAAAGTGGTCAGCTTAAGCTATTAAGCTGCCAGTTTGTTTTATGGGGTTGTAAATATGTTCTATCATGTCTTTACATTTTATGATCTCTATTTTATCCCTTGGTAGATTCTCATATGACATATCCAATTACTTGTGTCAAGGATTTAAAACTACTAGCATCTCAATAAAGCTAATACTGTTATTTTTAGCTATATTTTAATCATAGTATTCAATATTTATTGAAATAAAGCCTTCATCTGATGTGAGAAAACACTGTTTTCCTATTGTGCATATATTTCGTAAATCGCAATACATATGGAGTCAGTTTTTCTTTTAAAGTTGGGTTCCCCTCTTTTTTAATGGCCTACACCTATTACTGGATTCAATATGGGTACAAATTCCAGAAGAAAAATTGAGAATGAATACATGAGAATATATGGCTCTAGGGCAGTGCCATTAAAATTATGCCTGAGGGTATTTAGTTTTGAAAGTCTATTTTTCTTAAGAACTATAATCAGTCAATTATTTACACTTTATAGAAATGATGCAGAGTAGTCCTGTTCAGATGACTTCAGCTATTTCATTAAATCATATATACATGGCAATATCTCTTGCGCTGTGTGATTGGGATATTGACCTTGATGCTTCTTGTGCATAAGAGTGGGTCTGAAAAGACTGATCATGTCAGGCAATTGCTTCCTCACAAATTACAAAATAAATAAATATACCTTCTATATATTCTGCCCTTTGGGTGTTAGCAGCAGTTGTTACCTGCAGAGTGTCATTCTCAGTAAGCTGTCTCTTGGTTTCACGCTGCACATAGTCTTCTGTTTAAATGAGGCAGTGAAGCAGCTCAAAGTCGGCTTGCTTCAAGCCAACATGATCTGTCTTTGCTTGTGCCGGTCACTTCTTAGCTCATTATGTTGCTGTTAGTTTTGCTTGAAGTGTTTTGTTCATCCTTGGGTATATGGTCACCCTCTTTCAGATAGCCACATAATTATTTTCTCATTCAGGTGCCATCCATTTTCATTACATGACTGGTCAGCAGAGCTGAAAGTTGATAAGGATAACTTATATGCCAATTAGACATCTGTATTATAAGGCCAACTTTTACACTACTTTGTTTTATCATTTATATATAGCATTATTTACACATGATATATCAATCAATGCATGAGTGCCAATTATCCCCCAACAAATCTTTTTTTTTTAATTTATTTTATTTATTTATGCATATGAGAACTGGGATATAGGCTAGAGGTGTGGGGGGTGAGAGGATTCACCAGAGACAGAGTGGGGAGCAGACTGTCTATAATGCATTGCTGAGGGAGCAGGGGTTGAGACAGGAGAGGTCTGCTGCACCATGTGGGTTAGCTCCCTGGCCGGGGATTGAACTCATGCTGCAGTGGCTGGCAATAGTTTGATACCGTGATGAGACTTTAACCCCTGTTCCACCACGGAGACCCTTATTCCCCCCAAAAAAATCTTGATTCTAGGATTATATAATTAGCACTTGTTATGTTCAGTTAAATAACTATTTATGCAATTTCTGCATCTAATACTTGGTACTAGTTGGCTCAATTACTTTATTCAGAGATTCTTAATTCTGTGAGATCTAATGGTTTCTGGAAAATTAACATATTTAAAGTCCACTGACTATATTGAATGAAATTCATAGATAATAATTATTTAAAAATCAATTTTGACTAATATAAAAATAAATAGAAAACCAGTGATTTGTAACAAAATAATGTTTTTCAATATATACATTCTCAACCCCAACTATAGTAGGAGACATACGGATGGAGCCACATATATATTGGAACTGACATGACTATGACTGCCATAAATGCAAACTATTCAGGTGTGCTGCTTTGAAAACTCAATAATTATAGTGGTTCTTTCTGGCACTGAGATATTTTTCTGAAATGGTAAACAACTCTTCTAAAGTTCTGATAAAAGTTTAAATATCCCCTTGATTTACAAAGGAACTGCATTCCTGAAAAATAGTATATACTTTATTTTTAAGTTGGGTTTTAGGCTAAAATAAAATTCAAAGATTTTCAATAGGATTTTTCTTTCAAATTCATGAATGTGCATAAGGCTATTTGGAAATCACGTGAGGTGCAATATTTTCATTGTGTAGGGCAAGGCATTTGGCAAGATTGGCACCCCCCTCTTTCAAGCTAGCCATGTCCAGCAATCATCAAAATTTAAAAACAAAAACTGTGAATCATCAAAACGCCCCTCTGGGCATAATATTACCCACTGTCCTGTTGAACAATGTTGGTGATTACACTGAATTTGCCATTTATTTTTATTGCTCAGTGCATTGCCCAGGAAACAAAACTTTGAAGCCAATATAATGAAGATTCCAGGAAAGCCAATTTAATACATATTATTGCTTTTTTAAAAATCAGTTGAGTGTGTGACTCATGACTGTCCCAGCTTCAGAAGGTGGAGTGCCAGAAGGAGGAGTTGGCAAAACAGCATGAGACAAGTGAAGAGGCCAAGGATGTGGGAAATATAGAGAATCTGATGAAGATATAGAATGTGAGGATGTCAAACCAAGGATTGGGGGGAGCAGGAGAATTTACAGAAGGAAAAGGTAGGAAACTCTCTGCCAGCTGCCATTCCTATAAGGTCTCACTTATGTTGTTTCCATCATCCAAAAGTCATTGTAAAGAAACTGTGCCATGTGACAAAATTCTACAGCTCTTTTACAATTCCCATACAGGGGGTCTTTTTAAGTGACTTCTTATGAAGAATAGATTGTCAAAAAAGTAATTAATTTCTCAATATCTAATATGGTCTTTCCCAGGAAGTATTTTTAATATTATTCTTTTTTTTAGATTTATTTATTTATGCATACAAGAACTGGGATGTAAGCCAGAGGTATGGGGAATGAGAGGTTTCACCAGACACAGTGGGGAGCAGAACAAGGCAGATCTACCAAAACACACTGCTGAGGGGAGCAGCAGACAAGGCAGGAGAGGTCTGCTGTGCTATGTGTGTTGCTCCCTGGCTGCCAGGGGATTGAACTCCTGCTGCAGTGGCTGGCAATAGCTTGAGAGCACTGTCTTTAACCCCTGTGCCACCAGGGAGGCCCAGGAAGTATTTTTAAATACTGAAACAAATAGAAATAAAAATGCTAATACCAGAGACAATATATCACTTATATTCAGATAAAATATTATTCAAATGTAAATACAAACCACATTTCTATATAATTTTCCTTTTATATAATCTGTAATCCATGATCATATGTATCCTAATTATCCTTGTGTCAAAGTAAGAGATGCAAATAAAGAAATATAAAAGGGAAAGGTACTCAGCTCAGATCTGGCATTTTTCTAGCAAAAATCACATACTGTCAAATCTTTTTGAAATAAGGGCAAAAAAATGACTTTTTGGGCCTCCCATGGTGGCGCAGCGGTTGAGCTCTGGGCTCCGAAGCTGCACGCAGCCTCTGTGGCCCCGGTTCGATCCCCGGCCGCCTGCGAGGGTCCCACATGGTGCAACAGACCTCTCTCCTGCCACGCCTGCTGCTCCCCTCAGAAGTGTACTTTGTCAGTCTGCCTGTACTGCTCCCCCTCTGCCTCTGGTGAATTCTCTCACCCTTCTGTGCTTCTGACTGTACCCAGTGCTTGTATATATAAATAAATAAATAAATCTTTAAAAAAAAAATATCTCTTTAAAAAAGGAATCAAAGTAAAACGAAACAAAATAAATGGCTCTTCTAAATCCAAGATAAGTTTTCATTTGCTGAAACTATATATTGCTTACAGAACTGTTCAAAACCACTTTACTTCCTAAAGGTTTTATGCAAAGAGTACCAGAATTAGGACTTGGGGTTATGAACTAATGGAAGTCATATCTTATTTGGGCTTAGTGATGCAGATATAACTCTTCTAGGTTTCGTTCAACAATGAAGGTGTGAAAATTAGTTGTCTCATGTGGAGTAGGTAGGTGTGTCTACTAGTGGCAGTGCTCCAATGAATTTATTAAAATTGGAGCTTTAGAAACAAGAAAAATAATTTTAATGGAAAGCCACAAAATGACACACCATGTGATAATACAAACGTAAATATAATGTAATTGGCATTTACTCCTGCTACCTGCAAACTGGTCTGGATAAAGGTCTTATCTTCTGTGTAAGAGGCTGGAGGGAATATAAAGAAAAGGTTGAGAATAGCCAACTAAATCTTGAGAAACCCTCTTGGAAATGAGAAAGTAAAATGAGAGATACTATGTCCACAGTTTCCCAGGGCCAGTCTACAGGGTTAAGGTACCCAAAATAACACCTAAGTGAGGAACTGGTTTCACCATGCTAGTAGTTACAGTTCATTGGAGAACCCAGTCATGCACATATCCTGCAGAAATTTGAATGCAACAATTAAGCATAGTTTCCCCTTATTTAATATCTGCAATAATAGGACACTCTGTTTTATACAACTGAATTATTTGTCTACATTAACAAAATTTTTTCTGGAATTTTGATAGAAATTGCATTAACTTGTATATATCAATTTGTAGAGAAGTGACATCTTTATTATATTGAGTCATCCAGATCACAAACATGATCTCTCATTTATTGAAGTCTCCTGGATTTTTTTAATATTACAGTTTTTAGATATTTAGAGGATATATATTTTTTAATTTATACCTAAGTTTTTTTTTTTTTGATTAATTGAGGTTTTTTTTTTTTACATTTTGTTGCAAATACATGTGGTGGCTAGCATATAGAAATGATTGTTTTTGTATGTTGACCTTGTATTCTGCATCCTTGTTAGATTTTATTCCAGATATCTTGACATGTGCTTATATCTAAATTATAATCCCTCTGTCATTCTTTCTTTTGATCTTTGAGAAATGTATTTTTTAAATTTCAGAATATTTGGAAATTTTCCAGATATCTCCATTATCGATTTCTAATTTAATTCAATTGTATACTGGAAACATACTCGGATTGATCTACATCACTTAAAATGTATTGATCTTGTTTTATGACCCAACATACAGCCTGTGTTGGTGATGCTCTATGTATACTTACAAAGAACGTGCATTCTGCTGCTGTTGGGTGGAGTGCTTTGTGAATCTCAATTAGGGAAATTTGGTTGATAGTGTTGCTCACCTTTTCAGTATTTACTGATTTCCTGTCATAGCACAATACTCAGAGCATGTATTTGTAGGGATGGCCTTGGTTTATAAAAAGGGGTTGGAACATCCCTTTAGAACAGCTTAGGTATTTATTCTACTAGTCATCTCTCTGTATCTTACAGTATAATCATTTCAGCTCCCTGAGTTTCTCATTTCTTCCCCCTACCATGTCAGTTGGTTGCTTCTTAGCAGTATAAAAGTTATATATTTAATATTATTAAGTGGAGTGTTTCCCCCATCTTAGACATTTTTTACAGTCTGCTCAAGATAGATACAGCTCCTCTCATATGGAATTTAGCATACTCTTCTTTGCATATATATTGTTATTAATAATGCTAGAATTTAAAGGACTTTGTACATATCTTAGAGAATATGCATATCTTTTCTCAATATGTGCAGAGCTCAATGTGTCCCTTTTGAATGGTTTAAAATACATGTTTGATTGAGATAGACCAAGTGGGCAAAACCAAAATTGTTCAGGATTATGATTCTAGGTTTAGACAAAAATGAGAGAGCCAAAGATAGAACTATGAACTGTGGTATAAGAGTCTATGCAGAGAACTCAATCCATAAATAGAAGGCACAACCTAATTTGATGTATCAAATATATTTGTTTTAAAGTTAACTTGATTTATCAGACAATTTGCCTAAGACTGAAAGCACAGAGGGACTATGGACCATAAAATGCAGTACTGGATCCAAAATTCAGCCTCCATTTCTCTTGCCTATTGGTAAGCTTCCAAGTTCCTAATGCAAATGCAATTCAGTTGAGGATGAGGAAGGCAGGCAGAGGCTGTGGCAAAGTTTGGAAGTATCAGTGCTTGAGGTAAAAATAGGATGGGATTATTCGGGGTCAGGTAAAAAGGAGTTTGAATATTAAGCTGCAATATCTAGCACATGGTAGGGTTCAGACTACACTGAATGAATCAATGGAAGTACACATGAATGAATGGATGATAAATGAATGAGTAATTACTGTGTAATGCATGGACCAATTAACAAGACCTTGAATATGGCCTTGAACAAATGCACTTTAAATATTTTTCTATTTCCTCCCACCGGGATTCAGATGTATGCTCAGATTTCAGGATTAATAAAAAATTATTTTCTAACATTTTCTTTTGTTCATGTTTTATCATAAAACAAACTTAAAACTTATGGCATTTTCTTAGTTTTCTTATACCTAAGGACAGAAAAATTAACTAAAATTTTTAAATTTAACTAGCATAATTAATAAAAAAGACAAATGCTCTTACTATTTTTTTTTTATATATAGAGGCATGCTTTATTTATTTATTTGTTTGTTTGTTTTGTTTATACATGCACTGGGTACAGTCAGAAGCACGGGAGGGTGAGAGAATTCACCAGAGCCAGAGCGGGGAGCAGAGCAGGCAGAAGGACCGAAGTACACTGCTGAGGGGAGCAGCGGGCGGCAGGAGAGGTCTGCGCGCCATGTGGTACCCTCCTCTGGTGGCCGGGGAGCAGCCGGGGATCGAACCAGCGCTGCAGAGGCTGCAGGCAGCTTCGCAACCCAGCGCTCAACCGCTGCGCCACTGGGGAGGCCCTCTTACTATTGTTTGATTATTCATAGTCCAATTTCCTTTTTCCTAATTTCCCCACTATTTGCTTAACCAAAGCTATACATTGTCAAACACTGTGGTCCTATGGAACACAGTTTTAAAAGGGCCGACAATGATAGTGAAAGCTGAAAATTCTCAAAGTAGGATGATACACTGATTGCTTCTCATGTATTAACTGACTTGCTGGGTTCTGGAAATGCAAGATTGTACAGGAGGGACAAGGTCTGCTGTGGAGCTGTCTGCTAGACTAGAGGAAGCAAGAAAATTGGTGGTGCTGGGGAGTTAAAATGAGATTTACTTTCTAGTCACAGAAAGTTTAAAGGACACAAAGAAGGCTAGGATATATCTCATACTTTTTTACATATTGGGTATATTTGTGTATGTACACACGTATGCACATGCATGCAAGATGGAGAGCTAGAGAATCTGCTAGAGCTTACCATTTTGTTCCCATAGATCTTAAACAAGGTATAGTACAGTATGCAATGTCAATTTGAAACATATTAGGAAAAAATCTCTGTCATAAATTCTGTAATCAACAATTGGAATTTTTTAGTCAGTTGGCAATAGTCATGTAATTGGATTTTGTAAAGTAACATATCAATTATTTCAATCATATTCATTTATGCATATAATGGCACAAGCAGCATTCACTTTTCTATTGCGAATTATAGCCAGAACACAGAGAACATGATACACTAGTCTCAAAGTCTCCAGATCCTGAGCTTAATCTGATTCAGTTCAATTCCTTTTTACTTCATTATCTCTTTTACTTTGATGTATGAGATCTGGGAGGAAGTTTATAATAAGTTATATGTTTGTGTCAGTCTTATTACTACAATGCCCTATGCCCTAAGTATCTACCATTTACTATTTCACATTTTTTAGCCTTTTTTTTTTTTTTGCTTTTTTTAATACAAGAACTGGGGTACAGGCCAGATGTGTGGGAGGGTGAGAGGATTCACCAGAGACAGAGCGGGGAACAGAAAAAGCAGACTGACGAAATACACTGCTGAGAGGAGCAGTGGGTGAGACAGGAGAGGTCTGCTCGCCATGTCGGTTGCTCCGAGGCCGGTGGGGATCGAACCAGCACAGCAGAGGCTGAGGACAGCTTCTCAGTGCGGTGCTCAACCGCCTGTGCCACCAGGATGGTCCCCTATTTTACATTTTGTTCCAATTACTAGAATATGAAAACAATCTACAATATCAATAACTTCCTCAATTCCCCTTACAGCCTTAATACACAATATATATTGTTTTTTCTAATGACAAATAAGCAAAATAAAAGTTATAGTAAATCATTGCTGATAGTCAAGATAAATAAATTTTATTTGGAGGAAGTTTGCAGAAGTTGATTAAAAAATTCATTCTGTTTGCAGATGATGGGGTAGTGGGTGCTCACAGACAGTGCTTTCATGGAGCATCATAGTCTTTCAAAGAATCTTTCCAATTATGTTAAATTTGATTCTAATTTATGGAATGCAAAAAGCCTTGTAAAATCTGCAGGATATTAAAGCACCTCTTTGCTACTGGTCACCTAAGTGATGGTAAAAAGTTTTCATGAAACCAAGGACAGCAGTAGCAGAATTTGGCATAAAAAGAGGCATCTGAGTAACACTGTAATGAGTTTCTTCTTCTTTTTCTTCTCTTTCCTTCTCCTCCTCCTGCTCGTAATAGGAAAATAAACTACCTCAAACTTTTTTTTAATAAAGCTGGAATTTGATCTATCAGGGAAAATAACAACCTTTCAAGTGACCTTTAAATGATTGCTATATTTAGCATTTCCAACCAATTTTACCAATCTTAAATCTATGAAAAATGGTACCACTCCTTTTAAAATCATAAGTAAAATTTCTTAAGTTTAAGCTTTTATTAAAAATTATTCTTTAGGATCAAAATTTTCAGTAGTAGCAATTAATATTTACACATTCTACAACACTGCTTATGAAAGCTTAGAATTTATAGAAGAAAATATGATATAAAGTAAATATTCAAGATAATAAATTTTGTTAGGACTTATTTGGACTGTAAGAATAATAATTATTAGTGTTAAAGATAATACTAAGATATATTTTACACCTTTTTGTGACATTTTAAGAGGAAATATATTGATCTCAACTAACAAATTAAAAACAAAGCAAATATTCTTTTATTTTCTCAGACTTTGTAGAGAGTAACTTTGAACTGTCATATTTTGCTCAATCATCTTGTACACTAATGTCAAAGTGTTTGAGTCAAATAACTGTTATTTTATAATAACATGAAAATAAGCTACATCATACACATATTCATTCTATCTCTCTCTCACACACTCACACACACACACACACCATAAACTATATTTTAAGCATGGGTTTTATTTATTCATTTATATTTGTTTTATTTAATGGTAGACATTTTATTTCCAAATATTAATCATGTTATAATTCCCTTTCAGAATTAAAAATGCTTAAAATTATGTTTAAATAAGTATGAAATTTTTAAGTCTTAATTTGTTTTTGATTCCTAAGACATTAATATAAATATTAATTCATAAATAAGAATAACAAAATGGAGAAAGAAAACTTAAACTTGAACAACTGTTTCTCAAAGCTGTTTTGAAGAAGAAATTGGAGGATTCTGTGGGGATTTTAAAGGCAATATAATTGCACACAATTGAATAAAAATATATTTATTTTTATTCAGGAATTGACTGACTTCAAAAATGTTTGTCAAAAAGCCATTTGATTATTGTGAATATGGATGTATGTATAATTAGGAGAATGTTGAGAATAGCTTAAGACAATTTACAAGAGTATGCCAGTGGCATTGTATAAAAATGAAGTTATTTAATGGATTTTTATATTCTTTATATTAATTTGATATCATCTAATTCTCTAATAAGGAGCTATTCAAATGAGTAAATGAGTAAAAATATTCAGGTCCACCAGCAGGTAATACTATTTTAATCATTTTAATTTTACTTCATTATCACTATCTCTCACACAGGTGAATTTTGTCAAGTTTTATTTCCAAATCAGAAATGTATAATATCTAAAAAAGAGATTATTTTTTGAATGTGAAACTGAAGATATTTGTTTTTCTAAAATAACAATAATAATGGAATTCCATATATAGTGAACAACATAATTATCTAGAGCACAAATATATTAAAAGCTTACCATATAAGGAGCTAAGAACATATAATGGGGAATGGACAATCTCTTTAACAAATAGTGTGAAAACTGGAAGCCACATGAAAAAAAAATGAAATGACTACAATCTTTACCATATAGAGAAGTCAACTCAAGTTACATTAAAGACTTGATTATAAGACCTGAAACCATTCTTAGAAGAAAACATAGACAATAAAAGTCCCTTAACATCGATCTTGGGGAAGACATTTTTGGATCTGACTCCAAAAGCAAAGGTTACAAAAGCAAACTAGAGGGACCACAGTAAACTTAAAAGCTTCTGCACAGCTAGGACATCATCAACAAAATGAAAAGGCTTCCAAGTGACTGGAGAAAATATTTTCAAATAATTTAGCTCATATGAAGTTGATATCCAAAAATATACCAAGAACTCATACAATTCAATAGCAAAAACGAAGACTGATTAAAAAATGAACAAAGGATCTGAATAGACCTTTTTCCAAAGATAACATACAGATGGACACAGGTACATGAAAATATGCTCAACATCACTAACCATCAAGGAAATGCAAATCAAAATTATAATGAGATGTCACACACATCTGTTCGAATGCTATGCCAATAAGATATAATAGTGAAGCTATGGAGAAAAGGAAATCCACGTGCATTGTTGGGGGCAATGTAAAATGGTACATCCATTAGGGAAAACAATATGAAAGTTCCTCAAAAATTAAATGTAGAATGACCATATCATCTGGTAACTCCATTTCTGGATATTTACCAGAAGACAATGAAACAATAATGTAAAAAGATATATGCACCCCCATGCTCACTGAAGCTCATTATTTTTTTTAAGATTTATTTATTTTTTTTAAAAGATTTATTTATTTATTTATACAAGCACTGGATACAGTCAGAAGCGCGGGCGGGTGAGAGGATTCACCAGAGATAGAGCGGGGAACAGAACAGGCAGACTGATGAAATACACTGCTGAGGGGAGCAGCGGGCACGTCAGGAGAGGTCTGTTGCGCCATGTGGGACCCTTGCCGGTGGCCAGGGATCGAACCGGCATTGTATAGGCTGCAGGCAGCTTTGCAGCCCAGTGCTCAACTGCTGTGCCACCAGGGGAGGCCCTATTTATTTATTTTATACAAGAACTGGGGTACAGGTCAGATGCGTGGGAGGGTGAGAGGATTCACCAGAGACAGAGGGGGGAACAGAACGGGCAGATTGATGAAATACACTGCTGAGGGGAGCAGAGGGAGAGACAGGAGAGATCTACTGCGCCATGTGGGACCCTTGCCCGCCGGCCGGGATCGAACTGGCGCTGCAGAGGCTTCCCAGCGCAGAGCTCAACCGCCTGCACCACCAGGGGAGGCCCACACTGAAGCTCATTATTGACAATAGCCAAGATACAGAAACACACACATAAATGCACAATGTTCATGCCTAAAAAAAGCATGAAAATTTGTCATTTGTGACAATATGGATGAACCTTGAGGACAGTAAACTAAGTGGAATAAGTCAGACAGTAAAAGAAAAAATACCTTATGATCTCACCTATATGTGGAATCTAAACAAATAAATCAAGTTCACAAATACAGAGAACACACCGGTGGTTGCTAGAAGTAATGTGTGTTTGTAGGGTGGGTGACAGGTTACAGAAGTCAAAAGGTATAAGCTTCCAGTTATACAATAAGTAAGTCACAAGAATGAAATGTACAGCATGGCGATTATAGTTATTAATACTATATTGTATGTCAGAAAATTGCTGAGAGTAGATCTTAAATTTCATCGCAAGAAAAAAATTTGTTAGTATGTATGGGGATGGATGTTAACTCTCCTGTGGTGACCACTGTCAATACACAGAAATACTGAAACTAATAAATATTTTATATGTCAAGTATACCTCAATAAAACAAAAACAAATTTCATCGTGTGCATTAATTTTGAGAAAAATAATGTAAACAAACACAGGCCCCTTTGGAAAATAAAAACCAACAACAAAAAAAACATTCAGAGCTATAATATGCCCGAATCGAAGCATGACATTTTCTCCTGATTGGAAGTCTACAGGTGTGATGAACTGTGTTCCTTCACAGCCATAAGTTAATGCCCTAACCTTCAATGTGACCATTTGGATAAGGAAGTAATAAAAGTTAAATGAGATCATCAGGGTGGGTTTATGGTTAATAGGATTAATTTCCTTATAAAAGACACAAAAGAACTTTTCTCTACTGTGTGAGAATACAGAAGAAAAGTAGCCATCTGCAAGTCAGGAAGAGAGCCAACGCCAGGAATCAAATCAGCTGAAACCTGGGTCCTGACCTTTCTACATGCAAAACCGTGAGAAATAAATTCCTCTTGTTGACCCATCTAGTCTGTGGCACACTTTTTAATGGCAGCCCAAGCAAACTAAAACATGGAAAGACCCACATATTTCACTCCAAGCACATTCACTTTTACTTTTTCTGTGATTCTCGCCAGCCTGGCTTCATGGTATACACATTTATGCAAACAAACACAGCAGTGTAGAAGAATCAGAGAAATTATTTGTCAGTCTGGAATATTTATACCAGGGAGATATGCTAGAAGGTTAACTGAAGGGTAGTGGATAAAGTAAAACTGGAAATGCTAGTCATGACAATTTCAGATGAACAAGCAAACCTCCTTTTATCATGATTAACTATTGTCTTTGTCAGATATGCATTTTGCAAATTAAAAGATTTTACACATTAAAACCATTTTTTGGCAATAAAGTATTTTTAAATTAAAGATGTACCTTGTTATTTATATGCACTTTGATATCTACTGAGAAACCAAAAGTTTGTGTGACTTTTATTGCAATTTTTGCTTAATAGTAGTGTTCTGGAACTGAACCTGTAATGTTTCTGAGGTTCGTATATGGGAATAGTATGTATAGGGGAAAACAGTACTGCACAGAGTAGTAGACCTGCAGGCATCCTATTTTCTTTTCTTTCTTTCTTATTTTTTTTTTTAAGATTTACTTATTTATTTATGCATAGAAGAAACAGGATGTAGGCCAGAGGTGGGGCGGATGAAAGGATTCACCAGAGTGGGGAGCAGAACAGGTAGATTTACTGAAATATACTGCTGAGGGGAGCAGTGGGTGAGACAGGAGAGGTCTGCTTCACCATATATGGTGAAGCAGGAGGTTAGCTCCCTGGCTGGTGATCAAACTTAGGCTGTAGTGGTGAGACTTAACCCAGCACTGAGACAAACTCAGCACTGAGGCTTAACCCCCATCCTATTTTCTTGAAGGAGAAATCTCATTAGTATTTAGGTCAATAAACCTGGGTTAAACCAATTGCATTAATAGTATCTTGGATAAGACCCTTTGCTTCTCCAAGACAAACTTTCCTACATTGTAAATACAATCCCTTAGGAAAAAACAAAACAACAACAACAAAAAAAAAAACCAAAAAACAGAAGAACAACAGTACTCATTAGATGCCAGAGGGTATACAGAGTAGCCAGTCTCCTAAAATCTGGTCTTCCCTTCCCACATTATACCATAGTTGGTGTATATGACCAATAGAACTTGTCAGAAGTGTTGGTATATCACGTTTTATAAAAGACACTAAAGTTGCCATCTTTAGTTCTCTCTCTCTCTCTTTCTCTCTTTTGCATTCTCCCTCTCTTTCATTACTTCCTTGGAAAAATCTACCTAACCGGATGTGAACATTGCCATGGAGAAATTCACATGATGAGCAACTAACAGCCAAAGCTGATCTTTGTGACTGCTCTTTGATCTCTGATCTCAGAGGCAGGCTTCATGCCCCAATCATACTGTCAAATCACCACAGCACTCGATGACAACTCACCTATAGTATCAAGAGTGACACCAGGGCACTGCCTCGGGCCCTCACAGACTCTGGGCACTCAACAACCGTGTGAGATAGTAAATGTTTGCTGTTCAAACCACCAATTTTGGGGATGATTTGTTATATCGCAATAGACAAATTACACAGATTTTGGAGCCTGAAAGTGGTGTGTTGCCACAATAAATATCTAATATGTGGAGTGGCTTTGGAGTCAGGCAGTGAGTGATTGTTAAAATGGTTTTAAGAAGCATGTTAGTGACAACCTTGAACTGGCTGTTAATAGAGCATTGGAATCTGAGGGCCCTGCCTGTGAGATCTGAAAGGAAAGTGAAGATAATTTTATTGGAAACTGGAGGAAAGAAGATCCTTGCTATTTAATGACAGAAAGTTGGCCACAGTATAATCTGTAGTAACATGGCAGGTAGAAAGTGAACTTAATAAACCGGGTTCTCTTGCTGAGATTTCCAGCGAGTCTCAAACACACTGCTGGGTTTCTTCTTGTTGCTTAGAGAAAAATATGAGAGGAAAGTATGATTTAAAGAAATTACTACTAAACTGAGAGAAAGGACTTAAATGCCTTTTGAAGAGATCTGATATTTCAGTATGGCAAATAATCTTCAAATTAAGCAATGGATGCCAAGAAAAAGATAAAATTCAGTAAACTCTCAGAACCTTAAAGACACCAATGGTGTGACACTAACATCCTCTGTAAAGACCTCAGAAAGCTCAAAGGCAGTGTCTCATAGTATTCCTCAGTGTGAGAGTTAAAAAAAAAAAAAAAAAAGGCACTCTAAATAATTTAAAGGTGTGTTTCTCAAATTCCCTCAAAGGGGGGAAAAAAAAAAAAAAAGGTAGTGCTTCTAAGAAGCACTCAGTAGAGTAGAAATGCAGCATATCTTTCTTATCACTCACTCTGGGGGATACCATATCATGAGTAGCTGTGTGAAGAGACCCATGTGGTGAGCCCCTGAAGCTGCCTGCAGTCAGTTCTGGGGCTTGAAAGCTCTTCGGTCACATTTTCAGATGTGTAACCACAAAGAACATTAATTATGCAACCTTCATGAGAGACTAAGCCAGAACCACCCAGGGAAGCTAATTACAGATTCCTAACTTGCAGAAACTCCGGACATTATATATACATTATATATACACACACACATATATATTTGTTGTGTTAAGCTGTTCTGTTTTGAAGTATTTTATGAAAAAATAAATAATAGTTTCACTTTATTGTTTTCTGTGTGTGTTTTCTCTTTCACTTTTAGACATTTCCAGTTGTTTTTTAGGCTACTGTGATGAACGTCTTTTCTTCAGATCAAAGATCTGTTCTTCAATTTATCCAGTTTTTCTACTGTTGTAACAATTTAATATATTAGATTGTTCAGCATGACCCTTCCTGCTCCCTCCCTTCACCCCGCCTTTTTTTCACCCCCTCTCCTTTTCATTGTTCTACTCTATCTTATTACTTCATTTTAAAAACCTTTATGGTATATTCTTGCAAATTCTTTTCTCATCGTGACTGTGACTTGCAGTTTGATATGTAACACTAACACTTCCTTAAACTTAGATTAATTTTAGAAATATCAAATTGCCATATAGCTATTTAAGATTTTGTTATTAATTTCTAGACTGTCAGCAGGACCTAAGACCGTGACATGTATATTTTGTTCAAAATTTTTCAATATTTACTTTTTTCCCTAAAATAATATCACTTTCTCATCTCTGTAACTACTCAGCAAGTATTGGAATATAAGCTATGTTATGCATTTTCAGCTAAAAAATTAAATATAGATGTAAATACTTAAAATATATTAATATTATGTCTTGTTAGTATGTAACATAAAGTCTTTTTTTTATTTTCTCCTTGTGATCTGTTGAAGACTTAGAAAGTAGAACATTAGGAATTTTCATTATGATGATAATTCTCTCAGTGTCTCTTTGTACAAATTTGTTTTATTTTTTTACTATTTTCTCTGGTGCCTGATGCCTGATGGCTGTTACAAAGGGAGACAACATCATGTAACAATTAAGGTTAAAGTTTCTAGAGCCTGAGAGAATGAGTTCAAATTCCACTCAGATTCGTCATTCATAAAATGAGAATGATGGGAATAATGGTTCATAATTGATAGGCTATTGCGTGAGTTACTTGAGCCATCACCCATAAGCACTTAGAATAATGCCTGGTATATAGGAAATACTCAATAATCATTGAAACACAATGGGGTTTTAAATGGCATTTATGTAAGTATCTTTTCTTTATTATTTATTACCATCCCTTGAAATGTACTTTGATAATTGCTATTGAACATAATTTGTCTTTTAGTTACATTTGCATAGTATTTTGAAACCTCAGATATCATGCTGTTTAGGTAGGTTTTTAAATAAATAAATTTAATTATTCATTATATAAACTTAAGAGTCTCTAGATTTTAAAAAGTCTTAACATAATCCTATTTATTGAAATAGTTAATACTATCATTTATCACTATTTCATGCTTTCACTTTCCTTGTCATTATCTTTAAAAAACTTTCTTTTACTATATTGATTCTAGCTGTGTTTTCTGTAACAATCATGAAGTTATACATTATACTTTAGCCATTAAAGTTACACAATATCAATTATTCTGTACAGAATGTGATATATTTATTATGTTTTACATCTTTTTTTCCTAACCCATCAAATTTTTCCAGATTTTTATAGAAATAATTTGGTCATTTGATACACATTATTATGTTAATCTCCTTCTATTCTCTTATAGAGCATTTGATTTTTTTTATTAATTAAGAATAGTCTACATTATATTCTCATTTGTATCACTGTCTGTTGTTTCAGTGACATGTTTTTGACTTCTTAATTTTAATTTATTACTGACTAGAATATTTTTTAAAAATATTTGCTGGAAGGAAAGATAAATCTCCACTGAGATTTGGAGTTCCTGAGTCCCAACACCTTTGCTTTCATTGCCTTCTCTTATTGTTTGTTTGGTTGTTTGCGGTGCTTTTATGTTATAAAAGTTCACCTAGTTGTTCCTTTTCCATTCTGGCTTCAGATGAACTCTATTTTACAAACACTCCTCAGTGCATTGGATGATTCCTTTTTATAGTTTTTAGTGGGGTATTTATTTTATTTTTTCCTCTTCCTTTGTCATTATAATGATAAATTTAAGCAAAGAGTAAAATTCAAGGCTAGATCTGTATCTGGGACTGTAAATTATGAGTGATTTCTGAGGTTCTACTTGATAAGGGCCTGATAACATTGTTTTTACACAATGATGCATGTTATCTTAGGTCAGGCCTAAGTTTCATTCTCTAGAGGGCATATACAACCTGTATTAACTATTGGAAATAGACAATAACAGATATGTATCCTACCAGTTCTGAATGACTGCCCAGGTTGGAGAAACTTGCTTACCACTCAATATCTAGTAAGGGGCAGATTAATCTGCTTTGTTTTCATTCGATATTGCAAATAGATGGCAATGGGAGGTAGCCACAAAATAAAAGCAAGAAAACAACAACAATAAAACTATTCCCTCATCATTAATGAGATACTTAGCATTTCTCCTGTAGTAGTACTGTCACCTAGTGCTATGAAGCGTTGGGACAAACATAGTTTGAAAAGTACCTTGGTATAATTATTGATAATATTTAAAGAACAAAGCACAGAAAACTATTTTCACCACAACTACGGGAAATATTTTAGTAACAAAGTTTCTTAATATTTGATTATCAGAAAGCAATATTAAGTGTCCAATGTAGGTAAATGTGGTACTGCAGAACATAAAGAGATTAAGGCATGCCATAAATAAAGCATGTTAGTTGACATATGCCTATATAATAGAATTATTTAATATATTAGAATAAATAGAAAATATTAGCTGTTACTAAATAGGGCGACAAAATACCATAATTAGAAGACATTCAAAGTTCTGTACACATTTAAATATTGACCACTGAAGTCAGTGTAATGGAAAAAATTAGATAAGAAAGGGCCTCCCTGGTGGTGCAGGGGTTAAAGTCTCTGTGCTATCAAGCTATAAAAAGCCATTGTGGCATGAGTTTGATCCCCAGGCAGGAAGCTACCCACATGGCACAACAGATCTTTCCTATCTCAACCTCTGCCCCCTCAGCAGTGTATTTCAGCAGATCTGCCTCTCCACTCCTTTGTCTCCTCTCCACTCTGTCTGTGGTGAATCCTCTCACCACCCCCAGCCCTCTGCCCCACACTGCAGTTCTATTATGCATAAATAAAAAAAATAAAACTTTAAAGAAATTAGATAATAGGAAAAAATAGACTTTCTATTATATGAACAATCTTTCTTCATTAATGAAGAATCTAAATGTTTATAGCAAAATGTAACCTTCATGCAGTATGTTGTGTTGGGTGTTGTAAATGTAAGGTTTGTCATAGACTGAAAACTAAACACCAAATAATGATTTTTTTTTTATAATTTAAATGTATGCTTTCTTTTTTTAATTGAATTTTTATTTATCTATTAAATTTTCCAAATTAGAAGAAAATCTTAAATACACTTACATCAAATTCAGGAATTCAGCTACTAGGAAAAAAAGTCCATAGCAACTCAACCCACAGTTTTATAGTCTTAATACCTTGCCAAGCTAAGCTTCTGAAGAGTAGCTTTAATCATGGTATTTCTTCACTTAAAAGATTTTGTTTTTATTGCTTTCTGAATAAAATAAAGACATAGTTTCCATTATCTGGCTCTATCTTCCTCCAAAAGTCTACAAATAGCCTATAGACCTATATAACAGGATTCTTCTTTGTCCGATTGATATTTCTCATTCCTTATAGTATGTGTGTGCCACTTCCAGTTGAACATTTTCTCCATTATAGTCCACTATAAAAAAGTTCATCTTAAAAGCTATCACTATTAATCCTTTCCCAATTGCCTTATTTTAATGCAGTTCATAAACTGCCCTATCTAACAAAAATTGATAAATGTTCATGTCAATCTCTAAATACCCTAAGAGTCAATCATCTACCTGTGTATCTTCCACCTCATACAATACTTGTCATATTGTTGATTAATTCCACTGACTCCAGTTAGAATATGAACCTACAGTACAGGGGTGGGATATCAGCAAAATGACAAAGTAGCTAACTCCAAATACCTGTTTCTTCACAAAAACATTGGGGAAAAAAAAGGCAGAAAATCAGAATCAATTGTATTACAACTCAAGAATAAATAGTCAAAGGTATACACTAACCAAGAAAATGCTGAATCATGAAAAAGCCAACTCTAAAATGGTAGGAAAAAGTTGTCACATTTTTTTTTGTCCTTCCCCACTCCCTGCAATCCTGAAGTTGGGAGCCCATGTTCCTACTGTGACACCTGGTCCCTAGTTCTGGAGGGAGAAGAACAGACCTTATTAAAACAGTCATTTGTGTTTGTCTGTTCTAACCTATCTGGAGCCTCCTAAAAGATTGATACAAGGGATTAATGTTCAGAATTAAAAAAATATATACAACTCAATGAATAAGAAAAGTTAAAAATAGGAAACGGTCTTAAATAGTAATTTTTTTTCCTGAAGAAAATATACAAATGATCAATAAGCACATGAAAAGATGTCAGTCATGAAGGGAAAAAATTCAAAACCACGAGATACCACTTAAAATTAACTAAGATGGCAATAATCAAAAAATAAGAAAAAAACATGTTGGCAAAGATATGGAGCAATTGGAACCCTTGTACATTCCCTTGTACATTAGGAATATAAGAGTATAGCCACTGTGGAAAAGTTTGGTAGCTCCTCAAAATTTAAACATATGCATATGTATGAGTATATGTTTGTATACCTGTTTTCAAACCTTTGATGAAATATTTTGAAATGGATTCTGGTAATGGTTGTACAGAATTGTAACTGCAATTAGTGCCATGAAAATTATATACTTAAAAATGGCTAAAATGGCAAATTTTATTATACTATACTTTACCATTCTAGAAAAACCTATAGTGCACTGATTTTACATTCAACTATTACATAACTAATTATATGAGTAGAAAATGACAGATAGAATTTCTAAAGAATTATATCATTTATATCAATACTAAATATGTATTCATTTCATACATATGAATATTCCATAAATCATTTTTAAAGAGTATAACATTATTCAATGTGAAAGTAAAAAGCAGTTAATCCACTTAGCAGTATGTAGATTTATCCTAATAAAATAGTTATAACTGAAAAGATACTCTCAATATATTCTTAGATTCAATACATCAACAACCTTATTTTTCTTGAAAATTTCTAATTAATCTTTTAAAATTATTAAAACCATGTTTTCAAATGATAAACTTAGGGAAAAGGATGTTGCTCTTAATTGCTAGTTACCTGACTAGAGCACTATCAGTTGATTAGATTTAAATTGAAATGAAAAATGGAATGAAACAACTACTAATGGTAATATACATATTATAGTCACTATTATCAAAAACAACCTAATCACTTTGTTGGGCATCAAAACAAGAATGACATTAATATGATTAATGTAGGAAAACTACAGTCATGCTTAATGAAAATTAGGCCAATTCTGTCAGTTTTATGAACCAAAGAGGTAATTATGTGAGTTTAGTGGGAAAATGTACTCTATCCCATAACTTCACTCAGCACACATATATTCTGAGCATTTACTCTGTATGCTAAACATGTGTGCATATATTATGTGACTTCTCTGGGCTCGTGTATATAGTTGGATCAAGGGCATCTATCTAATATTCCAATGATACCAAGATGCATTTTTTCCAATCATACCATGTGTGCAGATCCTATTAAAAAAGAAGTTTCACAGTCATTTTCATCAACATTGTACTATTACAAATTTTCTGTATTATTTGACTGCCAATATTTCACTACTGTTTGCCATCTTTTTCACAATTTTTTTAAAGATTTATTTATTTTTATACAAGAACTGGGGTACAGGCCCGAGGCATAGGAGGGTGAGAGGATTCACCAGAGACAGAGTGGGGAGCAGAACAGGCAGACTGACCAAAATACACTGCTGAGGGGAAGCAGCAGGTGAGAGAGGAGAGGTCTGCCGTGCCATGTGGGTATCTCCCTGGCCGGCCAGGAATCGAACCCATGCTACAGAGGCTGAGGACAGCTTCAAAGTGCTGCGCTCAACCCACTGTGCCACCGAGGAGGCCCACAACTAAGTAATTTTAATCAGTCTGGCTAAATTTTGTGTATTTTGCACCCCCTCAGTTCATTACATTGTAATACTGGAGTTCAGGGAGTTTGGTCTTAGAAATTTACTACCTGGCACCTTCTACAGACATAGACTTGAAGTAAAAAAAAAAAAGTATAAGGTATAGGTATCAACTTGCCATAATGTGAAGAATCACTAAAAAGCTCTCATGGATACCTACCCAACCAAGGAGATGGTCCAGCTCCCAGCTTGGCCTTGATGGCTTTTTGTCATTTGTTTCAAAATGCTTCTCAAACCTCAGTTTCTGCCAGTTTCCACCTATGTCCTACTAGGCAAAGTCAATTTTGCATTACTCCATAGCAGTGGTACTTCTTGCTACTGTTAAAAATTCATGCTTTTCCCTCCATCTGCAGCTCCCTAAATCCTCACCTTAAAAGCCACCACTTTCATCATGTCTTCCATGCTGATTTAGAATGTTGTTTCTCGGCAAGCTTCCTGTAATTCTTTGCAAGTCTGTATACTATTTCACTCTTTGAATGAACATTACTTATATTTGCCTCCTCAAAAAAGATCTGAGCACTTCAAAGGAAAGGAAACTCAACATAAAAATAGGCATTGAATATATATGTGCTGTGTACAATTGTCAGAATGAAGCTTTGCAACTTGCAAAACACTTTCATATTCATTATTTCATGTGTTTTTCTTAAGGCAATAGGACTATGATTCCCATATCACAAAGTAGTGCTGATGTTCACAAAAATCAAGAAATATGTCCAATGTCAAACACCCAGTAACAATAAATGGAGCCAGGATTTAAATCTAAGACTGGCAATTTCAAATACATAGCTTCTTATAACATAGAAAATGAAAGTGAAGTTAAAAAGTTAGTTAAATCATTGCCCAAGGATATAGGATTTGAATTCAATTTCTCTGAATCTAAGCTCAGTAAATTTTCTGTTTTATCAGCAGAAGCCTGATAAGAATAAGTTCAAAGGGAAGTGGTTGATATTTTGAAATTGCAGATAAATCAATGGATTGAGACAGCTACGTGGACAGCTTCATATAATATGTTGGGCATAGTAGTGTACTACCTCTACACAAAGGAATACAGTAATAGTCTGTGATTAAATCTATCATTGGTATGTCATAAAAGAAAGCATAACCATTATAATTCCCTACTATCACATAAAGTGATGCAATTGTCCTTCAAATTCCATAAAATTGGCTAAATGTAGTATACACGTGATTATGGAAAGAGCCTCCACATATAATAAAATGTGCATAAAGCCCATGAAAAACACTATACTCCCACAATATATTTAACCTAAAATTAAGATGCTTGCTTAATAAACATAAAAAAAACTGTGACAATAATTTTAAATTATTTTACTTTGTTAGTAATCACAGCAGAGGTAAGGGTAGAATCTACCTCTTTTCGCAAAAGCTTATGGCTAATATTTTATTGTGTCTATATATTTTTATATATTTTACTATTTGATTGATCTTAGAATCACAAATAAAAAGGGTTCCCCTCCCATGTACCTATGGTAGTAACTGAATATTTTTAAAAGCTTATAAATTATTTTATCCATGAGTTTATTATGATTCTCTTTTGGTCTCTATTTGATCTTTTATTTACATTCAAGATTTGGCTTTGTTAAATTTGAGGGGTTTTATTTGGTAAAATTCAAAGCAACAGAAAACCAATTCCCTAATGGATAACTAAGGAGAAATAAATAGATTTTTTGACTGATATATTTTATGAGCTCAGTATGAAGAAGGTGTTGCTGGGGGAATTTTTGATGAAACAGCGGTAGTAACTAGTATTTTTTAATGCACTTAGAGTTTAAGAATGGCTATACTATATTGGTTGATAGTAAAAGATTCTAATGTCAAAATTTAATAATGAAGACTGCCTGAATATACAGACAGAGAAATCAGAACTGGCTTGAACTAAGCTATTCAAAAGTTAAAACAGCTTGGGGATGTCCTGCTGAGAACAGTTAAACTTTCTGCTTTAAAGGTGAGCTCTGACTGAATTTCCCAGACCTTCATGTGACCTGAAGGATTTGTATGTAGCTTAGAGTCAGAAGGGAGCAAAAGGAAGTAACTGGGTGTGAATTTCATCTTCCTCTCATGTTCTCTTAGTGAGTAAAGGAACAGAGGTCACCTTAATAGATCACATACCAGATCAATCAAGAATGAATATCAAGGGCCTCCCCAGTGGCGCAGCGGTTGAGCGCTGGGTTGCGAAGCTGCCCGCAGCCTCTGCAGCGCCAGTTCGATCCCCGGCTGATCCCCGGCCACTGGAGGAGGGTCCCCTATGGCGTGCAGACCTCTCCTGCTGCCCGCTGCTCCCCTCAGCAGTGTACTTCGGTCCTTCTGCCTGCTCTGCTCCCCGCTCTGGCTCTGGTGAATTCTCTCACCCTCCCGCGCTTCTGACTGTACCCAGTGCTTGTATGAATAAATAAATAAATCTTAAAAAAAAAAAAAAAGGAATGAATATCAAGGCAGAGTAAGCAAAGACAGAGTTACAGAGCCAACAGCGATCAACTGGGCGTCTAAGTAGCACTTAATGAAATTCATTCAAACATTGCCCAGGATCTAAGAAAGATTAATAATGCCTATTTCTTAATAATAATTAAAGATTTAAATATATATTGTTGAAGACTTGGAAAATATGTAAAGATATGTCAAAGAAAATAAAAATCACCCTTAATCACACAGTTCAGAAAAATTATTTGTAACATTTTGCTATTTTTAAGAAAATTATTTCTCTTTCTGGCAGGAATGTTTATATTAATATTTTCCCCAAAAGGATTATATAGCATATGATAGTTTTGATTCTGCTTTTGATATCTACAATAGGGATTTTTTTTTCTTATTACAATTTTTTCCTATAAGAACAAATCTTTATTAAATTTAATAGTCTTACATGTCTATATATCTATATATTTTAATGATGGCAAAATATTAGTAACACAAAAATTAACATAACCATTTTTAAGTGTAAAGTTCAGTAATGTATTCACATGGATATGCAATCATATTTCCATCTCTTTCATTTTATAAAACTAAAGCTCTAAAACTCTACACTCATTAAACAGTTCATTCTCCCTATCCCCAAGTCCCTGGCAATCACCATTCTACTTTCTGTCTCTCTGACTCCGATTTTTCTGGGCACCTCACAGAAGTGAAATCATATACTTTTATCTTTTGTGACAGGCTTACTTTATTTACTGTCTTTTACTGAACCAAAAGGTTCAGTCAAGTTGTAGATGTGTCAGAATTTCCTTCATTTTTGCAGTTGGAATACATTCCATTGTGATTCATGGATCCCTCAATGGACTTGGCTTCTTTCTACCTCTTGGCAATTGAAAATAATGCTGCTATGAACTTAGGTGCACAAATATCTGTATAAAATCCTGCTTTCAATATTTTGGGGTATAAATACAAGAGTGGAATTGCTAAATCATACAGTAATTCTATTTATAATTTTCATGGGCAACATTATGCTGTTTTCTGTAGTTTCTATATAATTTTACATTGCCATTAGCAATGTGCAGGGTTTGCAATTTCTCCATATTCTTGTTAATGCTTGATATTCTTTTTTCTTGATGGTATGGTAGCCATCCTAATGGGTGGGAGGTGTTTACTTTTTATTTCCCTAAATATGAGTGAGTAAACATCCTTTTATCTGTTTATTTACATGAATATCTTCTTTGGAAAATGATCTATTCAAGTCTTCTGCCCATTTTTTGATCAGGTTACTGGTTTCATTTGTAGTTGTGTTGTAGGAGATCTTTATATAATATAGATATGAGCCCTTATCAGATTCAGACATAACAGGTATACTGGATTTAATTTATTGTACTGGATACTGCACTTTTTTTTTTTTTTACAAACTGAAGATTTGCAGCAAACGTGTATCACACATGTCTACCTGCACCATCTTTCCTACAGCCTGTGTTCACTTAATGTCTCCATGTCACATTTTGAAAATTCTCACAATATTTCAAACTCTTCATTAATATTAGACAAATGTGTTATGTGTTCTCAGTTTTCTTGATATTATCACTGTAATTGTTTGGGGAGCCATAAAAATGTGCTCATATATGACAGTAAACTGAATTGTATGTTGTGTGTTCTGCTTGTTCGCCTGTAGTTCTCCATTCCTCTGACCTCCTTATCCACAGAGACATAACAATATTGAAATCAAGGCAATTAATATCTCTACAAAGGCCTCTAAATGCTTAATAAAAGTAAGTGTCTCATATCTTCTGTGAAATACAAAGCTAGCAGTGATTAAGCATGGTACGGAAAGCATGTGAAGAGTCAACAGATGTCAAAGGTTGTACCTCTTGCACCAAAAAGTCAAGTTGAGAATTCTAAGGAAAAGTTCCTTAAGGAATTTCAAATTGCTACTCCAGTGGACACAAGAATAAGAAAGTGAAAAATTCTTATTGCTGATAAGGAAAACATTTTAGTGTTCTGAAAAGAATATCAACACAGTCACATTTCCTGAAGTCAAAAAACCTAACCCAGAGCAAGGCCCTCTCTCTTTTCAATTTTATTATGGATGAAAGGTATTTGGAAGCTAGAGAAAAACATTTTAATTGGCTAATGAAGTTTAAAGAAAGGAACAATCTCCATAACATAAACGTGCAAAATGAAGCAGCAAGTGCTGATGTAGAAGCTGTACAAAGTTATCCCGTAGATTTAGCTAAGATCATTCATTCATGAAGATTATCAATATAGACCAAATAGTCATATAATGGAAGAAGGTGCCATGTAGGACTTTCATAGCAAGAGAAGAGAAGTCAGTATCTAGCTTTAAATCTTCAAAAGACAGACTTTCTCTCTTTAGTACTTCATGAAACTGGTGACTTAAAGTTAAAGCCAACATTCATTTACCACTCCAAAATTCCTGTGACCCTTAAAGATGCTAAATCTACCCTGCCTGTGATCTATATTATTAACCAATAAAGCTTTGATTAGAGCAAATATGTTTACAACATGGTTACTGAATATTGTAAGCCATTTATTGAGTTCTACTGCTCAGAAAAAGGCTCCTTTTAAATTATATGGCTCATTGACAATGCACCCGGTAACCCACGAGCTCTGTTGGAGATGTACAAGTAGATAAATGTTTTCATGCCTGCTAAACCAATATCCATTCTGCAACCCATGAATCATTTCAAGTTTCAAGTATTACTATATAAGAAATATTTTATAAGACTATAATTGCTGTAGATATTGAGTCTTCTGATAGATCTCAGTAAATTGTAAACTTCTTAGAAAGGATTCATCATTCAGATGGTATTAAAACATCCCTGAATTGTGGAGGAGGTGAACATAAACAGGAATTTGGAAAAGTTGACATATGTATACTTCTATATCATGTCATAAAAAAAAAATGGACTCAATATTTTTTTATCTGACTGGGCCTTAACAACAATTTGGAAAGTGAAATGTCAGACAGAAAAATATATCATACATACATTCTTACTTACATGTGGAATCTAAAGGCAAACAAGTAAACAAACAAAAGCTCATAAATACAGAGAAAAGATTGGTGGTTGCAAGATTGGGGGTGGACAAAATGGGTTAAAGATCTCAAAAAGTAAAAACTTTCAGTTATAAAATTAGTAAATCATGGGAATATAATCTACAACATCATGACTATAGTTAATAATATCATGTTGAATATTTGAAAATTTCCTGGCATATAAATCTAAAATTTCTCATTACAAGAAAAACTTATAACTAATTAAGAGGCTGGATTTTAACTAGATTTATTTGTGGTGCTCATTCACAATTGAGTCATTATGTGGTACACCTGAAACTAATACAATGTTATACGTCAATTATATGTCAATTAAAAAGACTGCTTTCTATTGAAACTAAGCTAGTATTTTAACTGAAAACATTTCCTAGATGTGACAAATTTTAAGGTATTTCTTTTATTTTTTAATTTATTTTTTTTAAAGATTTTATTTTATTTATTTATACAAGCGCTGGGTACAGTCAGAAGCGCAGGAGGGTGAGAGAATTCACCAGAGCCAGAGGGGAGAGCAGAGCAGGCAGATTGACGAAGTACACTGCTGAGGGGAGCAGCAGGCGGCAGGAGAGGTCTGCACGCCATGTGGGACCCTCCTCCGGTGGCCAGGAAGCAGTCAGGAATCGAACCGGCGCTGCAGAGGCTGTGGGCAGCTTCACAACCCAGCGCTCAACCACTGCACCACCGCGGAGGCCCCAGGTATTTCTTTTATAAATTGCTTTCAGAAATAATAATAGGCATCAGAGGATTTCATTGCAGAGTAAGATGAAAATCCTGTAGATTCAGAATTTCCAGGTTTAATTTTTCATTTCATCACTTAGCTGTATGACTCTGTTCAAGCTATTTTAAATATATATATATAAACTAATTAATTAGGAATGAAAGGCACTTCTGGATTGAATGGGGATATGAGGTGCTTACTATACCCTCTCCTAAGCAAAACAATCTGAAACAATGAAAATTATTAATAACATCCATGTATAATCCCTGGAAACTTTTCTAAGGGAATACCCTTATGGAGAAACATTTATTTAAGAACATTTATTAAATCCCATTAAGAACAGTGATCAACCGTGGGAATTAACTATAACTTCATCCTTGACCCTTGAGGCTCAGTGTGATAGAAGTTCTATAGGTATGGTTAAGAAGATGATACTCTACAGCCTCCAAGCTCCCAGGGCTATATATAATTTCTCCCTAGGAGGGAAAGGTTACTCACCAGCATTTTTCATCTGCTCTAGTTCCATGTTGCAGAAACTCTGTTTCAAGCAAGCAATGTTAAGAAGTCTCAGGCTTCCTTCTTCTGCCTATCTCTGACTCATAGAGTAGAAGTTCTGTGCACATGCAATAGGCTTAAATCTCATGATACTAATCAATTTTGTCCCAATTTGCTTGTAGCATGGAGATACCACAACAGAAGCAGCAAACTGAGAAAATCAGGGGCTAACAACCTCACTCAGCATAGAGCAGGTATATTAGTCAAAAAGAAGTGGACAGCTGTTCTCACTCCCAGCTATAGAGCAGTAGCACAGATAGGTGCCTGGAGGAAAGGCAGACTATAAGAACAGATTGCTCTATAGTTCTCCCTGAAGGTCTGAATAAAGCAGGAGGATGTTAAAGTGTATGGTTGCTTTAGAAAACAATGACTATTTTGGAGGTAAGCAATTAAGAGAATGCTGGTAGCCACAAGACAATAACAAACAAAACATCAAATAGAGAGAACTAGGAATAGAGACTGATAGTAAAAAAGACCTCCTGGGGGCAGAGTCTGACTCAAGGACTGGCCTCAAAAACTATACCAGCAAAGAGATGGTGCTGGTAATTGGATCAGGCTGCAGAGCAACTTAGGGTCTGATATATTCTCTAAAATAACACAGCAAAGAGCTACCAATCAGTGGAGGTTAATAGCTGGGGGTAATGTCAAGGGAAACAGACCAGCAAAAGGATTTAAAAAAAAAAAAATCAGAAAAAGAACAGTCAAAGGTAGTGTAGGGGAAGTGAAATTATCAGGCTTGTCCACCCTCCTGCCATTAGCATTAATGATAGATCCCAAGCATGCCTTTATGGTGGGCATGCATATGTGGGTACACCTGGGCTGAGAGACTGGGCTTATAAAGGCAGGGTCATGGGGCTACCAGCAGTAGAAGAAAAACAGCAACGGCAGCAGAAGCAGCATCAAAGAGACCACAAAAGAACACTAGAAAGGCCAGAAAGAGTGAAGATTCACCAGGGGTTGGGAGGCCTGCCAGCCTTCAGGCCCCTCAGCTCCCAGCCCCCTGCCTGTTGGGTACCTGGGTGCTACACTATAAATAGGGTATAAAGCTCAAGAAAAGCCTGAAAAGCCAGCGAGGGCTCCAGCACTCTCTTTGACCAGTCTGCCTGAATCATAGGGAAACTTCACTGTGCCTTGCTGGCTCAATAGGTAGCCACGTGAAAATTCACTGTCATGGTTGGTGGGGGAGTGGGGGGGCACTGTCCAATGACCACGCTTGTGACTGAGGCTGCATATTCTGCAGAGTAACTTCAGAGACTGCACACAGCGGGGGAGTTGCCCAAGTCATTAATGAAACAAAGCAACAAGCTCAAGAGGGATGGGAGAAGGGAAGAAAATGGTACTGAGTACCCATATATGCACTGTATCATCTGAAATGTTCCAATTTGCATATAAAAATAAGACATGCACAGATACAGGAAAGTGCGATGCATACACAGGGAAACAAAATATACATGAGGGAAACTGCTTTTGAGGGGTTCAAATATTTTATTTCAAATATTGCACTTCAACGCTATTATATCAATACCTATGCTTGAAGACTTAGAGATGACCATGCTTATATAATTAAATAATTTAAAAAAGGTGTGATTACATTGGTCATACAATAGATAATGTCAGTAAGGAGATAGATATTATAAAGAAATAACTAAAAGGAAATTCTGAACATGAAAGTTCAGTCAGTGAAAAAAACTACAAGAAGGCACAACAGTAGTTTTGAGTGGGTAGTAGAAAGAATCAGCAAACTTTCAAATATTCACTAGAATATTATACAATTTGAAGAACACAGAGAATTAAGAAAACAGAATTACGGGCCTGAGACAACATTATGAATACCAACGTAGATATAATGACATTAACATAAGGCAGGAAAAGATAGAGGTATTTGGAGCAATAATGGTTGAAAAACATCTCAAATTTTAACTTTAATCTTCAATAATTAATCTATACATCTAAAAACTCAAACTCTGCTATATTTACATTAATTATAAAACTCAAACTTCAAGAAGACTGAAAACAAATCTACAAGCAGACCTATCATAGTAAAATGTTTAAAAACCATTAATGATGAAAAAAATCTTGAAAGTAGCAAGAACAAAGACTCACGCTGTACATGGGAACCTGAAAGATTAACTAGTTGACTTTTTATCTGAAACAAGAAGGTCATATATGACATATTCAAAATGCCAAAAGAAATATAAAAACCTGTCAAGCAAAATCTCCATTCAACAAATTTATCTTTCAAAAAGAGGTGAAATAGAAATGTTCCCAGATAAATAAAAATAATATATTGCTAGCAGAATTATCTTACAAGAAACAGTAAAGGGAATCTTTGGGATCACCTATTGATCATAGGTGACATTCTTAGAATATTTTTATAGATTATCAGCAGCCATCCTGTTGAGCTTATTATGCATCCATTATGAAGGATATTGTTGAGAACATCATTTATTGCACCTGCCTCTGTTCTTTGAAGAACATCAGTTAAAATCCTCCCTTAGTGCTAATAATACAATCATATGGATTTTTTCCTAATACTAGGTTTTAATGTATCTCAAACATTCTTAATTATATAAATTAAAAGAAAATTATCATTTACTTGGCTATTTGAAAGCTTAGAGCTTAAAGAGTGAATCATCATTAGCATCAAGTATGCATTATTATTATAGCATGCATTTTGGTATATAGCTGGTTGGTATTTAGTCCCATTTTCACTCCTCATTATTTATCCTTTCTTATTTTTCCAACCTTAATTTATATTCTCTTGTTTATCTTTACTGGTTTAAATCTTCTCTGGAAAAGGTGAGGATAACATTAACCAAATTAAAAGTATACATTAAACTTGGATCCAGTATTTTTTTTTTGCCTTATCTACACCTTGTGTTTTATGAGTTTTTATCCATGTATATCCCATAAGTATTTAAACTAGGGATTGGGGAAATCATGGCAGGTTCTGCTGTGTTGCCAGGTTGATCCTGAATATTTCTCTACTTTAAAGCAACATGTTTATTTTAATACAACACTGCATTAAGGCACACTTTATAATTCTGCTATATTTATATTAATTTTAAAATTCAGATTCAATCTAATTTACTGTTTCATGAAAAAACATTAAATACTTAAGAATAAATTTAACAAAGCAGGTGAAGACCCTATACTATGAAAACAATAGACATTGTTAAAAGAAAAATGTCATAAATTGGAAAAATTAACATTTTTGATATGGCTATCTTATCCAAAACAATATACAGATTGACACAGGGACAGATATCCAAGATCTACAAAGAAGTCATATAACACAACAACAACATAACATGTAACTCAATCAAAAATGGGCAGAAGAGTTAAATAGACAATTTGCCAAAGAATACATACAAATGGTCAATAGGCATGAAAAAATGTTCACCATCACTTATCAGAGAAATGGTAACAAAACCATGAGCTATCATCTCATACCTTTTGAAAATGGCCCATACCAAAAATTCAGAAACAAGTGAGAAAAAAGAACCCTCATACACTGTTGTTGTGAATGTGTATTGGTATAGCCCCTGTGAACACAGTATGCAGGTTTTTCAAAACATTAAAAATAGTTCTACTGTATGAGCTAGCAATTCCACTCCTAGGTATGTATCTGAAAAATGTCAAAACAATAGTTTGAAGTGATATATGCATGCCTATATTCATTGAAGCACTATTTACAATGGCCAAGTTAATGGAAGCCACCTAAGTACCCAAATGCAGATGAGTGGATTAAGAGGATGTAGTATATATACACAGTAGAATACTACAGAGTGATTAAAAAATAAATAAAAAAGACTTTGAGCAAAGATGGATAGGCCTGGAGGGGATTATGCCAAGTGAAATTCACGTGTGGAATATAAAAGAACAAAACAAAGGGTCAGATGAAACCAAGCCAAAAGCAAACCTTAGAAATATGACTGCAGACTTGAGGCTACCAAAGCGGGAGAGAGAAGGTAGGCAGCAAAGGGACAGGAGCTTCAGCTGACTGTGGTGGAGGACTCTGAGAGCCTTGCTGATGCTGAGTATGCTGTGGAGACATCTGAAGAGGTGTCAAACTATACCTCTGAACCATAGTCTTGTAATCCAATACATGAATTAAAAAATAAATATAAAACAGTTCAGTTTATTATAATTGGTGGTTCTATTTGAATCACGATTTGTATCATCACATTAGCCAAATTTTAAATACTATAGGTTTTTGTAATTATGAAGAAAGGTTTTATATATTTTTTTAATGTTCATCAATTTTCTTAGTCACTGAGAATTAACATCTTTACCACGTTAGAGAGTCTTGAATTTTAACTAGGGGAATTTCAGCCCTATTACCTTGTATATTTGAGTAAAGAGGCTATAATTTTTAAAACTCAGTGATCATACTTAATGTGTTTCTAAGGATAAAAATCAACTCACACCAAATGTATTACATAGAAAACAATGCCAAAGAGAAGAAACAACTTATTAAAACAACACCAAAGGGGTGCTGTGCTGAATATTTTTAAATGCATGAGAAGGTACTAAGACACTTTAGAAGCCACTGATTTAACTTTTTCCTAAGATTTTCTTTATTTTTGCATAGAAGAACTGGAGTGTAGGCCAGTGATGGGGGTGGTGGTGGTGGTGGTAAGAGGATACACCAGAGACAGAGTGGAGAGCAGAACAGGCAGATCTACTGAAATGCACTGCTAAGGGGAGCAGGGGATGAGACAGGAGAGGTCTGCTGCACCATATCTGTCAGCTCTCTGGCCAGATGGAACTCAGGCTGTTACCATAGGCCAGTGAGGTGGTAGCAGTGAGACTTCAGATCTATGCAGCCAGGGAGGACAAGGAGCTACTGACTTTAGTGCAATGACCTGGAGACCTTTTGACCAGGAGAAGCCACGATAATGACCATGTGACCATGTCCCTTTTTTCCAACTAGCCAATTTTAAAGGGTTTACACTTGATCTTAGCCAAAAGGCCAAGAAACAATTTTAAAGGGTTTAAGCATGACATGAGTGTGTTCAGGCATGTGTACCCTTCTGAAAGCATACACATGTCAGGACAAAAAAAAAAAATATGACCTCCCCTGGTGGCACAGTGGTTGAGCACTGGGTTGCGAAGCTGCCTGCAGCCTCTGCAGCGCTGTTTCAATCCCCGGCCACTGGCAAGGGTCCCACAGGAAAAAAAAAAAAAAAAAAAAAAAATATATATATATATATATATATATGACAGTGTGAAGAGGACAAACTGACTTGAATTTTCAAAATCTCTTCTAAATTCTTAGAAGAATAAAAGGAAAGATCATTTGCAAAGATTGCCGCAGGCCACAGAAACTGGAATCCAAATGAGAAACATTGATGGCTGTGAACCAGTCAATGTAGGAAACTTTCCTTTGATATAATATGATTGGCTTATCTAATTCCAATCCAGAACATATTAATACTTCATTAGAGTTCAAGATTCAGGTGAATCCTCCATCGCATGCAGTAGATCTCATGTATAAGAAATATGTGCCAGTTCATGTCACCACACTATAGAAATATGAAGTGAAAGAAGCTTCGGTTACTTCTGATCCAACATTATATTTTTTGGTGTCATCTGAATGAAGGCTATATTTTGTTCACACATGTAAGGCTTGTACTTAGTGAAGCAGAGTTATACAACAAAGATTTGCTAAAGGGGTGGAAAGAAAGAAATCATCTCAATTATTGTTAGCTTTCGAAGATAACCCAAATCTGCTGCTTAGTTTTTCCTTCCCTGCATGTAGGAGCCCGGACATTTCTGTACATAGAATCTGTGTATCTTTAATTTTGTCAGACTCAAACTTGCTTTCAGACACTTCATATGCAATGAAAATAAAGGACACATGTAGGCATGGAAAATGATATTTGGAGTTAAATATTCAGACAGCATATTTTGTCAGCCCTACAGTTAGAACTTATTTGCTTTGCTGAAAAAGGTCAAATGCCATAAGCCTCATAGTGCAAACAAAAACATTTTTGAAATAAAAATTTTTTCATCATGTAGACAAAGTGTCTTTAATGTATTAGATATCTCTAGCATTTATTGGTTGAGTAGAAATTGCACATCATAAAGGAGTATTTCAGGTGAGTAGTATTCCAGCCTCCAGAAATATGCATGCATGCGTGTGTGCATGTGTGCGTGCATGCGTGCGTGTATGGGTGTAGGCTTTATTTTCATCCAGCTTGAACACTCTCATCACTCTATCTAACAGATGTTAGTTAATAAGTTATCTGAAGAGAGAAAGTTTCTGTACCTCACATTCAATATGGCTATGCAAAGATAGGGCCAAGGAGACCCTATTATAGAAGAAAATGGATGAAAAGATGTAAGGAGCTACTTATTTAAGTTAAGGCACTGCAGGATACATACCTGTTGAATTAATTAAATAAGAAAGCTGTTTTTTACATTACACTATTAGTCTTTCCTCTGGCTCCTGCCGGTGGAGTGCCTTAATCACTTCCAGTCTGGCACTGACCAATTCAAAACCACTTCTGCTCAAATAGACTCTTTAAAAATAAAATTTTAATAAGCCTCCATTTCTTTTAATGTACTTTTCTAAGGAGAAAGGAGTTACAGAGGAAATTTAAGTGTTTTGGATCTATAGAACAACTGTAGCAAAAATGGATGTGGAAGAACATAGAATGCAAGAGTTTATTTTTACAAAGAATAATGATTTAGGGCCTCCTTGGTGGTGCAGGGGTTAAAGTCTCACACTATCAAGCTACAGCCAGCCACTGTGGCATGAGTGTAATCCCCACCAGGGAGCTAAACAACAGGACACAGCAGATCTTTCCTGTCCTGCCTGCTGCTCCCCTCAGCAGTATATTTCAGTATATCTGCCTGTTCTGCTTCCCACTCTGTCTCTGGTGAATCCTCTCACTTCCTGCAACTCTGTTCTTATATGCATATATTTATGCACCCCAGTTCTTATATGCATAAATTAAAATGAATATTTAAAAAAAATAAAAAGCATAATGATTTAAAAATAGAGCTGATGGAATATGTGAGGCAGATGAGATAACATGGCATTAGTTAACAACTAGGGGTTACATAAGCTATTTGGGAAGATAGAAAATACAGGTGATCATGATGCAGCAGGAGGACAACACAGATAAAGAGAACTGGAGCAGAAACCTGAATGCTTTATGATACAGAACAAATTATTTATAGAAGTCAGTACGGGATTACCCAGTAGGAAGACAAAGCATGCCTAAGGTACCAGCAAAGCAGCTGCACCAAAGTAGGAAGGAGAAAACAGGGCAGAGAGAAAAAAGGAAAATATACAAGAGGGAGGGAGAGAAAATTTTTAAAATAATTTTATATTTCAAAATGTAAGTGGAGTAATAATAAAGAGGTTTTCATGGAAAATATCACATTCTGATGGACTTCCTTACACAGCTTTATTTGTTTTAATTTTTTACTTTTGAATTATATGAGGGAGGAATACAATTTTTTGTGTTTAAGGCCTTGGAAATACACTATTCAACTCTAATAAGAAAAAGGAAAGAGGAGTCCCTCGTGGCCTAGGGTTTAAGTCGCAGTGCTATCAGCCTGAATTCCATCGTTGGCCAGGGAGCCGGCCCACATGGCCCACTGTCTCCTGTCTCACTCAGCTGCTCTCTCAGCAGTGTATTTCAGTTATTCCACCTGTTCTGTTCCCCTCTCTCTCTCTCTGGTGAATCCTCTCACCCCCTGCATCTTGGGCCTACACCCCAGTTCTCTATGCAAACAAACAAACAAACAAACAATAAATAAATAAATAGGAAAGAAAAGCGGGGCAATTAGAGATTTAGGTTAGGCAGGAAGGCTTCTTAGAAGGGCAAAGTCTTCATTCATATTTGAAAGAAAAAATAATAGGTTGGCTATTTGAAGAGAAGACTCTAGAGGGAGTTTATGAAAATGTGAGTAGCATGAAGCTACAAGTGGGGATAAAAGTAAGTCAATAGTGAGGATCAGAAAGAAAAATAAAAACAAGCTATAGATAGTAACTAGAAAAGTAATATGGCCAGAAGAATCAGACTGAATGATTTTAGTTAAGAAAAAAATAATGAGGATTAATACAGCAGAACAGAAGAACCACACAGTCAACACCCAGGGAAAGGAAGAAAATATAATTAAATTAATGATTGATTTGGGAGTGGAATATTGGATAGCTCTTTTCTGATTGCTTCCATTGGCTGAGTGAAATAAAAATCCTGATCCTCAGGATGAAAAACGAAGGTGCTAGGAAATTTTAAGATAGAGGAGAAATGTATGAAATTTTCATTGATAAAATAAATGCATTAAGATTCAACGTATGACTTGAGATTATAAATATAAAATGAATCCAGTCAGCAAGTTTGGTTTTTTTTTTTTTGCTTTTTCTAGTCAAAAATATCAGGAACAAGTGCCGAGGAGGGTGTGAAGAGAAAGGAACCCACACACAGGTATGGTAGGAATGTAGACGGGGCCAGCTCCTATGGAAAAAGTATGGAGGTCCCTCAAAACTTAAACATAGATCTACTATATGGCCCAGCAATTCCAATCCCCAATTTCAACTTGAAGAATACAAAAAAGTAATTCAAACAGTTATTTACATCCCTATGTTCATTTCAACACTATGTGTAATAGCCAAGGTATGGAAGCAATCAAAGTTCACAAAGAGATGAGAGGGTCAGGAAGACATGGTATATAAACACAGCGGGCTACTACTCAGCTACCAGAAAAGGTGAAATCTTGCCAGTTGTGGACCTCCCTAGTGGTGCAAGGGGCTAAGCACAGCACTGTGAAGCTATCCACAGCCTCTGCAGCACCAGTTTGATCCCAGGCCAGCGAGCTACCCACATGGTGCAGCAGACCTCTCCTGACTTGCCCCCTGGTCCCCTCAGCAGTGTATTTCAGTCAGTCTGCCTATTCTGTTCCCCTCTCTGTCTCTGGTGAATCCTCTCAAACCCCCATCTCTGGCCCGTACCACAGTTCTTGTATGCATAAATAAATAAATCTTTAACAAAAAAACAAAAAGATGAAATCTGGCCATTTGCAACAACATGAATGGAGCTCGAGGGGATTATGCTAAGTGAAAAAAGTCAGCATGAAAAAGACAAATTTCGCATAGTGTCAGCATGGTGTTATGGTGTGGTAACATGCATCTTAACAGGTATATTCTTACACCTGTGAATCATATATAGTGTTGTAAACCAATGTTACCTCAATTCAAAATATAGAAAGGAGGCTAATTTCATCTACATTTTATTGTTTGCTGTTGTTCTATCAATGAGTTTACTTCATTTATATTGATTTTTGATGCATATAAACATTTAATTCATTTCAATAATAAGTGAATTAAATATTTGAGGTTTTTTTTTTTTTTTGAATGAAAGTCATTTGAGTAACTCCAACACAACATTTCAACACAACATTTCATGACAATACTTAGTTTCTGTTGTCTCAAATGAGTGATTTTGAAACAAATAGGGTTTTGGAGTCATAGATAAAGCACAAGTGCATGAATCCTGATGTAAACAATGTTCACATCAAGTTTATTGCCATCGATATTGTTGTTTAAAGCAATCATAAAGAGATACACAAAAACATATTGATTGGGAGAGAGTTTTTTGATTCATAGTGAAACTTCCTAAATGAAATCTGAACTAACTTTAATGTATTTTTCATCATAAAATACACAGTTCTTATTAATTCTATACTGTTTTGGAGGGAAAAATATTGGCAAAAATATGTTATTTTCTTTTCTCATGCTTATCTATATTTGTATGTTCCACAACACTTAGATATCATTTAAAGTCTTATTTCAAAGAGGAACTATTCATTTGAATATAAATTGAAATCCTAGAAGATATAATAATTGATTTATTATCCATGGAAAAGAATAAATTGATCACCAGAGGTCAATTTAGTATGCTACCATTTCTTTTAATGTAACAATTATGCTTCAAGTACTGCTTTACCAGTCTATTAATGTATATCTTGGGTGCCTTTTCAAGTATAAGAAGGCAAACTGGGGGTCTTTACAATTCAAGACAGGTATTAATGAATCAATAATCCCTGCCCTTGAGTCTTAGTACTTTTTAGATGATCATGTTTTAAAACCATTAATATACAATATGTCCATCTCTTATATATCCAACTTTGCAAATGAATCATAAAAAACATAGCATATATTAATGAAAAATTTTATATTGTAAATAATAAACTTCATTTTTTCAAGATTTATTTTATTTACTTATGCCTACAAGAGTTGGGGTAAGGGCCGGAGGTACAAGGAGTTGGTGAGAGGATTTACGAGAGACAGAGTGGGGAGCAAAACAGGCAGACTGACTGAAATACACTGATGAGGGGAGCAGTGGGCGAAACAAAAGAGGGCTGTTATGCCATGTGGGTCAGCTCCCTGACCTAGGATCAAACTCCAGTGGTTGCCTATAACTTCACAGTGCTGAGACTTAACCCCTTGTGCCACTAGGAGGCCCTAAGCTTCATTTTTATAAAGATTTTTAGTATATCTTATTAATGACTTTATAATAAAGATATAATATTTTTCCCATTTAGAGTCCATCTTGGTGCATCATTTCACCAAAAATTAGTACATATTATTAAAAGCATAACACAACAGAATCTTAGTATTTCATGTTTTCTTTTTTTTAATTTTAACTGTTCTCTTTATCTGTAGACTTCTATTTCATCCAGCCTGGGGGTTTTGATTGGTCAATGAAGTATTAAACTAAGAAGGAAGAAATGCCAGTAAGCAGGAGGAAACTTTCAATTCTTTTTGATGGACAATAAGAAGGAATTCTGCATTCTCCAACTTTTTCTGTAATGCTCGTTGATAAATCTGGTTGGAAAAATCTTTTACAAATTTCCAGTGTTCCAGTAGAAACAGAATGAGCCTTTTGCCTTTTGCATGTCTCAAAATGTAACAGGTGATTTATTTTTCTATAACAAATAATACTACCTTGGCAATACCTATTAACTTCATCTTTCAAATCTATCCAGAATATAAACTATTATTATTATCTTCACCATTTCCATGATGGTTGAAACCTTCTTTGCCTTTAGCCTGGATTGTGATGATAGCTTCCTAATTGGTCTTCCTGTTCTTACCCTTGCCCAATTTTTCTTCCTCTGCCATTTGCCTATTCACAACTCAGTAGGTAGAGTTATTCTGCTAACGCATGAAACACATCATGTCTCTTCTGCTTCAAACCCTCTAGTGTTTTCCCATCTCATGAAGGCCAAAATCATTTAAATGGGCTAGAAGGTTCTACCTTATATGTACACAGTGCTGTATCTGCCTTAGCTCTACCATTCTCTCATCTGCTCACTCTACTCTAGTCACACTGACTTCCTTGCTATTCCTTAGTCACATGAGTTCTGTGAATACCACAGGGGATTCACTATTCAGAAGAGCTTGGGATATTCTTCCAGAGCTCTTCTTGGCTTGTTCACAAATATCAGCTTGAGTGAGACTTTTCCCAACTATCCTGTTTGAAATTGTAATACTTTCCAATGCCCATCATTCCTTTCCATTTTTGATATTCTTTTCACTATAAAATACATCATCCATAAATACTATACATAATTATTGCTCGTTTTTCATTTGACTTATTTTCAGCCTCCAATAGAAAACCCATTTATATGACAGCAGGGATTTTTGTCTGTTTTAGTCACCACTATAGTGAGAACAATGCACATAATAGATTAAATGGTTAATGCATATTTGTTGGGTTTATAAAGAAATTTTTTAAAAAAGGAAAAAACACTGGTAAGTTCAGCCACATGGAAGCCACTAGTTGTGTTCCATCAACCTGACTGCAATGAGCAACACAGATTCCCATCAGTAAAATAGTCAATACTACTATAAAATTAAGATTCTTAGTGTTTTTTCATTGTTTAAATGAAATCATTATCATCAAATCAGCTTTCCACTAATGGAAAGACACGATTTTACTACAGTTACATGTTTTCTTAAATTTACAGCTACTTTTACAGGCATTTACTTTCATGTGAACCAATTATTCAACTTACAGTTATTTCTACCGACAAGTAGGATTTTATAGGCTCCCAATAGTACTACAGCAGTCATTAATGGTGGGAAGTGAGACGGAGCAAGGGAAAACCAGTAGAGGGAGTTGAACAGTTATCTATTATCAACAAAGAATTCTATTACCCATTCCTATTAATTCTGAGGATGTTGCAGGACTTGTCTTCGTTACCATACTACTATGTAATGAAGAGAAAAGCATATCACCCGAAAAATATTCATGAATTGCCTGTATAAATAAGATTGGGAAGTCTAAAGTGCTATAACAGAATAAAGTAAAAATGTATATAGGTTAAAATATATATATTTTTTATGCTGAAGAATCCAGAGGATATTGCAGGCTAGCAGGAAGTAGGGAATGGGGGTAGCTTTACTTCCAGCTGGATGAAGACTGCTTTTTCATTTCTAATTTCTAATTGAAATTGATATCCCATCCCACCACAGCACTTTGGTTGGGGGGTGGGGTGGGTGGCAGAGAATACAGAAATGGTACATATCACTTCAAGTAATATTCTATTATTATATATATATTATATTATTACATAAAATGTAGTGACATAACTACACTTAACTAAAAGGGAGATTTTGATTTAGACAATAGAGTTCCAACAAATATGGAAGAGAGTGGATTATGGTGAACATCCTACAATTTCTGACAGTTTGGTCTTTTTTCTTCCAAATATTTGTGCCATCCTTGCACATGAATTCTGGAATTGTCCCCTTCCTCAAATGAGACATCATGAATTCCTACTCACTGGCTGCTTGTATCTCACAGTCCATGATCTCTGATGAGGTAAAATCATCTGAGTGCCTCCTCTCAGAGCAGGCACCATGGAGAACAGGGAAAACAGGTCTCTGAGCCCTGGACACCTGATTGCTGGGTTAATTGTCTTTGATGACAGCATGGTACAGCTGCTCCTGCAAGTGCTGGAAAAATTGCCAATGAGATTCGGCTGCTTTGAGTAGAACAACTGCTGGTACACAGGTGAAGTGTTGCCAGGGTGAAACTCACTGGAACTGCAAGTCCACAGAAGCCCAGAGGAAACAGACCACAAGAAGGAGTTCTCCTCCAGCCCTGCAGTCTCCTACGAGCACCTGCTATTGCCAAAGCCTAACAGAGAGTTGGCTGGAAAAGCAAAAATCCCAGTTTCTACATTACAAAAGCAGAGTATAGGAATGACAGCTTGCTGTTTAGTGAAAACAATCTATTAACTGGCCCATCCCTGTGCACGATAATCAATTCATGCATAGGACAGCACATACCCTTTCCAATGAATCCTCCCAGAAAACCGGTTGAAATTTTGCAAGCACATGCTTGTTCTTTTCCCAAATACCCAGCATATTCCACTATTCAAAAAAGAATGGAGAAAGTTTGTCCTCACATGATCACAAAGCAAGTGTCCACCTTTAAAGTGATTCCATCTTACTTTTATAAAACAAGTTGTAATAGTTCAGTGACAATTGTTTTCCTAAATTTTTAGGAGTTATTGTAACTTATACTTGGAATCTTGGCACTGTTTCAATATTTAAAGTGACCAGAAATTTTATCATTGATCTATAATCCTTAGCTTAAGCAATCAGGATGTTTAGGAGCTAATTTTACCTCTTTATTCTACTTGTATACATAACAGGATGTAACAGTCAAGAAAAATTACAAGGATGACAGGAATTTTAATACTTTAAACATAATATATTTTTCTATCTTGATTTAAAATCAAAACAGAAACCTATATCCACATGATATTTTATAGGACTTTGCATATAATAAGATGCATTAATTCTTACAATGTGAATTGCCAAAAGGCATTCAGTTTTGGAAAATATCATGTCAAAATTAAGCATACAGCCAGTAATTATTCCTGTCATACTCATGTCTATTTAACTGTTAGTTTAGTAATACAGAGAAACAGCAATCCTATGGAAGGAAGTACTAAAATTTTCACTCATTAAAATAAGTATTTGTTTTTATCACTCTTAAAACACTTTCCAGTGAAGCAATCCAAACGTTATTACATAGACTTTATCTTGATACCTACATTTAGAAGGAACTTATTATAGCAACAAAGATTAATGGAGTTAGAAATGGCTTCAACAGAGATTATTTAAGTAGCTCTCTATAACTTTATCAATGAAATTTCTTTTTACTGTTTCCCATGGTAGCACTGAGGGAAACAAAAATAGCATTAAAGCGTGTATTTCTCAATGTGGGGGTTAATAATATTTAAAACATTTCTTACCTATTAACATCCCAGATTTTACTTGTTGTATCCATTGAGGAAGAAGCCACAAAATCACCACAGGAATGCCATGTGCAGGACCACACAGCATGGTTGTGTCCTTCAAAGGTCAAAATGCAATTGCCTTTAGACAGGTCCCACAACTTCACTGTACAGTCACCACTTGAAGTAGCCAGTTTGTTGCCGCTATTCACAAGGATATAAAAAGATAATGCACTTTTAAAATCACTTTATAATTATTTTTACGAACAGTTGTATTCTGTAATTTGTGGATGTAATTTGTGGATCTGGATTATTTTAGGGACATGAGTATCTGGAACTTACCGTATTGATTTTACACAATGTGATACTTGCATTGTTTATGGATTCATATTGATAAAATAAACAGTTGTGTACTTTCTAGACTAATTCTTCTAGGTTAATGCACTTTACCAGTTTACTTTTTGGAATGTGTTGGGTTAAAGGCTATGTTAGCATCAATGGCTGATGTAGCCTTAAAATATTGAATATAGACATATATTTCAAAAAATACAGTATAAAATAGTAGGTCAGCATTGTTTATGTTTACATTTATTAACTGCTACAGGAGCATAGTGTTACTGAAGAAGAAAGAATCAGGAAAGATTTGGAAGTGTTCAGTAGCTGACAGCCATTAGATTTTCTATTCAGATTATTAGCAGATATTTTTAAAATGCAGTGAATTTCAAATGCTGGACACAAAAGGTAGTTTAAGTAAGGAGTGGACATCACGTCACGTCAGTGACATAAGCAGAAACATCTAGATTTTTATTTGGTAAAATATCAATTTTAAGAACATTAAAGTATCTTCTCCATTCTTCAGTATCCTGCTGCATTGGATGTTCCTTCTATTTGTTCAGTAACTTGTCTCTGGCTGAATATAATTAATTGATTTTTCCTTCTTACCCATTAGGCTATGTTTTCTTCATAGACACTGTGTTTCTTCTGTTTCTATAGCATTATGAAGAGCAACGGAAGTACGCAGTAAATTCTTCCAAAATAAATAAGTGAATGGATGGATGAATCAAGTTATGCTGTAAGTGAAGAAAAGGTATCTACTGAAAGTATCTCTAAGAGAGGGAATGGCAAGACAAAGAAACGTGTTTGTTTGCTTGCTTGTTTTGCTTATGTTCATGCTAAGGGACAACAAAATTTTTATCTACAGAGAAAAAACAACCACTGAATAGGGGCTTAAAGGTGACACAGAAAAATTGGATCATAGAGTGAAGAAGTTCTCATTAAAGCTATAAAGTACATCTTTTACTTGTAGAAAAGCAGAAGAAAAGTCATTCTAAAATAAAAGGTAATATACATGATTATGCATATTTCTGAAGTCAATTCTAATCCACCGGATAAGAAGTGGATACTGAAAAACATACTACTGAATGACTATTGGGCTTATGAGGAAATCAAAGAAGAATTTAAAGAATACCTGGAAAGAAACAAAAATAAAGAAGCTCTGGCACACAGCAAAGCAGTGCTAAGAGCACTAAGGGCATGAAGGGACAAAAAGATCTCAAACAATAAGAGCAAGCAAAACTTAAAGCCACTAAAAGGACGGAAATTGTATTTTAAAAGTCTAAAAGATCAATGATACCAAAAGACAAACAAGATAGACAACTTCCAGCTAGATCACAAAGAAGAAAGAAAGGGAGAAAAGGCTAAGAAATAGAATCAGAAATGAAAACGAAGTTGTAACAGACATTGTGAAATACAGAAAATAATAATATACTCTTATAAATATCTTTATGCATACAAATTAGATAACCTAGAAGAAATGCACATTTTTAGAAATACATACAAGACTGAATCAGGATGAAATAGAAAATCTGAGCAAACCAATTACAAGCAAGGAAATTGAAACAGTAATCAAAAGTCTTCCAAAATACAAAAACCCAGTCCCAGACAGTTTTATTACTGAATTCTACCAAACTTCAGAGACACTAAAATCTATATTTCTCAAACACTTCCAAAATAATTGAGGAAAAGATATTGCTTCCAAACACATTTTCGGAGGCCAACATTATTCTGATACCAAAAGCAGACAAGAACATCACACACAAAAAAGAAAACTCTAGACCCACGTCCCTGAATAAAAGAGATGTAAAAGTTCTCAACAAATTTTAGCAAACCAAATTGAACATACATTCAAAGGATTACACATCATGACCAAGTGGGATTTATTCCCGGATGTTTCCACATTCACAATCCAATCAATAGTATTTAACAAATCAACAAAAGGAAATATAAAATCATATATAAATAGATGCAGAGAAAGCATTTGATAAGTTCCAACTTCCATGCATGACAAAAAACATTTAAAAAATGGAGATGGAATGAGCATATCTCAACATAATAAAAGCCATGTATGATAAACCCACAACTATCATCATACTCGGTGAAAAAAACTGAAGGCTTTTTCTCTAAGATCTAAATCCAATTAATGAAAAAAATTAATTATTGAAATTAAGAAATCAATGGAATTAGACAATAAATCTGAAAAAACAAAAGTTAGGCCTTCTAGACTATAGCTAGAAAGGGAAATGAAAATATTATTTCTTGGTGTGCTCTCAGGATGCTATTAAAAAAAGCGACTGATTGGGTCACTTCAACAACAGAAATTTATTTCTCATAGTTTCAGAGTCTGAGAAGTCCAAGATTAAGGTGTTGGCCAGTTTGATTTATGACTTGCAGATGGTTATCTTCTTGCTGTGTCCTTACATGGCAGAGAGGGTAGAGAGGGGGAAGAGGTGAAGTGATGCCTTTTCCTTTACTTATAAAGGCATTATTCTCATTGTGGGCCTCTACCCTCATGAACTTATGTAAACTTAATTATCTCCTAAAGATCCCACCCCCTTTTATCATCACTTGGGGGACTAGGGTTTCAACATATAAATTTGTAGGGGCGCAGATATTCAGTGCATAATAGTGTACAAGTTAAGGGATGAGAGCATAAAAAGTATTTTTAATACAGAAACATATATTTTCCTAATCAAAATCTTAGAAGAAAATGAAATAAATAGATGCAAAGCTAAAAAACTAAAGTTTGAGAATTATAGAAATTAGACAATTTAAGGCTGAGAACCACAAATTGGGAAGAAAAATCCATACCAAGATGTATAAGTAGGGTACACAAAAAGAAATACCAACTTAGATAAATTTTAGTCAACTAAAGAACAATGTGAGAGTCAATTACAATAATTCAAAGAATAAGGAGAGGAAGAAAAAGTAGACAGAAAGATTATATGGTGTTTAATATATGCTAGAAACTCTACGAAGCTCTTTTACATATATTTGATCCTCACAAACATCCTTTGGAATTGGCACCACTGCTGTGTTCAAACACTTGAACAATATCATAGAGCTAGACAGTAGCTGACCTAGAATTTCTTCAACTAGAAAAAAATAGTTACTATAGAATTATCAAAAATAAAGGCAAATAAAAACATCTTCAACTAAATGAAGCAATCCTCCTGTAGAGGAACTACTAAAGACAAGTTTTGCAGGTAGAAAAGGACTCAGATCTAAAATGAAATGAGGAACAAAAAACTGATCAACATGTCAGTTATCTAAATATTTGCACACAAACCTGTGCTTGAAACAAATAAGAAAACAATAATAATATTGACAATAAAATTTCTGTGTCCAGAAAGAATGGTATAGCACTGATTAATTTTAGACTCTGTTAAGCAAGTCTGCACAGTAAAATGTCCAGGGTAACCACTATAAGAACAGAAATAGAATATATAACTTGTTGACCCACAAAAGAAAAAAAAGCTGACAATTACAAATAGTTATCCAAAATAAAGGATGAAAAGGGAGGAAAGCATTAGAATTAATGGCAAAATAGAAAAGAAACATAAAAAAATAAAACTGTAGAAAGCAACTCAAACATATTATTAATAAAACCAATAAACACAAGCTGGAAGTTAAAACACAAGGATTTTTCAGTTTGGCCAAAAAGAATAGTGGATGAAGGTGGAGGGCTATTGGGGGGCCCTGGTGCTGGGTGTGGCATGATAACACACCTGAAGAGGTGGGATCCTATGTTTCTGAGCCATATACAGTAGTTTAGACAAATGTTACCTTAACTAAAATAAAAAAAAAAAATTTTGAATTATAAACAAGAAAAATTTCAGTCATATATTATCTATATAAGGCACACTGTGCTCCTAAGGACATATGAAGGTTGAACATTTAAAAAAGATGAAAAAAATATATGGGCAAAAAGAAATGAAAATAAAGATGCATAGGTCTATTAATGTCAGGCAAAAAGGAACTTAAGGCAAAAACGTGTGTAGGGATAGATTCCCTATATAATGGTAATTTTTCTCATTTCTAGAAAGGCTTTAAAATTAAATTATATAAATACTAGATGCATCTTACATGATACAACTTAATAACGTTCGTACCATAGAAACAAAAAATGGCCTATTGTCAGAGTGAAAAATTTACAGGCTTTGATTTGTTTTTCTAATTCAGAATTCAAATTACAAATAAAGACATGGAAGATTTAAGGAACAAATATTATAGGTCTCAAGGCCATATATAAAATTCTTTACCAAGTTACTATTGACTACACACTCTTCTCAAGCAAGGTTGAAACATTTATAAGACGATATGGTTAACCAAATAATAAGTCTTAAAAACTTAACATTATTGTCATAATAGAGATTATATTTTCTCATACTTAAATTGTTAAACATGAATAACAGAATTGTATATCGATAAAATGGTGTTAATTTTAAAGCAAAATTTTCAGTAACATCAAAGAAATAATTGGGGGTATTTGAAAATAATTAGAACTAAATGAAAACAATGTATCAAAAATATGAAGCAAAATCAAATCAGTATTTTGAAGGCAACTTATTTTGCTTTATACCTCCTTATCATGAAGGCAAAACTTTTCCGCTAATGTGAGAGGCGCTAAGGTTAAACAAAATATACTACAAAATAATTCAATGGAAGGTCAATAAAGACTGAAGTAATTCTTTGGGAAAAAACTAACAATATAAGCAAATCTCTGCCAAACCTGGTAATAAAAAGAAAAAGTCCCCTCAAGCTTACCATTGATTAAGCCATATACTAATAATATTTTACAAAAGTATAAAATAATGTTATTCTTTTTGCTAAGTTTTTTGTTTGGGGGATTATATTTATTTTTCATAAAAAGGGTTACTTATATTAACATTTTTTTTGCAGCTTCTAAAGAGTCTACAGACAAATTATATCAAATTTGTTTGGGTCAAGCAAATTTAAACAGTAAGCATTAAGTATCAAATAATATTAGCAGTACTTCATATTTCCTGAAAGGATTTTACTCCATACTTTGTATGTGTTTTACGTAAATTATTGACATTTTTCAGACTTTAGCATATAACTGCAGAAATATTAGGGTTTTTACTGCTGGAAATTATTTCAGTTTTGAGAACTAAATATATAATAGTTTCCAGATTGACATTGCTTTTTTTTTTTTAAAGAAAAGTATAAAGTGTTGCATGAAAGATGAGTGGAACACAGAGACTAGAGCCTCCTGTACCACAAAGTGGGAGCTAGCACATACATAAGAAAGACTTTGTGCTTCTTACTCTGACTTTACTGGACCTTGGACATTCCTTTTAACATTTTTATCTACCATTCCAGAAACTGATTATCTTTATCTACAAACATGGATAAACTCTGCTGAGTAAAACTTAAGTGCTTTTATTCAAAGTTGAATGTTGTTTTGTTTGTTTACTGCTTTATTGTATCTGAAAAGACAGTGGAGGCTGGTCAAATAATTATGTGAGGTAATTTCTTTAGGGAGGGTTAAAATAAGAGGTAAGAATTAGAAATAACAAAAATAGGTTTTATGTATCAGACTTGCTACATCATTTCGTCTTGGGTTGCATTAAATCTTTATTTTCTCTAAAGCAATGTTATAAATTAGAAAATTATTCTTGGAAATTCAGGTAATGATATAAAAATACACAACATTGATCAAAAACTTACAGGAAAATATATCATAGGGATAATATTTTGCAAATAACTGGAAGCATTTAAATGTTTCTTTTAAATTATTTCTTTTATTTCAGTAACATTGATTTACAGCACAGTAAACGATTTAGAGCTATAGGGCCATCCCCTTTAGGTGTTACCACATCACACGCATCACCAAAACACCCGCAGCCCTCCATCAGGGTCCATTGTGCCCCCTCCAAACTGTGTTCCCTCCATCTTCCCTCCTCCCTCTGCTAGTCTCAGTTCTAAAGTCAGGTTTCTAAGGTTTTATACTAGATTAGCTTTATCTCACATTTGGCTTTGTTTATCTATTTTCCATATGTATGTGACAACATCTGGTATTTTTCTTTCTTCTTCTGACTTATTTCATTTAGCATAATCTCCTCCAGTTTCAGCCATGTTGTCACAAATGGGAAGAGTTTCTCTTTTTTGATAGCTAAGTAGTATTCCATTGTGTATAAATACCACGTCTTCCTAATCCACTCATCTGTTGTGGTTGTACTAGTGTTGGCTCTTAGGTTGTTTCTATAACTTGACTACTGAGATTATGAATTTTTAAACTATTCTCTTATGATTTCTAGTTCAGCTTTTATATGGAATTTTTTTGCCCATATTTCAGTAAGTAGTGGTAAAATCCAGCTACTACTATAACATTATAGTCTCATTTGTCTTTATCTAGTTAATAAGACTATTTGAAGTTGTAAATTGTGACTATCAGTCACAATATTCTCAGATAGTATAGGATATGTATATATTAATTTATGTGACCAAATCCTAATTAATAAAAACATGTTCTTATACTGCTTTGTTAAGGCAAAAGATAGAATTTTTGTTTCACTGATCTCATAAAATGATTCTATTAGAAAGGCTCACATTTAGAATTTGGACTTCTTAAAAATTTTTAATACATATTTGAGACATTTAGTGTGCTCAGTTTGTGAGAGTCCTCTGAATGGTAAGTTAAAACAAAAGAACTGAAAATGATACACAGCAGCGGGCTGGATAAGGACTGGGGGGCACTGTGACTGAGTGAAATATGATAAAGTGCAACTCCACACTGACAATGGTCCTGGTTAGTTTTCTGAAATAAACACATATCTAAGTGCTCTTGCCTTTACTCCCAAATGATATGCCTTCCTTTTATGTGGAAATCCAGAATTAGCCAAAAATAACTGAAATGAACTGAGGAGATAGCGCTACATGCAGATATTGCAGATCCTAGCAAAAGCTGAGAGGCAATATTGAAAATGCAGGAAAATACAGCTACTTCCAGAGTAGCTTAGAGAAGTTCAGAGAACACGGATAAGAGAGGAAGATTGAATCCAAGAAAGCAAGAAAGTAAAAAAACACAGAACAACTGAATAAATTTAAATGGTGGCTAGAAAGCCCTAGGAACCATTAGTAACAAGTGACCATGAGTTTCTTGCAGAGAGACTCTAGAAGTCCCCTTTAAGTGTCCTGAAAAACTGGGCAGGAAGAAATGAAAGGATGTTCAGCAGAGCACCGAAGAGGGTGACCTCCAGACCTAGGGCTTTCCCTCCCTGGATGCCAAACTGCCGCCCATACTAGGATGCATTAGTTCCAGAGGCATTTGTGCACATTCCAGGCTCACATCTATCAGTTGCTTGTTGCACCTTACATAGAATTTTCAGCTCAACAATTCATCTTTTATACAAGAGTACTATAATACTGGCAAGTGGGCTAGATTTAGTCTTCAAACATATGGTGTTTGATTTTAAGCCACATGGTATTTTATTATTCATGGTTTTCTTTTTTAATAATTAAATCACAAATAGGTAGCACGAAAAGAATCATCCAGAGCTGAGTAGTACCTTCTTTCACAAGGACGCTTACTCTCCACATCAACACAGTTACACCGTTCACACTGTTCACACCTTACCTGCCTCCATTCACACTGCCAGCCAGCCAGAGATTTTCAATGACTGAGCTATCACCAAACTGTGCAGACTGTTGACATAGAATTATTCATCCGATTGTTTGGACTCTGATATAATTTTTTTAAATATTTAAATTTCTTTCTAGAAGAGGCCCAGGAAAGCCTAAAGGCAAGGATGAAGAATGTGTTTCATTCCAATCCTTATATAGTAAATGGAAAGGTACATGAACAGCAGAGAATAGAAAAGACAGAGAAATGAGTGGCCCATACTTCCTCATCACTACACTTTTTAAACTACTTCACTGCACATTGCACAGTTAGCTTTCCTGTACCTGCATCTGGTACACAGTGACTCTAAAAATACTCTGTGTGTTGGGTAAATTCATGAATGGTAAATGTACTAAGCAAGCAGAGATTTCACTTGGAAATAGATCTGTGTTAACAGAGCTAGCTGTTGTAGTGATGAAACTACTAACATTCTTTTTCTTCTGTTTTTAAAAAATGTGTAAGTTAAATTTTTAAAATTTTATTGAGGTAACAATGATTTACAACATTGTTATATAATTGTAATGTAATTGTATATAATTTACAGATATAGGATCACATTTATCCTTTGCATTTATGTTATTATTTAAGCTGTAAATGCAGAAGAATAGAAATTAGAGGTTAGTTTATGAAACTTTATGAGGCGATCGTGAATAATGGTGTTGCCCTGGAAATAAGATAGTGATGTTCCCAGTATATCTTCAAACTTTTAATAAAAGAATCAATTTAAATCTCTGGAATTGATTTGTTAGTTTCTGATTGCATCCAATATGATTCTCAGCATTCTCTAGTTGTAATTCATGTACTTTGTATGCATGTGAAATATCACAATTAAATTTGTTTAAAAACATAATTTTGGTTAATTATATTCATATATATACATATATATTCATAGTTACTAAAATGCTGCTCCATCTTTTTTATTATTAAGTTTCTATGAATGCCCTAGGTTTTTAGGAAAAATTATTTTCAGGATATTAAATATAATTTTTTCAGCTATCTCAAGACCTTTACATTTGAAGTTTTCTTTTCTTTTGACAAACATGTTATTTTTCCTTAGTAATACTTTGAAGAATGAAAAATCAGTTTTTAAATTATTAAATCATTTTCCTAATTAATATGTATTTATTACTCCACTAAAACTCATTTTTTTTAAGATTTAGTTATTTATGCATACAAGAGCTGGAGTGCAGGCCAGAGATACGGGAGGTGAGAGGATTCACCAGAGACAGAGTGGAGAGCAGAACAGGCAGACTTACTGAAATACACTGCTGAGGGGAGCAGTGGGCAAGATAGGAGAGGTCTGCAGCGCCATGTGGGTCACCTCTGTGGCTTGAGGGGATCGAACTTGTGCTGCAGTGGCTGCGGATTGCTTCATAGTGCTGCGTCTTAACACCTCGCACCACCAGGGAGGCCCCTCCACTGAAATTCATTAATGTTCACGGTGAATTGACTATGCCCAGAGCCATAGATGTGGCAAAGGAGGGTGTGGGTTAGTGCAGCTTATGCTCCACTGAAGAAGGAAACAAAATAATCAAAGCCAGTGAATCAGTGAGCCCATTTCAGATAGTAAGACATTCTATGAATAAAATGAAACAGAGTAAAATAAGCAGGAGTAAATTAGATTAGAATTTCAAGGAGCCAACGTATGAGCAGGGACCTGCGGAATAAGGGAAGCCTGCCGTCTCTGAGCCAGGGCGGGCTCTGGGCAGGAAAGAGCAGAGTGTGCAGGGTACAAGCTCCCACCTGGACATGACTTACTCAAGAGGCTAGTGTGGTGGGGAAAGGGGAAGAGAGGAAGGTGAAGATATGGAAGTTCAGTCCTGAGGAGTAGGAAGGACTGAAGCACTGAAGGCCTTGTGGCCACAGGGAGATATCTGGAATTTATCCTAAATACCAGATTTCAAGACATAGGAGATCCACTGATACAATGCTCCAGTGACTATGCAAGACAACTCAATCCGGCATGCCCTGTGTTTCTCAAATGCACCAAGCATGATGCCCTCAGGACATCTGTCCACGCTTCATCTGGCACTGGGATGCTATTTTCTCTGGATAGTCCCAAGACTTGCTCCTTGCTTCAGTAAGGACCTTGACTCCAATTTCACCTTATCATGAAGGGGATCTCTGAAATTTTATTTGAAATATTCCATCTCTCCAACTTTTTGCCTTCTTCTTTCCCTGCAGCCTATTATTTTACTCTATGGCACTTACCACCATCTATTGAAGTGTATATAATTATTTTATTTATTATCTATCTCTGTGTCAATAGAATGTAATACATATGAAGGCAGTAACTTGTTTTTTTATTCACTGTTATATTTCTAATGCCTAGCATCATACTCAGCATATAGGGATTCTCAATATATAGCTGTGAATCAATGAATAAAACACAGTATGAACATTACAGCAGTTCTTAATTTCTGTTTCTAATGGATAATTCAAACAATTCTTCTTTAGGGTATAAAAATACAAATAAAAATGAGGCAAATGGACCCTATGCCCCATTTTACTACTGGATATCTTATTTGAACATTTATTTTCTTAAAGACTCTATTTCATAACATACCAAATTATTTCCTTTTGAATTTTGTCTTATACACATAAAATTTACTATATATATATAATTTAATTAAAAAGTTATTATACATGTAAAATTTCAGATTTTATATGTTGAGGATATTATCATGTAGCCTTAGGAAAATAACATATTTTCCCCACTCCATTCACCTCGTATTTTTTTTTTTTTGGAAAGATGCAAGATATAAATTCAGCAAGTAACTAGTGCCCATAAAATAAATTAGTGAAAAATCAAATTTCTAAAGTCTTTGGATCATCATAATAGCGTCTTTAATGAAGAATTGTATTGGTGTACCAAAATTCCAAGGATTAACTTTGAATTATAATAGATTTCTTACAGATCTTCATGTATCAGTCCTTGTCTCTATTTTCAATACTGTTTATGACACTTGTCTACTCAAAACTTTCCAATGGGTTTTTCATCTCCAGGAATAAAAAAAATAAAATCTTAATTTTAAATACTGCATAGTATCATGTACACTTAATATGGAAGCAGTGATGCAATGCCATTCAAGGCTTACTAGTAGGAGTATCTGCTGAAATGTTTGAGGGATTTATTTTATGGATAATGAAAATCACACAATTTTCTAGGTCTATTTCTTTCTGTTGATTGCTAGAACAAAGGATTCAAGTGACAGTACATGCATTGCATGCATTAACTTCACTCTTGGCTTCATTTTATTTTACCAATTCAAGTTATCCTTCACTTTAATTCTCAAAATCTTATCTTCTTTTATTTGCAAGTTCTCTAAATTAATCTGGAAGAAAATGATATAAAACTTAATTTATAATTCATACATTGTACTATGTTTTGTGAATATAAAACTGAATGAAATAAACTCTGGGGGGAAATTCATGAGCCTCATGATCTAACAGAATACACAAATATATAACCAACAAGTTATAATATTTTCTCAAGTGCTGATAGATGGCAGAGAGGATATAGAAATAGAACAGATAAGAGTATAATTAATTTTCTAGGTTTGGCAGGTGGTCACAAAGTCTTTAAAAAGGCAAATACTTTTTTGTAAAAGTATTTTTGTAAAAGTATATTCAAAAAGATTTTTGTATACATAAGCAGGTGTCCACAATGTACAAATAGGGAAGGAAAAAGGATGAGTGTTTAGCTTGTGGAAATGGTGACATGTTCAGAGATATTTCAATATTTGCACTCAAAAAGATAAAAATAAAGGAAAAATACTCTAAACAACAGTCAAATAATAGAAGTTCTTGCCTATAGTTCTAACATGTTTTTATCTGTGGTGATGATGAGAGATGAAAGGGCTAAGGTAATCAGATATTAATTTTAGGAACATAAATCTGGGAGCAATATGAAGACCAGGTTTGTTGAAGGGAAAGTATCATATATGTTAGAGAACTTACAGTGATATTCATTAAAGGTTTACATATTGATTATTGAATTTAATTATTTTGAGATCTATGCTTTGTATAATCACAATCATTTCCAGATTTGGTAAATGATTCTCAAGGCAAAGTCTCAGTCCAACACTTGCCTTTTCCACAGGAAAGGATTAATCCAAGTCTAAATTGCAATGAATGGGGATATGCCCCTTTTCCAGTGGAAAGCATGCCTCTGATGCTACTGCATTTACCTTCATTTCACCTCTGCTCTGTTAGTAAAAAGCCTGATCTGCAGAATTTTTCCTTGTACACTTCCCTGACTCCCAGGAGAATATGGTAGCAAAAACACAAGGGTATGATGCCAAGTTCAAGTCTTTGGAGTACTGATTTAAAATATTCAAGGTTAGCCAAGGCAGGTTACATATTCCATCACCTGAAACTGACTAAATATACAGTGTGATACTTCTGAGCAATCCCTGCTTTGGCACCAAGAGCTGTTGCACAGAACTCCAACAGGACAAGAAGTGTAGTGAGGAGCATTACTTTTAGATCAGGGAAAGTTATAAGTGAATTTGGGGCAGTTTTTTCCAAATAAATATTTTCTACACCCAGTCTGGAATGTGAAAAGAGAAAAATGTTTTCTTAGCATGTTTGGGAAGGAACAATTAGTCTTGGGATCGGATTTTTCATCATCTATATCTGCCAAAGTTAAACTGTCAGAAAGATTACAATGGGTACAAGCAGGATATCCTGATGGTTCCAGAAGCTGAAGTATCTCTATTTCTGGTATAAAGTTAAGGTGTATTATAAAACTGGCAGTATTACAATAACAATTAGGATACATTAAAAACTATGTTGGTGAAAGTGAATTCATGTATCACAGAATTCTAGAAACTTAAGGTGGGAACAGTCCTTAATTCCATGTAATCTAATCATACAGCCCTCATTTTAATTGTTTCTACTGATATTTGATCAGTACATAGTCTAACCACTATATTCAGTAACATGTTCAGTAACAGTTCACTTGATTTTGAGTAGCTTGGGTAGAAAGTCATCCTTTTACTGAGTTTACTTTTTTTATGTATAAAATTTGCCCTCATTAAAGACAGATATAATCATTTGCATCATTCATAATTCAAATCCTCTTTCACTCAATAGTCTTCAGAGTATAGGAAGAAAGCTATAATGTCCTATAAATGACACTACATTCATCTCCTTTACCACTCATACATCTTTCCTGTGCTACTCTTAGAGGTACATGAAGATCTGAGAAGCTTTTACATCTACTCTTTTTCAATTCAAAACTGGTCTAATTTCATTATTCTATTTTAACTCTGTCACCTATCTCTTCAAATCTTGGTAATAAATAGAAGATCATATACATTTCCATATATTAAAAATGAGAGTACCTTTGCTTAATTCCATTCAAGTCATTAAATACTGTTTCTTATCTTTTTACTAACTACTTTTAATGTTTCATTTTCAAATTTCATTTCCCTTCCTATGGCATATCAGTCCCATATTCATTGTTGATATTCTCTTGTTAAAATCAGTTTGTTTCAGGACAAAGCTTTTTTTAATATTTTCAGTTGTGCTATATTTCTACTTATGAGCCCATTTCAGTTTGTAAGATCACTTTTCAGAAATCCAAATTCCATTCACTTAAATCATATTTAAATCCAGCTCTTTACCTCCCCTGTCCATTGATTCCATAAACTGTAGACAGAGAAAGAAGTAATGGTAACAGCACATGTATCCCCACGTTCAATAATTTTCCATAAAAGATGTCATAGTCACTAAAGTGCTAAACCGTTCTTTCTCGGAGGTTATCTGTTCCACCATAAAATCAGTGGAGTGAATAAAGGAGCAAAACCTATGATCCCAGTAAATTATTACAGTTCTAATAAATTCTAGGAAAATGTCACAAATTTTACATGAATTTGTCAAGTCTTCACAGGCCAGATATTCTTCACCATGAATGTAGCACACACTAAGACATTGGTAACCTTCAGGGTATGCCTTAGTTTATTTTCTAATTGTGAATTCTATACCTCAAGCTTTATAATTACAATTAATTAAGATTGTTTAGGTGCTTTAAATTTAGTTAACTGTTCTTTAAATAAGGTAAACTAGAGTTTTAGTAAAGGTTAGATTTCTTGTGTTCTAATCATTTCTTTGCCATTTAAAAGCCCTCTTGCTTCCAAAACAGTCATTAGGGACATTAGTATTCTCATCTATAAAGGGTAGGTTTATATCTTTCTACTGTGACTCTGAGTATGAAGTCAAACTGAGGATGCTTGCCAAAATATCCCATACAAAGCCATTTTGGGCACTAATAGCTAAAATTTGTGGAATTCTGTATAATCATCTTTAAAGAGCTGTTGATTGCATGGTGCACATTACTTTACATATTTTTTTAATTATCTCAGGAACAGGAAATTCATGTGTGTTAGGGAGATGATTGTCCTTGTCAACATTTTCTAGGAGGTCAGCCCTTTCTTGCAGAATGGGATTTTATGAACAGAGTTAATGTAAACCCCCACTGTACAATCACTATGGCTATGGAGCAGTAAGCTACCGCTGAAGCTTGAATTGGAAATTAGATGTACACCAGTTAAAGCTATGGATTAGCACAGTGTGTAGTGAGCTCAGGAACTGGGAGTGACCCACAAGAGGTGTACTTGTGTAAGCCTGAAACTAACACCTGGAGGGGACACAGTCTCTAGAAAATAAAATAATAGGATACTGAAAATAGAAGAAATGCATGGGGATGTAGAAACAAAAAGGGAAATCCCTTTTAAAAAATCATCAAAAGTTACAGATACAAAATAATTGGATGTGGAAATTGTGATGAGGAGTTTGAAATACCATGACAAGATGCAAAGTGAAGACTGCAGAAGCAGAGCAGGTATAAGCAGCAGCACTATGGCCAAGTGCTACCTGATAACTGTTGTTACTGTACACGTATTGCGGGGCTTCTGGTGTTCAATCTTGGCTGAAAGCACAGCCAAATATGCATCAGTGTTAATTTGTTACTCACTATATCAAATTTTGCATAATTGTATTATGTTTAATCACTTTTTTTTATCTTTAAACACCAATTAATGTATCCTAAACATGTTTCATCTGTAGAGTAGAAAAATATGAATTTCAGAGACTTTTACTGAAGCCCATCAAGTTGTAACAATTCAGGGACATATCATTCTAGAATGGCTTCACCTATAGCTCTGTCTACCATGGTGATATGATGATGTCCCTAAATGTAACAATAACACAAGCACTTTGTAAACTGTAAAATATTATTTAAAGCTTACATTATCTATAACCAAGGAGATATAACATAGAGACAAAAATAACCCATACATACAATGCCAAACTCCTTCATTAAATCCCTACTGAAAGTTCTCATAAATAGAATTAAAGTTGTATTTATATTGGCACTGTTTGAGACTCTTAATGATGGTCAATTAATATAATGAATAGGTATACATAAAATTATGCTTTTATATTTTTATATCTGAAATTATATTTTAAAAGAAAAATCAAGTGAGAAAGAAAATATATCAGCAATCTAAAAGTTAAAGATATTATGTTAACATGCAGAAGTACTCTGAAGAAAACACAACTTAAAAATACACTGGACACTCAATTAAATGAAATACTAAGGTACAAATCCAATAAAATACATTTAAGATCTATACAAGGAAATTTTAATAAAAATTCTAATAAATCCAAGGACTAATGAGATGGAGTGATCCATATTCATGGAGTGCAAGAGTGTCAAATGTCATTTCTTCCCAACTGGATCTGTAGACTCCTTGCAATCCCAATCCAGGACTGCTATTTTGTGGATATTGAGGCAAAGATTCAGAACAGCCAATGCAATGTTAAAGGAGGAGAACAAAGTTGGAGGATTTACACTACCTGTCTTTGAGACATATTCTATGAAACTTTATACTATAAAACTAGAATAAGACAGTATGTTACTCGTAAAAAAAAAAAAAAAATTAATGGAACAGAAAAGAAGGCCCAGAAATAGACACCCATATATACAACCAATGGATATTTAACAAAGAAGCAAAATAATAGCATGGAGCAGAAACAGTCTTCTCTACAGATGGTATTGGAACAACTGGTCATTCACACACAAGAACAAATTGAGTAGATATTACACCCTTCACAGAATTTAGCTCAAATGGATAGACATAAATATAAAATGCAAAATTATAAAATTCCTAGAAGATAACCTTGGGTAAAATCTAAATGACGTTGGGTATGGTGATAACTATTTAGATAACATACCATGAAAGAAGTAATAGATGAACTAGATAATACTAAAAGAAGCCAATAACTAGGAGGAAATTAGTTGCAAAAAGCCTATATCTGATATAAGACGGACATCCAAAATATCCAAAGAACTTTTTAAATGCAACAATAAGAGAACAAACAACTCAATTAAAAAAAATGAGCCAAAGGTCTTAACACACCTCTCAGAGATATACAGACGGAAAATAAGCACACAAAAAGTTGCACATCATATGTCATCAAGGAAATGTACATTAAAACTACAATGGAAGACCACTAACACCTACTAGAATGACCAAAATCACCTGGGACACTTACAACACCAAATTCTGATGAAGATATGGAGCCACAGGAACTATCATACACTGGTGGTGGGAATGAAAAGTGGTACAATCACTTTGTAAATCAGTTCTTACAAGATTAGACATATGCTCTTATCATATGATCCAACATATTCATGGTATTAACTTAAAGAAGTGGAAAACTTATGTTCACACAAAAACTTATATATATATATATATATATATATATATATACACATTTTTTTATAGTAGCCATATTCATAATTGCCAAAACTTGGAAACAACCAAGATGGCCTTCAGTGAATGGGTAAATAAACTGGCACATTAAGACAGTAGAATTTATTCAGTACTAAAAATATACAAGTTGTCAAGTCATGAAAAAATAATAAAGGAACGCATAATAAATGTGATAAGATGTAATAAATACCTATGATTAAGCAATGTTTTCTACTATATGACATTCTGGAAAAGGTAAAACTATGGATACAGGGCCTCCCCGGTGGCGCAGCGGTTGAGCACTGGGTTGCGAAGCTGCCCGCGGCCTCTGCGACGCCGGTTCAATCCCCGGCTGCTTCCCGGCCACCGGAGGAGGGTCCCACATGGCGCGCAGACCTCTCCTGCCGCCCGCTGCTCCCCTCAGCAGTGTACTTCGGTCCTTCTGCCTGCTCTGCTCCCCGCTCTGGCTCTGGTGAATTCTCTCACCCTCCCACGCCTCTGACTGTACCCAGGGCTTGTATGAATAAATAAATAAATCTTAAAAAAAAAAAAAGATACGAGCTGAAATCCCAGAAATAAGAATCAGTTTAAAAAAAAAAAAACCACTATGGATACAATAAAATGATCCATTGCTACTATGAAGTGCTAGATAGTGTAGAGACAGGAATTGTCGGAACACTGAGGATTTTTTTTAAAGGAGTTAAAATATTCTGTATGATATTTAATGATGGAAGTATGTCATTATATTTATTCCAAATTCAAAGATGGTACAGCACCAAGAAAAAAAATCCTAAGCTAAATTTTGGACTTTGAGTGATTACAATGTGTAGCTTAATCCTTGATAAAAAGATGTACCATTCAAATGAATGATGTTGATAATCCATGTGTGTGGGAGAGAGAGGCTAGGAGTACATTGGAAATCTCTGTACCTCCCTCACAATATTATTGTAAAGTTAAAAGTGCTATAAGACAATAAAGTCTTAAAAGTACACTGGAAATCTATAAAAGATGTAATTAAATATTAATCTAGTTGTACATGAGAGAAGACTGTTAAACTGTAAATTCATGAAAATATCCCTACAAACACCTCCTCCAAATGTGACAAGTACCAATTTTCAATATATAAATATTGGACCAAAAAAAAGTCACTGAGTAAAAAAGAATATTACTAATAATTGAAGAAATGTAAATACAAGCAAAACTACTTTTTCTGCCTACTTAAATAACAAAGGAAAGTCATTTAAAATCAGTTACTTATGATTAAGTTGTTGCATTTCATAATGATACTCGAAGTTGGAAAGAATGAACTATTTTTTATTCCATTACCCACTTCTGAGACTTCTCTGCCTTATAATACACTGTTTACTAATAACTAAATGTGATTTTTATAGCTCATACATATTTGCACACTTTTAAAATTCTGAACAATACTTCATAGGTGTAAATTAATAAATGAAATTCACTGAGAAATACAAAAAGATTATTGAAAGAAAAATGTTATTTAACGAACATGACTTTTCAGATTTAATAGAATTTTTCCATTTAAATTTCATATTTCTGTATTCAGAATTCCCTAACAACACCTGTGGGTAGTTAATAATAACACTGAGGTTATTAGCTTAGAAATTTGCTGAGAAGTGTCATTTTTACTCAATTGCCAATGTTTGTAAGACTTAAAATTGCTTAAATGGCTTAAAGGATGCCAATTTAGGACTGATGTTGGTCTACTGGAACGAAACTCAAATTATACAGCTTTCATGAAAATAATTACAAAGCAAATTACTTAATGACACTAATGTATTCATATTACAATTATTCTATGTATATATACTACCTATAATCACATCATACAATTATTCCTTGACGATTTCTTTCTTCAAATAATAGTATGGGGAATTTTAAGTATTTTAATATTCAGAAGATATGGAACACTTTATATCATGTAGTATTATAGTTGGCTACTAAGTCTAAATATTTCACAAATTAGAGATTTTCCATAGAAAAGTTTCTAGATCATTATTTTCCCTAAACTAATATTTGCTGGAGTACATATGTGCTAAATGTATATTTAAATATAATAAGTGTATTTTAATAAATTTTCTGTGGTTTTATTAGAGTAGCAAAATATGCAGAGTAAGAAGTCTTTAGGGGAGTTTAGGTATCTATTAGATGACATATCCTAAGCAGAAAAGGTGTTTTAAGTTGTTGCTTTATACATGAAGTTAAGATGTTTAACAAAGTGGCTTTTTAAATCTTTGCACATTGTAATTTATTGTCATTGCAAACAAACAGCAAAAATATTCAAGATTTGTACAAATAAATTGTTAAACGTATAATGCAAAGATATTTAAGATGTGGTCTTTTTTAGACCCTTTGCTTTTCATTATAAATATGTTATGGTGCTTGAAAATTAGTTAAAAATAAAAGAGCAGATGTTAAAGCAGAAATACAGTGTGTAATAAACAGGTCATTGAGTAGTATTTCAATACTATATAAAATGGATTTGATCTTGTGTTGTACATTCAAGGATATATCAGCATTTTTTTCTTAGAGAAGGGAGGAAAGAAATGTTTCCCTCAAAAGGACTTTTAGAATTTAGTCTAGCAAAACATGTCACTAGACCCATTAGAAGTCAACTGGCCCTAGCCTCAGAAGTCTGTTGTTTGACTCTCAATCATGGCCTTCCTTTAAATATAATTTATTTCACTTTTATATTATATGGTTTATAAAGATTTTTGGGGGCTACCTTAAAATGTTGATATGAAATGAACTATTTCCATAATAAAGAATACAGAACAAACCTTTTTTACATAATTTAGAAAAGTATCAATAGTTATAATCACAAAATACATATTTATATATAAATGCATACATATACAAATGTGTGAATATACATGAACTATTGAGAGTATAACAAATATAAAATATATCATGCATAATGTGCATTAAATATGTATTTGTTGAATATAACTAAGATTAAGACAATTCTCTTACACTGCCAGTCATCAAAGAATAGCTTCAATTGAGTATAATTTTCAAAACTAGATTCTAATATAATTTTTTTAATGTGACAATCACATAACTCACTAAAAAGGATATATAAATGGCCTAGGTGAGGATAGTTGTGATTAACTATCTGAAAACTCTAATTTATAACTAAGGGACTAAGGGACAAATTAACAACATATTAACAAATCTAACTCTCAAAACGAACTATCTCCATTAACATCTCATGATTAATAAATATATAATAGCTGTATTAAAATTTAAATAAAAGCACTGAAGACAATTTGAATGGGTAGAAAAGGATGTTTTAAAGCGGCAATTTTTGGCAGGTGCTCTGAAAGAAAATCAAAGCATTGCCAAATAACTCCCTTGGGAAAATATAGTAACACCAGATTATCATGAATTTCCCTAGTTGAAGAGGTTGTTGACAGATGTATAATACAGTGGGACATGAAGAAGCAAATGATGATCTTCTCAAGGAAGTTTGCATTTCATAGAGCTTAAAGTCACTAGAGAACTGTATGTTTTATTCATATTTCTGAGAAACATACTTCAGGTCAGGGCAAATAGAACCTTGCTTTCAGATACGGTTCTCAACCAGAAAACTTCATATAATACAGGAAAAATGGCAGATTGAAACATTAAAAAAGTGAAATGTGATAGTTGACTGAAGGTTTAAGATTTCATATCCAGGCTCATGCTAACTCTTACCAGCATAGTTTTGCTATACTTACTGAAAGGGAAAACATGATAAAGTGAGGGCCTGATAGGCTACAGAAGTGCTGCTCAAAACAGCATCTCTCGGGGTAAGGGACTGGTGGGGGGGAACACTAGAGTCAGGACCAAGGGTTGACCAGGCAGATAATAAACTCACAAGACATGCCCACTGCTCCCCTCAGCAGTGTATTTCAGTCAATCCTCCTGCTCTGTTCCCCACTCTGTCTCTGGTGAATTCTCTCCTCCCCCACATCTCTGGCCTGTACCCTGGTTCTTGTATGCATAAATAAATAATTCTTTAAAAAAAAAAAAGCACGACAATCTTTAGTAAGAACTATAACTGAAGGCTATAGTAAAATTCTCAAATCTTCACATTCTCTTTCCCAAACTTAAGGAACTTGAAATGGAAGCCAACTTGTAGTTAGGGTTTCGCTTCATAACTATGAAATTAGATAAAAGAGATTGGGTTGTTTTAACACCTAGGATAGGTGGATACAACCACTGTTAGTGTACAAAGGTACCACCAAAGTTGTCTCCCCTAAAAGAGACAAATTCTCATTTTTGACTCCACTACTTCCATGAAGAATACTTATTCTGCTAACAGACACTTTCTCCAGACAAGCTACAATGAAATTTATACAGTATTTTATTTACACAACTTTACATTAATCACTTCATAGGCAAACCTATCCCAAATCTCCATTGACAGTATAATAGCAAATGACTGAAATCAATTGTTTTCTTTAAGTTAAAAGCCCTAAGTTTTGGTCCAAAATGTCACACAGAAGCATTTGCTTTAGTTCAAATTATTTTCTTGAAGACGTTAATCCTGTTTACATATCAGGAGATTTCATAGAAATTCTCAAACATAGGACTTTCAAGCTTTGTATAACAGACCTGAATAATAAAATTTCTCCAAAGAAAACAGATTATTTATTCGTGCTTCTAAATGAAGAATACCACTTTAGGGTAGGTCCTCAAAGGACAGGGTTTCTCAGAGGTTATCAATTAAATTCCACAAATATTAAAGATTACCTTAACAGTGCTAGGCAGCGTGCTAGTCATAAGTCCACTATAAATGACAGAGCAACTTTCCTTTCTATCAAGAATGTCATGGTACAGAAAAGAAACTGACAATTTATAAGGTAACTGATGCCTGTCACTTGAGAATATAGGCTCCCATTTGGAGATTTTCAGATTCTTAGTCCATGAGAGGAGTCATGAGGGCAATTTATTTCCCAAACAATACAAGTTCCTTGTAGAAAATTTAAAACTACAGACAAGAAAATAAAAGTCTCCACAATAAAAAAAAAAATCCACAGTCCTTGTATCCACAAGATAAATAATCCTTTGAGTTTTATTTTCCCAGAATTATTTTAGACAACTAAAAATACATAGTATGTGCTCCAAATATTAAATGTTTTTCTTAATAAAATTATATAATCACATTATAAAAGGATATAGAAAATAAAATAAAACAGAAAAATACATAGAATCAGTGAAAAAAAAAAACCACATCACTTTGTAATACACACAAACACTGCACTGTCTGGGAAAACCTATAGTCAGTATTTCCCAATAATTATTTTGGATTCTCTCTTTACATGCTTGTAGCTGGAAGTAGATACAGAACAAAGATAACATTTTATAAAAATTAGAATCATACTCTATATTTTGTCGGATTTTGCTAAAAATCAGCCAAATTTGCTGAATTCAGCCAAAGAAAAAAGGAATTTGCAGAAATAATTTTATTAAAGTTTTATAATTTAGATTTTTATTATTGAGGTTATATTGGTTTGCAGCTTTGTACATAATTCAGGGGATAGGTTCATACCTTCCCAGGTGCACATAACTTGCCCTATCACCCCATATTCCTTTGCCAATGTAGTTAAGCCCCCTCTTCTGCACCCCCCTTCTAGTAGCCTCAGTGAAAATGAAATTATACATTTTAACATATATCTATGTATATATATATATTTTGCATTTGTTTAATGTTTGGTTTTTCAAACCTCTGAAATGTGGAGGTAGTAGAAGGAATATAAAATGTTCCCTTGTCCTTGTGGTAAATGGTAAAATGTGACAGAATCGTAACTGAATAGGTGGTATGCAATGAAAATTGAATCACTGAAGACATGACACATTCCAAGACAGAGAAGACTGATGGACAAATGAAGAGGGAGAAAGCATCCAAAGTGAATAAGGAAACAGGGTAGCAAATCAAAATAAAGCCAAAAAAAAAAAAAGAAGAAGGAATAAGTATTCTGCATTCAGTCTCTCGGTTATTTTGGCTAGGAATAAATGATTGCTTTGGAGAAAAGTGGCTGTGCTGAGATCACAAAATTGTTGTGGGCAAATCATGGAGGACTTGAATGTTACACTAAAATGTCCTTCTCTCCCTCCCTCCTGCCCTCCCTCCCTCACTTCCTTATTAACCTTTACACCATTCATAAATAATAGATGGTGAAAGAGGTAGAGGATAAAAAGCAGTATTTTAGGATAATAACTCAGGCAGATCTGGAAAATATGGACTTGAGAGGTAAGAAAAAAGGCATTTTTGTGACATTATTCATAAGTGAGATTATGAACTTTTTTAAAAAAAGCTATTTTATACATATAACCATATATATATATATATATATACACAGAACACCACTCAGCCTTAAAAAAAAAAAAAGATGAACTCCTGCCATTTGTGACAATATGGATGGACCTGGAGGGAATAATGCTAAGTGAAATAAATCAGGAGAAAGACAAATACCCAATGGTGTCACTTACTGTGATATCAAACAATGAAAACTGAATAAAGTAAGAAAATATTCATATATAATTTACATACATAGAACTTGTAAGATCATTTTGAAATGTTCAGTCCAGTGACACACTGCATGACATCAGAGCAAGAACCAAAGTACATGACTGAGAAATGAGTTCTAAGGCATCTGGCTTTATGGCCAGAAACAAGGCCAGTCAATAATCATAACAAAGATCAGATTAGTATGGGGAAGGCTATTTAGCTTGAGAAGAGGAAGAGTGGAGGGGAAAAGTAAACATTTTAATCAAATCCAATACTTTGTTATCGATTTCTCTTTGCCAGACATACCTTGTAGAATACTTATAATGCTTTTGACATTGAGATATTTGGCCAAAGCTATTGGATTAGTCAAGGTAAAAGCTCAGCTCCCGGTGTAATCGCTTGTATTCCATTTATATGTGATTTATTCTTTTCTCCACAAGAAGGCCCTTTTTATTGATAAAATAAATGAAATTGAGAATCCCAAAGGGAATTTGATGTCCACTCAGACAAAATAGGCTTGCAAAATATAAGTGGCAGCCAAGGAAAGGCTGCAACTACAAGAAGATTGTGAGTTTCTTTTACTTTTTAATTTTTTTTCCCTGTAGCAAAGTCAATACTAGTCAGATTTTCTGTTCTTTTATGCGTTAGCCAATTAGCTAACCTTGAAGTTTTAAATTACTGAAAGATATGTTCCTACATTTCAAATTCAAGTTTCGTTATTCAAAAAACTTAATGTCATTTACTGCCATTAAGGATGCACCTGCTTGTAGTTGGAAACTAAAAAATCCTAAGTCTATAAAGCTTTTTAAAGTAAACTCTCTACAGAGGAAGTTGATATTTTCTTATTTGCTTTGCTGAAGTTAGGGCAATTGTCAGAAATATATTGACAAGTCGCAAAGCTGTCTTGCTTAACATGCTTAGTAAGTTTTCAGATCAGGCTGAGATATCACAGCTTCCATAATGTTTTAAAATAATGTACTGGTAAATATTTAATATAACTACAGCAGGTCTTATTGAGTTTTGTGTCAATCAAAGGCATCAAATACATGGAGAAAAATGAACTTACAGTCATAATAAAATAAAATTAGGTAATTCCTAATGAATACACATCAGTCCATTTTTATTTAGTGTCAAAAATGATGGATATGGAAGAAATATAAACTATAGCCCTTTTTTCTTGCACAAGTGGCTTTAGTCTAGAGTCTGCACTTAATATTCAGACCCTGAGGATATTAGCACTCAAAGGACCTCATCCCTCAGAGTCCAGGCCCTTCTATATTAAATCTATGATGCAGAAGAATCAAATAAAAATTTCAAAGTTAAATCAGTGTGAGAGCAAGATATGGGGTGAACTCTATGTTTTTAATGACTAATTTTTTTATTACTCAAAATTCTTTCCAGTATTCTACCCGGCATTTTTATTTTTTCAAATTTTGTTGTCAATTAACAATTTACAATTTATAGGTTTACAACACCGTATATCATTCAGCAGCACAGGCTCACAAACAACTCATTAGATGCAGTTCACCACAAAGCAACCGCCACGAGGCAATGAGAACAAAACAGGGAGGTGACACAATGGACAATGGTGGAAGATCAGTTCTTTAACTCATTGCAACCACTCTCTGAAACTATGTTCACCAAAGACTTCTAGTTGTTAAATGTAGTAAACACAATCATTCCATATTGTATGCCTTGGTGGTGTTGATTGTGCTATTTAGCCTTCTCTCGTGCATCTCTTCTTTCCTAGCTTACTCAGTTTCATTCCATCCTGGCTCATCTCTTGCTCCCGAGCACTCTTATGGACTCTAATTTTAACTCATCTCTTCTGTTCACATCACACATTCTGTTTCAATTAGTTCATCCATTCCTATCATATATACCCAAGTTAGGGCTCCAATATAATTTATCATTTCAATTGGAACAATTTTAGTTAAAAAGGAGATGCTATTAATAGTGGTAGAATGATAAAAGGATAAACTTGAACTTTTCTGGGCATACCTGGAGGAAAGATCATCCCATACATGGAAATGTAGGTTACAAATAGTTTCAATTCTACATCTGTCCTCTCTCCAAACCCTTGACCCTACAACTTTGTAGTTGACATTTTCTCTTACTCTGGGTTTTGACCAATAGAATGATAATGACATGGTGATGTGCCAGTTCATACCTCATCCTCAGGAGAACAGGAACATGTTTTTTGGCTCTCTTGTATAGTCAGGCTTGCATATCTTTGTACCTGAGCCTCTCTGTGAGAACACATCAAGCCTGGCCTATGGTGGGATAAAAGTTTCCTGTAGTGCAATGGATCTCTGAGTGATCAGAGGCCACAGGGCAAGGCAGATTTGATGGGGTTGAGATTTGAAGGCCTCAGCCTGCTGCCTGTGGATATTCTCCATCCCCCAGCCCCAATGAGGCTGGCTTTAGCTATGGCTTTCTCAGTAGCAATCCATAGTATGAAAACCTGTTGTTGTCATTCATACTTTATAAAGGCTATTATCACTGTCTGATTAGCTGTCCAGCATTCAAACAGGTTTAGCCTTACTGTTATCTTTCAAGGTGTTAATTCCCTCAATTAAAATGTTTTCATATATATTATAATGGATTTCCCAGTAAGAACTGGAAGCTTTACTGATATCTGTGCAGGAACAAAATTTTCTAAAAAACAGCAGTAACTTGCCAAAGCTTTACCTTTAATTTAATCAGACTATCAATCAGCAAGTTTAGGTCATACAAGCTAACATTTCTTTACAGCTTAGATACAGCTGAATGATTTTTGGTTTAACTAGAGGCAAAATGTTAGTTTCTCATGACATTTAACAATTTCTGGAGTCATTATTTTGACAACATCTGTTTGACCTGAGAAACTTCTTACCTATAGAAATTGTCTTCGGGAAAAAATTGCTCATAAAAGACTCAAGAATGAAACTGACCTTTGAGGTCAGTTTTAATCATCTATTAAAAATAAATATAAACTTCTGAGTACAATGATGACAGGACCCAGACTTGTAACTCCCCTCATGCAGAGTTTATTAAAAAACAGGAAGAGACAAAAACAAGGAACAACATGCTCTAAGACCACAAACTAGTAAATATCATTAAAATACACCAAAATTCAAGGAAAGTTTGCTAAGTATGCAACACACCAAATTGTCTGGGACAATGCACAGAGGTTTACTTTACAATTTCTTGTCCATAAAAGAATTGCAGCTTCAAGAAATGTTAAAAAAAAAAAAAAAAACTAGAAGTCTGGAAAATCCTATTAAAACCTCCTTAGAGAAGAAATGGGAATTCCAAAGGTCACGGAAGCAGTGTTTTTTTTTTTTTTCTGTAATAAGGTTAAAAAAATTAAGGAGAATACACACTGGGAGTTCCCTCCAGATTTGAGTGGGTCCCAAGACCTCAGAAGCAGCCCTTCATTTTGGGTAAGGGATGCGAGAAGCAGAAAGTTCAGGAAACCTTACAGATTCCTTCTAGATGGCATATATAACTGGAAAGTCAACATTTTTTAGACCAGTTTTATTTGACTGATTTCGTCTTCATCTCATTTTTCCCCTTAAAATCTAAGATTAAAATGATGCTAAAAGTCAGAAGAAGGGAACAAATTTAAAGAATAAGAGAAAAATACCTCTTTTTGAAATCTATTCATTAAGAAGGAAAGGAAAGAGAAATGGAAAATTACCGAACCATATTTCCAAAAGATGCAAGACAACATAATATCTATGATTTTAGAGCATCTAGTAGAGAGAGAGGTAATTTCTAAGATGATGACAATAGAATGTAATGGGGAACAGGGTTTGTAAAAATGGGATACAGGGTGACAAATGCTACTCAGAGAAGGCATTGAAAACTGTAATTTCTTTATGTTGAATGTGTATTTTATAAGTTGAATGTACCAGTTTCATGTGTTCAAACATTTTCTGCTAATTCAATAGCTACTACTTGTGGTTGAACCATCTGGAGTAAGAATAAGGCAAGGGTATGGTAACACATATCTGAAGACGTGTGAGCCAGTACCTATGAATCACACATGGCACAAAAGTTTTCTTCTCATATGTACACTGAATATTCTTCAGGACAATATGCTGGCACATTTAAGAAGTCTCAGTAAATTTAAAAGAATTATATCATGCAAAGCATGTTTTTCAACTACAATGGAGTTGAAAGAGAAAACAATAACAATGACAGGTAGAAATGGGTGATATCCACAAATTTGTACAAATTAAAGAACATAGTTCTAAACAGGATGACAGAAGAAATTGTAAGAAAAATTAGAAAATATTTTGATAGGAATGAAAATAAAAACACAACATACTAAAATTTGTGTGTTGGGAATGGGATTAGTGGAATTAACTTACAAAACACATATTCAAAATATAAATCGAAATTTTCCCTAGCATTAACAGGAAATTCATAGCTTTAACTGGTATATTAAAATGCAGAATGTAAAAATAATAAATATTGGAGTGGAAATAAATGAAGTAAAGAATTTTAATAAATATACATGATCAAAAATAAAAGTTGTTCTTTGGAAAGGGTAGCAAAATTGACTAATATTTAGTTAGACTGATCAAATAAAAAGAGACTACTTAAATTGTAAAAATCAGGGATGAAAGAAGGGACATCACTACCAAATTCACAGATTTAAAAAGTATTATAAGGGAAACTATAAACAATACCACACAATATGGCAACAAGTTAGATAACCTATCTGAAAAGAACAAATTCCTCAAAGTGAATTAGCAATTAAAACACTTCCACAAAGAAAAGGCTAGGACCAGATGGCTTCACTCATAAATCTTGCAAATCTCAAAAGAAGAATTAATAATAATCCTTCATTCTTCCAAAAAATACAAAAAGAGAAAAGACTTTGCAATTCATTCTGTGACACCAGTTTTTGCTGATTCCCTAACCAGATGACAATATAAACGAAAAGGTAGACTTATATCTCTTATGAATATAGATGCAGATACCCCCAACAAAATACTAGCAAACTGAATATAGCAATGTATTAAAGAATTGTGTGCCAAACAAGTATTTACTTTAGGAATGCAAAGTTGGTTTAACATACAAAGGCCAATAAATGTAAAATACTATTTTGACAGAAAGAAAAATGAAATGATCACTTAATACTTGCAGAATAAGCATTTAACAAAAACCCAACATCCTCTTGTGATAAACACGCTCGTCAAATTGGGAATAGATGGTAAATTTCCTCAAACTCAAAAAGGTATAACAAGAAAATTTATACTCAACATCATACTTAATGTTTTAAGATGGAACACTTTCTTCCTAAGGTCAGAAATGAAACAAGGACATCTGCTCTTGCCACATCTAGTCAACATATATACTTTTTAGCTGAGCAATTTTAGCTGAGCAAAAAGAAATAAAACATCAATATTGGGAAAGAAAAAGGAAAATTATCTTCATATTTAATGTGAAAGAAATTTACTCAAAATATTAAAATAAAAAGAGGTCATATATTGGTATAAAGTCAATAGAAATATATTTATATATAAAGGTATTAAACAATTTTAATAGCTTTAATGAAAAAGAAGAAAATACTAAAGAATAAATTTAACAGTAGCAGACATAGATTTATGCATTAGTTTTCTTTTTTGCTGTTGTTAAAAACTCAGCAGCATAAAAAATAACAAATTTATTGTTACCTAATTCCGGAGCACAGACTCTGAGATAAATTTCATTGGGCTAAAGTTAAGATATCAAAAAGTCTGTATCATGGGGAGAATCCCTTTCGCACACCACACCACATGGAGTCACATCACTCCTACTCCGACCTTCTGTCTTCCTCTTTCATATTTAAAGGAGACTTGTGATTACATTGGGCCTACTTGGATGATACAGGATAATCACTTTATCTGTAACTGATGAGAAATTTAATTCCATCTTTAGGTTTAACTCCACTTGTCATTTAACATAAGCTATTTTATAGGCTCTATACATTTTCCTTCCTTTCTATTTTCCATCAGTGTTGAATACCAACATTTTAAATAGTATGGGGACTCTCAAAATAAGATTTCTTCCTCTCCAGAGTTTGCTGTGGCTGCTTTGTTGTTTGTTTGGTGATTTTCCTCAAGTAATTTAATAAAGTCTGTATTCCTTGTTATGTGAGGGTACAGAAGTCTGCTTGTTGAACTTAGTGATTAAAGAATGAGTGAACATATAAAGATTAAATGCTTTGAAACAGTAATTCATTCAGTCTTAGATGGGTGACTTAGTGTTCATGTTGGAGCAATTCTTCAACACTCTGGAAGTTTTCACTCCGCCTTAGCTTTTTTTTTTCTGCTTACACAAATTCTCAAGGTCAGTCAGAGGTGAGACAAAAATATTTAAAGATGTATGGTATTACTTTCAAAGCTTAGCCCCATCATATAAATGATGACAAACTATATTAAGAACAGAAGCATAATATACACCTTTTCAAAGTACACAATTATTATTATTATATTTAATAAATGTATCTCAACATCATCTTGGTAAAAATTTATTGAGGTTTCTAGATTAAGAAAGCATTGGCCCTGGAAGCTCCAGAAGTGGCAGGACCTCACCATCTAGGGAGAAAATACACCAATCTCTTCAATTATGTTTTGAAATTTGAACGCTTATTTTTATGCTAATAGCAAATAAAAGGTTTTCCATGCTTCTGGGTTTATTTTTTAATAACAGAATTATATACTTATCAAGAAGCTTTCATATTATGGTTATGGGCACTACATAAATACATGAATAGGTAGCTTGTGCAGGAAAGAGAATATGAGGGATTTTGGAGAGGTCCATTTATTCACAATTCATAAATCAGCTTATAAGGGTGGAAGCAATGTTTAACAGGATGCTGTCAGCTCTATTTCTGCCTCAGGCAGTGAACTCAGGCTAAAATGCAGCACTGTGAAATTGTTTAAACCACTAATCCCAACTGCTTTCATTTTATAGAGATATTTGGGAAGATACATGCTGTTTCACATAATAAGCTGTGGTCATACAAAAGAAAGTACAACCCCAAGCAGTGAGTGAAGAACTGGACACTGTATTTACATTCAAAACTATCTTGCTGTCATTGAACAGTTCCATAGTATGAGTAAAAATCAAATAAAAATTATGAAGGTAGTGTAGCATGAGTTTTATTGATCTATTAATATTCACCTGCAGATTGATAATGCAACTCTTATGTTTTAGTTGCCAAAAGTTAGTCTAAATGGAACAACTATAATAAAACATGCCTGTGGATTTATGAGGTCATATCTGAATCAAATTTATTTGATTTTTAAATTATATATAAATATTTTTAAAGATTTATTTATTTATATATAAAAGAACTGGGGTATAGGCCAGAGGTGAGGGGGGATGAGAGGATTTACAAGAGAGAATAGGGAGCAGAACAGGCAGATCTAATGAAATACACTGCTGAGGGGAGCAGTAGGCAAGGCAGGAGAGGTCTGCTGCGCCATGTAGGTTAGCTCCCTGGCCAGCCAGAGATTGAACTCCTGCTGCAGTGGCTGGTGATAGCTTGATAGTGCTATGTCTTTAATCCCTATGCCACCAGGGAGGCCCTGATTTTTAAATTACATATAAAGTATATAGAGGGCAGAAAAATTATCTTCAACAATAAACTGTTTTACTGTTTAAATTACCTAAGCTAAAATAAAAATTGAAAATCATAAATATAAATTTCAGAAAGCAGGAAATTCAACAGTATTTGTCATAAACATTACATGTTGGCATATTATATTATTATAAGCATACATATTACATGCAATATGTATAAGATCTTCAGTGTTGATTTGCATAAATCAGCATTACAAAATTTTTGAGATCTATAAACTTCTTCAGAATTGATCGCTAGTCCAAACTAGAATTTTGCTGTTGTTGTTGTTTAAAAGTATCATATATTCTTTTTTATAAATTCTACAAAAGCACATTTGCTATTCAATATCTCTCACTTTAAAATATTTATGGATAAATGTATTTTCTCCATTATTTTTTCCCACATGTAGAAAATAATAATAATAATAATAATAATAATAAACAGTTTGGCAGCATTTTACTACAATTCTTCCAGAGGACTAAATGTAAAATCATATTATGAGTGAATAATGATGTATTTCACTTCATTTTAATTTCAGTAACCAAGTGGGAAAACAGGAAGATCTATTAAAGGGACCATGTGCTGGCCAAGCACTGAGAAAATTTCGAGTCACTGGCTGTCATGGTAACAGGGCACTATCCAGATCTAATTAGTATGCCCCGTAGCTACACAAGTTTAAGTTATACTTCTAATTGTGTTGTCTCTGCTTGTGAGATGGGTTTTACATCCCTAAGAGCAGATAGAGTGTTGTGGCTCTATTTATCTATATACCAGATATGGAATGCCCTACATGTTCAAAAATGAAGTTCAAACATTTAGTGCTGAAGATAAATTACATTAAACTAAAAAAATTAGCTTAATCTTCTCATAATTCATATCTGATCCAATTAATTCACTTCAATCTAATTGCATTGATATTCATACCAAGAATAAGACTAAGATGGCTAAGAATGGGGGGAATTTTATGAACATTTGGAACTCTACAAAGAGGCCACTTAAGAACAAAAATTCCCAATGGACTAGTTTAGAAATTACAGTAAAAATGATAAATCTCCAAGAGTAATTAGACCAGAGAGGTAAAAAAGAGTGGAGTCCAAGAGTGTTTACAAATGTTAAATATAATGATGAACGAGAGAAGACAGTCGGGATTGGGGTAGGAACTGACCATGGGAACTGTAGGCAGAGCATTCTGTCCACCAGAGGTGGTAAATCTGTGCTCTGCAAAGTTCTTCCTTCTGTGCCACTGACTCTGAGTATGAAATTCAGTGAATTTTGAAAACCATGAGGTTCAGTTCTTTCAGTTAAGTTATGTCATCTTTAATCTCTTGAGTGTCACTGAAATTTTAAAGAAACTGATCACTACCATCTGATCCTTTTTGGTAGACAACTAAATTCTAAAAGCAAAACTTGCAAGATTAACAGCAGCAAACTAAACATGGTCATACATTACTGACTAGAAATCTGTGTGCCTTGTCAGAGCTTGTGAATACAAGAAACATTAATAATACTTGTCCTGAAAAGCTTATGACTCTTGCTAAACGCATCAGCATGTGGACTGTTTTACATGTACCAAGCATCAAACTCAATCAATCTAGAGTCAATACAATGAAATCCAAAAGAGCATTTATCTACACATTTTGAAATTCAGGAGAAGGCTGCAGAGAGCAAAGTGTCATTAAAAGTATACAGTTTTATTTACATGAGAAGAATAAATCCTAGACACCTAATGTTCAGCACCGAACTTAAATTTATATACTTTAATATCTGTTTTTATACTTTATATACTCTAAAATTTGATTAGAGCAAAGATCTTATATTAATTATTCTTAGCATCATTATCAAGGAAATGAGTAAAAGGAAACATATGGAGCAGATAGGCATATTTATGGTACAAATTATGGTGAAGGTCCCAAGGTGGTATATTTATCTCCTTACCAAACTTTACATATTATTTGTATTCTTTTAGTATGTTAATCATGTGTCCATAAAATGCCTCTAAAAACAGCACAGTGAAGAAACAGAGTAAATAAGTGCATTTTCTAGAGATTAGCTTCATTCAGGGAGTTATAGGCACTGACCTGGAATGGAAGCAGCAGCCTGAAAGCCAATCAGTGTGACTGGATCCCGTGAGAAGCACATTGCCTTTGGGGAGACCCACCATCTTCCAGAGGTGGTCCTCTCCACAGGTGACTAGGATGTCTTTGTGGGGGTGCATGACAATGCTGCAGAGGAAGAGAGAAGAGACAGTCACAGGGGGATTATCACGAATGGTGTCACATTCTAAATAAATGAAGCACAATAATTCTTTCCAATCAGTAAGGCAGCACAGTTCATAGGGAGCTATCATGGAAGTCAGAGGAACCAGGTTCTATGCCCTGGTTATAGTTCTACAGTTCCAACACTAGAGCTTTCTGATCATAATCAACCTAATTAATTAGCTTTACTCGATCTCAGATTCCTAGCTTTCAAAATAAGATGGGCTGATTTAGGTGATGGCTCATGTTTAATTTTGGTTTGCAAACAGTGATTCTGCTTTTCCTTTTATGTAGAAAAGGTTATGCCAATAATAATGTGGTGTCAGATTACTTGGACCAGCAGCCACACTTACTACAAAAATCAAAATTCTTGTCAGAATACAGCATATCTTATATCACGTATTACCCAGGAAAAGATGATGAATCATAACTATATTATCATAGTTCTATAATAAATACTATAAATGAAACATTAACTCTCTGGCCCACTATATACACAAAGCAAAGAAGCTCAAATTCTGTGCTAATACACCACTTAAATTGGCTTCAGTCAATGCACAGTACACAAATTGTGGTAATGAATTCAGGGTGCATAAGGCAATTCCCACTCTATAAAGGCACAGAGAGAAATGAGAAAGATGTAAAATTAATGATTAACACATTAAGCTGTATTATTTGAACCAGACTATGATCACTGTGGCTATTTAAATATTGGAGCTAAACCATTCTAAAATCAAGAGTCTGCAAGGTTAATGCCTGATATTTTATCTATGGCAATGCTTTAATCTTATTTATATAGAGTTTCATCTGTGAATGTAACAGGAACAAATGTGACCAATGTTAAACACTTATTAGAAGACAATCTAAATGTTAGTAAGAAATCATTCAGTTTCAAAATAGTCATCTCAAACCAAAGATATAATGTATTTATTTGACTATTTTGTAAAGTAAAATGACAACTCCTTTCTCCTGAAATAAAGACTTCAGGAAATCAATTCACAGTGACACCATGTTTAGTCCATATCTTAGAATATACCCTGTAACTCCAGGAATACAATAAAGCAAAACTTTTCTCATTATTGTTCCCTTCCACTAATACCAGTAAGTTCCAAACATTTGAACTGGAAAATCATTTCCTTGCATTACATCTACACAGTCTGGAAATGTGTTGAGATCCAAAAGTGTTGGGAACATACAAATCACAAACAAGTAACCATTAAGAGCAGGACCTTCCTTCTAAGTGAATCATTGTTTCAGTTTTTTTTTTCCCCCAGCACATGCAGCTCAAAATAAACACCACAGAAGGGAAATTATTTATTTTGCAATTCATCATAATGTTGGTCTGTGACTTTCAGAAGACCAATTCAGGAAATGAATTTATTACAGCTCCAACTGGGTAGACGATACATTTATAGAACTTAATTAGAAGAAAAATATGGTGAGAGGTAAAAAATGTCAGATTGAAATGAATTCTATATTCAAATACACATAAGAAGGCAAACCAAATCCTGGAAGATACTGAGTATGATGTATGTTGGCTCACAGCTTTCCTGGCAGACACATGCACACTTGACTAGATGATAAATTACCCTCTTTAAGTCAAGATAACTAAAATCATTGATGTCTTTACGAACTTTGAAAGATAAGTTTCCAAAATGACTTTTGTGAGGGGAACTACTTGTAGAAGTTAAAGAAAAAAAAAATAAACACAATCCCATTGGTGGCTAATCAGTTTTGGATATTTTTCCAGATTCCTCATTTCTGTCTCCTTGAAGACACCTCCATGGCAACCTTTAATGTCCTCTTCCACTTGGCATGGGCTGCACCTACTAGTGACGCTAGTGTATTTGCCATATTATTACTTTCCCAACACTGATTTTTTTTAATATCTCTATTAATGATAATTTTTTCTAGTCATTGTGGACAAACTTCATTCAAATATAGACATTTTCTTTAAATCATACAATATCAATATTTGAATTAAATTTTTTAACTTAATCCATGGAATGATCTTTAAGTGAATAAAAATATTTGCAAAAGCTATAGGAGGGGATGTAAGACTTTAATAACAATCAATTAACAGATTGCAAATATTGAATGAGTACATCAGTAAAGACTGAGTCATACCAGCAAAGACCTCTAGTCAGGAGTTGCAAATCCCAACTCACATTACTCCCTATGGGCGATGATTAAGATGGGGAATGCAGGCTAACGGTCAGGGACCAGAAATAATTTCCCACATAAGGAAGTTTAATGTTATTATCAACTCTATAATGAGGCACTGGAATCTGAAATCCTCTCCCCTATTTCATCCTTGTCATCATCATCATGCTTATGATCAGCAATGTCATCAAATAGTAACGCTATTAACATTGTTTGATAACTTAATGTGTACCAGAACTTGTACTATATGCTTAACTCTCATAATAGTGGAATAAAAATTCTGGAGGAAAGGCTTTACATCTGTTGCTGGCCATTTAATTGTTATATACACAACCCAAAAAGTAGTTGGCACATAGTAGCCATTCAATAAATGTGTGTCAAATACCTGACTGAGTGATTAGCCCTATTAATTTTGTCATTTTTATGACTAAGTAAACAGAGGTTGAGATATTATGTAAACTGCTCAAGTTCACATTTGATGCCTCAGTTCTGTAGCCAGTGACCCAAGGGTTAGTTTTTCAGCTTGTCTTTATCAGACTATTAATTTAGTTACTTTATATTTCACATATTAGTGACACTGAAGAAATTTAATTTATTCTCTTGTGCTAATATTATGAGCTTTCTATTGTATTCCAAGTTGTCAGAGGGCACTGACCTTTCATCTACCTATTTCAGAGTGTGCTCTGTAAAGTTTGAATCTAGAAGAATATTTAACTAGTATTGATTCCATAAACTTTTAACTCATTGAGAATTTCCCCAGTATATTCAGACCTCAATTTTTATTTTTCTGCTTATCTCTCAGTTTCTTGAAGAAGCTAAAAGAGCAATAACTAAATAGGTATAGAAATCAGTTTTTGGTCCCCAAATTACATGCATTAACATATTTAATGGTTATTATACCCCTAAGGATTAAGTCTATTCTCATCATTCAGTAGATGGGAAACTACTTCATTAGAGGTTGAGTGTTTAAGGTCACAAAACCAAGGAGTAGCAAAGCCAAAATAGATTTAAAAATAACAATTGAGAGAAAAAAAATAGGGTGTAAAGTAAAATGTCTTCTGCAAAGAGCTAGACAGTAAATATTTCAGGCTTATAGATCTGATAGTTTCTGTCATAACTCATCAATTCAGCCATTGTAGCATTAAACAGCAATACACAAAACTTAAGTGAATGAGCAGGGCTGTGTTCCAATAAAGCTTGACTTACAAAACCAGGTGGTGGACTGGATTTGGTCTTTGGCTCTGAGTTTGCCTAACCTACTCCAGAGCATTTGAACTGCATGAAGTAGATTAGAATTTAAGAGAGTGGACTCCAGAATAAGGATGAGTTTGAATTCTTACTCACATCTACTCGTTAGACATCCTAGATAAGTTACTTCACTAGCCTTTTCCTCAGGTTCCTTGTCTGAAAGATGGGATGAAAATAGTATTGACTTCCCTCAAGTTTTGTTTTTGAATTGAGTAAAGTAAAATGTTTACTTTACTCCGGTACAATCCATGTATAGCACTTAGAACAATATTAGACACAAAGTGAAAACACAGTGAACAGTAGCATAGTACAGAAAGACAGAGTTCCTGGGGCCAGCCTTCTCATATTTAAATGTTGGCCTCTAACTTCCTAGCTGATTACACCGCACAACCTCTCAGCCTCAGTTTTCTTAAATGTGAGGAGTAAATAATATAATTAATTAATAAGCATGCTGTATTGTGGGGTCAAGATAAGCTGATGTAAGTAATATAGGTGAAACAATATCTAAACATAAATGTTATCATAGCTCAATGTTATGATATGTAACTCAATGTTATTACACTTCATTGTCACCCAACGCTTGGAACAGGAAACTTCTATGATCCATACATGCCTCATTAAGAGATCATGGGTAGTACAATGCTTAAAATTATACCTATTTAGAGAAAAGTAGTGTTCTGTAAGGTTCTCATAGACAAAGGACATTTCTGGATTTTATTTGACATTAAACCCTCTGGAGAGAATGCAACCCCTGTATTTAATACTTCTACACATTAATGTACAGAAGTTTTATGGTTTTCAAGAATGCATGGAAGGAAATGGTGGACAGGACGCACATATGGACTCCTGTCCCTGCCTTTGTGTATACATCTGGCAAGTATGTATGAGTTAGATGCTGGCCCTGGGGGTTAGTGAGGGGTGTCCTCTGCTAGGCTTCTGGCATGCTTTGAGGGAGAGAGCACAATTTCCCCCTCAAGCTCTGTCCACAAAGCTCTTGCAACCATAGAATAACTTTCCTTCTGAAAGATGTCTTCCTGGAGTTCTAATTAATAAGAACAATGAACTCTTACTAAATATCTTCCTGGCAGCTGCCCTAAGTGGCACAAAGTCATTGTACTTTAAACTCTGAATATAAGCTCTCTGCTTGCCTTAAACTTACTATTAATTATAATTACAAGATTCGAAGACAAAGGCCCTGTCACCTTATTCCTAAGTTAATAAGCTTGTGACTTGGGTGAAAATAGTACAGGAAAACATCTTAAGGACTCAAAAAAAGAAAATGTGGATGAATGCTTGTCTTCTTTCTTAAGTCATATCCTGATGAAGTATCCATAGAATGTTTTGTTAAACAACACACTACTAGACATGTTACATAAAATATTATGTTCTCGCAGAGATTTCATCCCTTTTACAACAGGACACTTTCCTTATAATAGACTACATGATATATACTTCAAATTGAAATTATTCTTTCCAGTAGTGGCATTACACAAGGATATTTTGGAGGGAATATGTGTAGGTGTATGGCAAACACTATTAATTATCAGTAGAGTTGGTGACATAAGCACCAGCATTAGACTTTTCAAAGAGAAGAATTAATCTAAAAAAAGATTGTCACAAGAAAGACTAATTAGATACCCCTGTCTTCACTTTAGATTATTCAGCATTGTAAATGTTTCCTTCACTTTGGTTCACAGGCTTTAATTATTTCTATTGCAGAAAATGCTCAGTGGTCTGAAAATGAATCAAGATGTGTGCCCTATGAACATTAGGTGACCACTTATCTGCTAGCCCTTAAGGACAGCACACAGTCATGCATTATATATGTCTTTAGCCCGCGCACCAGGCCAAATATATATCAAAACTTGTCTGACTGATGCTCAGCTAATGACCACATCTTCTATCTGGATATGCATGAGGATTTATAAAACACTCTAAAATGCAACTTCCTTTCATTATGTTAACAAAAAAAGCATCAAGAGATGACATTGTAATGAGCAAAACAGACAGAGCCTTCACTCCTGAAGAGTTCACATATGAACGGCAGGAAAGAAACAGCAAAACTAAAATAACTAGACAAAATAATCCAGCTATAATGAAAACATAACTAAGTGATATGACAATGCTTTGGGGGAAATGTGATCTTCTGTGAGGTTTTGAGAGGAGTCTTCAGTGAAGATGTGACATACTGCCTTGGTTTAGAAAGAACATCTTTATGTTCATCTAAAGGCACAGGTGTGAAAATACTAAGGCTGAAATGAGGTGGTGTGATCAGGGGACCAAAGGAAGACCCGAGTGACTGCAGAGATCAGGCAGAGGGGACTTTGCTGAGGCTGGAGGAGGAGCAGGAAGAGGACAAGGACCATATCATGTAGCGTTTCACAAACTGAGGAACAAAGACCGAAATGTTTCCAAAGATCATTGGATGGTTTTAAGTAAGAGAATGATAGGTGATTATTATTTAAATGTTCTTTAGCTTCCATCCAAAAATAAGAAAGGGGAAAGCAAGAGAAGAAAGCAGGACATTGGCTAGGAGTGTACAGTCCTAACAGCAGTGGTGACAAGAATAGTGGCTTTAGCTCCACTTAAAACAGAGCTCCTCATTATTATGACAGAAGTAATTTTAGTATATTAATATTTTCACCACTATCTTTAGGAAAAGGCAAATCATAGCTGTTCTCACCAATAAAAATATTAAATAATTAAGTGTATTTTTGAAAATGCCAAATAAAATGGAGCTAAAGGTATAAAACAAATGTGAACACAAAACAGTTAGCAATCTGTCAAAATAAAATACTGGGTTTGATCCATTTTCAGAAGTCAGCTCAGAAATAGGAAAAACTGAAATCTGAATACTAACACTTTTAATTATAATATTTAATATACTTATAGATTTATTCAATGCAGATTTTTATTTATATATTGTCGGGATCTGGAAAGTAGGACCTTCTCTTCATTTTCACTCTATAGGACATTTTCACAGTTTATGGGGTTAATGTCTCCATTTTCTTTTCTTTTCCAGTGTTCTTCTTCTAACTTTATATGTACAATAAATTTGGCACAGAGTGGGGTGCCATCTAGTCACCCTCTTGCCTTGCTACCTTGAGGGCCTTGCTGATTTCAATCATCAGCAAGCTAAGAGGCAAATGAGACTGGAGCATTTTCAGGCTCTCTGGGGGGTAGAAGTCACAGGAGGTCATTTAAATACTCAGTAGATACTGTAATTCAAAAGCCCACTTATCAAAAGAACAAATTCACCTAAGTTATATGTAACATTTTGTCATTTCATCAATTTACAAAATCAACCCTAATCCTTCTTAGCACAATATAAACTGTTGGTCTTTATCACCCCATATAAAGAAGCAGTTTCAAACAACTTTACAAAAACCATGTTTTATTCTTAAATTAGGTAGCACTATCTACACTTTCAAGTTTTAACTTGATTCCAAATATAACTAGTCCTCCAGGAAAAGTTTGAAGGTTGGATTAAGTTAAATTCTTGCTAATCTTATAGTTAAATCAACTACTAATAAATAAGGATGATAATATTTTGTAACTTCTATATCCTAATATAAATGTTCCTGTAAGATTTGTAGACCTGCATTTTTATAAGAAAATTTCCCCCAAATACACATATAAATGTAAAATTTTTCTTTCCACTTCCACTCAAACGGAAAGTCAACATATCTGCAAGTATGCAATCTAATGATCTTCCAGAATGCACTAACCTCATCTACACAGCTGCCTGCATACCTTTGTTTCACTGGATTGGTGGGGCTTCTGCTTTGGTAAGTGCGCCCCAGGCCATTTCTCAATTATCTTCCAAGTGAAAATTCTTAAGACCTGAGGGCCAGTGATCTTGGACAAAAGTCATTTAATTTTATTTTGCTTTTTTCCTTCAAATAAGATGATGTGATATCATTTATCTTGTTTGCTTCACTCTTGCAGGAATCAAATTAACAAAAACTTAGCAAAGGATAATCAATCTGAATAATATCTTTTCCACTTTCTCCAGAATTTACTTCTATGTTCAAGAGAGACCATTTCAAAACAGACAACTAAATGATATTTATAAACTGAAATGACAGGAAAAGCAGGCCCCACTATTTCATTAAATGTGGTGAGGAAAATCAAGGTTAACCACATCCAGATTTACCAAAGTATCTCCTGCTACCTTAGCAGCTGAACATTTTATGCTCTGTAGTTTTATGCATACAGTGGTTCATGTTATGAAATTGCTGTAGTTCTTATGGTTTATCATACAAAGGTACATTACACATTTATGTTTTTTAAGAATTTCAACAATAAAATTTATTTGGTTATTTCATGTTTCAGCAATTTACAAGAATTCTGTGTAGTTATGAACATAAAATTTTCCATTTCATGTCTCCTTAGTGTATTAGTGGCACAGAGCAGATGCTTTTCTAAGATAAAGTAATAGTTCCCCAAGGGAAGAGCTTTATCCTGGAAAATCTCTTTTCCAGAGGAAAATTTAGAAATATGACCTATATCTAACCTAGGAATAATTGAAAGTATTACTATGTAAGACATAAAATTAAGGTAAATTTACATGTTGAAGTATAGTGTAGAATTCTATTATGAATTTGACTTAATTTAATAGAAATCAACAAACCAATATGATGATTGTGATAATCTTTAATTATTGACAACTTGCTTTTTGTTACCTAATTGAGAAATAAATTAGGAAACCAAAGTTAATTACTTATGGTCCTTTTACTTTTGAGGAGAACTGAGTAGAATATAGTACTTTTTTACAAAATTTTGGCATGTAAGAGGCATGTATTAAAATCATTATGTTTTATAAACAATTCATAATCTTAATCTTCATATTAAAATATAAACTAAGACTGAATCACATCATCCTGCTTCTTGCATCAGAGGCAAGTGAGAGAAGTGACAGGACAAGAAAAGGGAACTGACTGAGCTGGGCACTCAATGATTGTTAGCTGGAGATGTAAGCCAGGAGATTCTGAGAAGCTGCAGTGAGTGAGCCCCCATTCCTGTCCAGTGGATGGAAGGATGAAGGGATAGGAATAAGAACTGAGATGTTGAAAAAAAATCTCCATAAAGTAGCTAAAAAACACAAAGTAAGTTGAATTTAGGGTTGGCAGCCAGACATATACAGCCACAACTGATGAATGCAATGAAAAGTTTAAAATGTGGAAGTAGCAAATTGAGCTAAGATAAGAAGTGATAAACACATAAGCATTGGGACATAAATCCTAAAGAGGGAACTGGTTTGACAAAAATGAGTTCAAACAATGGCAGATTAATAAAAGCAAGCAACAATCAAGGAATGGGCCTGGTGATTTGCCATGTAGTAAGATGCTGCTTCATTTGTCTTTTATTTCCATGCATTTGTCTCTGCATATTAAATGCTGCTGACATCTTCCTTTTTCTACTCCACTTGAAAAAAAGCAACAATAAAGAGGTGTCTATTGACTCCCTGTTCTATTTCCAACTATCCACTATGGGTAAGAAAAGAGAACAGAGGGAATAATTCTAGCAGTATCCTGCCACAATCTTGGGTAAAAGTTGGAGCTTCTATTTTTACCTGCTCAATATTACAATCACTTAGAACAGGAACAGCTTCACAGATATTCAATTCCATGATTTATTATGTTCCCTGAGTGCTACCAAATTCAGTGGGAGATATAAAAAGTATGCACCAGCCCCAATCTCTAAAGCACACAGTATACTCAACTTTACTTTTATAAAGTCAAATGACTTTCCTTATTGCAGTACTCAAAGTCTGCAGCACCAACCCCCTTAAAATGACCCAATGCTTCCCCTATACCATATGGCTCTGCCTCCAGTAATTTCACATTGTATGTGTGTGTGTGTGTGTGTGTGTGTATGCGTGCATGTGCACACATATGCCTCTGTTCTCTTTTCTTACCCAAAGTGGATAATTGTGTGTGTGTGCACGTGTGTGTCTGTGTGGTTTACATTTTAACATTTGAATGTCCTTAACAAGGAGAGGAAATCTCACTGTAAGGGTACTAGTTTGCTGCAATATTTATTGATTCTTTATTCCCCTGGCCTACTTAACTTTCTCCTGTGTGCTGTTATCCATTCTTTACCTCAATCATGTAATTATAACAATGCACAAGAGTCTGTTTCTGTGTGCTTGCATGCTCTGCTTTATCTCTTCTAAATATAAGGATTCAGTGACCTGTAAAATATCATCTGATTTAATAACTTCACTTATTTTAATTCTACTTGATTATCTTTCTATCCTCTTACTCAATAGATCAACCACTTCACTGCCCAAACTGATATGAACTATGAACAACCTACAACTTTTACAAATGCTCAAAATAAGTAACAATATTATGATTTCATATATTATAATTTATTTATTTATTTAAGATTTATTTTTTTCCTGGAAATCATTTTTATTTTTTTTTAAATAATAAATTTTATTTTTATATTCCCCATACAGTTGCAACCCCCCCATTCTGACACCAATCCCTCCCTTCCCGCCCCTCACCCCCCAAAAAGTGTCTCTGGTTCATAGTATTTTGTTGATTTTGATTTTCACTTTCTTATAGTTATTCATTTTCCTGGTTCCTTATTTAAGTTTTCTAGATTCCTGCTAGAATTCTGGTATTTTTCTTTTTCTTTTTGGCTTATTTCGCTGAGCATGATCCCTTCCAGCGCCATCCATGTTGCTGCAAATTGCATGTGTTTATCTTTTTGGAATGCTGAGTAATATTCCATGGTATATATATGTACCACATCTTCTTGATCCAGTCATCTATTTTGGGGCATTTGGGCTGTTTCCAAAGCTTAGCTATTGTAAATAGTGCTGCTATAAACATAGGGGTGCAGGTGCTCTTTGGAATTGATGTTTCTGTGTCTTTTGGGTAAATACCTAGGGGTGGAATTGCTGGATCCTGTGGAAGCTCTATGTTTAGTAGGTCCAGAAATCTCCACACAGCTCTCCATAGAGGTTGGACCAGTTTGCACTCCCACCAACAGTGCAGAAGAGTTCCTTTTTCTCCACAACCTCGCCAACATTTGTTGTTGCTAGTTTTTTTAATATGTGCCATTCTCACTGGTGTAAGATGGTATCTCATGGTAGTATTGATTTGCATTTCCCTGATTACAAGTGATGTTGAACATTTTTTCATATGCCTGTTGGCCATTTGCACTTCCTCTTCAGAGAACTTTCTTTTTAGCTCTTCTGCCCATTTTTTGACTGGATTATTTTCTTTGTTGTTGTTGAGTCTCATCAACTCTTTGCAAATTTTTGTGATCAGTCCTTTATCATTAGTGTTGTGTGCAAAAATGTTCTCCCAGTTGGTGGGGTTTCTCTTTGTTTTTGTTATTGTCTCTTTTGCTGTGCAGAAGCTCTTTAATTTGATGTAGTGCCAGCTGTTTATCTTTGCCTTCACTATCACTGCTTTGGGTGATGTGTCTGTAAAGATGTCTTTGATGTGAATATCACGTAGTGTTTTGCCTATATTTCCTTCTATATATTTTATGGTTTCAGGTCTTATGTCTAGTTCTTTAATCCATTTTGAGTTGATTTTTGTGTATGGTGTGAGGTAGTGGTCAAGCTTCATTCTTTTGCATGTAGCAACCCAGTTTTCCCAGCACCATTTATTGAACAAACTTTCTTTGCTCCAATGCATAGTCTTTGCTCCTTTGTCAAAGATTAGTTGACCATAGATTTATTTATTTATACAAGCACTGGGGTACAGTCAGAAGTACAGGAGGGTGAGAGAATTCACCAGAGCCAGAGCAGGGAGCAGAACAGGCAGACTGACGAAATACACTGCTGAAGGGAGCAGCAGGCACAGCAGGAGAGGTCTGTTGCACCATGTGGGACCCTCGCCTGGCGGCTGGGGATCGAACCGGTGCTACTGAGGCTGTGGGCAGCTTCGCAACCCAGCGCTCAACTGTTGTGCCACAGGGGAGGCCCTCAAATATTATAATTTAAAAGATTGTTTGAGGAAAGCATCTCATTAAGCTTTGTGTTTTTAATGAGAAATTTCCTTTAAGCCTCTATCCACCTTTAGTGTACTCATGAGGAGGAAGGAATAACTTATCTGTATGGGTTTGGAATAAAAAGTTAGTTTTACAATAGTCCTCTCCCAGTTTCTCTCTCTTCTCTGGGGCAGTCTTTCTGAAGTGATTACATTTCAACTGCTCTGTGTTGAACGCTACAAAGATAGGTCTCTGTTAAAAGCCAACTATCATTTGGCACTTTCCATGCCTCCCTAGGTTACCTATTTATAAAAGTGAAGTAGAAAGTCTATGGTGGCTATATATCAAAATATCCCACAAATCCAGTTTTTATCAGTAAAAGCTAATATTTTATCTCCATCTTTCAGAGTCCTGTGTTCAGAGTCCTTGACTTGATCAAGGGAAGAGGCTATTTATTGGTTCCCTGAATTCCAAATTCTGAGAAAAACATAAGCACCATCATTTGGAAGACTAACAAAAGAGGGTTTTTATAATCTTGGAGCACGTTGGATTTGAGTCTAGTAGTTTTAGGTAGCTCTTACTATGCCTTGTGCTTTTAGGCTTGCTACTGCTTTTATAGATATGTAGATGGTTCTGACTAATATGGGCCAAGTAGAAGGGCTCACAGCCATGGATTGTGTGGTTCTCTGTAACTGGTCTCATGAAATACTTTCTCAAACAATGTGCAACATTAAAGTGAAAAAATCAGCTTTTTACTAGAAATAACTTGTAGGAAAATAAACTTTGCTGAGGTATATAAGAAACAGGTCTTTCCCCCTCTGTTATTTTCTTAGGACTTCTAAAATAACGTTCTCCAAACTTTAAACAAGTGTCCTGGGTTACAGGTCCATTTATTTCCACATTTCTAGAACATAAATGTTGGGGAATTAAATAATATTTAAATTAAATTATACACAAAGCATATAGGAAAGCATCTGTCATATATTAGGCACTGAATTAAATATATTATTTTTTCCCTTATTTTCATACTTATGAATCATTCTCAAATTTCTTAGCAAACTTATTTTTCAAATTTTAAACTTGATAATAACTGGATTTTTAAAAATCATTTTATGGCAGTAATTTTGTGTTTTAAAGGTATCAAATCTCCCCCTTCAGGGTCACCACACGACACCCACAATCAAGCACCCATGGTCCTCTCCCATAGTCCACTGGGCTCCCTCCCCAATTTTGTTCTTGCTCTTCCCCTTTCCTCTGCTAGTCAGATTTCTAGGGTTTGTTATTGATTTGGCTTTATCTGTCCTTTGCTTCCCCCACCCCAATAATCTTCATATAAGTAACACTATGCAGCATCTGTCTTCCTCTTTCTGACTTATTTTACTTAGTATGATCCCCTCCAGTTCCATTCATGTTGTTACAAATGGAGTGAGTTTATTTTTTTAATAGTTGAGCAGTATTTCATTCTGTATATATACCACATCTTCCTGAAACACTCAACTGTTTTTTGGGCAATTAGTTTGTTTCCACAATTTGGCTATAATTGGATTTCAAACATCTCTTAAATTTATTTAATATATTAAGTCTTCAAACCTAAGCAACACTGAACTATATATAATAGTTTTTGACATGGGAGGAGTAAGAGAGTTCTCTTCAGGTGGTTTTGGCCTTTTAGTGCCAACTGGAAAAGTACACTCTAATAGAAGGGGTAAATGGATTCTTGCTTAATACCAGTCTATACAAAAAAATTGTCTTTATGGATTTCCCTCTAAGTTAGGTTATAGACAAAGGCTGTAAAAGATCCAAAAGTATTGATCAGTAAATTGTTGCCTGGATGTAACAGAATTGCTGGCTTTGTATTCCCTCTTCTGACTATAGTAAGGTATCTTTTTCCCTATCTTTGCTATGGCTAATCATAAGAATCACTGGCATTAACAAAGATAAAAGTCAAGAGTGGTGACAAATGCACTATACCTCTAATAATCTTGAAGTCATGTAAGAATTTATTTTAGGTAAATTAGTTTTGCCTTTCAGCTTTCTCTGGAAATACAAAAAATCAGTTATCATCAGGGAAATGTTTACTTCCACATCAACAGCAATTCATTTGCAGAACGAGATGAACATACTACACTAACAAATTTTTCAGTGCTGTAATGTTCCACAATGTCTAGTTTTGGATATTAACAAAATGATACTTTGGCAAGCAAGGCATTATGTCTAATATAATTGTCTTCTGTTTCTAACAATTCACTTCTTAGTAAATGTCTCTAAATGGCAGGGCATATGCAATGCAATTGGATAACCAAATTACACATATATGTGTATATATGTATATGTATATTTGGGGAAATTACAAATATTTTATTTCTTATTATGAAATAAACCCATGTAAACAAAAAAAGATAAATAGCAAAAGTCTTTCAAGAAGACTGCTAGTAAATGTACTTTGAAAATATGCAGTAAGAATATAATATATGCATTGCAATAATAATCCACATTATTCAGATTAAATTCTTAAACCTCTTGCTTGTGTTACCAGTCCAATAGATGCTTCTTTTTATGAAGAATTATATTTTTTAAGATTATTAAATGTTGTCAGTTCAGGAAAGAAATAAAATTATAATCTTTAGAATAAAATTATTCAAACCCTTAATTCTTTGTTTATTACATTGTCATATGCTTTCCTATTTCATTAACCTTAATAAAAAGTTATTTAATACAGACCTAATTTTAAAAACTGTAGAAATGAACATGAATGCTTAATTACAATTTTAAAAATCATATAATTATATCCCATCACATTTTAGTGATTAAAATATTCTCTATTCAGAGAATGTAGATCCTAAAGAATTTAGTAATTCAAAGAATTTTTTTCTTATAAATATAACTCACATTTTAGTTAAATAAATATTTGTGTCACACTAAGGAAAAGTCCTAAAACAGTAAAGCACAGAATTTATTATGGGGTTTGAAGGTCTAACAATGCATGTATAATTTGGAACAATGAATATAGCTCTAATTACAGCCTACAAGAAAGAGTATTCCCTGTACTTAAAAAATAAGTCCTCAATTACCAAATAAGCTGCATTAAATTTCATTAACTTAACAATTTAACTCAAATTTAAATTGGAAAAATAATAATGAAACTTTGAAGATACATCAACAATTAAGTGAGAACTGCAAGCATGAGAAGAGAATGCTAAGACCATCCAAATTATTGTTAGTGATTTTCAAAGTTTTATGTCTACTTCGATTAAAGTGATTGTTTTAGTCATTTTATTAAGGAAAAAATTTTTTAAAAAATAATCACAAATGCCACCAAGTAGGCACACAAATAGACTAAAGATGTAAAATAAAAGAGAACCCTTATTTCTACTACAATCATGTGCAACAGCTAACTGCCCCTGTGCTTCATCAGCTTCCCAACAAGTGAAGACACAATTTTGCCAATGTAAGTCTGTCTTTACTTGTCCATTGCTCTTATCCACAATTGTCATGCTCAAGGCTATTCTTTTAGAGGTAGGGTACAGTATGATAAGAAGTATTTTTCTCTTTAATTTAAAGATAATCAACAACAACAACAAAAAAGGCCCAGTAATAACCAAAAATCTCCATTATAGGAATTAATAGAAATGCAATATAACTATGAAAATTAGTTGGCAGGGCTTCCCTAGTAGTGCAAGTGATTAAGCACAACACTATGAAGCAATCCACAGACTCCGCAGCACAAGTTCGATCCCTGGCCGGCCAGCGAGCAACCCACATGGCCCAGCAGACCTCTCCTGACTCACCTGCTGTTGCCCTCAGCAGTATACTTCAGTCAGTTTGCCTGTTCTGTTCTCCACTCTGTCTCTGGTGAATCCTCTCACCCCCTGCATCTCTGGCCTATACCCCAGCTCTTGTATCCATAAATAAATAAATCTTCAAAAAAAATTAGCTGGCAGTAAATGAACCTCACCCAAGCCATGAAGTCTACTTCTGATATTAGCAAAGGCTATGTTTGCAGACTAAGAAAAACGTGCTTCTGTCTCAGCACCTGCTGGTTTCCAGTGTCCTTAGCCAAGCCACTACTCTCCGACATACAAACAGGCACAACAGCTCACTCTGTACTTCACAAACTTACTGTTTTGCTTCAGCTTCTTAGTGGCAGTTCATTCCTCCTTAAGACATACTCTGCCCTCTTGCCATTCACCAACCCCAGCAAGCACAGTGAAGTTTAGAAATCTGATCATAAAGATTATTTCTTTCAAAGAAGTCTTTTTTGGTTTCCTCTAACTAGCAGTTCCCCCCCCCCAATATTTGAACCTCTAGGGTAATTAGACATATATGGAATTTACCTTATTCTGCCTTAAATGGATTCTTTTATCAAAGGAGTGAAAATAAATTCTAGAATTCCAGGTGATTTCCCAAGGTCCAACAATCACTATTTTATTTTTCGTTCATCTTTTAACTGATAATTTGATGATTTCTTATTAACAGGGAAACCAACACAAGAATCACAGACTGGGGAAAAAAGCAAGAGTTTGATTTCATTTTGTATAACTCAAGATCCTCAAGAACAAGCACCATCAATTTTAGGCCTCTTATCTAGTATACAGCCAGCTAGGCAGGAAAACATCTTCTGGAAGGTTTTGTTTCACTTGTCAAGGAATTACCTCAATTCTTTTCTTCACTGGGTAGTGAGACTTGGCCTAAGCATGGTTATTATTAAATTTAAGTGATTAAAAATATAAATTCCTTCTCTATCTTAATTTTCTATCAGCATTTAAATGCGCTTTCTTAATTTCCAAGTGTGAAAAGATTATCCAAATTTCTAACAACAACAAAAAAGGTCTTCTTTCAGAAATCACCTGATTTAAAAGCCCAAAGGAACATCAAGAGTAATTGTGAGACTGAACTATAGAAAGCTTGCTGAGTATACAGTGTTCTCTTTAGAAACATGGCCAATAAAACTGTTCTTTTCCTACTTTTTCTATTTCCCTCTTCCTTTTCATTATAGGAAGAACCTTCCCTTTCATTTCCCCATCATCATCTCCCTTCTATGGACTTCAGTAGGCACTCACGAAATTCATTTCAAAAAAAATGTTTTAAAAGGTAGTGCATGAGAAAGTGGGTGATTTCCACTATAGGTTTGTACTGTATACATTATAATCAACCTTTAAAATCACATGGTAGGATGCATGCCACACACTGGACACATTAACTTTACCGCTATTAACTTTACAGCTGTGCAATAGCAACCTCACATTCTACTTTGTAAAGTATGTTCTCATTTAAGAAAATTTGCAATCCATACTAAAAAGATGTCATTTTAGAATTGGTCCTTTTGACTAGATGCTGTATGTGTGCAAGTACACAAGATGCTTTAGAACTTTGCAACTTGCTTAGTCTGCATAAGTATAAAGATAAATTATTTAAATCATTGTTTTGTTTGAAATCTTGATAGGGAAAGTCTGTTGAGATATTAGACACTTTCTGTTTTCTTAGGAGTTATCTGTGACTCCAATAGTTTCTTCGAGGGGGGAGGGGCAAAGAGGTAAAAGAATAGAAAAGAGATTCATGAAAAAAATGTTTCCTCATCCATGGAGAGGGAAAGAATGCATTTTTACTACACTGCAAATATTTTCTTTTTGAATCAAAGAACAATAGTAAGAGACATAAAAAAAACTCAACTAATAATACATTTGCTGACTATTCTCCATGTCTTTCTGCAAAAGCCCTATGCAGATGAACATTTTAAATACAATGCAGTTGAATTGTGGTATCTATGGTAGATACCATCCACCTTAATCCCTCATTTAAATTTGTATTTTGTAGACTCGGAGGCTGGTTCACAATTTTACTTTTTTCTCTTTTGTTTTTCTACAGAATTTTATTTTCACTACAGAACTTTATAGTTGAACCACCTTCCTAGACTAGCTTGAGAATAATAGTAACAATGTTACTATTAGTAACCATGAACAAAACATAGTTTCCTTCAATAAGATTAATAGGCTGAAGTTCTAGGGAAGGAACTTTGCTGTCTATAAATGCAGGGATAAGGACAAAGCTCTTTGCTCTTTGTCTTTTGTTCTTATGCAATCATGGATGTGATGCCTCAAAGTACAAGGATATGGTTTGTAACTCTGAAGACAAAAGCAACACATTAAGGATGACATTGTAGGAAGATAAAGAGAGTCCAATCCCATGATATGAGCCATTCTGCCAGTCAAACACTGACTGAGATATAGAAACTCGTGTGTTTAAATGGCTGTGAGTCATGTTGCTTCTTCAGCTGACTAGATCCTGATATTCAACTGGACACCTGAAAAGTGTGTGGCTTCATGTCAAAAACTAAAATGTGGAACTGCTCGAGTGAAGACGACACATATTAAGCACCTAAGAATTTTAGGATAGAAAAATTCTGGTAATGTTGGTGGAATCTTTGCTCAGGTTGTCATAATCTATATTCAGATCACATACCTACCAACGGGATACATCAAAGTGTGCATACTGTGTGCCACTGTATTTTTTTAAAATGACTAATTTTCAAGTTTAGACTTGTTGGATACTCAACATTCACAATTCTACCACCTCGAGACACATAACTAAACACCACCTTCAAGTAAGGAGAATGGAAGATGCTGCTCGCAGGGTCGCCACATACTCTCAAAGTAGCAGCAGCCAATTAAATGCACTTTGCACTTAACACCTGGCCACTGGTGCTCTTTCTTCTGCTTCAAAGCTTTTCAATGGTGCTCTTTTAAGAGAAATATAAACTGTTCCAAATTAATCATTAATGGGACCTAAGACTAGAGAAATGCTTAAAGCTGTTTAAAGGCTATGGATATTTGTGTCATTTCCTATTTTTTTTTAATGGAACTGGCTTTCTTTTATTTATTATGTTTATGAAGCTAATGTTAGTTTGCAACCCTATATATTTTAGAGATGCAGGTTCACACCTCTACAAATGGATGTTAGCACACCATGTCTACCACCAATCCCCACCAATCCCCTACCCACGCCTCGTTAGGTCCCCTGGCTGCTTTGCTTCAATAGCCCCACCCTCTCTCCTTGAGACAGTCCCAGTTCTACAGTCAGATTTCAAAGGTTTGCTTTGGCCTTTGTTTTGCTTTGTTTCTTTGCTTTGTTTTGCTTTGTATTCCATGTATGAATGAAATCATCTGGTATTTATCTTTTTCCTTCTGATTTATTTCTAACTGTGACCCTTGCTTCCATCATCACACATCCTCCGATTCTCCTGTGATTTCTTTGTGACCATCTGAAAAATTTAGAATAATCTCCCTATCTCAAGATCCTCACTTAATCATATATGCAAAATCTTTTACTATAAAAGGCAACAATTCCCCAAGTTCTGGGGATTAGAACATGGACATTATTCTGCCCACCAAATATTCTTTTTACCTTCTGCAAAAGTAAAGATCGGGATATTGGTGATTTAAACATCACCACGAAAAACACCCAATGTTCTTAGCTACAAAACAGGAACATTACCCCAGGCTGAAAAGCAAATAACATTTAAAAAAAAATTTAAAACTCCCTGAGAGGTCAAAGTGATGTTCTATATTACAAAAGTGACCCTTGTGTAGATACTACTTGATAAAATTGTGATTTATTTATGATTTTCATTTAGAAAGAACACAGAAGTTACCAAGCTATAAATGATATTTATCTTAACATGTATTAGGATATAACCAAAAAAACCCTGTTTATATTTGATATAAGGCAGATATAGTAAACAGATTCAAATTTTCTCTATTTAGCACCCAAGCACAACACTAAACTATTATCTCCTATAGTGATTCTTCAGGCAGATAGGAACATTGCAGGGGCACATAAATATATTTCATGGTTCATTCCTTTAATATTGTATTCACAAAGGAAGGAGCCCACTAAGAACTGCAGGATGATAAAAGAAAAGAATTGATGGTGGCAACAAAAAAGAGAGTGCTCCTTAAAACACGTCCTAACTGGTATTCAATTTGGCACCTGGAAATTGTGTATTCAAACTCCTTAAAATGAGAAGTCAATGAAAAAGTCAATAGTATCAGGGAGATTCCAGAAGCTGACTCAAGGAAAATAAATATATGCTGGGGGTCGGTTAATATCTCCTTCTTCATTTCACAGAGGGAAGGTACTGTTGGGGAAATAAAAATATTGAGATTTAGACAAAGGTGTCATAATAAAAACCAGAGCTGCTGGAAGGCATAGAGAAATTTGAAAAAGAGCAATTGGATAGCTGTTTGCCATCACAAAGACCAATAAAAAGGAATTCTGAAGCAAATATAGCACCTAATATAAATGCAAAATAATAACAGCACTGTTTTGTGTTTCCCATTATAATAGTTGAGTTAGGTAAACACACATTAATTAAAATTTTATACTTTTCTAATTTAAATAGACACAACAATTTCTACTGATACATTTTTCTCACATATTTAGTTTCAAGAAAATTTTAGATAAGATTCCTTTTCCTTATGGGTAATACATTCCCTGGGTGTGCCTCCAAGGGAAGAAGATACAAGGACCAATTACAACCCCTGATGGTTTCAGAACTGTTTTCATTCGCTCAGACATGAGAAAAAAAATACTGAAAACACATTAGGATTTTGTTTGACTTGCTCTTGGAGATTAAATAAATACTATTAACTTATGTGCCAACTTGAACTTTTTGATGCTATTGATCTCAGATAACTGAGAGATGATGTTATCAATTAATAACTCAACTTCCACTGAATTTGTTGCTCATGAAGAAATGTTTATCAAAATGCAGAAATACAGTTATTTTCAAAGCCTGTATTAATAAAGGCTGTAAGTTCAACTTTGCTTTATTTAAATAGCAGGATAAATAATGGAACCGGTCAAAATGCTAATACTCTCACCTATACATTCTTTCTGCTTCAACTGAGAAATCATAACCTGATATTAAAATAAAGAGAAAACAGGTGAATACAAGGTTCACCTGGCTGGGGATTGTTATCCCAGCCAACTTCAAACTGGTCAGGTTTTAAAGTGAGAATGTAAAATACTGACATACAAATAATAATGTGTGGAAGTTAAAATAGTAGGCCATAAATCATAGGCCATAAATACTGGAATGATTTGCATTATGCAATCACTTACAATTTTGAAAAAAAATAAAACCAGAAGAGTGTACAATAAAATCTTTAAAAAAAACAGATGAAAGGTAGGGCCCTAGACCAGAAGAGATCATAATATATTATCATGGATGCCAGAAAATCTCTGTGAGGTCAAGTTCAAAATCAACTTCAGAGTGACAAACAGTGGTTTGACTAGTATATGGATTTACACCATACAAAAAAAAGAACAATTATGAGATAAATTGGCCATTGGAGCTGTGGTTAATGTTAATGGATTATAAAGCATAATTCTCTTTGCTTTATTCTCTGTGATCTTTGTTCTTTGTAAAGAAAATTATTTGGGCTATAAATGGAAAAACAAATGTCAACTTAAGAGCAAACATGACACACTGCTAAAATCAGACCTTTCTGGGTTTCAAACCTGACTCAACATGAGCAGTGCACACACACTCTCATACACCTGCCCTCTAGCAATAGGGGTGAATAGTATAGGGCATAGGGAGCCAGAAAATTTGGTTAATAAAATTCAGATACACTGTGTGCTGAAAAATAGTCTGGTGGCTCTCTCATTTTGGAAACTGAACAAAGAGGAAACACACCATCTAAAAGAGCAACAACAGTTTAGTGCTTCTGAAAAATACTATAACATAGAGGAAAAAAAAATTTAGGTGAGAATGCACATCATTGGAGGACAGAGAGGACAGAATAAATTAGAAGAATTAAAGTATTTTTTTAAGATACAAGAAGATATTTAAGATGTGGTTTCTTGGAAGGATTAGAATGTCCTGAGAAAATACATGATACAGTTGGGGAAGGGAGGAAAGCAACACAGTAATTTGAGACTGAAATGCAGAGAGTACTTAGATAAAAAGGATAACATAAAAATCTGCTAGAACAATTAAAAATTGTGTTATAGATAGTTTAAAGCAAAATTTGCAATATACAGTCAGGATAGCCCCATGGTCAACAGCATGGGGTTTGGAGCACGGTTGGTTTCCCTCTGACTAGTTATGTAATTATTGAGCAATTTTCAAAATCTATTTATGTCTCTCTTTCCTCATTTACAACATGGAACAATAATATTTTAATGTAGAATTATGAGGAGGATGAATCAATTAATACTTGAAATGTTTTAAAACAATGTCAGTAAAGTATTACTAATAGCAAATCAGTGATATGGCATGCATGTTTCCTAGAATACAGAGAAAGTTCAAGGAGATGCAAGAAGCAGAGATTATTAAATTGATGGGGCATAAGATCTTACATAATTCAAGTGAAATAAAAATCATGAGTGGACAAAATTTTCCTGAGCTGAAAACAAACGAGTACTTAAACAAACAAATATAAAACAAAACAGCATAACAAAAATAACTATGAGCAACTACAAATATTGGCTAAAGGAGTGATGCTTAACTTTTCAATAATAAATTAGAATAAAATAAACTAATAAAGAATTTTGAGAGGAAAGTATTGTAAATCAGATACTTACTCTAACGTATTGCTATATTCTGCCAAATACATATATATATGTATATATATGTACAGACATATGGAAAGATTCTGATATATTCTGTCAAATACATATATATGTATATATACATTTATGTATATATAAAGAGAGAGAACAAGCAAATACTGTGAAAAAGAAATACTTAAAATATGCAGCAGTCAATAAAATATGAATCAAAACTAAGAACATAGATTTATGGAATTTCAAGGCTGTGAGTCTTAAAGAGGTAAAATAGTTTGAGTTCTAATAATAATGAAAGATAGGATGAAACCAAACAATTATTGCACATGTGGATACAAAATGGAGCACAAAAATTAAATCATAATTTAAAAAATTAATATGTACATTTAACAATAAATAGCAATTTATTGACAAAGGAGGCATTTAGTACCAATTTGATAAAATAGAAATCTAATTTTACAATGAAAAGCTGAAATTTAAAAAGTGTATCAATTTTATTTGATGAAAAAGTATGGGTTAAAGTATGTTTTCAACATTAAGATGATCCCTAATATAATGAGAAAGAGGCAAAAGCATTCTAATTTAGTGGAATAACAAACAGGGAAGAAAACAGCTCAAAAAGTAGAAGTTAAAAAATAAAATCAATACTTGGCATGACTGCATAAAAACAGAAAACAATATGATATAAGAGTGAAGTTCAGGGAATTAAACAGTTTATGTAAAATATATGAATTTTCAGACTAGATAAAAGAAAGCAGACAAACAACACAACTTATATGTATTGTTTATAAGAAACACAGTACATGTTAAGGAAAAAAAAACTATCAGAATTCAGAAAGGCATTCCTTCATTTTGTTTACAGCTCTATGCCTAGATTTCTCCATGCACAGTAAGACAAACTTATGACACAATGATAATTTATATATGAAATAAAAACAAAGTATAACACACATGTAAGATGAAAAACTTAAGGTTGATAGTACTAATCCATATTAGGAAGACATGGTTGGTAACATGAGTCATTTAATATAGATGAAAGATACAATTCATACTATTGATATAAAATCATAAACCTATACACATCTGATAACATAGCACCCAAATATACACATCAAATCTAAAACTATTTAGGAGTCTTTATTATACCTCCCTCAGTTAGCAGATGAATCAGTCAAATACAGAGATATAATAATACAAATAATATATTCTCAGGAAGTTTCTCATAATTTATACTCAATAAACCAAAATTACTTTTTTTTTTCATGCATATGGAAACTGTAATGAGGACTGTTTATGCATCCATTATCAGAAGACTGCCAAAAAGTCACCCATGTGCTAATCTGTAATCTGAGGCCCATCACCAAAAGAATATGTAACCTTGGTGAAATAAAAAAAGTTTCCTGGGGGCCTCCCTGGTGGCTCAGGAGTTTAACAAGCAACCTATGAAGCTAGCCGCAGCCACTACAGCACAAGTTCAATTCCTGGCCTTGGAGCTACCCACATGGCACAGCAGACCTCTCCTGCTCACCCCCTGCTTCCCTCAGAAATATATTTCAGTCAATCCACCTGTTCTGTTCCCCACTCTGTCTCTTATGAATCCTCTCACCCCTGACACCTCTGGCCTGTACCCCAGTTCTTATATGCATAAAAATAAATCTTTAAAAAAAAAGTTTCCCATAAAAACTGTTACCAAAATCAACAAAGCAGAAATAGAAACATAAATAGGTAAACAGGTCAGTTTCTAGCTTCACAATTAGTTTCAGGAAAAGGCTTATCTATCTATTTATATTAGTTATTAATTGAACAGCTGTGCAAGCAACTGAGATGATGAGGATGAACAAGAAAAAGTTGTCATCCACCTTCTGAAAGGAAAACAGACAACAAACTCATCTTTCCTTGGCTGCATTCCTTCACACTTTTCATCTCATCCCTCGGTCTGTTGGCAGTGACATATGCAGGACTGTCAAAGAAGGATGAGTAAGAATTGAAAAAAGAAATGAAGGAAGAAAAGCTCCCAGCTGGTCACTAAAAAAGACCTTTGCCCCAGGGTCACCCTCTGCCATAACCACATCATGTGTAAAGAGCACACACGCACACAAACCTGATGCGTAAGAATTTTAAAGAGGAAGTAAAAACTAGAGGGAGAGAGAAAAGGAATTGAGCCTCATCTTGCTGTGGTTTAACTGTCACAGCTAAGAATTACTTCAGTATGTTTATTATGGAGCCTAATTACTGGTCTGTTAGAAAACAGTACTTTAATTATACTTATTAGTAAATGATAGAGATTTTGCGTTTCCAAGAGGTATATTGAATGACAAACCTCTACGTTTACACTGTTAAGCCAGGAGAGAAATCTTTGTTTAAAATAGCAGAAGTGTTAAAAATTATATATTAATTCTTGTTTTAATTATGCTGAAAATTGCATGCATTAATTACTGCTTGATCTTGATGTCTAATAAAAGTGAATATGAAAACAAGATTTCCAGCAATAATCCACTACCATCCTGTTCTAGTGATACATGAATCAGGCCCAGATGGAGGACTGACGGATTTTGCCACAATCCTCATGGTAATCCTGGCTTCACCACGGCCCTAAATCATGATTCCAAACCTCAGCTGGTTCTGCAAGTAAAACATCAAAAACCAGTATCAGAAAATTTGAAGCTAAATATAGTTATGCTCCCATCTCAACAATCCTCCACTACCAAAATAAAAGCAAGCATTTCTCTAAAATTTTATTTTGATAGACTTTATACCTATTCTTCCCACTAGATTTCCTTCTCTCAAGTTCATATGCTGTATCCTCTTTATTATCAAACTCTAGCCTTGTCTACTGGCTGAACTGAGATTTTTCCCATTTTTTACGAAGGTGACAGGTCCCCATATCTGCACCACTTTGTATATTATGTATGGGGTGGGGTGGCAACAGTATCTGGAAATCTTTATCTCTTATAATATCTATTCTTCACATGCTGTCATCTATGTAGACTCTGCTTTTCCCTTACCACTTCTATCCACTGAATTCTCAAAAAACTGTTTGAATTTGCTCCAAACTTGGATATCTTACATTCTTTCTTTGTATCAGAATTCTCATTATAATGTTAGGAATTCATGTAATTGACCTAGCCACTATCTCTAAACTCAAAAATCCTAGAACTTCTTAATACCAATGCTATCCTCAGCTCACTATAACAACAAAATCCTAATGTTATATTTTTGTCCCCACTTGTTCCACCTAAAACTGTGTACACAAAAGCATTCCACAGCTGATAAAAGCCTCCATACCCTACCTCTCATGGTCTCACTCAGGATTTATGGGACATCTGAAATAGAGTGAATATTGGTCTCTTCATGAATCCTTTTTTTTTTTAAGATGGCAATATTTTATTTATTTTTTATACAATTACAACCCCCTTATTTTGACCCCAAGCCCTCCTTTCCCCGCCCCCCAACCCCCATAGAGTGTCTCTGGTTCATAGTTGTTTGTTGAGAATCCTTTTTTCCTGATCTGTCAGCCTCCTGGTATTATTGGGGAGTTGTTTCTCACTAAATGTAAGGTCATGGCATAGGAGTTATCATATGAACTAATCTCTCAACAACTTCTTTAAAACCATTGATGGTTTTAAACTATCACTAGGTCTCTCAAGTGCCCTAACACAACTTCTGTTCTCAGCAAAAGACATAGCTGTCTTCTTCACTGAGAAAACTGGAGACGGTGGTTCCTGAAATTTCTGTTTTCCTGTTCTCACCTCAAAACCCTCAACCTTCATATAATCATTGTCTAGTCTAAGATGAAGTATCTGTTCTCTTGTTCATAGCTATTATACCATAAGCAGAAATAAAAAAAAAAATGGCCACAGCTGCTTATTCTGGATTGTCTGGACAATGAACTTAACACCTGGTTGGGCTCTTCTTTGTCTCAGTTCAAGAAACATAGCCGCACCCAGCTTCTCACAGAAACAATGACATCTCCTATAGCAAAGATGGACTGAAGAAGTCCTCAAATCCCTGATGTCAAAAAGCAGTGTATTCCCTATTGACAAGGTCACTTCTCATGCCTGCCCTATTAATAGGGATTACATGAGGGGTTCTTTCTCTAAACTGACATGTGCATCAGATGCATGTTCTTGGTATGACTCTCTGTGGGATAAAAATGGGACTTGGGGTAGTTTAACATTTCTATCTTGCTAATTCCAGCCAATAAAGGTTCCACCAGTAACCCTTAATGTAAAATTCACCAGAATTTCTTGGATTACTTGAGACAGCTCAGATGGAAGCCAATTCTTATTTAACTCTTGACATCTCAGCTAGGATCTTATATCGGTCACTTTTTTCTACCTGTCTCTATAATTGCTCCTTCTCTGCATTTTTTTTTATTCAAGTCTAACCTATATCCTTAAGGTTTCCCAATTTTAAAAATAAATAAGTAAATAAATACAATACTACTTGGACCCTATCATTCCTTCTAGTTTACTCTTAATGTGTCCCTTTGCCCCATTTGAAAACTTAAGAAAATTATTATTCTCTTGTTCTTCATCAAGCAGTTCTCCTTGCTTTCACTTTATATCCATGGTCCATACAACGAGAATAATTAGATATCATATCTCATTACTTATAAGTCTTTAGTGGATTTTCTTCGTGATTTAAACATCCCCAGATAATGACAATTTCTTCCAACACTTCTAAACACCCCTCACAATACCCTAGCTAGCTACACTGCCCTTTCTGTGTTTTAGCTTATGTCTCAGGGTATTCGCATTTGTTTTTCATGCTGCTTAAAATGTTCTTCTCTGAAATTTTTTATCAGGTGGTCACTTTTTAGTATTCACAATCTCAGCTATCACTCCTTCAAAGTGACTTTCTAGGACTGCTCCAATCTACCCTATCCCAGAATAATACCAGCTTTATTAAATCCATAGCTCCACAAGATTTATAGTCACTTGAAATAGCCTTGTATATTTATTTATTTGTGTCTATGTCTCTATCAATTTTTATATTCCATGACTCCAGGAACTTTTGTTTACTGCTTTCAAGTACTCAGAGCAATACTTGGCACACAGTAGGTGCTCATTTTAATAGCATTCTTCCTCATAAGGACAGACTCTCACAACTGGATTGACTCATGGTTGCTTCAGCAAATTAATTCACAACTTTTTTTTTTTTTTTAAAGATTTATTTATTTCTACAAGCACTGGGTACAGTCAGAAGCACGAGTGGGTGAGATAATTCACCAGAGCCAGAGCGGGGAATAGAACAGGCAGACTGATGAAATACACTGCTGAGGGGAGCAGCGGGCACAGCAGGAGAGGTCTGTCGCACCATGTGGGACCCTCGCCAGCAGCTGGGGATCGAACCAGCACTGCAGAGGCTGCGGGCAGCTTCACAGCCCAGGGCTCAACCACTGAGCCACTAGGGGAGGCCCTAATACACAACTCTACAACTGCGTATCCCACTGCCTTGTGTCTCATTCTTTTCATGCCTCTTGATTCAAATTCAAAGTGAGTCTGCACTGCAGCTTTTCATTTTAGCAGAATATATGGCATAAGACATGTCATAGGCTACTAGGTTGCCTTTGGGAGATGACTGTTGGCAGTCTTCTACTCCAAGTTATGTGAAAGAAATATAAAATATACATTACAGGCATATTCATACAGGCAGGTCTTTTTTAATATAAAACAACCAGGATAAACCAAGAACCCTTACTTCAAACAAATTTATTAACCAACACATTTCTGAATCAATACACGCTGACTCAAACATGTATTTATCCCTGAAAATGTCTATTCTGTAAATTAAGATATACCTCAGTTGTTTAGCTATTACTGTCCTTAGCAAAAATAAACTTTCAAAACCCTTTATAAATATCCTATTTTTGAAGAACAGTGATGATTGTTTGGCTTCTCTAGTGACATTTTTTTTTTTTTTAATTTGTGATACAAATGCAGGCCATAGAATATTTGGCACATTTTTTGACATTTTTACCAAAAAAAGTGGAATATTGTGCTGGAAAACTTATCTTACACTTTCATAAAGTCAATGCCATCAAGAAAGGGAATGTGCTAGAATAAAAGAGACTTATTTCAAGTAGGCAGTGGCTATATGGATCTAGAAGTCAACAGAGAGAAGTGGGCTGAATAGACACTTGGGAAACCTCATTTAGATAGTGTTTGGAGGTGAGAGAATGAAGACACCATGTAGGGAGTTGCTGAGGATAAACAAATGGTCCTATGATCTCTGACATCTGCTGGGGGTGGAGGCCAGGACCCATTCCCACCAAAGAGATCGAAAGGGATGCATGAACAAACCTGATGAAATGTAACACAGAAATCAAAGAAAAATCTTGCTTTAAAAGGGAAAACAGGGCCTCCCTGGTGGTGCAAGGGGTTAAGACACAACCTATGAAGCTATTCGCAGCCACAGCAGCATGAGTTTGATCCCTGGCCAGGGAGCAACCCACATGGTTCAGTAGTCCTCTCCTGTCTTGCCCGCTGCTCCCCTCAGCAGTGTATTTTGTCAGTCTGCCTGTTCTGTTCCCCATTCTGTCTCTGGTGAATCCTCTTACCCTTAACACCTCTGGCCTGTACTCCAGTTCTTGTATACATAAATAAATCTTTTTTGAAAAAAGAAAAACACAGTCAAGTTGTCATATGATGCTATGAGTTCAAATTCAAAATAGCCCCTTAGGTAGGCAAAGAAAGGGCTTTTCATGCAAATGATTCAGCCAGACAAATTTACTATATATGAATATTTCCTTTCACATCAGTAGGATGCTCAGGCAGATACAGAGGGTCAAAGAGTCAATGCCACCAGGAAGTGACATTTTTAAACGGAACAAAAACACCATTACAAAAATACAAACTGTTACAAAAAAGTTAAATCTCCTTTATCTTGAAACTTTTTTTTGATGAGTCACAGCATTTACTTAGTTAAGAAATGGGTATCTCATTGAAATGACTTTATTTTTTTTGAATATTTTATTTTTTACATCATTGTTCATTTTTAAACAATATTTGCTTCCTCCCACCCCCTCAGGTGTAGTCCCCATAGAGCTTCCTTCCCCAATGCACCCGTGCACCATCACCCCAGTCCCCTGTTCTCCCTCCCTCCAGACCCTCTCCCTCCTCCCCCCCTGTGAAATGACTTTTTAAATTAATATTTATTTTATTGACATAACATTGGTTTATAACACTGTATGTGATTCAAGATATAGGATCACACCTCTTCAGATGCATGCCACAAATGGATGAAATGAATGACTTTCCAAATGCCTAGGATCTGGATGAATGAATTTTATTATCTCTTTAATTATTATCTCTTAATGTATATGTGATTACTTATATACTCTTTAAAACACTTATAATTCTGTTTCAAATCATCTGTCTTAACTATATTATACTTTTATCCTTTGATTTGTACTTTATGTGTTCATTAGCTTATTAACCCTATTTACTTGTCTACTGACTACCTTTTGAATAATGCAGCCATTAATAATTTATGAGAGGACAACTAAAATATTTACCTCATGAATTAAAACGTTAGTGGGAATTCCTTGTGAGACTTTTTGTCTTAGTAAAATAGTACTATTTTAAGGGACTTCTTAAACATTTATAATGAATTTCATTCCAAAATCTCATTTTAACTAATATTTTCCATCTCCACCACTACCAAACTTGTCACAAGAGCTATTAAAAATATTCAAATTATCTGTTTTGATTTAATTTAATTATGTAAGAAATATTAAAGCAATTTAACTGTAAATTCTTACTTAAGCAATGCTTCCTTCTGCCATCTGGTGGCAGAAGCAAAAGTTATATATATTTTATTGGTACAAAAGCTTTAAAACAGGCCTCAGTGAGCAATCATAAATATATCTCCCAAACTGCAGGTATCATTCTTCACTTGAAAAACCTACATTTTTGTTTTTGTTTTTGTGTTTTAATAGAACAATTAATCTCTGTCTTTTGGAAGATTGCTAGCTGTATGCTGAGCACATTAAGAAAGCATCATGCTAACAAAGGAACCATCAATTTTATGCCAACAATCAAGTTAGACATAAAACTTTATAAAATTTTCCATTTATCCTACATATACAGTGACTTCTAGCATATCTGTTTTCTTATTAATATTCAGTATATTTCAAGAATTATTTTAAGGGATTGATGTTTTATTATATAACCTAAAATGTCCAACATTCCAGACTGTCTTGAACCTGGACTTTAACTGTGCTATAGGCTTTCTAAGAACCACTGCTATATGAGGATATTTCAATAAAAAAAGGAACAATTTGTATGAGAAAATTCAGTGATATTAGAAAGCATTTTATCAATTTTTTATACTTAGGTTCTTTAATCATTTACAAATTTAAAATACCATGTGCCATTATATACCAGAGAATCACAGAATTGAAGTATGAAGAACACATCATAAGGTTCATTTATTTACTTAATGGATATATATATTTTTCACAATATCATTAACATATGGTTGCCCGGCTTTGCCTGTTTTCAACAAGAGGAAAACCACACTACTGTTTGACAACAGATGTCCCTGGAGATTTCTTCTCTAAGAAACTGAAATGTACTTTCCTCTACCTTACTCCCATTGGTTTGGTTAGCTCTATGAAGCCCTGCAGAATAAGTTCATTCTCTTTACTGTTTGAAGGAGGAAAGCACAGGCAGGTTTGTCATGTGCTACTGTGTTCCAACTACCCACATTTTCTTTTTTTTTTTTTTAAAGATTTATTTATTTTTATACGAGAGCTGGGGGACAGGCCAGAAGCAGGAGGGTGAGAGGATTCACTAGTGACAGAGCAGAACAGGGAGCAGAACAGGCAGATGACAGAAATACACTGCTGAGGGGAGCAGCGGGCGTGACAGGGGAGGTCTGTTGCACCATATGGGATTCTCGCTGGCCGGCTGGGATCAAACCCACACTGCAGAGTCTGCGGACAGCTCCATGGCGTGGAGCTCAACCTGCTGTGCCACCAGGGAGGCCCAATTTTCTCTTCTTTAGAACAGACCAGCCTAGTTCCTTCAGCTATTCATTACATGCCATACCAGCAATTTCTAAATCAACATGATCATTCTCTCTTTTGTTTCTTCCAATCTGAAAGTACAGAACCCAGAACTGGTCTCTGCTAGCTACGTGCCATCCAACAACCAAATTTATTTTTTAAGTCCTTTCTCTATGCCTGTTTTCACATAAGGCAACTTGAACTTAAGGAAGAAATATCAAACCAGGAAATAGAATTGTGAATATGATTGCCAAATTCATCACTTATTAGCTCTATGACCATGAATATGTCTGAGAATCTCTTTGAATTTTAGATGTAACAGGAAAATTGGTATTATAATATTTAATAAAACACAGACCATTAACCACATTGCAGTCAGCAAATATTTCTAATAAGCATTTCTTTCAATGACTTCCCATTACTCTGTGGATAAAGATAAAGCTTCTCAGCTTGGTTTTATTTATTTTTTTAATAATAAATTTTATTTTTATATTCCCCATACAGTTGCAACCCCCCTTTCTGATCCCAATCCCTCCCCTCCCGCCCCTCACCCCCCAAAAAGTGTCTCTGGTTCATAGTTTTTTGTTGATTCTGATTTTCACTTTCTTATAGTTATTCATTTTCCTGGTCCCTTATTTAAGTTTTCTAGATTCCTGCTATGAGTGAGACCATCCGGTATTTTTCTTTTTCTTTTTGGCTTATTTCGCTGAGCATGATCCCTTCCAGCGCCATCCATGTTGCTGCAAATTGCATGTGTTTATCTTTTTTGAATGCTGAGTAATATTCCATGGTGTATATGGACCACATCTTCTTGATCCAGTCATCTATTTTTGGGCATTTGGGCTGTTTCCAAAGCTTAGCTATTGTAAATAGTGCTGCTATAAACATAGGGGTGCAGGTGCTCTTTGGAATTGATGTTTCTGTGTCCTTTGGGTAGATACCTAGGAGTGGAATTGCTGGATCATATGGAAGCTCTATGTTTAGTAGGTCCAGAAATCTCCACACAGCTCTCCATAGTGGTTGGACATGAGTTATACTACATGAAATCAAATCTAGCATCTTATCTGGCCTTATCACATGTCATATTTTCCAAAACTCCCTCCTTCAACCACATCAGTCAGAAGACTCTCTGCTTCTTTTCCTTACCACATTGCACCCTCTTCCAGTAATGCTCTTTACTTTCCTCCTCCCTTAACCTACCTTTACCCATCCTTAATTAGTGATAGTCTATCACCTCCTGGCCTCCACAGCAAAGTTAAAACACCTAGTATAGATTTGGCAGCATGTACTTCCTTCCACTCACCCCTACTTCAATTTTACTTGTATTTATGTGTGGGATCCCTGACCCTCCTTGTTTTCAAGGCTATTGTCTTGATGCCCAGAAGTCCCACTGGTCAAGCTTAATATACAATGAGGCAAGAGATCTCTCACCAAGGGCAAAAGTCTTGGTATAAGGAACACACTGGAAACCAGTTATCTGTTGAAAACAGCAGGCAGACATTATGGCCAGATTAGCAAGATTACCTAACATACCTTACTTATAAAGATAAGCATTAAGTTAGGTAAGAATAGGGAATAGAGATAGTATGCTTTCATTAGGGGGACGTGTAAAGCCCCCCCTCCACCCCCCAAGCAACAGCCCTAGGTCATTCCACCCTTGCTTGCACCGGACAATAATGCATCTCCAATAACACATTCCCATGCATATATATTTCCCACGAGCTCATACATCTTCTCTGAACCTGGTTCTAAATAAATACGAGACTGCCCTTGGATCAGGGCTGAACCTTCTTGGTGTAGTCCCTCTAGGCTTCTCCCAACACTGCCACCAATAAGGCAGCATTTAGGCAATTACTTAACTATGTCTGAGTCCTCCAGTTAATTTGATATAGTATGAGGACCAAAGAACATATCTGCTTTTATTCTCAATTTTCTCCTACCTCCTACCCCAGTACTGGGTCTATAAGAGGTAATCAAGTAGAATTTATATATAATAAACTGGAGGTTAGGGTTGCCAAAGAAACCAAAAATTAAGAGATGGAGAGTCTGGAAAGAAGGAAGGTACAAGGATGAAAGTTCATTATTTGGCAATAGCTTTCCCTTCAAGAAATTTCGTAACCCCAATATACAGAGTTTTAGAAGCTGAGAAACAGACTAGAATTTTTAGTTAGGCTTGTGGTGCTGGAAGAAAGATGTTGACAACAGGAAACGAGTGAGCACCTCATTCGCTCACTCAGGACCTCTGAAACCATTTAAAACCTCTCATCTTTCTTGAAGCTTGGCCTCTACAAGCCTCATAGAGACTTGTAGTCTCTGTGAAGAAACTGAAATATTGAAAAGTTTTGTGTGCACCACAATTCAAAAGTAAAAACTGTCTCTCAGCTCTTCTCTCATCTTTGCAACTCCCCACCCCCAGCACAAACAATCATCAAATATTTGCCATAATTTCTTGTCTCACTTTTCTGTTATGCCTCATTACCACACAGTAGGATTATATTATATTAACTCTCTGGACATAAGAATCTACTCTGCCTAGGATCTGTAATTATTGTCTAAGCTATAATCCTGCCCTATTCCAAGGACAGGTGCCAGTTGTTATAGGTTTCTCATTAAAAATGTTCTGTTCATTTTCTTGCTTGTTGGGTATATATTACCTCCAGAATTACCTGGTTTATATAAGGTTTATGTTATTCATTTGTTTCTATGTACACAGATATTAAACAGGTATATATACTTTATAGGTAAAGGTTTAATACAAAAAACAAAAGATTGTTATGTATTAGAACCTTACAGTATAGCCAATCTGAGACAAAAAAAAATACCCATTTATATAAAATAGCTGCTCAGAAATCTTACATCTTATTGCATAGTAACTTCAGTTACTGATGTTCTCATTTTAAATTTTTTTCTCTTCTGAAAACAATTATTCTGAATGATAGAGAAAAAATTGAAATTGCTATAATTTGGGGGGTTTCTTTCTGTTTCCTTCTGCATTTTTAGTTTTCTTTTTCTTCTGAAAATGATAATAAATGGTAAAAGGAAACTTTAAGGAAAAAGAGAGAGACTTAAACTAATTCACCAAATGAAAAATGTACAAATTAAACTTCAAATAATCACAGTGTATCTATTTTATTCTCTTAATACCTTTGCTTCTTTTGTGAAATCATGAGTATTCGTAACACATTCTGCCTAGGGAAAAAGATGTTACCTCTTTCAGTTCAATATTAAAAGTATTTATTATTGTTTTTGTCTACACAATCAAGGTAGATACTTGTTTTAACATATCTCAAAAGAAACTGTTCTTTATCAACTTGTGCCTGGAAAAATCTGATAGCTGGTTATTACCGAAAATTCTGAACTATACAATCAGATCATGAACTCCAAGTTAACATATGTAAGAAGACATCAATCACTTAGCATTCTAAATTTTTTTTTTCAAAAATTCTGTAATTCAGAGGAGGGTTGATCTTAGGCAACATGGTTAAGAAGGTTCAATGAGCCTAATACCTTTGCACCTCTCCTTTTATTTGATCTCTTCCTCTATTGATCTCTGCCTACTCACTACTAAGAAGTCAGTCTGAGAGCTGTGTGGAGATTTCTGGACCTACTAAACATAGAGCTTCCATATGATCCAGCAATTCCACTCCTAAGTCTTTACCCAAAGGACACAGAAACATCCATTCCAAAGAACACCTGTACCCCTATGTTTATAGCAGCACTATTTACAATAGCTAAGCTTTGGAAACAGCCCAAATGCCAAAAAAATAGATGACTGGATTAAGAAGATGTGGTACATATATACCATGGAATATTACTCAGCATTCAAAAAAGATAAACACATGCAATTTGCAGCAACATGGATGGCGCTGGAAGGGATCATGCTCAGCGAAATAAGCCAAAAAGAAAAAGAAAAATACCGGATGGTCTCACTCATAGCAGGAATCTAGAAAACTTAAATAAGGGACCAGAAAAATGAATAACTATAAGAAAGCGAAAATCAAAATCAACAAAAAACTATGAACCAGAGACACTTTTTGGGGGGTGAGGGGCGGGAGGGGAGGGATTGGGGTCAGAATGGGGGGGTTGCAACTGTATGGGGAATATAAAAATAATATTATTTAAAAAAAAAACATCAAAAAAAAAAAAGAAGTCAGTCTAAAGATCTAAAACATTCCTTCCTCACCACCTCTCATCAACTAGTCCATTTTCTCAAAACCATCAAAGGTGAAAAAGTAACTTACAAAGAGAAGATATATCTCAAGATTTTCCCTACAACATAAGGAAAATGCAAACAAAACAATTTGCCTTTTTTAGTACTTTTTTGGTTAGTCATTATTTGTGTGTTGATGAATGAAAGAAATTAGAGGTAAATTGTCACAAATGACACAATTTTTAATAGAAAAATCATGTTTTCATGAAATTTATAACAATGTGACTTGGTGTTTGTAAAATACTTTATTTTGATATTATAACTAATAAAGCAAAGTCAAATCTTATAAACTAATTATTCACCTTAAATATTTGTTTCCCATAATAACTATTAAATCCTTTCATTCCCACCCCACACACACATTTATTCCTAAATTCAGAGGCTACACATAAATTAATTTTAAACTGGAAATTTCAGTGTTCTCAGGCTTCTTAGATCCTCTGTTCCCACCATCTTGCTCTCTCATTTAACTCCTATTTTCTTTAGGTATCTCATAACCAACCTCATTTTTTTTAAAGATTTATTTATTTATTTATTTATAGAAGCACTGGGTACAATCAGAAGCACGGGAGGATGAGAGAATTCACCAGAGCTAGAGTGGAGTGCAGAACAGGCCGACTGATGAAATACACTGCTGAGGGGAGCAGCGGGCGGCAGGAGAGGTCTGTTGTGCCATGTGGGACCCTTGCCGGTGGCTGGGGATCGAACCGGTGCTGTAGAGGCTGCGGGCAGCTTCACAGCCCAGCGCTCAACTGCTGTGCCACCGGGGAGGCACCAACCTCATTTTTTTTTTAACATATTCTTTCTGGAATCTAAATTTTTATGTCTTCCTGCCATGTAAAAGAGCTGTTTGGGCATTGTGGAAAGATGTATGCTTTACTTTGTTGCTCTGAGAAAGACTGCATAACTTGTGTTCTGCAAAACAGAATTTATTATGGAGCTAACATGGCACTTACCTGGACAAACTGATTATCTCCTAAAATATCATTTCATACTTCTTATCTCTTAATATATAATGAAAAACAATGGGAATAAGTGGCAGATTTAAGTAACAGTTTCAACTTCCATTGTCAAGGGATGCATTATCATTTTGAAGATATATAATTCCCAGAATCATAAGTTAAGATCTATAGAAAGTCTTTATTCCACAAGAAAAAATAAATGCAGATTCTTCTTCATACCTATATTTTATAATTCAATATATATTTTGATTACTTTCATAATTAATTTCCAAGTACATGGAACTTGATCTGAAGACACATTTATAAATCCTTATTAATGATGCATATTTATTTTAAATCACACACATCCAATTTACCAACAGGAGAGTTTTGACCCTTTGGCCCCTTGGTGAGAAATTGTATATTTAAAACATTTTATTCACAAAATGCCAGCTCTTCAGTGACTAATTCAGCATTCCTTGGAACGACTGGCATTATTGCTTTTATGCTACATTCCTTAGAACAAGTGGCATTATTGCTTTTATGCTACAGATGATGACAAAATGACAAAATTCAAAAATATAGTCAGTGAGAGACTAGAATTTGAAGTGTGATGGTGAAATTCTTGAGTTTTGCTAATTTCTTAATGAAATTGACAAAAATTTCTTCTTTTGTTGCAAACATACTTGGTAGAAAGCACAGAAAAATATTGGCACAGCTGATTCTATTCTGGTATGTGGAAATGTAGAGCCAGTTGAAGCAGGACTGGGAAGTTAACTTCTAAAACTGTATAACATTGCAAATTTGGTGCAAGATTTGGAGATGTAATGGTGGAGATAATACCTGGTATATTTTTGAAGTCTAAGAAAATTTTTTTTTTAATTTTAATTCTAGCTGTAGACAAAATCAGGAAATCTAGTTTAAGATCATGATACAGTGGGATGAAATCAACATGGTCAAACACAGGAAGGAAGAATGGAAAGTACACAAGAAATATAGACATGGTATAATTCAACAGCATTTAACGAGGAAAAAGAACTGGACAAACAAATGATCACACAACCAAAATTGTAATATTACTGCATAAAAAATTGAAGTTGATTTAATAAAAGTAATGGCTATCTGCAGCAAGCAGATATATAGAGCATATCTGTACTGTAATTAAGACAAGTCATAGCAATGGGTCAACATCACAATTTAAGAGAGAATTAGATGAGCTAAAAAGAATACTTCTGAAAGAGGGTAACACACATGGTGTGAGATAAGAAATTTTTTTTTTCATTCATTTTAAAAACATGCTTGTTATGTACCCATGGTTATTTAGAAGCTTAAGTCTGATTAAGAGCTCAGCAAGGGCCTCCCCAGTGGCGCAGTGGTTGAGCGCTGGGTTGCGAAGCTGCCCACAGCCTCTGCAGTGCCGGTTCAATTCCCTGGCTGCTCCCTGGCCACCGGAGGAGGGTCCCACATGGCGCGCAGACCTCTCCTGCCGCCCGCTGCTCCCCTCAGCAGTGTACTTCCGTCCTTCTGCCTGCTCTGCTCCCCGTTCTGGCTCTGGTGAATTCTCTCACCCTCCCATGCTTCTGACTGTACCCAGTGCTTGTATAAATAAATAAATAAATCTTAAGGGGGGAAAAAAAAAAAGCTCAGCAAACCAGGAATTGAAGGCCAGCTTCCTGTTTTAGCAATTAAGTTTGTACCTGTATCAGCCAAGCTCATTCATTTATATTTTGTCAATGAATGCCATAAACATCAGAATAATGAAATTGTGACAGAAACTAAATGACCTATAGATCTAAAATATTTTCTAGCTGGTCCTTTAAGGAAAAGTTTTCTGAACTTTGGTGTAGTGAAATATAAGCTACAGTAGAAAGTCCCTCATAAAGTATTTTAAAGAATGCATACTAGGGCTGTATATTCTGTCTATAATAGTAATAAACCATTATGTGCAAGGAAATTTGAAAGAGAAATTAATCTTTTCAAAAAATGATACAAGTAGACATCCATATGCATAAGAATTTGGGTCCCTGCATCATGAAAAAGTTAATAATGGATCACAGATCTAATTCTAACATTATAAAACTCATAGAAGAAACAGTAAATTTTCATGATCTTGAGTGAATGAGTGAACTGTATCGCATACAGAAGTGATTTAAAAAACTGATAAATTGGACTTCATCAAAATTAAAATCATTATGTTTGAAAAACAATACATAATGGGAAAAAGTATTTGCAAGTCATGTATCTGATGAGATATTTTGAAACAGAATATAAAGAGATCACTCAAAACTCATTAATAAAAGTATAAATTACTCAAAAAAGGGCAAAGGAATTGAACAGTTTTCCAAAGAATATAAGCAAATGGCCATTAAGTACATGAAAATGTTCTCAAGAGCATTAGACATTAAGGAAATGCAAATAATATAGTGACATGTTATAACATGAATAAATGTTGAAAATATGCTCCATGAAAGAAGTCAGACATGAAAGAACATTCATGACACTATTTTATATAAACTGTCCAGAACAGCAACTATAGAGACACAGAAAGTAGATGTCATTGCCTTGGGGAGGATGAGAATGGGGATCTGTTACTGATGGGCTTTCTTCCTGAGGTGACAGAAACATTCTTAAAATTAGACTATGTTGATGGTCACACAATTCTGTGAATCTACTAAAGCATCATTAAAGTGAACAATTAAAATGAACAAATTATGTATAACTGTATTAAAAAATCCTAGCAAAGCAGTTAAAGAGTCAAGAATCCAAAGAAAGATTGCTAATAAAAAATTAATCAGATTTAATATGAGATGAATTCTCTATTGTCTCAACTGATAAGTATCATGAAATAGTTATTATTAAATGATAATTTTTCCACAATATACATTCTGGAATTTCAAATGTCAGGAATATGAACAAGAATGAAAGAGTTGAAAATTATCCATAATTTCTATTAAAAGGAATTTTTTTGAAAGAAGAAATTAGACCTATGTATACAAAGAGTTTAACTGATAATGAATAGAAATTACCTTGAAAGCATAAGAATTTAAGCTTCATTTCTGATGCAAAAACATTAATGTACAGAAATGACTGGCAGTTTTAGTATCACTTTTATATATTGAACAAATATAATAGAATTTTACACACTAAACACTGGGTAAATAGCTTAATATTGAAAGAGGATACAACATATCATGATAATTTCTTTTCCAGACTTTGCCAATATGAATCCTAAGTATAAAATCTCATTATTTGCAGTGCTTACAGAGTTTACCTTACCACTATTCTAGAGGACACACACTTTTTAGACTTTTAGAATTAACTCCTGATTCTCTGTTATGATATAATTAAATGAACCTTATTCATTAAAAAAAAGAAACTCACTTTTTTAATTCACATCAACTATTATCACAACAAGCTTTCACCATGACTTACTGCATATTTAGAAGTTATACATTAATTTTAATAGTGGGAAAAATAAGAGAAAAATAGCATTGTTAGGTCAAATTTAAAAGAATTTTGAGTAATCTGAACTTTTAGATTTATGTAATTTGGTAACATTGAAACTGGGGTTAAAGGGTTACAACTGTTCTCAGATCCTAGAGCATACAAAAAAAAAAAAAAAAAAAAAAAAAAAACTTTACCCAAACTTCTCCTTTGAGACTTGCATTTACAAAAGAGTAGAGCCTAGAAGCTTATCAACAAATGATCCAGCCTTGGGCTAAGACACAAGCTTGTTGACACAGAGAAGGCAGTGATCCAGAGGCAAGCGGTCAGTTCAAGTCTCTTCATCCTTCTTTGTGTAACTGCCCTAGGACAAGCCAAACAACTGCAGTCAACTAACCACATTTCTGTGCTCCTAACACATTCCTCAGCCAATGAAATATAACTCCTTTGTTCTCAATTATATATATGGAGTTATATATATAATATATATAATGAGATATATAATAGATATGAGCAATCCTTAAAAGGTATTAAATAAGATTTACCCATTTAACTTGTGAGATATCAGTTATGACTGCTAAAATATATTTTGCTCTTTATGTAGCCAGGCCATAAATTTTATTGCTCCTTTCTCAACACTGCCTTTGAAGAAAATCATTTTGGAAAGAAAGTTCAAAAGAAAACAATACAATAAACATAAAGTAATGGATAAAGACACAGTAAAACAGAAAAAAAAAAAAAGCAAAGGGTACATGCTGAAAGCCAAGAATCTTTATAATAAAAGTTTCTATTTGCACAGAGTCTAGATACTTTGTTTTAAAATACTGCTTATAAAATTGGGCTACCATTATGATTTGAGCTACCATTTACATATGAAATTGCATAATGTGCATATAAGTTATATCGATAAAATTTTACTTCTTGAATGAATTCATATGAACAAACTGCCAGAAAGAAATATCATATTGACTTTTCTGTCACTGTAATTAAAATAATTTTCATTTCAAATTCAGTGAATCGTTTTAAAATACAATTCTTTGATATTAAGAGTGTTCTGAATAGGAATAATATGAACAGCTAAGGACTAAGTTTGAAACTTTATTCACCCTGTGTTTATTATAATATTTTATAAAAGAATTTCTTAAATTTGGATTTCATATAAGGGTTAAGATCCAGTTTAATTCAAAGGTATTAGTGATTTTTTTTTGAGTCAACCTCAGACATTTGTGAAGCAATGCATATTCATAATCCACCAAGAAATGTGTAATTTATTCATGACTAAGCAATAAATATTTAAGTATATAAGAGATACATGGCTTCTGGGATACACAAACAGGACAACAGGGGGGATAAACTGGCATTTAAAAGAAACATGAAAATTATCTTGCCTCTATTTCTGATCTTGGTATAAGATCATGCTTAGCTATTTTAACATCTTTTAGAGAATTCCTTTTTGAATTGTTATCAAAGCTTATATAATAACCATATGTGTAGTTAGACTACAAATGTTATGTAAATAACAGAAACTTTGCAACTTGAAATGAGTTCTCTGGAACTATTTTTCAAAGGATTTTAAAGTTGTTATATAAAAACAATTGGTTGCTAACTACTGAAAGTAAATTGTATATGCAGAAGTTAGACTGATAATATATCTATTTGGGATGAATTGTAGTGACATATCTATTTGGAGAAGAGATAAAAGTGCAGACATTTAAAAAAAAAAAAAAAAAAAGACTCCAAATGGGAGGAAAGAGAGATGATGGTAGCTGAAAGATATATAAGGATAAAGTTGTAAATAAAGATGAAATTCTGCCATTTGTAACAATGTGGGTGGAATTAGAAGACATTATGCTTAAAGAAATAAGTCAGCAAGAAACACCAAACGATTTCACTCGCACGTGTAATATATAGAAAACAAATGGATGAACTAAATAAAATACAAATAAACCGTTAGACTATAAGGCCAACTAATGGATATCAGAAGAGGAAGGAGAGGAGAGGAGAATAAATCAGGTAAAAAGAGTAAATTAAATGATGAAGGGCAGATTGGGACTTTTAGTGTATAATGTGTAATGTTACAGTACAATGTTACTTCCATAAAAATTGAATAAAGCTCAAAAAAAATAAAAGTGTGTATGCTTGCTGGTTTCATTTTTTTTTTTTTTTGTATGTTTTGGTGCTGGCTTAGTTTGACTGGAACATAAACCTCAACCTCATTCTAAATATTAATGGGAAGATTCTAAAGGAGATAAAGTCAATGAAAATACTATATTGAGAAGGAAAATTTGCTTAGAATTCTGAGAATGTAGCAGAGGGTAGAGTTCAGGCAACCTATGGTTGAAGGACATACTCCAGCATTTTAATAGAAAGCAAAGCAGGGCCTCCCTGGTGGTGCAAGGGGTTAAGCACAGCACTGTGAAGCTGTCCCTGGTCTCTTCAGCACGAGTTCCATCCCTGACCAGCCAGGGAGCTACCCACATGGTGTAGCAGACCTCTCCTGTCTTGCCCATTGCTCCCCTCAGCAGTGTATTTCAGTCTACCTGTTCTGTTCCCCTCTCTCTCTCTGGTGAATCCTCTCACCCCCCCCCAAGGCCTGTACCCCAGTTCTTGTATGTATAAATAAATAAATCTAAAAACAAAAAAAGAAAGCAAAGCAGGCAAGATAAGATGCAGGTAAGGTGTAAGATGTCACAGAAAGACATTGTGGATTTCCCATAAGATTTACATTTTCATTAAGAATTAAAAAGGCCTAGGTATTTACCCAAAGGACACAGAAACATCAATTCCAAAGAACACCTGCACCCCTATGTTTATAGCAGCACTATTTACAATAGCTAAGCTTTGGAAACAGCCCAAATGCCCAAAAATAGATGACTGGATCAAGAAGATGTGGTACATATATACCATGGAATATTACTCAGCATTCCAAAAAGATAAACACATGCAATTTGCAGCAACATGGATGGCGCTGGAAGGGATCATGCTCAGCGAAATAAGCCAGAAAGAAAAAGAAAAATACCGGATGGTCTCACTCATAGCAGGAATCTAGAAAACTTAAATAAGGGACCAGGAAAATGAATAACTATAAGAAAGTGAAAATCAAAATCAACAAAAATCTATGAACCAGAGACACTTTTGGGGGGTGGGTGGCGGGAGGGGATTGGGGTCAAAATGGGGGTTGAAATTGTATGGGGAATATAAAAATAAAATTTATTATTAAAAAAATAAAAAATAAAACAGAAATTCAAAAAGTAAAAAAAAAAAGGGCCTCCCGGTGGCGCAGCGGTAGAGCGCTGGGTTGCGAAGCTGCCCGCAGCCTCTGCGGCGCCGGTTCGAGTTCGATTCCCGGCTGCTCCCCGGCCACCGGAGGAGGGTCCCACATGGTGCGCAGACCTCTCCTGCCACCCGCTGCTCCCCTCAGCAGTGTACTTCGGTCCTTCTGCCTGTCTGCTCCCCGCTCTGGCTCTGGTGAATTCTCTCACCCTCCCGCGCTTCTGACTGTACCCAGTGCATGTATAAACAAAACAAATGAACAAACAAATAAATAAATAATAAAATGCCTCTATAAAAAAAAAAAAAAAAAAAAAAAAAAAAAAAAAGAATTAAAAAGGATTGATATTTGATGAACAATGCAGATATCTGGTGGTCAGGAGCATGCCAGCACACTCCCGGGGGCATGTTTGAGAGACGAGTCTTGGAGCAGATTTGCAAGGCAAGACACTGCTGTCCAGTGAATAGCCCTCTTGCTATTTATTAAGTAATAGTGAACAAGCATGATTATATGACAATGCAGGAGAAACAGGGTGCAGGGGGAAACAAAGGGTATTCATCTTATGGGGAACAGGACTGCAAAGGGATCAAAGGATAATCAATCTTACGGAAAACAGGGGAGGACATGTTGGCCACATGTACAGGGAGTACTTCCTGTGCAGTTGCATGGCATAATTTTTGGGCTGCTCCCAGACCATCTCGGACCCTGACCACACAGTCAGTCAATGGTTACCTAGGCATTCCCGGCCACCTTGTGATGTGGACCATTGTTTCAAGACAGTCATGCGGGAGTGCCTTATCCAAATCTTTCACACACACATAGGTGCACAGAGAGGCCATGCACACACACAGGTGCTGAGACCTTAGATGGAAAAGAGGCCACACAGGTAGAGGAGGGTCCACAGATGTGAGGAGAAGAGAACATGTTTAAAAGTCATTTCAGAGGAGGGATGCTGAACTGACTTGAAAAACTGAAGGTAAAATTAAGAAATAGGAGGTAAAATTAAGTTGAAATGCATGGGGAATTTTTGTAGCATTTTAGGGCTGGTAAAATGAATTTCTATGTGTAATTAATCCTCATAACAACATATCCGGGGAGGCACAATTGTTGCTCCTTTATAGTTGAGAAGACAAACATTCAATGAAGTTAAATGGAATATACCACAATCGGTGCAGTGAAGTCTACACTGACAAAAAATTTGCTTCCACCTAGCACCAGTCATGTGATTCCTCTGTAGTTTCATTTTATGTGCTGAAGACTGTAGGTCACTACATACAGTACTTCAGCTTTGTTCTTTACATGTATAGATTTTAAGTTGGTGATATTTTAAAAACAGCATTCCTGAGCATTTGTCATGATGAATACCAGATTGGTAGATAGAGAGGGGAAATTGTGCTTGGTTTGGGATGGTATCTTACACTGAAATTTTATAATTTTGAGAGGAGCTGGCTTCTAATATGTTAGAAAATGCTGTCTTTAATGTGTCAATGAGTGCCATACCTTCATTACAGGATGACGTAACATGCAATATTCATTAAAAAAAATCTATTCACAAACACTTTTTGTTTTCATTAAATAGCTTGAAGGACTTATTTCCCACAGAATAAACTTCTGGAAATGTTTGAACAATTTTTCATTCATGCTTAATCCTTTCCATTTAGTGGTAAGAACTTGTCTACCAGACTTAACTTACATTTTAAAAATAATAGATTTTAGAAAATCCATATTACTATAAAAACATGCTTATTCTTTAAATATTGAATGTATATTTAAAGATGAATATGCTTTTCTTGTTTAGGATTAGGGTGCACACATTTCTTCTTCTATTCTAGTTCCAGATTTATGCAACTCACCTCATCACTGAAAGAACATACTAGGCTAATCTCTTCTGTGCAGTCTAATGCTTTTAATTTTATGTATCTCTTAAGCTGTTGTCAAATAGTCTTCCCCCAAAAGCATGATTATTATCTCTGCACTAGTGGAACCTGATGTACCATTTTAGACCTCAAATCTGTTTTCTTTATATAAATAAATGTGAGTTTATTAAAGAACAGTAATAGTATTTTCTTGTCACTTTTACCAAAAATCTCATGATTTTAAAATGAGGGAAATATAGACAGGATTCAAGTTCCTTTCAAATTTTGGTTTTCTCCAAAGAGACTTATTTTCTACTGTAAGCTTAAAAACAAACACTCAATAAGGGTTTGGATTAATAAAAAGGACTTGACTATAACAACTTCTATATTAGTTTTGCTATAAAAGAAACTTGACAATTAAACTACTCCAAGCCCATGAAGGCGTGTTTAATATTTTAACACATATTGCCATGTCCACCCCACCGAAAATGTATTGCTAAATTAACCACAATTGTAGACAATTTTAAATTGCTTCTAAAAAAAAATCAGTGATAATTAAACCACAAGGGATTTCTCAGTGGATACTTATGTGCTATTTTCATCTAAAATAGTATTTCTAAATTAGCTGAGTAGAGAACAGATTAAAGCAAAATTCTCAGGCAGCTGCTGGATGATGAGTTGAAGTGAGACAACAAAGGTCAGAACAGGCAGAAGAAAGTTATTTAAGATATCTTGATGTGCAACTGTAACTGATGTGGAATAGTTACAGTTGAGCCTTGACAAAATTATGAAACAGTCAAAAGTTACCTTCTAATTTAGGACTACTTCATTTTATTTCTTGTGTGAACACACACAAACACACAAAAATGCACATTTAGCACACATAGACGTACATGTGTAAACACATTCATACATACTCTTCAACTATTAATAAATTGTATATAATTAGGTGGTTTTCATCAAATGTAAAGTAGAATTATACAAATGTTATAATTTATAATAAAATAAACAGCTTATGTTTTAATATAAGTACAGTGAGGTAGAAATTGTCAAAAACTTCAGAAATAATACAAATATCCTCTATGGAAAAAATAGTACTAAAGTTAAAGTAAAATGATATACTTTTGATTATACTAGTCTAAATTGTGGAGCACATTTAAGCTGGTGAGAATGGTGCTTTAGAAATGAAATGTTCAGATAATGTTAAATGACCCACTGATATCATTTAGCTCATTCTATTTTCTTGGTTATTGAGCCTATGATAAAATTATTGAAAGCTGAGCATTGGGGGTGGGGAATTGAAAAGTATATAAGAGAAATATGGAGCTCAAAAGATAGTTTGGGGAATAATTATTGAGAGTTTTAAATGCTGAAAGAAAAGACATGCATCTTATTTTATAGGCAGTGATGAGGCATCAATGGTGTTTAATAATTAAATTCAAATAATGAAACCCATGACTTGTTGGAGTCATTTTGTCTATAGGGAAAGAGTGATGTATTAGGGAAGGACAAGGAAGTGAAGTGTCATGGGATTAGAAGGTAACTGCAATAGCAATATTCAAGTTGAGTGATATTAAGTGGCAATAACAAGTGCATGGAAAGGACAATATATATAAGAGAGCAGATCTAAGAGTCATTTTTGGAAAGTCGAAAGATCTAGAAAATTAAAAATACTACCCAGGTTTTTATCCAAAATGAACAGGATGATATCAACATCATTAGCAAAAGTTGGGAACACAAAGGATTCACAAATTATCAATATTTTTAACTTTGAGACAAAAGAGATTACAAAGTGTGGGGGCTGAAAGTGAATGTATGATAAGGTCACTTTTAGTTGAAAATAAATCTGTTTTGAGTTTCAAGCATCATACTTTCACTATTAGAATTATAAGGGAAACATGAAATGAACATTAAGAGTCCTTTTGAAAAAACAAAAATTATTACATCAATGTGAATGAATAAGGCCATTGCTGATCAGAACTGTGAAGTATTGGATGCAATTTACACAAATAATGTCTTTTTAAAGTTGCCAGTAAAACAAAATATGGAATGACAAATTTAAATCCTGAAAGCAGAGTCTCTAACAAAATACTCAACAGTTTTTATGTGTGTATTTTCCAGGAGAGATGCCAGACTTTGTCTCAGTCATACCTTAACATAGTGGCAATAATTCTTAGTATTGTGACTTTAATTATTAAACAAAGATACTGATTAGTTATTCCTATAGATGAACATGAGGTAGGAAAATCTCAACGAGAAGCCCTATGTCACTGAAGTCAAATTTATAAAACATTTGATAAAAAATTAAGACATACTACATGTCAAGAATCAAATTCTTCTTACTCAGAAATTAATCCAAAATAAAATGCCATGGCTTACAGAAAGGATGGTTTTATTTCTAACTACAAAGTAATCAAGTGAATGAGTGTTTTTATTGAGGGAATTTTAAATCTACTTTTAGATTCCATTCCATGCATTTTTAAGTGCTCTACTACAATTACAGTGATTAAACTGGTCCTTCCAAAGTAATAGCATTCAACTGTTTATCATTAAGTACACCAATATTTTTCTTTCAGTGACAAAGGAAACAGGAAAAATATTCAGACTTCTGTTTTTCATCTATCTCTATAAAGACAACATGATGCTAAAAGGGGAGAGAGAAGGAATTACTTAGAATAAATGAAAAGGATCTACCTATGGAAAGAGAAATTGTTTGACAGTTATTATCTTGGTATTAATAACAGAAGAAAGATTCATCTACAAGACCAGTAGTATTCACTCTTGGTATGATGAGCAAGAATTTGATGAGACTGGAAAAATACAGCTTTTATATACATCCATTAGTATGCTAACAGAGACTAGATGTGTACATTAAAATGCAGACCAAATTAAAATCAATTAAGAAGCAAAACAATTTGATGGTTTTACATGTGACTGTCATACTTCACATTTTTTTGAAAATGTTGATAAAATTTTAATGTGTTATACAAATTTTTGAAAAATATTAATGTGGAGTGAAGTTTGATGGTTGTATCTTCCTGGTAAGAGTCACATCACATGCTAGATTGAAATGCAGTATCTCCCCATGAAAAAAAAAATGCCCGTTTGCTGCCAATCAGTCACAAACAATAACAGAGGCTGAATTGGTTTAACATTTTCTCTAATTCTTTTAGCATTTATGGATAATCCAATAAATCCTAGGTAACACATGAGGAAATTTCTAAACAAAGGATTGACAGTCATATGAATAATGCTATCAAGGGTTCCATTGATACTGTCTATTCTAAGGCTTTTCTGTGGAATTCAACATACCAGGTAAATCCCTTAGGTAAAGAATTTATCTATCTCCTGCAAGGACAAAAGCTTTATGGAGACTGGTGGTGAGATCTGTATTTCACCATTAACACAATTTTTAGTGATTCGAATTAAATAAATAGCAAACAATGAATTCAGAGAAAGTAGGAAATAGAGATAAACATCATGGAGAAAACAATAACCAATAACGCCATCTAAAATTCCATCAATATGGGTTTTCTTTGACCAATAATTCATAAATATCATGAAACTTACACCAATCTACACAAGAGATTGGTGTAGGTTTCATAATATTTATATTTACATACAAATGCAAATGTTTTCTATAAGATTTATTTAGACATTATTCTGTAACTTTTTCCCTTTTTACAATGTATTATGCTGTACTTTTATTTCTACAAATGTTTACTATTAATGACTTCATACAATTCAACTGTGTAATGTAGCATAATTTGTTTAACTGCCTTATTTTTGTTTCTGGTTTCTGGCTAATATTAATGGCACATTAGTACTTAAATCATTGAATATCAATCAAATGCATTTCTTAGAATAGGTAACTAAAAGTTAAATTTCCATATCAAAGACTTTTTTTAAGATAGTTATTTTTTTTATTTAAATATTTTATTTTATATAATTCTGACATCTTTTTTCATCTTTGCACAATGTATGCATTTTCATTTTGGTTATATTCCCCAACAATTGCACCTCCCCCCTTATTTTGACTCTAGTCCTGTCTTTCCCAGCCCCTCCCTCCCCCCCACAGTGTGTCTCTGGTTTATAGTTGCTTGTTGATTTTGAATTTTACTTCGTATTGATTAGTCTTTTTCCTGGTCTCTTATTTAGGTTTTCCAAATTCCTGCTTTGAGTGAGACCATCCAGTATTTTTTTTTCGTTCAAACTTATTTCGCTAAGCATGATCCCTTCTAGCTCCATCCATGTTGCTGCAAACTGCATGTGTTTATCTTTTTTGATTGCTGAGTAATATTCCATTGTGTATATGTACCACATCTTCTTGATCCAGTCATCTATTTACTTTCTCAATAGTCAAATTACCCTGCAAGAATATGATGATGATTTAATCCAGTAATAAATAAGAGAAAATTTTCCTATCTATTAAAAATAGTACATGTTATATTTCTCTTTGATTATTTGCAATATGATAGGTCAGTCATTCTCAAGTAGTGATATGCCCTTCTAAGATATATGGGTATCCTCAAATTTCTGTCTACAATTGAATTTATGTGAGTAGATGCTAGGGTACAAATACCTAGATGCTCATATTTTCAACCTTTAATTCAGCTACCTTCTCTAACTTTTTATTGGTGAAAGGCTTATAATTTTTTGATTGTAACAAGATTATAAATCAATATAGCAAAAATAGTTTTTTTAAAAGACAAAGCTGGTAAGGTGACCATAGATTTGAGACATATATCAGGGGATGGGGTCGGAGAGGGGTCAAAACAAGGGAGGGAAGAGCACAAGGGACTTTGGTGATGGATCATGGGTGCTATAGAGGTGGGAGAATTGTGTGGACTACACCTGAAGAGAGAAATCAAATACTGTCCAAAAATTAACAATAAGAAAAAAAAAATATATATATATGCACATATAACAAATCTTAAAAAAATAAAGTTAGTGATATAACCATTGTTGAGTATTACATTTGGAATATATAACTCTTCTCAGATGCTTTTCAGTCAGGTGCCATGCTTCACTGCATTAAGTTGCTCATTCTCCTTTTGTAAAGACTTCCCTATGGTCCCAGCCCAACAGAGACAATAACTTAGCCTCTTTCAAATTAGGTCACTGTATAACTCTAACTTGTCCTCTCCTCTAAATGTTATTAATTACTCAAATTGGTTTCATACCACCAAAATTAAATTTCACTACACAAAGATCCTCTCACATAAAGACATAATAAGGAATATCTTTATAACTTTTCATTTTATTGCTCAGTGTTAATGTTTTTGTCAATATAATTTACTACAGCATCACAAAGAAACTGAAAGAGCTGGTAACTCACACAAAATGAAGGGAAGGGGAAAATCCTATTTTATTAATCATGTAACACGTTGGGAGGAAAACTCCAATGCTCAGAGTTACATTTGAATTCTCCCTCCTACCTTTCTTCTTCCTCCTCATTCTCCTTGCCTCCTTGTCTTCTTGTTTGTTTAAAAAAAAAATCTAATGAGTACTACCAAGGCTTAGAGTACTAGAGAAACCAACTATAATAAAACAAATTTACAGATTTTGAAATGAGAGAGTATTTCATTTCTGCCACATATTACACTAATATAAATTGAGGTGCTATAATTTAGTAAGCAGGAAGTTTTCCATCAATTTGACAATCTTACTAGCCTTTGAAGAGGTGAGAACACAGAGGAGGTAGTTATTGTTATAGAAAACAGGACTCTTAGTCATAAAATGCACTATATATTTGTTCACCAAAAAAATATTTTGAAGATTTTAAACAGTAATCTAAATCTTTACTCAATTTTGTTATTCCTTGGTTTATTTTGACCTTGATACTACAATAGACAATTGAAAAAAGAAAAATTTCTTCAATGACCAGATTCATAAATACTTTTCCTCATGAGCAAAGTGCAAACATAAACTTGGAAATATGACATGATTTCAGAAGTTCTAGAAATTTTACCTGGTTTAGAGAATTCCTCCCCAGTAACGGGATGATTTCTGAAAGTCCAAAACTACAGTTTCCTCTCCTAAATGTAAAATATTGCCTTCTGCTTGAATTTGACAACCACTGTGACCAGACCCATGTTAACATGGGTAACAAGAAAGATATTAGAAGGAGAGCAAGTCTCCTACTGTAAATAACAGTAACAACAACAAATTAAAGTTGGAAAGGGTTGAAGTAGATGGAGGTATTTGTGGATGTCTGGTAATAAAAAATTAATTTCATTCACTCAAGATGATTTTTATGTTATTTGGAAAGAAGTAGGTGAGTTGATTGATGAGAGTGAAATGACATGTTATAGCTGTTTAATCAGTCTGGTGAGCAGACATGTTTTGAAATTATGCTACAGAGCAGAGGGGAGATGACTATGAGGACAAAGAAGGCTTACTGAGCTACATTATGGATATGACAATGGAAACCATTAATTAATATTAATTCTCACCTTTCCAATTGCATAAGATAAGGTTAATTTGAAGATAGTGGGGTTGATTGCAGATGGGTCAGTGGGGTCAGAAAACTAAAGACAGTGGCAGAAGTTGGAGGAAGCGATAAGCAATGGATTTGGATAAATATATATCAACAAAAAGAAGACAATGTATACTAATCAGAATTGCAAGCTCTTAACATCAGAGGATACAGTATTGATAATTATGACAAAAGCTAGGGTATAACTATTGAAGCAGATGGATGAAGACAGAATACAGATGTAAGTTCTAAGGTCAAGATGGTTAATAACAAAGCATGCAACATACTAGCCTTGAGAAGTAAAGAGTATAAACATTTTACTCTTATCATGAAGAATCAAATGGTTTTTAACTGTATTAAAGAAGTCTATTTTTAAAGTTATTTCCCTGTTATTCTATCCTCATTGTTAGTATTAAATGATATATTACTTTAATTGTAGTGAACTATATACATTAAGCTAAAAAGTCAACACAATGTTACCTCAATACAAAATCTTTAAAAATAAATTAATATTACATAGAAAATCCCACTGAATATTTTTAAAAACATCAGATAAACTCTGAAGACATTATAGATCTTCCAGAAATTGTAGCAATCATGTAAGTTGCCAATATATACAATCATCATATAATTTCAGTATATATAAGAGCAGAAAATGTTAATATCAAATAACAACAATCATCTTATTTATTTATGTTTTTTCTCACTACTCATCTATGACTGGATTTAACAGGTTATTTTACTGTGTTTTGGGATAGCCAGAAAAAGTAGCCAGCAGCTTTGCCAGGGAATTTATTATATCTCAAAAGCCAAAATAAAAGGCAAATTTCAAGGGTCCTTATGTGTCCCTCTTCAGGAAGATGACATTTTACAGTGCAATTGGATTGGTTGTAGAACACTTGGAGTGCAATTGAATTAGGTACAATTGGAATGCAATTAAACTATGCTTAAAAACTGGCCACTCGCTGGAGAACCATGGGGTTATTTGTGGTTAGTGCAATGCTAAGTTGGATTTTAGTAGGAAAATAGCACCATCTTTAGAAATTATTTCTTAAATGGTATAAATAAAAAAAGAAAACAAGCTATGAGATTCTCAATTGTGAACCAGCAAAAACACCTATAAAGTTTTATTAACAAAGTTTTATGTCTTCTAAAATTAAAGCAGTTGCTTTTGTTTTGCTTTTATCTACTCTTACTCAACACTTAATTTACCTGTTTCCAATTAATATAGACTCATTAAAAACATCTCACTCTGAATACTTTTGTTAAGATTATATGAATGATGTTGCAAGGTGTATATGAAGATAATGACTAATTTTCTGAACTTTGAAGGTTATGCATGTTAGAAAGACATTGTAAGATTTCCTTTCCTGGGCCTTCAGGTTTAAAAAATTTATATATATATATATATATATATATATATATATATATATATACATACACATAATTCTCTAGTTTTTAGATCAATGTTTATAAAAATGTTAATATTTCTTCCAGGTTTCTAATTTCTTTCTTACTCTCCTGGCAAAGCAAAAATAGGAGAATGGGGGGGGGGGATTCTCATCATTTTTATCTAATTTTCAAAAGTAGAAATGTAACTTTTTTTGCTCTGGCCTTATATTAGCTTTCTATTGCTCTTGTAGAAAATTACTGCAGACACAGTGATATAAACCAACCCAACTTAATTATCTTATACTTCTGTAAGTTAGAAGACCAATATGGTTCTCATGGATTAAAATCAATGGAAGAATACATTTCCTTGCTTTTTTTTTTTTTGGTTTTGATGTTCTTTTTATGCCTTCGCTAGTGACCTCCATCTCCATGGAGGACGATATTCAAAATCATACCAAGTAAATCCTCTGTGAAGATTCCAATGTCAGTGTCTCTGCTATTAGCAATGAGAATTGGGTGCCAATTCTCACGCTAGTTTACCACTCCCCTCAAATGATGTGCTGTCACCAATGCTACTGCCTGAAAAGGTATTGCTTTTTAGCAACAGCTCTCAATTCAAAGAACACTTGACTGAGCCTAGCTTATATCTACATCTTATTACAAATGAACTATGGGAAATTTCTGTATAGTGGAACTAGATAGCCTACTGAAATGCAAAAGAGAAAAATGGAATTGGCCATACAAAATTGACAAGTGTTTCCTCAAAAACTTTGACTTATAAAAAAATATTGACCTTGTATACTTCCTCATTCAATTCACTGATGTTTTGCATTGACTGCCAGTATTTTACTGAGAGAGATCTTGGCAGGGCTACCAGTGAGCTGGATGCTCAGGAATTAGTTCCTGTCCAGTCCTTTGTGGACCTGACACACAGCCTGTTTCCAACTGACTGTTCCTTCTTGTGCTTATCATTTTCTTTAAACTTCAGGACACCACTTGTCTGAATTCCCTGTTACCTCTCTGACCACTTTTTTTACCCATTCTCTATTTTTACATTCCCTCTTCACTTGTCTTCTGTTAATGCTTTTGTTAATCTGGTTGTTATTGTTGTGGTTTTAAGCTTTTCTTTCTAATGCATATTTGTCCTACTTAACCATACTCTCTGCTTTTCATCTCTGAAAAGAACAGACTGATGATTTTCAACTCTACAGAGTCACAACTCCTATCTCTCTCCTGGGCCACCTATATAGATGATTGATCACTGGATATTTCTATGTGGATTTCTCATAGTTAATACAAACACAAAACATCAAAAATAGGGCCTCCCCGGTGGCACAGTGGGCTGAGCGTAGTGCTACGAAGCTGTCCACAGCCTCTGCAGTGCCGGTTCGATCCCGGCCAGCTGGCAAGGGTCCCACATGGTGGGGCAGACCTCTCATGTCTCGTCTGCTGCTCCCGTCAGCAGTGTATTTCATCAGTCTGCCTGCTCTGTTCCCCACTCTGTCTCTGGTGAATCCTCTCACCCTCCCGCACTTCTGGCCTGTACCCCAGCTCTTGTATAATGAATAAATCTTAAAAAAAATAAAAAATATTGTCATCATATTCCCCTTTTTTGCCCCTCCCTTTTTCACATATTGTAATATATTATTTATTTATTTTTTTGGTATTGTCTTAATGCAGTCTGGGTGCATTAGATTTTTATGACTATACTATACAGCTATGTATGACAATTTCTAAAAAAAGTTTTTTGTTAAATGATCTATAAAAATATACATACCTATGAGTGTAACCTTATGTATGGCAATAAAAATGCCTTGATTTTTACAATAATGAAACTAAATACTGTAAATATATGCATAATAGTGTAACTATGCCAATAATGAGCTTAGAAATATCCATGAATATCTCTTTGCTTCTTTGTAGTATTAAGCTTAGAGTTGTGCCACTGTCTATCCAGTTTTCCAAACCAGAAATTTACATCTTTTCCCATACCTTTCATATCTAATCCCTAGCCCCTGTGCATTTTAAATCTTAACAATTTTTGGTATCTATATACCATTCTCTACTATGAAGGCCACTATTCTAAATTAGAACACAATTATATTGCCTGAATTAATGCCAGAGCTTTTAAAATAACGTTCCTATCTTTGTCCTTTCTCGTTTCCAATTCATTCTTGGCATAGACATCAGGAAGACATCAGAAGATTTACATTTATGTAATGTAAATCTGATTATGTCATCACCCTGTTTAATGCATTCAATTGTTTCTCTCTGTCTTAGAATGTCCTCTTTACTCAGTCTTTACCTCTTTTACCAGCTGTTGCTCTCACCAATCTCTGAGCTAATACTTCACGCTTAAGTCATTATTTTACTGTGTCCAGGACTCAGATGACACCTTAGTTTGTGGGCACTGTACCATGTCCTTCCTTCTTCACTGGATACACTCCCTTCTTATTGCTTCCTTTTCTATTTTCATGACTTACAATGGGAATAAGATCTTACTTTATCCTGGTAGGCATCTCTTAAAAGCCAGCCCAATTCCTCTGTCCTTGTAAAACTGAGTTAAAGACTATTCCAATGCAGTTCTTTAACATATGGAACCAATGAATATAGGGAATGAGGAACTCCTGGACACTATTGATGGAAATGTCAGTGTCTATGGAAAACAATATGGAGATTTCTCAAAATATTACAAGTAGATTTACCGTATGATCCAACAATGCCACTCCTAGGTATCTACCTGAAAGTGCAAAAATACTAAATCAAAGTGATACATGTACTACTATGTTCATTGTAACACTATTGCAATAGCCAAGTTACAGAAATAACATAAGTGCTCAAGAACAGATGAGAAAGAAAATGTGGCATATACACAATGGAATTCATCCATAGGGTCAGATACTAAAAAAAGATGAACTCTTGTCATTGACAATTACACAGAAAGAACTAGAAGGGATTATGCAGAGCAAAAAAGTCAAAAGGAGAGGACAAATATCAGATGGTTTCACCTATATGTGGAATATAAAGAAACAAAACAAAGGAAGAGACAAAACCAGACCAAAACAAACTCTAGTAATCTCATTACAGATTTCAGGCCACTAAAAGGGGAGGTGAGAGATAGGCAGCAAAAGGGAATGGAGCCAAATGCACTATTGTGGAGGATTAACAGGTGTGGTATGGTAACATACACCTGAAAAGGGCTGAACCTACAACCCTCAGTCATATACAGTATTGTAAACCATTGTTACCACATTGTTAAAAATAATAATACAATACTGTGTAGGACTATGGGTGTTTTGGTGGTGGGGATGGTATGGTTACATATACCTGAAGGGGTATGATCCTATATTTCCAAGTAAAATATAGGGATTTAAACCAATCTTACCTCAATTAAAAAAAAGAAACAAAATAAAAAATATAACAATTCAAATAAATAAGTCTTAAAAACAAAAAATAAACTTTTGTGTGATTTTTCAGGGAAATAACTATGGCTTTATGTGGAAGCCTCATGGTGGAAAGCTGGTCTCATAGCACCAGACTTGCTGAAGACAGTGCTGCAGTCTCTGAAGGGAGTTGCAGTCAAGGATGCAGGATCCGCTGGCCAGGTATGTTCTTTGCATTCCTAGCCAGGTGCTTTCATTCCAGGTCTTTTTATCTAGTTAGCCCATCCATAGGCTGAGATCTTCAAGTGTCTCTGCTCAGACCTCTTACTGGGGTGGAGGGAGGTGAAGATACTTTTCCCCACTCTGACTCAATACCTTTGCTTTACTTTTCCTATTCCTGGTCTTTCCTCGTCCTCCACCCTAACCCTACCCAAGGTTCATAAAATTGTTGAAGTCTTTTGTTTGGGACTCCATCAACATTGAAAAGAAATCCACCTCTGTGCTGTTCCACCTCACTCTCAACTGGGGGGCAAACAGAGGGAGTTAGCACATGATCTGATTTTAACCTCTTGCTTATACCATAGCAGTAAATGATGGCAGGATTAACTCTTACTTTGGACTAACTGCTTTAATAACTTGAAATGGGCAGTTTGTCTATCTCATAGCCGAGCTGACAGATAAATTCAGAAAGTTCCCAACTTATGTTGATTTCTTGATATAATTTACATAAACCTACGATTTTAAAACCTACAATTCAGCCATTTTTAGTATATTCACAAGGCGGAACAACCATCAACACGGTCTAATTCTAAAATATTTTTATCACCCAATAAAGAAACCCATAGAGTTAGCATTTTCCCATGTCACCCCTGCTCCTAAACCACTCTCTGTCTCTCTGGTGGAAGTGCCAGCTCTGGATAATTCTTGTAAATGGAATCAGACCATAAGTGGCCTTTTCTAAAATCCATGTGCAAGTCTGCTTTTTTTGTTCATAGCCCAGAATCAGAAATTCCATCCCTAAGGCAACTGAAGTGTCACATTGAGGCCACTAGATGACTTTTCAGTACCTGCAGGAGGATCCAGTTACCTCATCATCCCCTTCAGTCCAAAGTCAGTTTCAGACAAATATTGCAGTTGTTCTCAATGACTTCAAGTTGCTAACATTTATCAAACAATTTCCCATTTCTTTGCATTTCTCTTTCCTAACCCCACTGTCCTAAGGTTGTCTATATGTAACTTCTTATTCAAGTATGCTCTATCTCCATACCAGCTCCAACTTCAAAGCATTAATTTCCAGCACAATCAAATCTCCATCACCAGCAGAAATAGAATTTCTGCAGAGCTTCAGTGTTAGGCACAAAGCAATTCTTCCAAATTAGCAGCTATCACCTTGGCTCTCAGTTAATGTCTTATTTATATTGGGACCTGTATTTTTAAGAGAAGACTTTGGGGAGGGTAGGAATGGGAGTGTATCTGGAGATATTTAAGATAGCAGCGCCAATTAAATAATAATACAAATAAAGACTCTCAAGGGAATGCGGAATGGATTACCTATCTGAGAATCTGCTTACTTTATCTACTTTCATTCTTCTAAACATGATCAAAGTATCCTAGAAGTTCCTGTTTTGCTTTTCCAGTTTTGTATTTTGGTGGTGTGCCTATTTCCATCTGATTCAGTGACAGTAAGAGGAAAAGGCCTCGAACAGTAAGAAGCATTTCAGACATAATGGGAGAGCAGGGACCTCTGCCTGAGTTGAGCATTTATACTTGTCACCATGTTCTCCCAGACTTCTCTTCTTAAAATATTTATTTTCTCGGAAGCATTTTTTGAGAAATGAAATAGCAAGATATAAACATAAATGAATGTTTTATATGGCAATATATTTACTAGGATATTAAATATCTAATATTTGCTCTTGTTAAATATATTATTTATAATTATATATTTCATAGTTTTACAATCTTCTCTATATTCTTTTTTTTTTTTTATACAAGCACTGGGTACAGTCAGAAGCGCGGGAGGGTGAGAGAATTTACCAGAGCCAGAGCGGGGAGCAGAACAGGCAGAAGGACTGAAGCACACTGCTGAGGGGAGCAGCGGGCGGCAGGAGAGGTCTGCGCCATGCAGGATCCTCCTGCGGTGGCCGGGGAGCAGCCGGGGATTGAACCCGTGCTGCAGAGGCTGCGGGCAGCTTCGCAACCCAGCGTTCAACCGCTGCGCCACCGGGGAGGCCCTATATTCTTTTCTTAGATAATAGCTTTTGGGAAAATTAATCACATTTACTCTTAGCAGTTTCATATATTTTGTTTTTATCCAAGTAATAACATCAGAACTGACTTCAGACTGAGGACAAGCCTAAAAATGAAATAATTTAGCAATGTAAGTAAAATAATTGCCTTGAAGTTATTTAATTTGCATGTTCTCTATTTCTTTCAGAGTATTTGAAAACAATATTTGCAATATTGGGGGCCTTCCTGGTGGCACAAGGGGTTAAGACACAACCTATGAAGTTCACAGCAACCACTACAAGTTCGATCCCTGGCCAGGGAGGTGACCCACATGGTAAGCAGCAGACATCTCCTGACTCACCTGCTGCTCCCTTCAGCAGTGTATTTCAGTTGATCTGTCTGTTCTGTTCCCCACTCTGTCTCTGGTGAATCCTCTCACCCCCCAAAACTCTGGCCTGTACCCTGATTCTTGTATATATAAAAAAAATTTAAAAAATATTTGCAGTATTGTCTATCATCAAGTAAGCTGCGAATGTAAATCGAAGGCTACATTCCAGCACACTGTCAATTTTTTGTCTTTTGCAGATTATTCTCCTATCTTGTAACTGACAGCTTGTATATATTCATTTTTTCTTCTTTCCCAATGTCACACATACTGATAGGAACAATGCAAAGTAGTGTGGGGAAACAAAGCTAAAAAGGAAACTATTCCAAGCAATAATTTGTGCTGTCCCCAAAACTATCAAAGAAAAAATACCCCTACTAGGCAAAACAGTGAAAAAATTAGGTAAAAGGGATAAAAATAACAATGCTCAACATTTAAAAATCTGCTATTTCTTCAGCCACCGAGTCAGCATTTTTCATAATTACTGATTACCTTCATTTCAAGTTATCAAAATAATATTTATATGACACTTAAGGGCAGTAGTTCTGAATCTCACAGGGTATCATAGAAATTTATTGAGACTTTGAAGAGAGAAATGAACTTGCACCCTTAACATCTGGATCTGATTTCTGATTTTCAATTGGTTCATAGGCCAAAAGCAGCCCAATTGTACACATCTGGGCAATACTGCTCTTCAGATTAAGAATTCCTCCCTGACATAAGGTTTATTTCTTTTGATCCTCAACACACCCTAAAGGAGACTGTGAGCGTATGTAAATTGTCCTAAGTAACTCATTAGAACAAAGCAAATCTTCAATAAAAGTCTTTGCTTCATATATATTGGGTTCTTTCCGCTATATTATACTCCATCTAGCAGGAATTCTATTCCAAACTCCCATTTCATTTCCTTATTTTTGTCTTTACTGCATAAAGGCAACTCCTTTAAGTCTCCTTAGATCTAAGCATTCAAGACCACTTCTAAAGAAAGGCTAGTCACTACTGACCACCATTGAGATATGGGTGCAAAATACAATCATTACAGCACTTAACTTTAGGTGACGACTTTATTTTCTTTCTTTTCTGTGAATACACATGCATATACACACACAGGTCATTAAATTTTAATTAATCTGAGGTGTACTTAATATTTGGGTTCCCACTCCTAAGGATCCTATAAATCCACTGATATCTCTGGAAAAGTCTATCATCCAGACTAGTGTAATGGTATAAATTCAGATACAAAAGCAAGTGTGCAGGTACAAATCCAAGCAGGCCAAGCCCCCAAAGGCATTGATCAATTTGTCTAGACATTTGTCTGGATATTAATCATACCAGCTACATCCATCATGTTGCTGAAATTACTTATGTTTGAATATTCTAACTCCCCCCTGGAAGGCTCCTGGCCTTTGGTTTGTCATGTTCAAGCTTACTGATACCAGAGACTGGTATCAGGGGTTCTTCCCAGACCAAGGATCTAATCTTAACTCAGTCAGCTTATTAGTTGCATGATCTTGGATAACATTGTGAACTATTTCATTATACACAATACATGGCTAAGTACATGATATGCAATGCAATATAATATATCTTTAAAGTACATATTAAAGCAGAAGTCATCATTACCACTACAACTATCATCTGAGACATTGCCCTGTCAGCCTGGAATAACTGTTCACTTGCTTAGTTCTACCTCTACCATTAGAATCCATGGTCTACAAGAGCAAACTCTTTGTATTGTTCAGAACTCTAGTCCCTGTACCTAATACAGTACCTAAAACACTTGAAAATTAAATGATAAAAAAAGGAGAAAGATTTCATCCTCATGGATGATATATATTTTCATTTGCAAAATTAAACTTTGTATTAGGGGCGTTCATCTTTTTAGTGGATCACTTATATTATCTATATATTTAAAATGAGAAATGATGACTCTATCATGACTTTTTCCAAATAAACATAGTAACTTTTTTACATTCCGTTTTACAGATACTTATGGCTTCTGCACAATACAGAGTGCTAGTTATTAGAGAAAAAACATTTTAAAATATTTAACTTGAATAACTAGTGAGGGGTATTTAAGTTTAAATTTAAAATTTCACTGTTTTCACCTTTTTCAAAGCTGTAATGCACAGATTCATAAAACTGTAACAAAAATATTTCTATTTGAAAAATGGATTTGTAACCATGAAAAATAATGACAGTACCATTTAAAAATATGTTATTGACACCCAAAATTTTAATTTCTTGATCACTGTGCCTATTTGTGTATTACACCTGATAACTTTAAACATATCCACTTCCACATTCAACACTGAAAACCTAGAATTAGTTAGGAAGTAGTAATTACAGGTTTGCCAAGACTGGATTACAACCTCCAGCAGCAAGCTCAAGTGCAACAGCAAAATATCACTATTAACTGTTTCTTATAATAAATTGCCATCAAAAAGTCAGCAGGTAAACTCAAAATCACATTTCTTAACATCCCCTAATGCTTCTGCAGCTTAATGCAGCTGAACACAGAGCAGATGATTTTACTTCAACTAATAGATAAGGAATAGTATTCATCGTATGAATAAAAAGAAACTTGTTGTGAAGCTATGAAATATTTTTCAACATATTTAAGACTTATTTTTGATACATTTTAGCTCTCTTATTAAAGAAAAAACAGATTTTTTATATCCATGAAGATTACAAAAGGAAATTAGATCTCATAAACTGTAATAGATTTATAATGTCATATACATTGTTTTATATTGATTAGGAAGTTCCACCCATTAGAAATAATTTTTAAGGGCTCATTATGGGAAGCACAGTATAATCTATTGATGTTGAAATGGACTTTCATATTGTATTCCCAAATTGAACTAGTACAGAACACAAAGTAGATATGAGCAATCTTTGCTCAGTCCCATTCTGTTCTCACTGCCATCCATGGCTACATTAAAAGTTTTCAAGCCATAGGAACAGTTTCCAGCCCTTTGATCACACTGACAAGGACAGTAGATTAGGAAGGCTATTCTAAATACTTGGAAGTGAAGGGGAGTAAGCAAGTGAAATAAAATCCCTAGGGAATTGTCTTCCTAAGTCCAGTATCTGACATGATTAGAAATGTGTTCACAAATTTAAAGATTTATCAGGATTTCTCAACAAATTTGATAAGATCTCTGGATCCTATCACAGGCTGAACAAATGGAACAGGACTCAGAGTATGAATTTTTAGCCAAAGTTCAAGGGAAAACAATGGATAACATTTTGATGAATACTAGGTTAGAGTGAACTCCTAAGATAGATCATGCCTAGTGGGCTGAGATCTCTGATTCTCACCTATACCATGGCTTCTAAATATATGCAACTGGAAATATGCTTCTGTTTGATAGTAGTCTGCCTCCCTCCCAAAGGTGGCATGTTCTCTAGCTTCCTGATAACTTAGTTATCTATGTCTTGCTATCCCCTTTTCCCTAAAACCACATGTCTTTCTGTCTTTCTGTCTCTAGTCTAGTCCAAACCATTCAGACCATCTACAGTGATGACACCAGTAGTTCACTTACAAGTATCCTGATGGGCCTTGCACATTACATTCACATTATATCCACACCGGACACTGTCACCTGTATCACCATCTCCCTATAGGGCGAGTCCTAAAGCTATGCAAAGAGCTACACAAGGTATCTGACTCTGGATCTACCTATTCCTAGCCTGTGCTTCTTCTCTACCTGTACCTACTGGAACTAAAACATGCTTGAAAGTTAATACTACAAAAAGCTAAGATCCATTATTTGAATATATATTTATCATACTTATAAATAATATATAATTCATATACTATATATTGAAGTTGTGATAGGACCCGAGAAGAATCTTGTATAATAAAAAATAATCTGGATGAATCACACACAAAAAAAAATTTCAGTAAAATCTCAAGTGTCAAATTGCCTTAAGCATTATAAGAAAATACTAAGCTAAATGACATAAGATGGCAACAATATCACAACTTTGTTAGCATAGAATTGGCTAATGAACTTCAATTTAAAAAAGAACACAGAAAACCTTCTCAGAAAAATAACCTGTATACATAGAACAATAGCTTGCAAACTTTCATTTATTGTTCAGGAAAGGAAGCAAGGAGTCTCTGTACATTGTCCCCTGGAGTTATTCTATCACAAACTGAATAAAGTTAACAAAGTGATGATCTTCACATTTTAAAAACCTGAAATAAAACATCAACCTGTTTTTTTTTTCACCAGTATACTTAGTATATTTTTTAGTGTTTTGTGTAGTTGCTTCACAAAATAGAAAGCTTACAAAGCCAAGGGAAAAAAAATTGAGAACAGTTAAAAAAAAAAAAAAAAAAACCTCAATGGAGGAATTTCATTATAAGAATAGATTAAAATGAAACTTCTACTTTGAAAGATCAGGCACTAAATGATTATCAGAATAGATAATAAAATCATGAACAATCCAGCAGGAGAAATTTGATAATAATCAAATTTGAAAGCAAATTAATTTCAAATGAAACTTCAAAAATCTTTTGCAGTTCAATAAAAACCTTAAGAGAATGAAATGTGCTATTTACTGTAATTATTATACCTACAGAAATAGACAGAATGGATGTATGAGATAGAGGACAGCAAGGTCAGGGAAGGGTAAGGGTGAAATACCCTTACCTGACAGAGAGGGGAGTCAGATTTTATTCCTAGAGTTGATAGAAAGGGGGCAGAATTAGATATTTAAAGTCTCATACATAATCAATAAGGGAATAAAAATGGTAGTATAATTATACGGGGTGGTTGTGGGGAAAGATGGGAAGGAATATAAATGTAACCTAACAGAAAATCAATAGAACATGTCTGATGTGAGCAAATCAAGATTGTCACAATAGCCACATTATTCAGAGATGGGAAGTAGCCACAAGAACACACCCCCTCACCCCCAAATTTTAAAGCAATTGGAAGTAGGACACATGGGGTCAGGGAATAAATATCTTTTTATTTTAGGATCACCTCTACTTTTTTGGTCTATCTTACCACATGTAAATGTTTCTCTGGTAAAATATTTAACAATTGAAATAAGTAAAATACAACATATATTATTGTTCATATTAGTGGTTTCGAATGCAAAAGACACAATGACACTATAAGTGGGAAAAAAAAAAACAAAAACCTGTATTATAAATTCTGAAATGACTTGCAGAATCACAGTGTGGGCTGAAAGACAGACACTAAACTGTTTAACAGAACAATCATGTAGCTCTTCCAGAGAACCAGACCACCTGGGAAGGTAATGCTCTTCTTTTATAAAGAAGCTGGTCATGATTAGGAATGTGTTATGGTAAGGATACAGCCCTGATCCAAGAATCCAGATCCTAGAAATGGAAACAACAGATATTAAAGAAATCCACCAGAGTTCACCAGCAGGAAGAAAAAAAAAAAGAAGTAAGCAGGCTTTTCAATATTCCACCTTCTAAGTTTCACTCAAGTACATAAAGCGTCAGGATCAAATTACATACAGAACTCAAGCTTCAAGTGGTTCTGGGAAATGGAGTTTTTTGACTTCCTACCTCTGCAGTACAAAAAAGTCGGCAAGAGAAAGGTGAGCGAGTGTTGATCCACTTTAGTTAGCTACCACTTAAATAAAGGAATATGTATTTTTTTTTTTTTTTTTTTAAATAGAGGCATGTTTTATTCACCTATTTATCTGTTTGTCTTGTTCATACATGCACTGGGTACAGTCAGAAGCGCGGGAGGGTGAGAGAATTCACCAGAGCCAGAGCGGGGAGCAGAGCAGGCAGAAGGACCGAAGCACACTGCTGAGGGGAGCAGCGGGCGGCAGGAGAGGTCTGCACGCCATGTGGGACCCTCCTCCAGTGGCCGGGGAGCAGCCGGGGATTGAACCGGCGCCGCAGAGGCCGCGGGCAGCTTTGCAACCCAGCGCTCTACCGCTGCACCACCGGGGAGGCCCCCGAGGAATATGTATTTTTAGGATTTTGGGATTTACAAACAAGAGAGCACACTATATAAAGAGAAACAGAGTAAGTGTGGAAACAACTTTAAAAAGTCTACAATAAGAAAGTATTATTTCAATTTTTTGCAAATAGCTCTTCATAATAGAGATTCAAATAGTCCATTTTATTCATTTATAACAATTCATATAGTCATTATGATACATACTTCAAATTAACTGTTGGCATCTTTTTATTCAGTGTTTCCTATAATGCTGAAAGTGAAGTAAAATTGTCTCTGAATGCAGAAAGCCAGCATTACTAACCTTTTTATAGAAAATATGTGTTTGGATAAGTATTGCATTATTAATCTTTACAAAGTCTTTATATATTATTTTCTGTTTGTCTCATTAACAACTCAGAGTTATTGGAGTACTTTCCCTGACAGTATACAGGGAGAACCAAATATAATAATATATGTGTGTATATATATTATTCTCTTTGATCCCTATTAGCCAATGTATTTATTGCTACTAGAATACGATAGGGTCTTCTACTGAGGTCACTGTCAATATACACAAAATACAATTATGCCAGGTCTCAGCATATTATCCAAGAGGGCCAGAACACTTTGTAAATGAAGAATAAGAATGGAAGCATCTCAACCAGATTTTCACTGAAAATAATTTATGAATTGTGTTACAGAATGACACATATATTGAATATTTATACAGGTTCCCATAGCTCAACATGTATAAAAACAGCCGAAATTATTCAGAAGGAAAATGGGCCAGGAGAAGACTCAGGTTTGAAAATAATTTATACAGTCCAAGTAAATAAATTTCATAGAGAAAAATAATATATGCAATCCAAGTAAAGAAACTACAAAAAGGAAAACAGAGGACAAAATAAAATAGAACTTACAAAAATAATATTAACTTGAATCAATAAACAAGGATGTTTTTCATAAAGAGTAGTAGCTGGTAGCCAAGATGTGAAGCTTAAGCAGTTTAAATTTATAATTTGCTATATTTAAATTGATAATATAAAATACAACTGAATTTTTTAAGTACTGCTATCATCTGCCTTCCCTCATCAGTGTGAGTCCTGGAGCTTCTACCATGCCAAGCAGACTCATACCACTAGGATGGAAAAACTTGTTTGGATAACTGACAATCAGATCATTAAACTGCATACATGCTGTCAGATTATATTAACTTTGAAAATACACAGAAAAACACTGATGCAGTAGAAGGGGGAAAAGAGACAAAGTTGAAAGTGTGTGACAGCAATTAAAGTTTTCTGAATGTCTTAACTGGCACAGACTAAGTCAAATGAATGAATTTTTATACCCTAAAAGATACTAATAATACTGTTGTTTTCATTTAAGCTCTGAGAAATAAATTTGCTAATCATATTTAAATTGATTATGTGACAGTAATTTTAGCATATGTATGAATGTCTGGATATGTAAAATGACACAAAATTGTGTATAACAAGATTTATAATTACTTTCAGATTACACTTCTAATTTATGTTATGCGTTAATAGATGTACAGATAAAAATAAATGCAATAAATATATCTAACTAATAACATTCAGTGCATAAGCTATATTTACATATTCTCTATTTTTAAAACACTGAATAAAATAGCCACTAACCAAATTAATGATAGTTTCATATTTTTTTTAAATTTGATTTAAAAAAGAAAAAATTAAGAAGGAAAGCAATATAAACTCATAATAAGGCAATTTTATTTAGATTTTTTAAAAAGTTGTATGTTTTTTAAGGAAAGTAAAAAACCTATTTGTATTTTATTTGAAAACATCTAAACAGATATTCACCCAAATTCTATTGATTAAGCAGACTTGAATAAAAGTGCCTCTGAATAATGCACCAAAAAATACTTTTTTCATTTTGGGATATGATCACTCTTTTTAAAAGCATTTTCATAAAATACTTTTGAGTAAAACACCTAGACCCTCTCTATGTTTTATAACTGAATATAAATGGGCCATTTGGTAATTTTATGATGGTTACTGAAAAATAAAAAATAAAAATTTGATAAATTTAAAATTTTCTAAAATAATTACAAATTTTAAAAACTTAAGTAGTTTCTGACAATAATCTGTGATCTCAAATGTTAGTAGATATATAAGGTTGAGCTTTATATAGAAAGCCAAGTTCAAAGTTTAGCTATCTCAAATATAGTATACGTCTGAAAGATAAAATCTACCTTTTTGTGGTAAGAATTTAGAACATCAGATAAGCTGAACCAATGCTACCGATAAATAATCCTTTATATCAAATTAATCAGATAGCTTTCACAGACTCCTATTCATAACAAATGCAGAAAACATCAACAACAAATGGATTTATATGGATGGTGTTTACATAAAAGATGCAATATTTCATCAGAGTTTAGTGTCTTAATGGATAGAGTGTAATGAAAACACACACATTTCATCTCAAGTAATATATCCAAATATATGGGGGAAATTATCAGGGTTTAGAATTTCAATAGATTTACTTTTCCAGGTCCGATGTACACAGTTCAAAACAGTACATATTATGGGCAACTGAATCAATAAAATGTTGATCATTACATTGAACCAGGCAAGGTCTATAACACTGATATAAGAAAAAGAACATCAAGCAATTGTATTAGAAACTGAGACATAAAGAAATCAAACCTACTGGCTCTACATAAGTGAATATATAAACCAGAGAAAATGGACAATAAAACTTTACTTTCAAATTTAAGGTAGATATACTTGCGCACTTTACCATTTCAAATAACTTCTCTTAATATACCATTCATGATATTTCAGGCCAACAATTTTTCCTCTTGATCAAATAAATATCTCTTTTAAAAGGCATTATAAGATCTTCTTATAGAAATTGAACGAATCATCACGTACTAAAATCATACCCATAATTAAGTGAAAAAAATAGGTGGAATTTAAAATTATTTGTAAATATAATAATTATGGAAAATAATGTTTATCTTAAAATATTAATATATGTGTAAGTTAAATGTGCAAAATTAAATGAATATTTTAATAGAAAATAGATACATAATAGGTGGACAGTCTATGAATAAGCCAATTTATTTATGATATTAGGTGGTATTCACTCTAAAATACTTAGAATATGCTTCATAAAATTTAGCATCAACCATAGGCATTACCATTTCCTCCTTAGCTAAGTCTTTCCCTCCCTGGAGTTACAGTAAGTCAGATTCACCCCAGGTCTTTCATGTCAGAAAGAAGATACCTCTGATGGAAAAATTATTAGCCCTGACATAATGGATAAGATTAATCAACTTTGAATGAAAGAGTCCTGGGTCATTCCTAGGTGACCCAGTATAATCACAAGAAACCACAAGTAGAAAGAGACCATGACTTACTAAATTTAAATCAAATAATTGGTTCCCTGTCCAATTTGTAGCAAAATGTTCTGAACTGGAAAAGATGCTCAGTTTGTATCACTTAGAGAAGATAAATCTTCTCAATCCAATAATAGATGTGATCTAGACACCCACTGTCAGAGATGTGCTCACTGCAGAGTGGAGGGCTGATGTGGATCAGTTCTCATGAATGCCTAAAGAGAATATCTCCAACAAATTTAACTTTTTCCTCTCTGATCCTTTGTGTTCATTAAAGAAATGTCTAAATCTTCACTTGGCATTCCCAAATATACTTATATTGAAAAGAGGGTGTTCAAGGATGGGAGACATGAATATAGTGGTCCCAGAAAATTTTAAATTCATAAATTGAGAGTCCTGTTTAGACACAACTGTATCTTAAGTGTTAACAAATAGAGTTTGACTTTGCAAGTCTAGTTTGACCAATTCCAGGGAGTAAGCAGAAAACCACTGGGCTATCCTCAAGGTGATGCTATCCTGTAAGACCACTTGAGGTCAGGCATCCAGTCCCCTTATAAAGCCTCTACATTCATGTGTGTTCTTCTCTTTCTTAGCTACGGCAAGTCTAGTAATAACATGGACGTATGTCCACAGTGTTTCCAGGTATATTATATTTGACCTGTAACCCTATAAGGAAAGCATTCTAAAAGCTAGTATTTATTTTAGATTCAAAGAAAAGTAAGTTTCAAAAAGGATAAAATGTCCCCCAAAGTCTGTTAAGGACCAAAGTGTCTTTCTAACCAACTATTTCTCTTCCCAAAGGATACTCTATGGATAATCGCTATGTGATATTGTCTATTAAAAATAATTCCTGAAAATTTTTAAACAACTACATATGACATTTATTTTAAACAATAAAAAGCAAAAATCCTCTGCTTAAGTTGAAAAGTAGCAAGAAGTCTGTAGAGAAATTCAGAATTTCTTAGCCATAATTTATCTCTGAAATAATTTTCATATAGCATCTATTAATATTGCCACTCCATATCCCCCAGTAAAGAGAAAGAATAGTTTGAAAATTTCTTCTGAGGTCTTCACTATATCCACACTCTCTAGGGTCCAGGCTGCCATCATCTCTTTCTCAGAAAGAAACTAGTCTCCCTGTTTCTGCGCTTGTTTCCAGTGGCAGAGACTATAATTTGTTCAGCTAAACTCACTTCCTTTTCTTCCTAAACACACCTTCAGCCATTTCCAAATGATGGAGCACTGGCCAGGGAATTAAGAATGGATATCATATGCACTGCTTCACAGGGGCTCTCTTCTCTTCCCCAGACTACCAGAGAGGTAGCAGGACGACGCAGACATTTTGGGGCTGGGAATCTAAGAGAGCAGCAAAACACATGAGCCTGGTCCTTCACTGACTGCTTGGAGCAGACATTTTCTCTGCCAAATGCACGTTCATTTTAGGTATGTGAATAAGAAAAATAAAATCCAAAGTGCTAGATGTTAAGTCACTAAGATTTGAAAGTTACTATTTTTTACAGTCAATTGCCAAATGCGGCAAATATACTTTCTATTCTTAATATAATATCCAGATGGATGCCACTAAATGATGTCAATTCACACCCTTTCTTTGCTCAGAATCCTCCAGTGGTTTCATTCATCACTCAGATTTATCCCCTACTATTCCTTTTCTCACTCAATCCTCTCCATGTGGCACTGCCTTAGCTGCTGTTTCTTCATGAATAACTTTGCATCAGCAGTTCCCTCTGCTTGAGAGACTCTTACACAGAAACCTACATAGGTCATTCTCTCACTGCTTTCCTGTTTTTACTTGGTGAGTTTTCCCCTGACCTCCTTACCTGAAATTGCCATTCAAACCCCAACCTACCACATCATTTCCTATCACATTCACTTAATACCTTTTCTCCATTGCATTTGTTACTATCTAAATGATTCTTTGTATTTTTTTCAGCTGTTGGCTTCCCTCTAAAATTAATATCCATGAAGTCAGGAGTTTTTTTACTGTGTATTTCAGTCACTGCTCAAATTTGAGTGCCTGGCATACATGACTGATTGAATGAATGAACTGGTGAATGAACAGCTAGAAAACTGACATTTCTATATAATATGAAGTTTAATGACTTATTCTCTCTAGGCATGTCTGGCAAGCAAATTTACGTGAAATTCCAGTGTATATTCATTATGTCCTGGGAAGCTTAAGATAGTGATTTGATAATGTCAGATTTACATCAAAACAACCGGGGGGTTGGGAATTGTATAGGGAATATAACTAAAATGAAAATGCATACATTATGCAAAAATGAAAAATGATGTAAGAATTATATAAAATAATTTATAAAAAAGTACTGATACCAAGATTGAATGCATGGAAATGCCCATAAACTTTTCCAAAAGATAAAATTCTACCTTTACACTATGTGCCCAATTACACTTGCAGAGCATTATGTCTAATACATGTATATATCCCTAACTATCTTTTGAAGATCCTCAAACTGAAAGGAGTAAATTAGAACAAAACAATCTGACATTTGCCTCTGACATTCAGAGTCCTAATTTCCCTATAAAGAACTTTACCTCTGTCAGATTCATCAGCTTCCTCGGCAGCATTGGATATTTCAAAACAACCTATTATGAGTGTGATCACACTAGTGAAACCAAGTAGTTTCACGACTCATCTTGACATAAGTAGTGTCATGTCATGGCTACTTGACATTCTTGATATGTCTGCTTCTGCAAGTGTAGCTCCTGAAGCTTTCAAAGTGAATGCCAAAAGCCAATTAGTGATGAGAGCAATGTGATACCTGTACAAACACATTTTTGATAGAAAATGGAAGATTCCCAACTTATTTTCATATTTCCTAATAGGATTGATTGCAACAGCTCTCAGCAGCTAAAATTCTTAGCTTTTTTCCAAAGCAAAGCTTGGCAATGAATAACCTCTAACTAGGTTCCCGTAGTGAAACACATTCAGCAAGTGGTATTTTGAATAGAAAAAGTTATACTCAGGGGCCTCCCTGGTGGCACAAGGAGTTAAGTCTTGGGGACCGCTCTGGTGGCGGAAGGGGTTCGCCACAGTACTATGAAGCTATCGCAGCCTCTGCAGCATGAGTTCCATCTCTGGCCAGGGAGCTGCCCACATGGCACAGCAGACCTCTCCTGCCTCGCCCACTATTCCCCTCAGCAGTGTATTTCAGTCAGTCTGCCTATTCTGCTCCCCACTTGTCCCTGGTGAATCCTCTCACCCTCTACACCTCTTGTCTGTACTCCAGTTCTTGTATGCATAAATAAATCTTAAAAAACAACAACAACAAGGAGTTAAGTCTTAGCACTATGAAGCTATAGGCAGCCAATGCGGCAGGAGTTCAATCCCTGGCCAGGGAGCTAATCCACATGGTGCAGCAAACCTCTCCTATCTTGCCCACTGCTTCCCTCAGGAGTATATTTCAGTCATTCTGCCTGTTCTGTACCCTACTCTGTCTCTGGTGAATCCTCTCACTCACACACCCCAGCACCTCTGGCCTACACCCCTGTTCTTGTATGGATAACATAAATCTTAAAAAAAAAAGAAAAAAGAAAAAGGTCATACTCAGTTATTCTCACCTACATTGATTCTAAATAAGACAAGAAAGGTTACTTATTCAGCCAGCTACCACTATCGGTGACTGGATCTTAATCCTGCTGGGGGAATCTCTGCATTGTAGGACACACCCATTAGAGATCTCCAACTTCAAGGATGAGGGAGTATTTAGACAGTGGAGTATTTAGACAGTGATTATTGCTAGCAGTTGGCTGAGGATTGTTCCTAAAAGGCTTGCCTGACATACAGATGTGCAAAGTGAACTTCATTAGTGAAAAGAAGCCACAGAAAAGACTTTGTACATCATGTTGACTGTTAGAAATCAGGTGGCATGGATGTTAGAGTAATGTACTAAAGAGATATGAGCAGAGCACTCACTGCATACACTCCAGGATTGGGAGGTAAATGTGTTCAAGAGGAGGTATCTCCTGATGTGATTTCTTGTGAGAAATGACATAGAAACATATTCTAGGATGAGGAAACTCAGAATATGGTTGTGCCATTGAGGCCAGAGTCTGGGAGTGGAACGAGATCATATTAGAGAGGGTATACAAGAATTGCATAATGAAGTGCAGGAATATTTGTGTTTATTTTCATCACTGTTTGGTCCATGTTTATATCCCCCATGCTTAGAAACAACACAGAGTAATATGTTCAATGCATATTTGTTAAATGAATGATTATATTTCTCTCATTCTACAATTTTCACATTCCCTAATCCTTTCTCCAAACACATTTGCATTACTTCTTTTTGGATGACTGGAATAGCTACTCACACATCAGTATAATTCACTTTATCTTTTTGTCGTGACTTTGGACTGCACTGCAAAATTTCTATTTTTCTAATTTCCTTTCATTCCTTCCTCTCTGTTGCCGTTGTCAATATCATGATACTCAGCTTCACTCTCGCATGCTTTCTGATTGCTAAATCTGTCTCCAATTCCTCTTCCCTAAACTCTTTTATAAAGTCTGGGTAGGCTCTTTCCCCCAAGGGATACTGATTTTCTTTTATTATTTCTATTCACAATAAGTAGCAATAATTATTAAGCTTAATGCCAGAAGCTATGTTAAGTCCACCCCCAACTTTTATATTCCCTCCCCAGTCTGTGAAAATTTAGTGGGTATGGAGAAGGAGTTAAAGTAGTGACTTAGTGGGTCTCCCCTGGTGGCGCAGAGGTTGAGCGCTGGATTGCGAAGCTGCCCACAGCCTCTGCAGTGCGCGGGTTCGATCCCTGGCTGCTCCCCGGCCACTGGAGGAGGGTCCCGCATGTCGCGCAGACCTCTCCTGCCACCACTGCTCCCCTCAGCAGTGTGCTTCGGTCCTTCTGCCTGCTCTGCTCCCTGCTCTGGCTCTGGTGAATTCTCTCACCCTCCCACGCTTCTGACTGTACCCAGTGCTTGTATAAATAAACAAACAAATAAATAAATAAATCTTAAAAAAAAAAAGTAGTGACTTAGTGACGTCTCTCTCTCTCTCTCTCTCTCTCTCTCTCTCTCTCATTATAAAGAGACAGACACACCTATGGGGAAAGAAAGTGACCGGGTTTTCCTTCCTGCAAGTATGTTGATAAAGTACCTTCTGGTAAATAAAGTGATGATACCTACTGCAAAATCTCTTCTTACCTATAGAATGCTCTTAGCAAAATGTCCCCATTTAATTTGTTTATGGGAGACCTAGAATTGTAGATTTTTGAAGGATAGCTCCCTGAAAAATGTTACATAACCCCCATCAGAGTCTGGTTATAAAACACAGATGAATCATGACTTAAAATCCCATCAGATAAGGTGATTTACCTTTATAGAAACTTCATCTATTACTCTGGGCTGTGATTTATGTCTGGCACAGCACAGAAAGGCCTGAGGAAGCTAAGACAATGTCCTAGATGTCTCTTTCTTGTCTATGTATCTTATTGCTTGTATCCTTAAAACTATTTCTAAAATTTGAAACCATATATATATATATATATATATATATGCTGTCTAATGCCATGTATCTTGTTTAAATCTGATCCACTATGATAGCTTAGGACACATTAATAATACCCGCATTTCCCTCAAATTTCAGTAACAAGTGAGATACGGACAGAAGAGTGTGACAGAAATGTTATAGAATGCCCTTATCTCACTGGCAGTGGACCTTATTGTGCTCATTTCCCTGGACTATACTGTGGACATCTAGGTTTTCCTCTACAGCTCTGACATAGCCACACAAAGCCCAGTTTACGTGAATGGTCACATCACAGGATTTTGATCTGACAACCCAGAGAGTTAGTCTCCATGTTACTGACACAGCCCTTCCACTATCACCATGTCTTACTTCGTTCTCAGTCTTTTGCTATCCATTGGATCCTTCATCCAAAACTACACCTTTATCCTAATTTCATTTGAGCTACCCTCTTCTGACTGTCATCCTCAGTGGCAGGTAGTGATCCTGTCATTCAACGCTAAAGGCTGCCAGGGTCTGGACAAGGCTCTCTATGCAATCCTATTTCCCACAAGCACCTAACATATTCAATCTGTACACATCTCTTCTGTCTCCTGCCCTGGATAGCTAGGTCTGGAATTTAGAACTGAAAAACTGTAGAGTAATTAAGACAACTTTTATAGAATATTTTATTTCACAAATGTGAAAGTGTGGTTCAAGAAATGTACAGTTTCTCAAACCAGCACCTACTATTTGCTCTTACAAAAAAAGAAAATGAGATGCTATTTTTGACGTGTTTTTTTTTTTTTGAAATTATCCATCTACCTGTACTATATCCTTCAAACCTGACCTGAAGTCTCATCATCACATAACTGTTCCTATTTCTCCCATTTTTAATTCTTACTTGTATGTAGCTATTCGCACAGAGCTTAAACTATAATTAGTCTCTAATTATTTGTGTGTGGTTTTTCTTTCTCCTTGAGGGCAGACAAAATTTCCTGTACTTCTATGATAATTCCCATTTCAGTTACTAAAATATCAGTTACATTATAAAGAAAAAACTTACCTTTTATAAAATGTATTTTCCATTTTATTATACCATTTCCTTTAAAATAAAGGATTATGATATGACTATAGGTTAATCATACATTTAAATGCATAAACATTTTCTTAAAAGCTCCCAGTTGGTTTTTTATTCTTTTTTCTTCTCAGGGAAATTTCTGATTCTTGTATAAGATAAAATAAGGAGTCATTAACATAAATGAATGCATTATGCCCTGATAATCTTTGCATTTCAGCATGATGCTAATTAGCAATCCTGAAATTACGAAATGATTGGCATACTAGGGTTCACTATTTGACTTGTACTTTTCTGTGCTGAGAAAAAAAATACATACACAATACACCCCAGTGCTGACTAATGAAAACTATAAGCAAGTCAGTACATTCATAATTTGAATGAACAGTTATTACCAAAACTCATTATCTCAAAAGGGAGAGTGATATATGATTAAGTATCTTAAATGATCAGGTAATGAAAGCACAAATTTGTACATTATACCTATAATTTAATTTATATTATCTGTAATGGCCAACCCTAAATATGACATTTAAACACCTAAGTTTTTTTCTGTGTTGATTGGCAAAATATATCGCTAAAATTAGACATATAATAATGATAACAATTTTTTAAAGACACATGGGTCAGTTACTAGGCTTGATGCTTCATATATATCTTAAATCCTTCTAACATCTCTGTGAAAGAGATAACAAAATGGAAAAATGGGCCCTCATAGGCTAGGTAATTTCACAATGCATACCTTGCTTAATGAGCTGAGAGATGAGTGTGTTATTCTGCATTGTTATACCTGTGTTGTATTTTTCAAAAAAAATTCCTACATCTTAGAGATAATATGATCTATGATGAGATTAAAGCAGATGATGGATGTGAATGAATCTACCACAGTGAAAGTAAAAGATATTTAGGACATTCCTGACCTTCGCTTTGTCCTATAATCCTATTCTTCATTGTCATCCCCAGGGCATAGACTGCAAACCTGCTAGAAAAACAGAATTTAAAGTCTCCAGACCTGAGATAGAATATGCATTTCAAGCAGATTGTCAGGCAGTCACCAATCGCCACCCCACCCCCCCAACACTGTGAGTATAGATGGGGATGGGGGGAACTAAGTTGTTGAACTAACAACTCACAGAACTAAGTTGTCTATGGCCTTGTGTCGGGCCTTATGGAAATGATTAAACAATTATCTCTCTTCATGAATCTATCTATATTAAACAGTACTCCTGTCTTCAAAGTCTAAGTGTATCAACTAACTCTTCTAAGATGAAAAATAAAGCACAAACTATGAACCAAAGTATGTACAGCAAAGGAAAGAAAAACTTCAAAGCCTTAGGATGTGAAAGCAGTGGAATTCAGGGGTATATGACTACATTTCTCCTTTACCCACTAAGATCAAAGAATTTATTTTCACTTGTCAATGCATTTTAATTCTGGGTGTGTTTACCACTGCAGCTCTACAGCTTGTAAACAGAATTTTTAGAATTATACTGATGACAAAGTAGTGACAAGAAAATTCCAGGATCCATAAAGTGTAGCAAACTGTGATTTAACTGGTATAGAGTTAATTTTGAATGTAATTAGGAATAGTAAATTAAAGAAAGAAGTTAAATTAACCTCACAAAAATTACCAACAAAAAATAAGCTGATTTACACTCAGAAGAGTGTTGGCAAATGATTATAAATTTTGCCAAAAGAATAGCAATTTAAGATACAAAATTATTGGCTTGGGAAGATTCTTCTTTGTTTGAATTTTTTTAATTGAGACAATACTGTTTTACAACAATGTATATGATTCAGAGGTACATGATCACACCTTCAAGTGCATGCCACACCATACCATACCACACGTGCCACACCACAACCACCACTAAGGTACCCATCTTGGTTAGAGAAAACATCTTTGTTACTCTCTTTCACTCTCATTTTATTATTTTCCCTTGAAATCAGACTTTGAATCTGGATCTGGATCTAAGCACCTTTCAATATAGAACTGCTGAATTTGTTTACAACCTATACTCCTATATACTATTCACTGACACCCCCAAATTACCTTGTACATCAACTAAGCAACATTTCAAGCCATGATATGATGGCATTGTTTATCAGTCTGGTAAGTTACTTTATCTCTGTCATCACTTTGATATGTACAGAAAAGCTTTTGCAACAAATTAAATATTTTGCTACATTTTAACTATATAATCAGAAAAATCAAAGTTCTGTTCACAATAATTATACCAAATGTCATGCATTTGCAATGAAAACAAAATAGAACCAAGAGTTGATTTGACTTCAGCATAGTCACTGTATGTTTAAATATGAGGAAAGAGAACCAAAGTAGAGAACACGTGCGGAATACAGAACATAAAATGTCAAAGACGTCCCAGAACATGACAAGTTTGTCAGAGGTCTTAAATAGATAGATGAGGGAAATGTGAACCCTTGGTATAGTTTTATCACCTCCTACTTGATACATTATTGAACTCTGTAGTTAGCTTGCCATCATTTGCCCACTTTCCTTTTGTCTTATGCATTACGGATATAGAGTGGATGCACGCATCTCAGTACCCTCTGCACTTGCATCATGACAAAACAGAGAAGTTTTACCAACAGGTTACAGTCTAAACAATTTTCTTTGTTTATGTAAGAACAATGAACTATATTCATGAAATATCAGCTTTCTCTGAGAGCAACTATGTATATTTATTGATATATAGAAATTACTTCATGGAGTCATATCAGGTAGATTAGAAGAAAATGATCCAGTAAAAGATGAGCCACTAAGAGTTTCTATGTGCCAGAAACTGTGCTAATCTCTTTAACAAGAATCTATTCATGTTAGGCCCCCTGTACACCAAGAAGAAGGTACCAGTGCTTCACAGTTAAGGCAGAAAAGGTATGGAGGGTTTACATCACCTCCCTCAGGACACTTGAAAGCTGCCAGAACCAAGCTTTTGCAAACTTTCCCGTACACTTGTAGAAGATGGTGAAAGTATTTTTCATGCATTATCTAATTTAATCCTTACTTTAACTTTATGATCTTTTATCTTAGATTCACATGCACAAAATTAATGACATAATTTTCACCCCCACACCAATTTTAGTCTTTATTTGGTGTGTGTGTGTGTGTGTGCATGTGTGTGTGTGTGTGTGTGTGTGTGTAATTTCACTTCTCTCCATCTCACCTCCATTATCTATTTCAGGCAGCCATCAGCTCATAATAGTCTTTCTAACCTACCTATTTTCTTCTACTCTTGTACTTTTCCAGCCTTCACAGAAGTCAAAGTGATGACACCAGAAAGCATAGCCATAATAGGAAATCAGTTTTAAACTCTTTCTTCTAGAAGTTGAAGGACAGGAAAGAAATCAGGACATTGTATAAGGAATTTTAGCTGCAGAGGCAATTTTGCTATTGTTTCTCTCTCCATCACATCCACAGAGTGGATCCCTATGTCTACAACTTTGTGACCTTTATTTTTACTTTTAGCATAAAAAACGGTGTTGGGATCCTATATCCTGGAACCAGGCTGCTGGGTTTAAATCCTAAACAGTGATACTTAAATGATATAATCTTGGGTAAGTTATTTAACTGTGCCTCAGTTTTCTCTCTATAAAATGCAGAACATACTCAATTCTAACATCCCATAGTTGTTACAGGGGTTAAAAGGGTTAATAGAGGTAAAAGCTCTTAAAATCATGCTTTTGCACATAATAAGAGCTATATGTGTTAGTTCTGTTATTAGGGAGTGGGACAATTTGGGTAATTTTCAAGTCAAGGATAAATTTTTAATTTAGTAATTATAAATGTTCTACCCCATATAATTAAACTAGGTTTCCAATTTTGTTCAACTGTAAGATCTTCTTGTCAGCTAATGCTACTATCTCTCCTTTAGGGTCAAAGGGAAGGGAAAAAAAGGTAATAAGAGTATGAAAGTTCTTACTTCTCAGGAATTATTATAAGATGACTTGCCTATTTCTGAAGCTAACAGAATTTTAAAGTTTACTTTCCCATATGGGATTCTTTTGTGAGTTCTCAGTAGATATTACTAGGGGAAACTGAGTACCCTGAGAAATTCTATTGTGCACTCTGAGGCAAAAGCAATAGATTTTCCTATAGTCTTTTTCAGCTCAGCAAACCTTGGTTTTTCTGTCATTCCACCCACCTCTTGTAAACACCTCACCTCTCTAGTCAGTATCCTAGGTGAGATTTACCACAGATTCAGGATCCCTCTCTCATTACATCAAACCTCATTGAGTAGTTGTTAACAGACTCATACAGAGAGCTGGAGGTAAAACTCCTTCTCTGTTCACCTGTGAGATCTATTATTTATCATATCATACAATTTGTGATATTTTGCTATCATTTAATACTTTTTTTTTGACCAGTTACTAGAACGAACTGAGAGGGAAAAGGTGCAAGAAGAACATCACTTTACACCTTTTCACAATTTCCTCTTTAAATAAATTTCTTCTTCTGTGATGGATGAGATTTCAATCAAATTGCATGACTTTTCAAATTACTTCATGGAATTAAAATACCATGTCTAGTCTAGTCTAACATAAATGCTATGATATGTCATCCATTTTAAGCATCTCTTCCAGTTTGACTTTAAATGGACCAGACAAGAAGCTGTTGGCTCTTTCTCTCTTTCCCTGTAGTGAATCTTTGTACTCCACACTAGTTGTGACTACTCTGGTGTGATAGAGAAGCAGTGAGGAGCAGAGAAAAGTTAAATGAAAGGTGATACTAGCAGAATCAATCTCTGATTACCCTTTAAAATTCTGGAAAAGATGGTCACCACCCCAGTTTGGGAAATAAGGCTACTTCCTGACTACTCTCTTTAGTCATCTAGCAGGTATGACACAATATGTCATTATTGCTTTGATTTGCAATTCCCTGAAGAACAGTGGTGATGAGCAATTTTATTTCCTTACAATCAATTTTAAGACAATAATCAGTATAGTGAAGTGGCTGGCTACAAAATCGATACACAAAAGTCTACTGCATATCTATACACAATGAACGATATGAGAAAGAAATTTAGAAAACAATTCAACTTACAGTCACAGCAAAAGAATTAAGTACCTAGCAATAAACTTAATAAAGACGTGAAAGACCTGTACAATGAAAATAATTTTCAAAAAGTAGAAAACAGAAGGAATTAAAAAGATATTCCCTTTTCATAGATTGGGATAATTAACATTGTGGAAATGGCCATCTTACCCAAAGCAATACACTATGATTCAATGCAATTTCCATCATAATTCAATGGCATTCTTTAAAGAAACAAGAGCAAACTTTACTGAAATGTACATGGAACCACACAAAATCCCTAATAACCAAAGCTTTCCTATAACTGCAGCTTGAGTGAGAAACCCTAGTCCAGAAGCATCCAGTCAAACCATTCCTGGATCATGGAGCCACAGAGATGGTGAGGAAAAGCTAATAATTTCTGGGTTTTTTTAGGCAACTAAGTTTTGGAATAATTTCCTGGACAGCATTAGTCCATGGGTGAATCGACTGAAGATTTATAAACAGTTGAGACAATAGACATTGAAGCAGAGAATATCATCATCCTATTTTCATGTTAGAAAAATATCTCTGGCTATGCTGTGTAGAAAGATTCCGGAAAGGCAAAATGGGAGGTAAGGGGACTATTTCAGTACAACAGGAGAAAGGCAGTGATGCCCCATACTAAGGTAAATGATAATACTACATTACTCTTCAATGTTACATTTTCACTTACTGATAATTTAAAATTAAAATACAGATTATTTCTGGAAAATTTTTAGACTTTAAAAGATTTAGAAAATCTTTTTAAAAATTGTTTTCTTCTTTCTTCTTTAATTCAACACATAATGCACATCATGGAGTTCTAGAAGTGCAAGTAAGTTAATAGTTTCATTCACTCTACCATCATCTCACAAACCTCTGCCAAGTGAAATATTCTGGCTTTTATGCCTGCTGTAATTGACATCAGCTACTCAGAGGACTCTGACAAAGCCCCCTGAAAGTGCTATCCCTCGTGATCCTGCCGCCTCAGCACTACAATGTCTTTAGAAATCTCTGCTGTGGTAGTGCACACCACCACTCAGCAGCAATTTCCAAAATGATACACTCTACTTTTGTGGGGGCGGAGGGGCTGTCCAAAGCAGATGCAACCCAATTTCCCAAAGCACAAGAAACTAAAGTGGGTCTTGTCTCTTTATTTTCCCTACAATTATCTGTACAGCTTGATATACAGTCCCAAGTCACTTCTCTTTATGGCAGGGATCTGTTTTCCATGACTGCCAACGTTTATGGGATTTGCATAAATCCAGTAATTTTTTTTTTCAAGATTTATTCACACAAGAACCGGGGCACAGGCCAGATGCGCGGTAGGGTGAGAGGATTCACCAGAGACAGAGCAGGGAACAGAACAGGCAGACTGACAAAACACACTGCTGAGGGGAGTTTGGGTGAGACAGGAGAGGTCTGCTTGCCATGTGGGTTGTGAGGCTGCGGATAGCTTCACAGTGCTGTGCTCAACCGCCTGCACCACCAGGGAGGCCCTCCAGTAATTTTTTTAGAAAGCAAAGATGGTTTTATTGGGAACTTGCTTAATGCTTTTTACAAAGTTACCAAACACCTCACTCTGACTGTATCCTCTTCATATTTAGATGACAGTTCTAAGATGCTTAAATTCTGTTTCAAAAGACTAGATAAAAATCTGTTTACTGTGTTAAAGGAGTTTAAAAGTGAAGTGGGAGACTAGAGGATGATCTATATGTCAAAAAGTCCCTTACTGAGAGTTTTGCCTAAAAAAGAGGAACATTTTTTCACTGTTATAAATGCAGAAATCTTCCAAACCCAAATATACAAATCTCTTTTACTCTATTTTCATGCCTATAATTCCACATACCCAATTCCACATACACGCCCCTGTATGCTTTTCCCACTCTCTCTCTGAAAATGTATCATACGATAATAAATAAATAAATAAATAAATAAATAAAAATAAGTTAGCAGTTACCTCACTCAAATGCCTCCTTTTCACAGTGTCCTGACTAATATGGCACAACTTAGTGGCAATGCTAAGTCTATCATTTGCATTGCCTATATTTTTTCAAAACTTGTTTCAAATCCTGTTGTACCACAATAGGTCAGGTCATCAATACCTCTTGTCTGGTTCAACCCACCATTTCCTTACCACGATTCATAGCCAAGTTCAATTCACTGACCTGTTACTAGTAGAGACCCCTATTTAATATGGAAACCTGAATGTCACTCCTTCTTAATACTTTTTGGTAACTCAAGATAAAGTTCAAATTCACGGAAGTGGCTTTAAAGTATCTCCTATTTTTTTATATCCAAATTATTCAGTTTTTAAAATTTTCCTCCACTTTGAAAATGAATCGCTCTGTGGGTTAACATTTATCAAATGCTTACTGCAGCAAATGGTGAACTTAAAGCCATGGTACTCTTCCAGCTAAGTTCTTTCTAGAACTCCTGGAGAAGGGAGCTCAGCAGAGTGGCTGAGAAAGTGAGCTGTGATGTCACTCTGTCTCGGCTCCAGTATAGGCTCAAACTTTTATTGGCTCTTACTTTTATCTTCTATTTGCCCTGGTAACCACCTGCTGAAGGGGTGAAACAAAATAATGCAGGTAAAGCCTGACAAAAAGTAAACATTTGATAACATTAGCTATTAATTCTTCTTGCAACTCTATGGGGAAGTTACTTTTCTTTCAAGATTTATTTATAAAAGAACTGGGGTACAGGCCAGAAGCACGAGAGGGTGAGAGGATACACCAGAGACAGAGCGGGGAGCAGAACAGGCAGACGGACCGAAAGCACTGCTGAGGGGAGCAGCGGGCGAGTCAGGAGAGGTCTGCCGCGCCATGTGGGTATCTCCCTGGCCAGCAGGAAATTGAACCCGCGCTGTAGAGGCTGCTCCACAGTGCTGCACTCAACCCATTGCACCACCAGGGAAGTTACTTTTATTATCTCTATTTTATACTTGAGAAAATTATCGAGGAGACTATTTCATTTCAAAATCTCAAGAACCAAGGCTATATAACTTAGATATATTGTTATTTGTCTGGCAAAATTTAATGTTCTCTGATGAGACATAATTATCCTGCTGATGGCAGTGCCCCAATGAATAAACCAAGTAGATGCACACAGGACAGACACTGAGAGTAGCTACAGGAAGAAGAGGCCAGGGCATGCTTTTCTTTCTTTTGTTGTTTTGTCTGATTTTAGTCCTGATTTTATATCTAGGAGGACATTCTCAAAAACTTTAACTTTGTTCTTCAGAGAAGCAGATGCTGAGTCAAAGTTAAGAGTACAAAATATCTTGGAAAGTGAGATCTGTGAAGAAACGGGAGAAAGCAGGGTTGGGCAGGAGGGACTGCCAGATGGCAATGAAGATCTGACAAAGTCTCTGCCAGTCTAACTGGGAGACTCAGATCAAAGACTTCCCATCAGACAAGTCCCACAATGAAAGGAAGTGACTAGGTGTTCTCACCGCATTCTGGCTTAGTAACTGACTGAAGCTGGTCTCACAAAAATATGGCTTCAAGTTAAGATAAGGTGGACCTGAAGGAGTTAACAGATGGTACTCATAGTTGGGCAATGAGATATTTCTTGAAGGGGGAGCTGATCTGAACATTGCTGTAGGGCCTGCCAGAGATGGAAAGAGACTCCATTTGCTAGCAAAAAGCAAGCATAAAAGACTAGATTTCGATCAAGATGTTTTTATCCTGGAGTTCCATATGGAATTAGGCAATCTATAAAAAATAGGGGGGAATTCTAGTAGATGCTAGATTCAATTTAGTTTTAACAAAATCTTTTAAATGTTTGGTGCTTGTTCAGCAGTGGAGAATTAAGAGGAGTGTCTAATGATAATACTGGGGTCAGAATATTAAAATGGGAATAATAGTATTAGAAAACAAGATGGTGAAGTCCCTTATAATCTGAAAAAGAAAAAAAAAAAACTATCAGTCAAGATAGTTTAGGTTGTGTTTCAGTAACAAATATCTCCAAAATGTCATTGACTCATACTACAAAGCTTCATTTCTCACTCATCACACGTGTCCCATTCCTAGTTGCCTGCAGCTTTGTCATGTCATTTTCTTTTAGAACACAATATATATGCCATTATAGCAGAGGGAAACAGAGAGAAAGTAAGAGTGTGTGCCAACTCTTAAAAGTTTCTGCCAGGAAATAGCAGCCTTTGCTTCCATTCACATTTCACTGACAAAAACATATCCTAATGGGACACCCACGTACAACTTTGTCGACAGGTATAATCTTCCCATGGGTGCAGGACATACAGGTGAACACAACACAATCCAGGACAAAACCCAGGCAGTAGCCCCTCTCAGAGGGTCTGGGTGCCAGCACAACTGTCAGGTTTTTATGTCCTGTGAGAAGTTTTATTTAGGGCCAATTTTATTTTATTTTATTTTTAAGATTTATTTTATTTATACAAGAGCCAGGATACAGGCTAGCCAGATGCCGGGAGGGTGAGAGGATTCACCAGAGATAGAGTGGGGAACATAACAGGCAGAGGTCTGCCTCCCCATGTGGGTTGCTCCGAGGCTGGCAGGGATCAAATAGGGCCAATTTTATTTAGGACAATTTTAAATATTTTTGATTTATATCAACTGAGAAAACAGATCTTTCCAAGGAACAATCAAAAGAAAATTCATTGAGATTTTTGTCAGTTGTTCTTTCCTGCAATTCAATAAAATGGAACAAGTTGAAATTTTAGCATCTGTGTGCTCTAGATTGATATTTATATCTCAGAAATATCATTATGTGATGAAATAATCTTAGAAGTTAAAAGGACTATACTAGGGTCTATACAAAAAATAAAGCAATATTAGGAGATATCCAAGAAACCCTCAATAAAAGGAAATAGTTTAAACACCTATAAAAGATGGCGAGAAAAGTGACTTCATATACGTATTTACATTCTTATCAATGGAAAACAATCCCACTTAAGAGGATGATGACAAAGAGAAGAGAAAATGAGGGTGTGGGAGTGACAGGAAGAGTAATGGAAAGAAATGCAGAGAAGAAGGGTGGCGATGATGGGCCATAAACATGGAACATTATGAAAGGAATGAGAAGCTACTAGAGCAAATGTGAGGGAGAACAGTAGTGCTGGGGTATTAATTACCAGCAGTCAGAGTGCTTAGGAAGAAGAAAAGCAGCATTAATAATAACTGCCAACATTTATTAATCACCTGCTGTGTACCCATACTATGCTTTGTACTTGATGTGCATCATCTCATTTAATCAACAGTTTCGAGGACTTTTACTATTTTACATGTTAAGATGCAAAATTACTTGCCCAACCAGGTAAGAAGGGAACAGTCAGACTAAGTTGTCACTCACTTAATTCAGTGACACCAGGTCCAGTATACTTAATCACTGCAGTACTTAATCCTCTGTGGAGCAGAACAGAGGCTGCCACTTCAACTCATTTTTCATGTTAAGTTTCATTTTCAAAGGGGAAATTTTGTGCTTGACTGATCTGAATTTGCATCAAGCCATCACGATGCTCCATTCTATCAGATAGGGAAATGCTAGGTTAGAATGTGTTAACAGCACTTTAGAATAACTATATTTAGTAAACTGCATCATGGCATTCTTGTTTAATGCCACTGCTTTTTGTTTTGTTTTGTTTTTAAATGTGCAGGTCACAGGATGGAAAGGTAATTCAGAAATAGGTCCATCTACAAAATACATGCAAGACTTGATCTTCATTGTGATACTGGGGAATCTGGTCTTAATTTTGGTTTTGCTCCAAATTCAGGGTGAATGTTAGCCTTTACCCTTTGCTCATCTTAGTACATCTCAATTTGTATGCTGATTCTATCAGTACTGATGTTCCTAACCACCCCCAACAGTTATGCCTCATTGCTTTAAGTTGCATGTGCCCAATGACTAAATTCATTGAGCATGAGAATTGATAAATTGCCCAATAAGACCTGTAAATGTTAAAGTTCAAAAGGAGTAAAACAAAATTGATATAAAATTCATATATATTCTAAGTTGACAGAAAAATAGTTGGCATTTTTCATTGTTTAAGTTCACTTAGAAATGCATGTCGGCATGTAAATTAGAGTTTAAACATTGATGATACTTTTATTACAATATCAAGAATGTAGTTATATGTTAAATAATGAATCTATGTGTTTTTAAAATTCAGATTCTGTAGTTTAAGATTTTCAGTACACATTCTTAAAAATATCTATTCCTTGAAAACTCATAGCTACTATTCACATCACCTAATTAGTCATCTAAGAAAATACAGTTTTCAAGATAAATGATCTTTAAGGAAACAGTAAGACATCACTCTTTCACAAAAAGCAATCTGACTTTTGTTTGGATACCAAATTCTGTAAATCAGTGTCTCTACCTGTCATCTTTTTTTTTTTTTAAATCATTTTATGTATTTTGAGCACAAATGCAAGTCAGTATCCAGCAGACATTCCATTAAATAACTCCAAGGTAATATTAATAAACATGCATAACTCAAATTATGTTAACACTTGAATCACTCAAAAAAGGTGCTGCAACAAATCCTTCTATGAAAAAAAATCATTACTGTATGTTTCTCATTTTAAAATTTTGTGTTACTTTGGAATAAAAATATTTAGATTTTTTGCTTATTATGACTCATTTCTGTCATATCTTTTTGGAGTAACACAACTCAAGTCATAACTGTCCTTATACTTGTTGAAAATTTATCTTGCCACTGTACCTTTAGGCAGCTTTGCTGGGCAGATCATTCCCCTAACTCTTTTTACCAACCACTTCAACCAACTCTTCAGATTGATTGATTGATTGATTAAATGTGAATGGGACCTAAAGTCAACTTTCAGGTGACTCAGCATTAGCTTTTTTCTTAAGATTGATTGATTTATGCATACAAGAACTGGGGTACAAGGCAGAGGTACAGGGACTGAGAGGATTCACCAGAGACAGAGTGGGGATCAGAGCATGCAGACTGACTAAAATACACTGCTGAGGGGAGCAGCAGAGACAGGAGAGGTCTCCTGAGCCATGTGGGTAGCTCCCTGGCCAGCTGGTGATCAAACTCGTGCTGCAGTGGCCTGGGATAGCTTCACAATGCTGTGCTTATTAACCCTTTGTACCACCCAGGAGGCCTCACCTCTTCAAAATTTCTGTCACTTCATCCTCTATCTTGGACTCTCATAGTCTTGAAATATCTTTCATAGCACTGTTAGAGCTGCAATTTTGCATGAAAGAGCTATTTAAACATGTATTATCCCCTCCATAAGGATAGGTAATATATCTGTTTTGCATACTGTTTTATTCAGTCACTTTGCAGAATACAGGGAACATTGTACATTATCAGTAAATATATTTTACATAAGATGCTTATTTTAAATTAAATAAGTTGCTTATTAATGACTTCAGGTAACATAGAACTTTTAAAAGATATACTTATTGATGTTATAAGAGACCAGAGGGGTCATATGGACTTGGCAGTTTAATAAGTTAATTGTTGAAATATAGGTAAGTAAAATGTTAACAATTTTTTCAACACATAATATTGTAGTAAGTTTAACATAATGAACCAATCTAATTCACTTTAAATGAAATTAGTTTTGTTCTAATATGTGAATCATTATAAAAACTAAGTATAAAATAAGTACTGGAATGGTTTTCAAAGAAAAGACATACTGTCATTTATTTTTCTGGTTTTGGAGAATATTGAAATTATCCTTGGCTTTTTATTCTATGATCTAAATTTAATTAGAAATCTTCCACATTCCTTTGTATGCTGTCGTCTTTAGTATAAGCTAAAAAAATTATATCTTATACCTTAACCATAAATATATACATACCACATAGCACACGTTAGTCACATATTTTAGGGATAGATCTGATGGTTATTTTGAGCATTATTAGCAAGCATATTTGGCTTAATTAATCCTTAATGAAATGCCAGTATTGACAGGATAACTAAGCTTTTACATGCTTTTTTGTACTCTGCTAAGTTTCAATATGACAGTCAATGCTGACAACTTTTATCAACTGTCAATCCAATGCTGTCAGTCTAGAGTCAGGGAAAATCCTGTTTATGCACTTACAAGTACACAAAACTGAAAAAAGAAGCTATGGTTAGAATAGCACAGAATCCTTTCCTAGTTGCAAATTAGAATATTCTGAAATTTCTATAAGCTACATGTTAACTTTCAGATACTTATAAGAGAACAGAAATAGTTAATGACATTTTGTTCAAAGTTTAAGTAAATTTCTAACAAAAACTTTCCAAAGGTTGTCATTATACACTTCCCTACTTTTTTCCAAATGTAACACTACAAAATATCAACTAAATCCTGAATATATCCCCTTGAGGGGGATAGGGTAATATGCACAAAAAAGCTAAAAGGCACCAGCTTCTACAGCTGAGATATAATTTTCATATATATATATATATATATATATATATATATATAGCCCTCACTCTTTAACTGAAAATAAGATGATTCAAGAATAAGATACATTTGAAAATGAAGAAAGAAAATATGTAGAAAATCATTCATTGATCTCAATAAACTATGTAGTAAATGGTATATTATCTTTCAATGCACACTTATATTTTAAATAGTAATTACTTCTTTAATTCAAATTTGCATTAGGTGATTTTCTGCCCAGGAAAGCTTTTATTGTCTTAATTCTATGAGTTTAACTTATTTTTTAATCAAAAGCTGTATTTTTAATTAAAAGTTCGGTATACTCTTTAAGTACAAAGAGGTTCTTCTCAGTATCACTAAAAGATCATGAGGTCACTGTTGGAATCCTCCATTTAGTTTGTAGCTTAAATGTTGACATCTCATACACAATCATATCTGATTTTTCATTCTTTGAGCCCAATGGGGGAAATATAATAGCATGCTTAATTTCTTATAGGCAGTGGAATCACATGACCAATACAAAAAACTCACAATAAATGTTTTCAAATCACACAGAAATAACCATCACCAAAAGTGCATATGACTGAATGGCTGTTTTATAAAAAGAAACTTGAGATTTAATTTGTATCTTCCAGAGGGTTATACCTGGTCTGGAAACAGACAAATAATACAACACGTAACAATCCTGATAGCTATTATTTCTTTAAATCTTGATCTCCTACAAAATAATATTTTATTTATCAAATTGCCTGCTATGCAAATGTCCAATAATTGTTTTTCTCATTGTGACTTTCTTTACTACACATAATTCCCTCAAAAATAAGCTAATGGGACTGTATCAAACTGAAGCTTCTTCCCAGTGAAAGAAACTGTCAGTAAATCATAAAGACACTCTACACAATGGTAGAAAATATTTGCAAAACATACATCTGATAAGGGGCTAATATCCCACATCTACAAAGAACTCCTAAATACCAGCACCTTTTATTTAAGAGACTCTCTTACTCTTTTTTATGATCATAGGTGCTTCATAATAAATTAGGCACTAATATGTACATATTTTATTCTGGACTTTCAATTCTGTTCAGTTGATCCATCTATTTTTGTGCTAATACAATGATGCTTTGTAGTAAAGTTAGGTGTCAGGTAATAAGATGCTTCCATTTCCCTCCTTTTCCCTCAGAGTTGAGTTTGCTATTCAATACCTTTTGTTGTTCCATATAAATTTCAATATTTTTTATTCAATTTCTTTGAAAAATATTACAGGGACTTTGATTAGATTCATAGACCATTTTAGGTATCTTAGTTATTTTGATTACATTGATTTTTCACAATCCATGAGTATGGGATATCTTTCCATCTCCTTATGTTTCCATTTAAGTTCTTTAATAATACCTTGTAGTTCTCCATTGTATAGGTCCTTTACCTCTTTAGTTAGGTTAATTCCAACGTCATTCATTCTTTTTGAAGCAATTATAAATGGAGTTGTTTTCTTGATTTATTTGCTTCTCAATCATTGTTTGTATACCAAAAAAGTTATGGAATTTTGTATATTAGTTTGTAAGCTGCCACTTTGCTGTATGCATGCATTGTTTCTAATAGATTTTTGGTGGAGTCTTAGGATTTTATATATATTTTATCATCTGCAAATACTGAAAGTTCCACTTCTTTTCTGAATGTGTTCCATTTATTTGCTGTTTTTATCTGATAACTCTGGGTAGAACCTCTAATACCACATTTAAAAAAAAAAAAAGTGATGATGAAATGTAAGTACTTCTAAGGATGAGAAGAGTGGCTCTTATGAGAAACATCCAAGATTATTAGAAAGAGCTGCACCAACAAAACCAAAAGAATCGGAAACCGGTATTTGAGAAGCTCATCCATTTGAAGGGAAAAGAGATGACCCTTTAAAACACAGAACATAGGCTTGGTTCCTGATGTCTTCCCATATTCCCATATTCTGGGCCTTGGTTTTCCATGGCTCATTTTGCCTTTTTTTTTTTTTTTTGTGGTACCCTCGCTGGAGGCCTGGGAACAAACTGGCACTGCAGAGGCTGCGGGCAGCCTCGCAGACCAGTGCTCAACCGCTGCACCACCAGGGGAGGCCCTCATTTTGCCTTTTTAATAATAAAAATATATGCTTTAATTTGCAGAGAAGAGATTTCTTCCTCAAAAACAAAATGTATCATAGAAATCATTCTGTGTCTTAGACTGAGACTAAGGCCCAATATAATGTACTGTTTTGACCTCTGGTGACACAAATGGCCTGAAATGGCCTAACTGAAAGCTGCCCTTCTCACTCTACCCAAATACATTTCCTATCAAAGGCACTAGGTAGAGTTTCACTTATCCCTAAGTCATGAATTTCAGTTATTTCTTAGCAATAAAATTATCGAACCATGCAAAATGTGCAAACCACATTTCCACTGGAAATCAGAGGTCATCCTACCTTCTTGATACTACAAACCTCTGCCTCCCATAGTTCTACTCATTCATTCTGTTCCAGAGAGCAACTTCCATATGACCCAGAATATCTCTGGGCTATAAGTTAATGTGATAATATGTGGATCCCCTCTAGTATTGGATGGGTGGCAGGTATTTGACCACCCCTATCACCCTAGTGAGAATTTCATTCTCTCCAATGGGAAGGGATAGAGTCAGTGGGGATTAGACCTTATGCATATGTGTCTGAAGACCATTTGCTTTCCTATGAGGGCCCTTTGATCGACACTCCCATTCCAGGTATTGTGTCCTTAGTATCTCAACTACTGACTGAAAACAAACAAAAATATTTCTAAAATTCTGTATCTCTAAAATAATCTTATAAAATTAAAAAATTTAATCCTAAATATCTTGGGGCCATGAAATTAAGGGATACAGTCATCCTACACAGGTAATTTTACAGATATTTTGATCGTAGTTAAAATGGCAACCATAAAATATTGGAATAATAGCAAATTCTGAAATAAGGTTAGAATGAGAGAATTAGAAAATGGGAAAATAAAGTTTTTCATAGATACTTTTAAAATGTATTTACAGTTTCAATGTGACCTGGTAAATATAAAAGAAACAAAGTGGCTGAGGCAAAATCACATTTGTTCTTTGTATTGGGGCCAGAAGTACAATTTAAAATCAAATTGTACTATTTATTTGGCTAGTTCACTTTCTGGAGTAGCAGATTTGCAGGAAGAAGCAAAACAAAAGGATAGAAATTTTCAATTATTATTTGGTTCTTGAAAACAGCAGTTCAAATTCTGAGACAAAACCAAAACCAAAACAAAACAAAAAACCAAAATTGTAAGTGAAGAATGCATCTTCTCAAAGTTTCCAGTAAAAGTAATTTTTGATGATTATAATGTATAGGCATTGTTAAGCAAACTTATGAATCTGTTTCATTTCACAGAATTTCAGGCTAAGATTAAATTGATCTATGATTAGCAACAGACTAGGAAGAAAAACACAAGAGAACTGACAATGAGTGAGACACCAAAAAGACTTGGTCTTAAAAAAAAAAAAAAAAAAAAGGAGAGTTTCTAGCATGAAACATGAGAGCTTCAATCTGAAGATATAGAAACAGGGTATGACAGGCAAGATTTTTGAGCTCTGGACAACTTTAGATTGCAATCATTTACAAAAACAATTATCATGTCCCATTGGCCCCAAGACGTAATCACCAAAGAACCAAATATGCAATCTCAGGGAATTAGATGAAATTTCAAACTATAACTACAAAGCTATAGAAACATGTCATTTTGACTGATAGTTATTACTATTGTTATAATCATTACGATCATTATTTAATTCTCCTTATTTATCTGAAAAACATATGTAAATTAAATTTGTTTAACATCTGTAACATGTCACAGGTAATAAATATGTATCTTTCAAGAAATTAACATGAATAACTTTAGAAAATAGGGCCATAATGAAAAATAATTTAAAAATCTATCAATTCACAAACAATGCACCCAACTGTTAAGTATTAAAGTTACTAATATTTTTATAGAATACACTGAGACTTTTTTTTTTAATAGTCACAAACACTTTAGCAATTGGTGATGGAATGAGTATTTCTCTTAAAGGTATGATTTCTTTCAAATGTTCTTTGTTTTGTAATAAATAGTTTAAATATAATATTAATCCAGGTCTGTTGCAATGTTTCAAAATATAATGAACTGCAAAAAGTAACTACTGTACTATCTAGCAAGAGCCATTGTTGACAATTGCTGCATAATTTCAAGATCTCCTGCTATGTGTATAGAATATATAAATGTCATGCCAATCTGTGCAAGAGCATAGTTTTGTATAAAGGTGAGGATGTAACTTTTTCAGCAATGTGTTATCCCCCCACACACACACACTGAACAATACTACAGCTTGACTACATCCTTCTTCAATGCTGCAATTTTCACTACATGGACATGTCATAATTTATTTCCAGGATCTTAATGACAAACATTTAGCTATCAAAACTTCTATTACAATACCTAGACCCAGTAACTACACATTGAAATGACCCTAAAAATTAATAAAAATTAGAAGTACATGCCTCTGACAATATAACAAACATTATAATGAGCATTTTAGGCTTAAGTAACTTGAAATGCAAAGTAAAAGTTTTTTTTGGGGGAAACCTTTAACATAAAAGTGTTCTAATTCTAGGACTTCAGCCTTCTATTTCTAAGATATCTTTTTAACATAATGATTGATCATTTCTATGGAGTTAGGAAAAAAACAGTTATGAAGATCATAAAAGGCTACCAAAGTCAGATGATTTTATGAGTGGGCTAGTATTTGGTTCCTTGCAGGATGAGAGGAGTTTGAACCCAGAGTAAAAGAGATCAACTTTTAATGAAAAAAAATCTATCTGAACATTATCAGTAAAGGTAAAAATTGGCAAAACTCTGTAATTCAAGAAAGAAGAGACTATGAAACAAGTTAGAGACATGACTATAATTGAAAAGCAATTATTTAAAGAGATTCCTATAGCAAGGTAGAGGAGGTCATGCATTAATTTTCAAACGCACTGATGTGCATCAAGAATTAAACATCCATGTAAATATGTTAAAGAAACTGGAAATATGATCAGAAACAGAGGATGAGGAGATGCAGACATGCATGCCAAAGACTAGTATTGACAGGCTAGAAATCAAAGCAATGAGGTGCAGTATATAGAGTTCTGACAGACTAGCAGTGGGCAGTCATTAAGACGACAAAAGGAATTAAAAAAATGGATCAGAAGAGTGACATGAGAAAAATAAATGTAGAGCTAGAAATTCTAAAAATAAAAGTCCCAACCTAAGAAGAGTTAATTAACAAACAGTAATGTTTAAAATTGTTTACAAAAGTAGATGAGAAAAGTTTGTGTTCTGTTGGGAGCAAATACATTTTAATTCTAATAAGGACATATGAGAAAAAAGGAATTCTAGATGAAGACACAGAATGATATTAACATGATAGACTTCTGGAAGAGAAAGAAAACCATTACTAAAATGAACAAAAGTGAAAATTATTCAATATTCAGAATTTTGTCTTGAGTCGTTTGCAACTTTCTAATAAGTCACTCCTTTCTATAGTCTTTTAATTGTCCTTCCTCATTACTCAGGTCTACTTCATAATTTTTAATTGCCCTTCCTCATTAGTCAGGTCTACTTCATAATTTTTCCTAAATGGAAAAGGCTTTATATGTCTACATGATTTTAGTCACTTAATAATAGTACTGCTGATATATAATAAATGTTTTGGGATAAATGGTGATAATATTTGGTTAGCAATAAGCCTAATCAAAACTGGTTTCTGGGCTTCCCTGGTAGCGCAAGGGGTTAAGTCTCAGCACTATGAAGCTATCAGTAGCCACTGCAGCACAAGTTCAATCCCTGGCCAGGGAGCTAACCCACATGGTGCAGCAGACCTCTCCTGTCTCAACTGCTACTTCCCTTAGCAGTGTATTTCAGTCAATCTGCCTGTTCTGCTCCCAACTCTGTCTCTGGGGAATCTTCGTATCCCACCCACACCTCTGGGCTACACCTCAGCTCTTATATGTATAAAAAAATAAATCTTAAAAAAAAAAAAAAGATGGTTCTAATCTTGGATCTGTACTCAATGTGCTATGATTATCCTCAATTTTCTAATCAGTGACACTAATGATGTCCTGTCTCTTCAGCTCACATCTGTTTAAATGAAGGTTTTACTGGGGTACAAAGAAAATCATCCTTTACCCCTCTGGGTTCTTTCAGGCTGGGAAATAATCAAAGAAGCATCATACAAATTAATAGGAGAAAAAGTCAAAAAGAAATTTAATAATAACTTGGATACCTCTAGATATATGGAAGACACCAAGTAAACTGAGGAACTTACTCACATGGCTTCAGGCCTCATCTTAAACAACCTGCTAAGGGGAGGGGACTCAATAAACAAAGACATGCTTTCTCCACTAAAAAGAGACAAGATTAGGTCTTCCTGGTACACAGAGACACCCTAAAGGCAGCTTCATTTACACTAGTAAATGTCTTTCACAAAAGGGTAACCTTTACCTAGCCTTCAGAGTCTCTCCCATGCAATAAATCTCTTGACAAAGACTTATTTGGGGGTGTAGACCTTTGCTCTCTCCAGTTCCCTGCTGAGTACATCTGGCATCCCTGCAAGCACCATGTCCACAATTGAGTATTCAGTTCAGTGAGGTACTAAATTTAAAGGCATCCAAATAAAAGGAATGTAACAATCTGACTGAATCATGGGGTTACCCAGATATTTCATTAAACATTATGTCTATGTTGTGTATGGTTGTGTTTCCAGACAAGATTCGCATTTGAATCAGTACATTCAGTAAAACAGATTGCCGTTCCCAGTTTGGGTGGAGATCATCTAATTCACTGAGGGGCCTGAATAGAACAAAAGACAAAGGAGGAGAAAATTCACCCTTTTGCCTGACTGGTTGAATTCATATATCGTCTTCTCCTGAGACTTCTGTCAGTCACAAACTGAGAACACACCATCAGCACCCCTGGTTCTTAGGTCTTTCAACTCAGACTAACCAACACCACCAGTTTTCTCTTAGCTTGGAAATGGCAGATCATGGGACTTCTTGGACCCTATAATCACACCAGCAAATCACCCATTACATATTTGAAAAGATGAATAAAGAAAGAAGTCCATGGAAATTATATGATATGGGAGATGCAGAAGCATCAGGGAAGAGAGAAACCAAACTTCCAGGAAAGAGGTGACAAAAAGTAGTTGCTCTTAAGTGCTGTCTTGGTTACTGTTCTAATCTCCACCCACATGGTATTTTTTTTTCCCCCCACAAGGTCTCTTGCCCTAAGAATCCTTTGAGGAATCTTTGAAATGAAAGGACGGCACTGGTCTACCATTTCCTAAACCTTTGTAAGTCACACACCAGCTCCAGAACAAATACCACAGCCAAGTTCCCAATGTCCTAAATTTCCCACATTTTCATTAAAGTGATTTTATTATTCACTTACAAACATTCCCTAGCTTTATCTTAAACAGTATCAGTCAAAACTGTTTCAATATAGCAATCAAATTTTTGGTTTCTTAAAATAAAAGCAAACTTATCAAAACGAAGACTATTCCATGGACCTATCTTAAAATTACTTTATGTAATTTTGGACTTCAGTGTGAAAATATAGGAGTTAATCATGCACAGTGTCAGTAAATTATTTTCATAGTTGTTTTTACCATTTAAGACCTCTGTAGTAACTATGTGGTGGTTTGCTGTTTTAGTATATGACCAAGGGGTATCAAGGGATTCCAAATTGTTAAAGGGTGCATGCTCTAAAAAGGATTCTGCCATCCACACAACACAAAGGCAAAGGAATCACACAGTGTGAAAGATTTTTAAAAGAATTGGCATACATAGATAAAGAGAGAAGAAAGGATTTCAAATACAAGTTTCCCAATAAAGCTCCCAAAATTATTCATCACCTTGTGGGTAAATTTTTAGCCAAACAGAATCAGCCAAGAGTGGGGCTACTAAGGCCTGAAAGCTTGCCACAAGTCTGAATTATCTTCTCATGGGAAAACACAAGAAAGGGTTTAGGCAGGTCCCAGAAAGCTAGGACAGAAAATTAAAAATGTACCACATAATAATTCACCATGAGGTCAGGATAAAAGCTGTCATTGTCTCTACCAAGGACCAGGATGAGCATCCCCACCTGTCTCTTGTAAGTCTCTTCTAAGTATCTCTACATGTCTATCTCTTCAAGTCTCCTTCCCAGCAGAATCAGGGTGTAAGCTGAACTAACTGCAGAAGCAAGAAGCAAGAGAGAGGCCTACCATATTATTGCCTTTTGTATTACAGCTCCACTGCTAGTTCTCAGAAGCTCTCCTATTCAGGAAGTCCAGTTCATGGCACACTGGAACTTGTAACCCAAGATGCTGCATGTAAGTAGGGGTGAGTAAAATGGCACCCCTCCTTCTTGGGGGTAACAGTAGGACTGGCTTCTGGAAACAACTGAAGACAACTCTCATCTCTTTTGGTTTATTGTGTGAGAATTACCTATATTTTTGTCTTACAATGACCAATTCTGCTTTCATTTTCTAATGGCCTTTATTTTGCTTCTGACTTAAGAATTTCTTAATTAATCCCTAAGTTCTAAAAGTGGTAAACACACTTAAAAACCAGAAATAAAGCAGAGAGAAGTTTTGTATTTATCCAGTTACAGAGGATAAATTAGTGCCCTATGACCAGTCTGCACTAGTTAGAAATTAGCATTGGAACATTAATGTAGATGCCATCCATATATGGAAAAGTATTTTTACTAGACACATAAAGCATACTAAATATTTTAACTCAAGGAGAAAACCTTGATTCTGAAAGAGCTAAAAAAAAAACAAACTTGAAAATTATCCTTTCAGGAAAAAAAAAATCACAAAAATTGCTTTAAAGCAAAATAAAATAACCCTCTCCTCAAATTCTAAATTAGAAGAGTGATAGAGTTTATGAGAAACATTACTGCTGTGATATAAAGATGATTATTAGTATTAATTCTTGAAAGTACTTAGCAATAATGAATTTGCTCCACACAACATCTGATTATCTGTTTCACAATCATTTAAGAATTAGAGAGAATATGTTTGCCAAATGTAAAGTAGAAGAAAAGAGTCTCATTTTCATAGATTTCTAGATCTAATCAAGCAGGAAGAAGCCAGATAAAATCAAATGTTAAGTAAAGGCTGTTTTTCTCTAATTGCACCCGGGAAAATCGAGTCACCAAAAGGCACAGTTACAGGAGGTGAGAATGAAAGGAGGGGGAACAAGTGGAGCTGGGAGCACAGTATTGGGAAGTAATGGTGTGCTAATGAGCTGCGACTTGGAATTAAGAAATTCAGTTTCTTTTCTTTCCAATAGAATATCCCTCATTTGGCTCAGGGGCTTTTTACTCCAATCTGAGAACTAAGAGGACTGTTTGAGGGATCATATTTCCCCACTTGAGTATTAGGGATATAAAGTTTGGGGAGTTTTTATTTTCATCTTCATTTATTTTTGTTCATATAAAAAGTCTCAATAGAACATCTATTTGGTAATGTCAAATGTTACAGAGTTTTGTGCTGAACTATTAGTTTTCTATTTGTGGATATTTCTGAAAATTCATTTTGAAAAATGAAGAAAGGATTCCTATAGACTTTTTATAGCTAAACTAAGATAAAAGATGTTTTTCTTAAAGGGATACCATAGTCAGAATGTCTGGCAACAAGAGCGATAATAAGAATTTGAAATTTTTACTCTTCTAGGCATCCATGGTAGCACAAGGGGTTAAGACGCAGCCTATGAAGCTATCTGCAGCCACTGGACCACGAGTTCAATCCCCCACCAGGGAGCTACCCACATGGTGCAGCAGACCTCTCCTGACTCACCCACTGCTCCCCTCAGCAGTGTATTTCAGTCAATCTGTCTGTTCTGTTCCCTTCTCTGTCTCTGGTGAATCCTCTCACTCCCCCACACCTCTGGCCTGTACCCCAGTTCTTGTATGCATAAATAAACAAATCTTTAAAAAAAAATTTTTAACTCTTCTATCCCAAGACTCAATATCTAATAGCCATCTAATATCAATATCTAGTAGCTTTGGTAATAACACTACTAATATGAATCACAGTTTTGTTTTTTCCAAAGAAAGCAAGATCAGGATTAAGGCAAACAGAATATATTCTCATAACATCTGTGATTTAAGAATACCATTGGGAAAGATTCCCAACTCAGCCTAAAAAACATGAAAATAAATCTCCACCCCCCAAAAAAAAATTAAAGGATGCTAATAATTTTTCTCAGCTGTTACTTCTAGATAAATAAATGTGCAATGCATAAGTATTTTTCAAACTTTAAAACAAGTGGCAAAATTTGCATCTTAACATAATAACAAAATATATGGGCTATTTTCCAAAAAGATTTTTTTTTACATACTACTACATTTCTCACAAAATTAATTGCATTAATTATGCAATGTGTTAATTATGCAATGTGCTACCCAAAAAGCTATCTTAAATATTAATTACATAAGAGTAAAATGAAAATATACCACTCTAAATATTTAATAGAAGTCAATCTGTAAACAAAATTGTGTTGCCTAGCTTTAATCAAGACATTACACACTAATTTTCCTTGGATGCTCATGATCATAATTATTGCATGCCTGGGTGAGTTCCTGAACTATTTTCATAGAATTTGTATGTGTCCTGATGTCTCCAGAACCAAAAGTACACGGATAAAAAAAGGTCACTATATCAATGCTAAAACATCTGAAAATTATCTAGAAATGGGTAAGATGTACTTAAAAATTGGATATTTAAATATGCTCAATTGTAGTTATATAAAATTAATTATTCACTATATACTTTATTGCACTCTGAAGCAGTTAATGATAGAATTCTGCAAAAATAGAAAAAATGATATCCAATGACCACATCTCAGCTCTTATGTATGTGGGATGTGAATTGTCAAAATTTATCGCCATATTAGGCATATAAAGATTTTTATATCTTTGCTTATCCTTTTCATTTCTATTTTCCATAACTCAGTTTTAATGAAATGATACGGAAGGTGATCAAGAATTCCTCCTTGAGCCTCTCCGGTGGCACAGTGGTTGAGCGCTGGGTTGCGAGGCTGCCCGCAGTGCCTCTGCAGTGCCGTTTCGAGCCCCGGCTGCTCCCCGGCCACTGGAGGAGGGTCCCACATGGCGCGCAGACCTCTCCTGCCACCCGCTGCTCCCCTCAGCAGTGTATTTCATCACTTTGCCTGTTCTGCTCTCCACTCTGGCTCTGGTGAATTCTCTCACCCTCCCGCACTTCTCACTGTACCCAGTGCTTGTATAAATAAATAAATAAATCTTTAAAAAAAAAAAAAAGAATTCCTCAACTGCCAACCTCCAATGTCCTTCTCCTTTACTTTGTAATTATATCACTTTATTCTTTGTAGTATCTAAGATAGTTACCTAGATAACAGCTTCCCCACTTCTACATATATTGTGATTTGAGGACCAGATGCAGAGGTTATCTTAGGGATCACTTATTTTTTTTTTTAAATTTTTTTAAGATTTATTTTTTATACAAGAGCTCGGGTACAGGCCAGAGGCACGGGACGGTGAGAGGATTCACCAGAGACAGAGCGGGGAACAGAACAGGCAGACGGACTGAAGTACACTGCTGAGGGGAGCAGCGGGTGAGACACCATGTGGGTTTCTCCCTGGCTAGCCGAGAATTGAACCGGTGCTGCAGAGGCCACAGACAGCTCCACAGCACTGCGCTCAACCCGCTGCACCATCGGGGAGGCCCAGGATCACTTAGTTTATATAAACCATTTTACAAACAAGAAACTAGAAGTCCTGGGGCTTCCCTGATGGCATAGGGGTTAAAGTCTCAGCACTATCAAGCTATCACCAGCCACTGTGGCTAGAGTTCGATCCCCGCCAGGTAGCTAACCCACACGGTGCAGCAGGCCTCTCCTGGATCACCTGCTGTTCCCCTCAGCAGTGTATTTCAGTAGAAAAGCATGTTCTGCTCCCCACTCTGTCTCTGATGAATCCTATCACCCCCCAAGCCTCTGGTCTATACCCCAGAGGTATAGTTCTTATATGCATAAATCATTAAAATCTTAAAAAAAAAAAAAAAAGAAACTGGAAGTACCAAGAAACTGACTTGCCCAGATGAGCAAGAATAAAAACAAGCAAGAATCAAAACACTAGACTTGTAGATGAAACAGGTCAGCTAAGTTCTATGATGTTATAATGTATTTAAATTGGCCATACAAAATTCCCATCTGCAGAGTCAGTGCAAATCACTGATAAGATATTAAGATGTATCCTTACTTTCAAAGTACAGCACACTGCTGTCATACATGTGGGTCTGCTAAACTTAAGAGGCCTGTTCAGCTGCCATTATGGTTACCTGCAGTTCTGCATTCCTATACAAGGTCAGAACAGCCCTTCAGAACTGGTCAATCAGCCATATGAGCCAAACCTTACAAGGTGCCTTTCATATCAATCAAGAACATTAAGCTTGATCACTCTGCGAAAGGTATGCATCAAGAGGTATGACCGGGAACACCCGGGTGCTGACGATGGATGTATAAACTTACTCCCAACTCATACATCATGAGGTATGACCGGGAACCCTGATCAGTGGAATGCCTTGTTGCTAAGATTAGGACCATGGCCGGGTGTCTGGGGTCCAGTTTTGATTACAACACTTGGTCATCAAGATGATAAACATGGTCAGCAGACTCATGTCACCCCAAGCCCTAGATAGCATTCCTTAATTTCACCATCCTTTTCTCCTTGTCCTCCTAACACATGTAGCTGATGCTGTATGATTATTCTATCAATAAAAACAGCCAGGATCTTGCTCTCACACAGTGAGTGTGGTATTGCCTGACACAACAATATAAACAGCTCCCTCCACCACAAGGCTTATTAACGAAACAATTACATAACTATAGTAAGAAAATGTAGTCATGGCTCAGGGAAGGAAAACAAAAGTCTGCTGGAGACAGGGAGGCAGTGAGGTAGGTGAAGAGCCATCAGGAAAGCACTCAGGGGTCTAATATAACCACAAAGCCCCACAGAAAGCAAAGGATTTCAGGAAGTAGAAGCAAGAAGCTAATCATATTAATCAACAGGCAACAGTAATTTTAAACTGTGCTTGCCCCAAACCAAGTTCTTCATCACCTTGGCATCCTTTACTGAAACTGCTGTTTAAATAATCTTCAGGGCCTCCCGGGTGGCGCAGCGGTTGAGTGCTGGGTTGCAAAACTGCCCGCAGTCTCTGCAGTGCCGGTTCGATCCCCGGCTGCCGGGTGAGGGTCCCACATGGCACACAGACCTCTCCTGCCGCCCGCTGCTCCCCTCAGCAGTGTACTTCGTCAGTCTGCCTGTTCTGCTCTCCCCTCTGGCTCTGGTGAATTCTCTCACCCTCCCACGCTTCTGACTGTACCCAGTGCTTGTATAAATAATAAATAAATCTTCTTTTAAAAAATAAATAGTCTTCAATATTTCACTAAATCACCCACTAAGGTGACCAACTCAGGAACCCTCTTCTTAAGAAAAATTCAAAATTACTAAGTCCTATCAATTCCACTTCCTAAAACAAACCCACCCAGCTACCTCTCACTATCCTTACTTATTGATAGCATCAAGCTTAGTGGGCTACCCCAGTCTATAATGGGTCACCCCTTCAACTATTCCTCACATAACAGCCAGTGGAATATCATGAAATAAAAATCAAAGATTGTGACACATGCTAAAAAAAACCCTTCAGAGTTTTTCCACTTAAATTTGACTGAATTAAACTTCTATCACAGACTATTTGTTCATGATTTCTCACCATGTTCCCCATTTATTCAGGATGGTTCATCTAAACTTCGCCTTCTCTCTTTCAATTTTTTGAACAAACTTGAAACCTTTTTATCTCAGCAGTTTGAGCCTTAAACAATTTTAGTGTCTGGGATACTTTTTCCCATAGCTCTTACTATAACTAGAACCTTCTCACACTTTATATTAGAGAATACTTTTCCCAGTGTCCTAATATCTACCAAATTCAAGTCTTTACTCCATTTATCTACAATATGCAGCACTGTTTGCCTTTCACAACAAGCATATTTCACTTTTCTGTATATTTATCTTATTAATATTTTAAAAACTCACTATATAATAAAAGTGTGTTTAATTTACAATTGCATATTATCAGTTAACACAGATATAAAGAAAATAACAATGAAGGAATAAATTAACTAAAAATCACCCACCACATCTTGCTCTGAGATACCTATGCATACCTTGTTTACTGGCAGATAAGTTTTGTGAAGGAATATTCAAAGGAACCAATCTTAGAGAAGCAGCCTGAAAGGAATACCCTCTATCAGAGGCCACATTACTGGATTCCTCAATCCCCCCATCTTGTTCTATCAGGTGATGGATGGAAACTTGAAAACAGGATAGTTTGCCAGACCTATGGTAGATCATTTTTAAAATGGGAGTAAAAAGATACTCTAAGCATTCATTAATATATACTTCCTTAAAGACAGAAGACTTTCCATGGATAAAAAAATGTCAGAATAGTATGAACAACTACTCAAAGTTGGCATCACAAGCTACTGTGGCAGAGGAAAGGGGAGATTCCATATTTCCTGACCTACCTAATGAAGGGGGAGCTGAGCAGCCAGGAAATAATATAGAAGACTTGGAAGAGAACACTAGGAAGAACAACACAGAGGAGGGGAGCAGAGACATGTGAAGGAGGGCACTCTAGCTTCTCAGCCTTGGATTTACACCAGGGACTTGGGGGACATGGGAGAAACATGTGGGTGAGAGACCCACGGGAAGACTGATAATGCCAGCATTTACCTTGATTTGTATTTTGATTTTGCTCTCTTCATCTAAGGCTTGCTTGGTCACTTTTCTGTACCTTTCTTTGGTTCCCTGCCAGAAGGTAACTTAGGCCTGTGGCAGCCACTCCATGGCCCTGCTCTGGGTCAACCATGTTTGGCTGGGCATTAATCCCTGAGGGGAGAAGTAACTTTGGGTGGTTTTTTTTTGGAAACTATTTTCTTCTCTCTATGCACACTATTCTATTAAAGTTCTTTCATACTATGAGTAAAAATCAAAATGTAAACTATGAACCCTGGGTGATAAAAATGTAACAAATGCACCCTCTGGTGGGGAAGTTGATAATGGGGTGGGTTATGCATGCCCGGGGACAGAGTATATGAGAAATTTCCGTGTCTTCAATATTGCTATGAATCTAATAGTAATCTGAAAAATAAAGTCTATTATTAATTTAAAATAAATAAATAGCAAACCAAAAAGTCAAACAGCTACCCTAATGAGATTATAAATTTTTAATCTGTGCTGGTGATATTTTCCTGTTTATCTTGGAAGGACTTCATGGCAGATTTTCAAGAGTGAAACAATGGTGTTACTGGCCTAACACCCAACATCATGGTCATATCACTCATGATTAGAAAATCAGACTCAGCCATGGGACTGTTTCCACAAAGGAAACCTCTTATTAACACATGGTGCCACCTGGGAGAACAGCAGTTAGAACTGTAAAAAAAGAACATCTCTCAAGGGGTAAGTCAAGAAGACCAACACTACCCCAGCACATGGTGGTTTAACCTGTATTACTCAACTAAGCCTCAGGCCACTATCAATCCTCTGGACATACACTAATCTACCTCTCTGTTTGCAAATCAAAGAATACACATCTGTAAGACAGACTAATTTATTCCTCAGGAACCAACAAGCTATTGCAACAAGTCTATACACAGATAATGAAACCAGTCTTTGGTCACGGTCTTGGGTGTCTACAAATCCACAAAAAAACACCAAGCATCAAACCCTGTCCCCTCTGAAACTGAGACTGGCACTGTGCTCCTCCTCAAATGACTCCAATAGCTTCCCTGCTTCTCTGCACGTAAACTTCCCTAAAAATAGCTTATAGCCCCTTAGTCTGGATGGTGGATTTTAGGATTCCCACCATGCTGGTCAGTGCCTTCCAGATATTAAATTCTTCCCCTGCTTCAAACACTTGGTGTTCAGTATTTGATTTTCTCCTGTGTGCTAAGCACACAAACCAAAAACAGAAATACTGTACAAAAATGTGAGGTATTTCAAAATCAAAGTCCACACAGATCCAATGGCAATAAAATTGACCAGAATAAGTTAGTGACTAGAAAGATAAATTGGAATAAATCTCAGAATTACAAAAAGATGGGGTAGGATATATGAGAAAATTTAAGAGATCTGGAGAACCTCCTCCGAAAGGTCAATATATTTCAAGAGTTCCGGAAAGAGGAAAGAGAAAAATAAATGGGGGGAATTAAAGTTATAACAAGAAGAAATTTTCCATTTCTCTTATAGTCCAAGAATCCTTGATTATAATGAATAAAAAAGTTGTCAAATGGTAATCATCATCTCAAATGCCAAAACCATAGCATTCCACCCTCAAAATGTCATTTAGTTATGCACATGTAAAGCAAGTTTCCACCCATTGTTATGAGATAAAACTGTGGGAGATTTTGAATGCCATTATTCATTTGTGAAGCCAAAGTTTTGTTTTGTTTTTAGGCTTATGTCATCTGGATGTGGGGACCAAAGATTCAGAATAAATCAACTTATATGTCAACTATGTTTTGTCACTTTTAAACTACTTGGTTTGAATATTCTTAAAACTTGCTTCTGCCCAATTTTCTCTTTCTTCTCTTTTTTTGGACTCCACTATCAAATATGTTAGACCTTTAATTTATCCCACAGTACTCTTATACTCTTTTATTGTGAGTTTTACTTTCCTTTTTTTTTTAACATTTGAGTTTTAATCTGAACTTTTTCTACAGACTTATGCTCTAGTTCACTGAGCTTTCGGTTTGTTTTGTCTTATTTGCTATTAAGCTCCCACAGCAATTAATTTTAATTACTGTGTTTTTCAGTTATAGAGTTTTCATCTGAAGTTTTAAAGCTCTAGTAAGTTATTCACCTTTTCACCAATTTAACATATTAAAAACAATTATTCTAATGTCTGATAACTTAATTACCTGAATCACTTGAAGTTGTTTCTAAGACACGATTTTGCTCTTGGTGCGGATCATTTGGTCCAATTTCCTAGCAGCCCTCGACTCTTTAAAATCAGATGTTATACATTTCATTTTCTTCGGGCAGGCACATAGTGTAAGAGTCAGTCACCTTAGCACATATTTATAATGCTGCCCAGTTGCTTATACACATGATTTTTAAGCTAAGCTATGACCCTTAAAAGCCAAAAAACCTTCTATTTGTTAAACTGTTATTTCTAGTTATTTTTTCTTTGATACTGTGAGGACTGAAAAAACAATTTTGTTTTGATTTAGCTTCAGCGATACCTCCCTCTCTTTTCCTTCTTCTCATATCAGTGTCTTGCCTAATACCTGTGAATCTCAGAAGTCAGCAAAATCTGAGGAGAAATACATGGATAGTGTTATGCTTGCTGCCCTATGGCTCCCTTACATTCTTGACACCTTGTTCTGCCTACCTTTGCAGACTTGCACTCTTGTTCAGAGAAACCACTAGGTCTAATCTAAAGCATACTATTTGGTTTTCAATGGTCCAGAGGGAAAAGATGCACGAACATAAAGTTCACCTGAATTTACTTTCTTTTTCTCTGAGATCTCCCAGTTTTATACTATGGCTGCCTTGTTTGCACTTTTATACCTTCAATACTAGTGATTTAAAATTAATTCATAGTAATATTCTAATCAACTATATGGGAGAAGGACTATAAAATAATGTAGTAAATTTTATTTTAATTATTTAATGGTTCAATAAAATTTAGTTCTAGTTAAATACTCATTTATGTAGCAATGGCAGGATCATTTTTCATGGAAATAAATTTTTAAGTACTGTGTGTATCAATTTAAATGCGGTTTGTCTATGTGTCTGGTGTCCTCGTTTTTGTGGCTGCCATGTAGGGGATACTTGACTCTGGAGGCCAGAGAAGGTTGTGTTCCTGGGTTTTAGGGATTGTAAAAACAAGAAGGACAGTTCTTGGCAGAATACCACCCCCATTAAAGTGCACAAACAGCAAAATGAAACTGCCCAGACTTTCCATGAGAGAAACTCATTTGTGTGTCCTAGAGCTTTGGCCTGGGTTACTGACTTCATATATTTGGCAAACACCTAGAGGCTTACAGAGGTGCTCTCAGAGAAGGCAGGCTGGTGAATGCAATCTTTGGGGAAAAAAATTCATTGGCGGTCAATTTGAAGGAATAGGTCTATTTTGAAGTACAAAGTAACTGCACCTTTTTTGTACAATTTTGAGAGCTGGATAAATGCCACTATACCCATTATTTACTTCTCAAAGGTAGTTTTTGCTCAATAAATAGCATTCATAAAATGCCAAGACTTTATATATGGCTGAAAATCACAAAAAAAGGTTTTGATTGACCTGTGTAAATTAGAAATAAAAATATATATATAAATATTACTACCAACTATCTAAGTTGAATTACATCTTCAAAGGTAATTGCTCTCTGCCTTCAGAGGAAGGAGGTGGTAGGAGAAACTCCGACTTGAATTTAAGAGCTTAGAACAAAGAGGGAAAACTATTAAAGTCACAGTGTTTAATATTTCAAAAGGCCAATGACCAACATTTGCCTCAAACTTATAAGAAATTGATAATAATTTTCATCAATATAATTTTTAAAACCAGACAGAAATATTAATTGTACATACACACAATAAACAAACAGCACAAAACATTCCAAAGATCTTGTGGTGGCTTAGTAATGGGTGGGATTGATTAGGCTAAACTGCAGTTCCTAGGAATCCCCGTGGTTCACAGTTAGGGTGAGAAATCTGAGGCATTTTTGCTTTAGAGGGAGGAGACAAGACAGGCACCATGTCATTTCTTTGCTCAGGAGTTGTGCAGAATCAGGTGGTGCTTCTGTAGCTCACACATGTTGTCATTTATCTGCTGACTCCACTGACTAGTGTGAGAGCTGCTGGGCCTATGACTTCGCTTTCCCTCAGATTCTCCTTCAGCTTCTCAGGGCACAGAGCTGTGCTTACCTTCAAGAGGAAATACCAGTTTCTCCTGTAGGATACAAGGACTACCAAAGTTGGGAGAAAGAGAACTGACATGAGCTCCAGTCAGTTCTCAAGGGCTCCAGCTCACGCTTGTGGGTTGTTGTTTTTTCAGCTTGTCTTTGTTCTCTCTCACTTTACATCTTTTCCTTCGTGACCGCCTACCTTTTACACTTTAAGCTTCAGCATCAGATCCAAAATCAAAAGGCTCACAGAAACTGTTGTAATCAGCTTCCATAGTTGTATATTGTCAAGTCCTGATAACAAAGTGTGCACATACAATAGTCTAGTGATTCTGTTTCTGAGACAGTATTTGGTACATATTAAAAGGCACTGACTTCAGGACTTTAAATTCCTAGCTGTGTCCACATCAGGATCCTGATAACTATGATGTCGTACTTAAAAAAAAATCCAAATCAAAGTCTAATGACAATGAATAAATTACAATGCAAACTGAATTCCAAACACAAGACCATTTTTGTAAAAATAGGGAATTGGAAAGGAATGGGATCCTGCAAGTTAGGATGAGGCAAAATTAGATAAAATGAGATACTGTACCCCTATATTCTTTCAAGCCTGCTTTACCTGTTGAAGCATGCTTTCTTCTTCTGCCTCAGAAAAGCAGTCTTGCCTTGCATGAAGAACCCATAATGACCTCCCTATCTCAGGGTAGCTGCCTTGCAAGGAACAACTAGGAAAATGGAAGAGGTAGTGGAAAAAGACAGGTAGAAATATTTGATGCAACTACATGTCCACTGAAGAAATTAAGACTGTAACTGTTGAGTATTTCTTCGTTATTTTGATATGAATGAGTGCTATTTGCATGCATGCCTGTGTGTGTGTGTGTGTGTCTGTATAAAATAAATATTTTTTCTCTATCCCATTCCCCTATCATTTAACACACAATGTGTTAATAGTAGTTAACAAAATATATCTCATTATTTAAGCTACAGGATATCAAAATTGAAGTGAGAATGAGCTAAAAGAAGAAAACAATTTTTGTTTTTTGTTTTTAATGAGACTTTGTTTACAGCTTTAAAGAATAAGCATATGTTTAGTATTCAGACATAACAGTTGCATCATATTGTCATAGTAGACAAAAGTATGACATTATTTAGCTGTAGATTTAAGTATGGTTTCAAAATGTTGGGAGGGTTTCTCTGGTGACCTGGTGTTAAGTCTCAGCATTATCATCATGACCGCAACTATGGCCTGAGTTGGATCCCCAGCCAGGGAGCAAACCCACATGGTGCAGCAGACCTCTCCTGTCCCACCCACTGATCTCCTTGCAGTATATTTCATTAAATCTGTCAGTTCTGTTCCCTACTCTGTCTCTGGTGAATTCTCTCATCCCCTGCACCTCTGGCCTATCCCTCAGTTCTTCTACATAAAAATAAAACTGTGGGGAGCTTTCAGGTTGAAAACAGTACCAGCAGGGGCCTTAGGTGTCAACTGGGTCCAGAGTGAAATATATCCCAGAATTATCTGTCTTTATTTCCTATCAGGGCAGAGCACAAGCATTACTTTCCATGAGATTTAAAAACAGAAGTAAAGCAAGCAGTCATGTTAACTTTTGTCCTCAGAAAATTTAGGGCAGGGTCTCCGGGTTATCTTTTGTAGATCACAAACACAAACACTAACCTGTCTGATCATGTATGGCCTGGGGCCAGGCAAGCACACAATTGTCTCATGGTCCCTTGGAACCTCTTCCAGTTTCTGAGCCAGGTATGTGTTTAGCTCTGAGACAAAGCTGCCAGCTTCTCCTGCAGGACGTCCATGCCATCAAGATTTACCCAAATGACACCAACAGTAATTCCAAAGGGCACCTGCACGCCTATGTTTATAGCAGCACTATTTACAATAGCTAAGCTATGGAAACAACCCAAATGCCCCAAAAGAGATGACTGGATCAAGAAGATGTGGTACATACACACAATGGAATATTACTCAGCAATCAAAAAGATAAACACATGCAGTTTGCAGCAACATGGATGGAGCTAGAAGGGATCATGCTCAGCAAAATAACTTGGAAAGAAAAAGAAAAATAACGGATGGTCTCACTCATAGCAGGAATCCAGAAAAACCTAAATAAGAGACCAAGGAAAAGACTAATCAATACAAAGTAAAAATCAAAATAACAAGCAACTATAAACCAGAGATACAGAGACACATGGGGGGGGGAAGGGCAGGAAAAGGAAGGACTAGAGTCAAAATAAGGGGGGGGGTGCAATTGTATGTGGAATATAACCAAAATGAAAATGCATACATTGTGCAAAGATGAAAAAAGATGTAAGAATTATATAAAATAAAATAAATTTAAAAAAGAATTTATTTAAAAATTAAAAAAAAAAGACTGAGGGCAATGCAAATCGACATATGTTCTGTCATTTCCCACGGACCTAGCTCCTGACCATGGATTTGTTCCTGTCTTTGTCTCCCTCATTTTACATACGTTTTCCATCACTGCCTGACATGAAAACTTTAAGTTCCAGCATTTGCTACAAAGACAACAAACTTATACGGAGATTATTTAATCAGTTCCACAAATTGTACAGGTCAATTCCCTGTTACCCATTCACTAGTCCATTCCATTTCAGGGACTATTTATTGGTCTTTTTACATTTATACAAATACCACTTTGAGGGAAGCAAAGGATTTTTAAATTAACATTTACCAGACATGAAATACATTCAGCTAAAACCTGCTTTTCTCTCCCTTGAGTGTAGAATATAATAAAATTCAAGAACTTCCTTTCCTTCCTTTTTATAGAAGAATCAGTATGAAATGCTAATACTTGAGGCCATGGTTGTCTCTGGGTCCTTTTATTAAGAATGCACTCTGATGCTGAGTCCTGGATAGCTGGACCACCCGTTTCTTGTAGTCCTGAGTGAATTACTGTGCAATAAGCTTCTTAATAAAATGAGCTGGGCAAAATAAAATCTATTTTTACTCTAGTTTATTTTGCTCCTCTTGTATTTTTCATCTTCCAGCATTTTGCTTATTTTTTGTTGTTCTCATTATTATAAAGAAACATATTTTGTTGTGATGAGTTAAGAAAGAAACCTATCCATCACTATTGCACCACTGAGGCACCATGAATAAACTAGTTGTCACCTACATAGCCCCTTGCTGTGACCCTTTCTCTAGAAATACAGGCCTACCCTTCCACTCTAATGTCCTCCCTGTCGAATACTACATCTGGGTGAGTATAAAAGTCTCTTAGATCTCCAGTTCTCTCCCTTTCAACCAATCCTGCAAGTTGCTATTAGGTAAGGTGTCATGAACTCTCTATTCAAAATGTCACATTTCTACTTCAAAATATTTTAAATGATATCTTAATTGTTCTGCTGGGCAGTCACTGTTGTTTCCCCAGTATGAAAAGAAAATATGCTTCACAATCTATAAGTGACAATGTGAATTTCATTTTTAAGATGTGAAGAGAGAAAAAATGACACACTTATGAAAAGACAAAAATATAAATTGTTATGCATTGCTAATTTAGGTTATTTTGGTTATCTGCTACCAGCACATGGTTATGATGGGTTCCTCTGAGTGTGGCCACAGAATTAGGTAACTAATTTAACTTGGGTCAACCATAGTACCCAATCCTGTTGAGCATGTAACATGAACTAAGCAAATAGGACTCATCTTGAACTTTTCAAATTTGAGTTTAGAGAACAGGATTTAATGTTTTCTGCTGGCCTTTTGTGTATTTATGAACCTGGAAGGCCTTCAACCAAATAACCCATGCCTTACAGATTGAAAAAATGAAGAGCGAAACAGAGATGACACAATTAATGTGTGTGCCTGTGTGTGTGTGTGTGTGTGTGTACATGTGTGTGTGAACCTGCCAGGGCTGATGTGTGAGTTTTTCCCCTTTCATTCTGCTATTTTAATCTAGGTATTACAATGAGTTTTTATATAAAAGTTAGTGACTTCATTATAGTGCTGAAGCTGCAGGTGGTCTATAGCTTAATCAAGGTGTTAATTGGCTGGCACTAAGTGCAGTTTGAGGTTAGTGTGGCAGATGGAACCCAATGAATATAGAGTTTTGTTATACAAACTATAGATGTACTTAAGCTTTCTACATCTGTGTTGCATTTTTTTTTCAAATAGACATAGGTGATAAAACACCTGCTACTTAATTAACACCCTTTGTAGTCATTCACAAAGTCAGATTATTCTCAAACCTGCTCTGCCAACTGTAAATGTTAAAACTTTGTTCGCTATTCCTGGGGCTTTATCTTTCTTTTATTTTACACAGTCTGAATTAAAAAATACTCCAGTGAAGCAAATGAGGAGAATAAAAATGATTAACAAGTGGGTGATCAAATAGATAAGGTACACAGGTAGATGAGGAAAGTTATGTAATTTTGAGCTGCTATGCTTATGAAAATGAAAATTGTAGCCTAACTAAAGGCACTTTTCAGAGAGTAGATATTTCTAGGCAGCACAACTTAAATTTCCTGGCTCCCTTCACTCTCAAGTACAATGCAGCTACACCTATAAAGCAAGAATCTGCTGTGGTCCAAAGAAAGGAATAAACTAGAAAAGGCAGCTAAACCTTCAGTTGTCCTCTGGTCCTGATGGACACTTGAGGTATACTTTGTGCCCCTCAGGACAGAAGGATTTGGGGGTCTGGTATAGAGACACTCGGGTTTCAATTAGGCTGAGAATGATCCTGGCAAGAACTTTGCCTCAGAGCTCCTTAGAGTTGAGGAAAGGTGACATACATCTGATTAGTGAGTCTAGTATGGCTGACTTTTAGAGCCTGAGGAGGGTAGGAGACTACATTTAGACTGGTGAACAGAGATACTTTCTTTCTGGGTCACCAACAAGGAACACCTATTCTTATTGCTAAATCGAAGACATGAAGGAGAAGAGCAAATGTACCACCTACCACTCTAGCACTCCATCACCATGACAAGTGAATCAGCAGCTGGAACTATGTTCTAAATAAACAGAAAAAGTAATAGCACACTCTCACAGAGGGCTCACAACAAAGAACAAATAGGTCCGTAGAAAAATCACAATTCAGGGCCTCCCTGGTGGCACAGGCAGTTGAGCACAGCACTGTGAGGCTGTCTGTAGCCTCTACAGCATGGGTTCAATCCCAGCCAGCCAGGGAGATACCCACATGGCACGGCAGACCTCTCCTGTCTCACCCACTGCTCCCCTCAGCAGTGTATTTCAGTCAGTCTGCATGTTCTGTTCCCAGTTCTATCTCTGGAAAATCCTCTCACCTTCCCGCACATCAGGCCTGTACCCCAGTTTTTGTATGCATGAATAGATAAATCTTTAAAAGAAAGAAAGAAAGAAAAATCACAATTCAGAGTAAACAAATAGCAGCATTTTATGCCATACTATGCTGTATAGAATTTGATCAATCCTAGGCAGTAGTGTATGACACTGCTGTGACTTCTCCATGCATGGAAGTACTATTATTATGAAAACAGCTGCCATCCTTCTACATGTCTCCAGTGTAGACAGGGAAGCTTTTCTCTTGGATTTTAGAAAGAATATATTCTGGCTAGTATCCTACTACTGCATCATAAGGTAAGAACAACAATACACATAATACCAAACTGCTTTCCAAAGCATTCGTACCAACCTAGATTTAAAGAAATAGGGCCTCCCCTGGTGGCGCAGCGGTTGAGCGCGTGGGCTGCAAAGCTGCCCGCAGCCTCTGCAGCGCTGGTTCGATTCCCGGCCCCTGGGCGAGGGTCCCACATGGCACGCAGACCTCTCCTGCCACCGGCTGCTCCCCTTAGCAGTGTACTTCGTCACTGTGCCTGTTCTGCTCTCCGCTCTGGCTCTGGTGAATTCTCTCACCCTCCTGAGCTTCTGACTGTACCCAGTGCTTGATAAATAAATAAATAAATCTTTAAAAATTAATAATAATAAAATGCTTTAAAAAAAAAAGAAATAACATGTAAGAGACCCTTATATATTCATATCCTTTGAATCACTTGGTACAACTGAGCTGTTTTACCCCAATCAAAGGAGAGTAAATAGAGGTCATTGTGAAGTGGTATGTAATCTCTGAAGTCTTCTGAGTCCAAATAATTTGTTCATATAGTTATTTGTAATATATACTTCCTCTTCTGCAAAGTGCTATCCATGATTTCTGCCATTTTTATTAAATTATTTGTGCTTTTATTTGATGTGCAGGAATATGCACATATTTCATACTTCGTTGGGTGAATGTACTAAAAATGTCTTCTCTCAATTTGTAATTTATGTTTTAATTTCAAGTGTCCTTTACAGACCACAAGTTACTAATTTCAAAACATCAAATTTCCCAATCTTTTATAGTGTTTTTCATATGTCCTTTAAGAAATTCTTACTCTCCCAAGTTTTAAAATATAATATGTACTTAAAAGTCTACTAAAAGTTTTAAAATGTTGTTACTGACATATCATTCCTAGAACTATTTAGAGTTGGTCTTTGTGTATGGAGTAAGCAGAAATCAAACTTCTTTTGTCATAGTCACTATTCATACGGAAAACCATTTTCTGAGTTTCTATTAGAGAGAGAACATCACCACACAAACCCCATAGAAAAGGGAAGTGATTTGAAATAAAAAAAATGAAAAAGCAAAAACACATTCAGAAAATGAACTGAATAATGTTCAAGATTCAAGATCATTTAGCTATCTGAAATATTAAATGAAAGTGTATATGAACAGGGAAATGATATAAAACTCCAAGGTTAAACCCAGGAATACCAAACTATAAAAAACTAGATTTTCAGAAAAAAAAAAAAAAAACAGTATATCTGCAGGAGAAGCAATAAATAAATAACGAGGACAAAAAAATAATGAGGACAACAAAGCAATTTTACTTGCTTTAAAAGAATGAGCTCTAGATTGAAAGGCCCAGCAATGGAGGTATAAATAATGAGAAACAGCATAATATTATGTATATGCCTGAAAAATTCCTGGACAACCTAGAAATTTAAGATATTTCCATAAATTACTAGAGTTAATAGAATAATATTTGAGGGTCTTCCACAGAAAACATACAGACCAAAAACCAAAACACAGTTGTTCTCTATTCTAGAAGTAATAGCTTAGAGATTAAAATACACACATCTGTATTTTCTTTGTTTTCACAAACATGCTATAAAGGTCAAATGGGTTAACCTACTTACTTACAAAATAATTCAATGATGTATTTTATATCATTGAACTAACCTGTCTTTTTAAACAAAAATATGAGGCATTAAAAATGGCACAGATATTTGAGTAACAATCTATGTTCTATATTTTCTAAGTTAGTATAGTTTGCCTGTTTGGTTTAACAGCTGAACTTGACATATATTTACAAATTTAAGTTTAGACAAGTTTTCTATATAATCATTGCTATCTTAATTTAGTGCTTCAACAATATAAGATTGCATAACATACTATGTAGTATTATTCCTGGTCTCATTTTTTTCCCTTTTAGATTAAAATACCATAGTCAGAAACACACAAAATTTACATGGATGAAGATTTACAGTCAGAAGATCTTACTCAGCAAACTAATCTGTGCCAGACATCTGTGCAACACACAGTGGAGGAAAAGAACCCAGGAACTTAGACTTCAGTATAATTCCAGTGGAGAATTAAGCATGACACTGGAGCGACTATAACAGAAGTCCACACTACTGAAGGGATTGCGAGTGAGAGAATACGTCTGGGAGGGAGAGGATCTTCCTCACATGGTTGGGGAGAGTAGGTGCAATGGAGCAAGAGGGACCACATAACTGAAATCAGCCTACTTGATTCAGTTTTTTCAAAACTAGTTGCTCAGGATTTGAACTCTGAAATAGTATTGCTATTGCTCTAAACCACAGATTCTCAAAGTAGTTTTTTCAATTAGCAATTTCAATGTGTATTAGTCTAGTAGCTTGTCTTCCTGCTTTACCACACTATGAATCTTATAGCATCTTGCTACTATATTTCTGGTATCTAAAAATAAAAGGAAGCTAGAAACTAAATACTGAAAAAATGAAAAAAAAAATGAATTCACAAATGAATGAAACAAAATAATGAAACAATCCTGAGATTTCAATCACACAAACAAAACCAGTGTGCCAAGGGAACTGTCCATATAGTAAACTGACCCATATTGTAAGTACCACAAACCTCAAGAATGGCATAGCCCACTCCATAATGAAGTTAAGCTCTCTCGTCTAACTACCACACCACAGAACAGCACAAGAGTTTCAGTGTCATTGGCACTATCCCTTCCTCCAGCCCTTCAATAAAGAAATGTCACTGTTGAAATCTTACAGTATTTTTCAAAGTATAGTACTTTCTGTACAATTCCATTTAAAGAGAAAGATAGTCCTAGGCCTCAGCACTGCCTCATCCACAGTCTCAAGCCATGCATGCATGACCCAAAGAAAGCGAGGAAGGCTGAGCTCTTTTAATACTAGTTTGAAATTTTGTCTCTCTGAGTTATCACAGTCAACTTTTCACATACTTGTGAATATTCAGTTACAGTTCTATAATAAAATCGAGTTTTCTCAGCACTGGGTTTCAAGCCTTTTCCTGGGAGGTCAGGAAAATCCTGACTGTTTTCCAGAATGCAAATGTTTCCAATTTTACAAAGAGTATCACAAGCCAAATGGGGAACCTGGTTCCCCAAGAATCTAGTAAAGCACAAAGCAAATTCCACTTCTATATGACTCTTGGGAATTTTATGCAGTAAAGGAATTCTATTTTCTTTATACTTAATCTATGAAAACTCTTATTGCTCATCTGTGGTCATTGTTCAAAGAAGTGTTCGCCAAAGAGAAGGTGCATGCCAGATTTAGAAAATAGGTCAATGAGGGAGCCTCCCTGGTGGCACAGGGGTGAAAGTCTCAGGCTATCAAGCTATTGCTAGTCGCTGCAGCCTGTGTTCAATCTCTGATCAGGGATCTAACCCACATGGCACAGCAGACCTCTCCTGTCTGGCCCACTGCTCCCTTCAGCAGTGCATTTCAGTCAATCTGCCTGGGATGCTCCCCACTCCATCACTCATAAATCCTCTCACCACTGCACCTCTAGCCTATACTCCAATTCTTGTGTGCATAAATAAAAAAAATAAATCTTTAATTAAATAAAAACAGGTTAATGAAATATAAGTGTACTGTACAGTGGACTTATATATTTTGCATGTCATTATGACTTATAGATCCACACAACGTGTTTTTCACTTGTAATTTCCATGTTCTGTGTCTTGACTTGATTGCTTTACAAAGTTTATATCCCATAACTAGTCTTAATCAAATTCAATTCTTTTGACATCACATTTTCCCAAATGGTCTGGGTCACTTGGAATTTTGTTAATATCCGTATTAAAATAAATCCTACCAGTAAAATTATTAAATATATTATTTACTTCATCAATTAACTGGATTGACAGAATCGAAGTTCTCATTTTATTTACTCATTTCCCTGTTCACTCATTCAAAGTGTGTCTATTAAGCATACTGTATACGTTGAACACTGAGATAGGTGCTGAAAAAAATGAGAATATAAATAACAATGCACCTACTCTCAAACAATCTCAGAGAAAGAGCAAGGTGTGTGTTCTAAACCTAAGCAATGGCAGAGGAAAGAACAATAACTTTCTTGGGCAAAGAAACAAAAAAGTAACAATTGGATAAAAATTAGAAAGGAGTGTTAAAATGTCTGCCTAGTTGAAAGAGGACAGATTTTGAAGTCAGAAATCAAGGTTTCTAAAACAAGCTTGGTTAGTTATGTTGAATTGTCAACACCCTCATTTATAAGGGCAACGGACAGGATGACAGAGTAAGAGTCATAGTAGTCACTTCCTCAGAGCCATGGCCACCAAGAATTACTTGTGTTACTAACTCACAGCTTGTAGCTGCAGCCCCCAGCCAAGTGACTAACAACATGGAGGGAATAAATCTGGGCATATGAAGATAACACAGAATATATCCCTTAAGACTCCTGTACACAGTGACAAAAGAGAGCCATAAGATTTATTTCACATTCTTTAGAGACCAACACAAAGAGAGAATTATTTTACATTCTTTAGAAACAAACAGAAAGAAGAGAATCATGATCAGTGGAATAATTTAGTGCCTATTATATCAACTGCCTTGAAAGATAACATCTCTTCCTCATCCTGAGAACTGAGTACAGCGTGCATTTGTGCTTCCTCATGGAGCGCCATGCCAGTTCTGGGCGAGTCAGCCTTCAGATCTGTGCCTCACCCGAGGCTAGCTCTGGCTGTGGCTCTCATTTGGAGTTACAGCTTTCTCCTCCCAGTACCCCGATCCCCTGGATTCAGGAATGCAGTGTATTGAGTTCCTCAAGCCTAGGGATGGCAGCTGGCTTGTCACTGTTTTCTCATTAGTCTCATCTCCTTTGGCTTCTCTGCGTTTCCATCACCTACATAACCACTGCCCTGCAGGAAATTTCTTCCTTTCTGTTTTAACTACTTAAATTATTTTCATAGACTAACAGATATTAGGGCTACTAGTCAAATCCTCCATTGCACCAATTCTGAAATAATGGCAAGTTTTACAAGTCTCTTATATTTCTCAGTGTGGGCTAGGACATAATGTCAAAACACAGTTCAATTAAAAGTAATTCTGGGGCCTCACTGGTGGCGCAAGGGGTTAAGCACAGCACTATGAAGCTATTTGTAGCCTCTTCAACGTGAGTTTGATCCCCTGCCAGGGAGCTACCACATGGTGCAGCAGACCTCTCTTGACTCGCCCGCTGCTCCCCTCAGCAGTGTATTTCAGTCAGCCTTCCTGTTCTGCTCCCCACTCTTTCTCTGGTGAATACTCTCACCCCCTGCATCTCTGACCTGTACCCATTCTTGTATGCATATATAAATCTTTTAAAAATAAATAGGGCCTCCCCAGTGGCGCAGGGGTTGAGCGCCGGGTTGCGAAGCTGCCCACAGCCTCTGCAGCGCCAGTTAGATCCCCGGCTGCTCCCCGGCCACCGGAGGAGGGTCCCACATGGCACACAGACCTCTCTTGCTGCCTGCTGCTCCCCTCAGGAGTATGTTTTGTCAGTCTGCCTGCTCTGCTCCCCGCTCTGGCTCTGGTGAATTTTCTCACCCTCCTGCACTTCTGACTGTACCCAGTGCTTGTATAAATAAATAAATCTTTAAAAAAAATAAATTAAATAAAATAAATTAAAATAAATAAATAAATAATAAAAGTAATTCTACAACCTCACGAGTACAAAAATTATGCCAGAAACTCAACTTGATGATGGCTGGCTAAAAAGTGAGAATAAAACAGAGTATTTGGAAGAATGACTATAACTACAAACTATTTGGATATTTCCAAAAGTATATTTGTTTTTGTAATCAAGTTTAATGTAAATAATAAGGAATAGAGAATATATGTTTCTAAATAGTAACTAGAGGGCAATTAAAGGCAGTGCATATCCCTTAAGATTCAGTAGAATCGGTAAAATTACCATCAAATGGCCTACTTCAACATGATATCTGTCCCAGAGACACTTACAACCTAGCAGGGAAATTAGAAAATAACCAAGTAATAAACAAACAAAGAGTAAAGCCATTTGGAGTAAATTATTGCAGAAGCTAATACCTAGCAATGGGACAGAGTGAGGAGATAGGGTGCTATGGTGGTGGTAGAATATTAGACTGACGGGCAAGGGATGCTACTCTAAAGAGGTGCCATGAAATTAGAACTTGAATGAAGAGATGGACCTGTCTCTATGAAAATCCACGAGAACACTACAGGCAAAGCAACACCAAGTGTCACAGCCCAATGTGGGACAAATTTGACCTGTTTTGAAAATGAGAAAAATAAACTTGTATCTGAATCAGAAACCTATACTTATTAGTCAAGTGGCAAAAAGTACAGAAAATATACCAAAACACCACCACCACCACCAGCTGAGCCTGTAAGTGGTCATACTTCATTTCAAAAAAAAAACACATGGAAACTATTTAACTGAGAACAATGTAAATTCTCAGAAAATGTTCTAAATATTGGTGGCAAATATATGGCTAGTTAGGTACATTAGTCCACTTTCTAAATTACTTGAACCCTTACTATGCTATAATTGCATTAATTCATATAAACCTCACAAGCCTACACTGTAAATACTCTTATCATATCTTCATTTAGAATTTAAAAAAGGAGACACAGGACTTAAGGAATTTGCCCAAGATTATGCAGATCATAAGCACAGAGTAGGGCTTTGAATCCAGATTATCTGGCCAAACAAAATACCTCCTCTTAAGCATTATATCAAGGTACTATGGTCAAAGATTGAAACCATGATGGCTTTTCCTGTTTCTCCTTTTTTTGCAGGAATAGCAGGACAAGCTGGCTATTGTGAAACAATGGGACAAAAATACCCATAACTCATTTTTCGTCAGTTGATAAGTTGTGTTTCAGAGTGTAGGCTCATAAGAGTAGTCTATGTCCTCCGAATGACCTCTCATTGCCTAGACTGAAAAGTAGCCATGAACTAAGATGCCCAGCTCATGGTTAGATGGACAACATTCAGAAGGGATGCTTCTATTTTGTTGCAGCTCCTGACTTAAATTTGAGCTACACCATGATTCAGAAGAAAGCAGCCAAACTCTAATAACTTGCATTCTTTATATTTTTCTTTATTCCCCCTCCCCATATATACTACCCAAAGCCCCATTTTAGGGGAGACTGACTTGAATCTTGCCTGCAATCTCCAGGTAGTTGTCCGTGCATTAAACTGATTATTTTCTCAAGGCTGGTAGCATGGATTTTGGCTTCTGTGCCTTTGGGTAGTAGGCACATACTTGGCAACAAGGTGTGGGGACTTGTCTCACACAAACCTGGCTCAAATCTCAGCTCTGTCACCTACCAGTGATGTTCTAATACAACTTAATGTGCAAAAGTTTATAAATTTTATCATTGTAACTGAATAACCATCTACTTACAGTTTTCAGTCTTTCCTTCCAAGGCCTCAGAAAGCACAAACTTTATCAAAACTTTCTTCCTTTGATGCTTTCTGAAAGATCAGCCATCTATTACTACCTTAGTCTATATGTCTTAATGTTTTAAAAGAATGATAAATATTTTTTCTTAGAGAGAAGCATGTTCTAAATAATATTTGAAGAAGCTTTTTAAAATTCTGCCTGCTTCTGGAGTCACACGAGATTAATGTGTCTCCTAAATGGACTTTATTGTTATTTTACGCTTTCAAAGATGATGATAAATAGCTTGAATTACTCTTCAACCATTGATATTTTCCCTCTAAAGGAAAAAATTACCATAATATAATTTGTCCAAGTACAAGAATTTGTAATCTAGAATACTGATAATCAAAACCAAGAATGTAGATATTTTTTCTCTAGTTTAACTTCTACAAGGTTTCCAGATATTAAAAAAAAGCATTTTCCTTAAATTGGTGTAAATATGTTATAGGTTTTTTAATTACTGAGTCCTGTGTAATTAATCTAATAAAATGCCTTTTAATTTTATTAACCTGTTGCATTGTTAAATATCTACCATGAAGGAATATTGCCATGTAATCTTCTAGTAGAGGTAAGGATAAAAGAGGGGTTAGATGTTTACTCTGGTATGTCTTGGATTATGAATAATTCATCTAACTTTATGTTACTTTTTAATATTAGTCAATATAGCTTGCCTGTGATACTGCAGCTTTCTAAATTACCTAACCCATTCGTATTCAAATACTTAATCCTGGAACAATCTGCTTCTTGATTCATTTAAACTATCACTTATCAATGGAATCAAATAAATGTACACTCTATTTAAAAAGGGAGACTTGTTTAATCACCAGGTAGAAATTTACCATTTCTTTTTATTTAGACAATGGAACAAATGACCATGATGTAAAATGGACACATATAAATGTGAAATAATAGGAAGTCTCTGACTACTTCAGATAAGCCTAAAGGTGGATGCTGCATGAATATTTTCCAGAATCCTCTAGTATGTGGTCTATTTTTATCAATTGTGAGGGAAGCATAGAATACACAGTTTGACAAAATCATACATTTTTACCTTTAATTCAATGACAACATAGAGAAAAAGTTTCATATATATAGAATAAACAAGTAACAGGGTCATTTTGAAAAAGTAAGTAATCATTTCCTGGAGCACAGATCCTAAAACCAGTTAGGTAAGTATTTGGAGGCCCCAAGATAGCTTTAATAGGGTTATTAGAAATCACCAATGCAGTGATTTAATCAATTCTGACTTGGTAATGAGACTTCATCCACATAGGATGAGCTCAGAGAACTTGTGGGCTGATGAACACAGCAAGGTAGAGGAGGCATGGCATGCCTGGGAGACTGTGGAAACCACCCCTTGTCTTATGCATCTCTTCTATCAAGATGCTCCTGAGTTGCAACCTTTATAATAGGCCGTAATAATAAGTAAAGCACTCTCCTGAGTTCTAGCAAATTAGTTGTTCTAGCAAATTATCAAACCTAAGCAGTGGGTTGGGTTATAGCCAGTTGTCCAAAACTATGGGTACAATGCAGGACTTCTGGCTGGATCTGAAACAGGAGTCACCATGTGTGTCTAAGTCCTTAGACTGAAGAGTAATTAGTGTCATAACTGAGTTGGATTGTGGTACACCCAGTTAGTGTCTAAAAATTTGGAAAACAGTTGATGTGAAAAAGGCTCACACATTTATTTGGTGTCAGACGTGTTGTGAGTAAAAGCAATTCACATGCGTCCCGTCAGTGGCAATAAAAACTGATTTTACATGAACAATCAATTCACAGGGAAAACAAGTATAGCGTTTAACTTAACATGGCATCTTCCATGACAACCTGACATTCATCATTCATAGGGTACAGACACTCTGAATATTCAACAGCAACATCTAACAAACAGGAAAACTGGGAATGGTTCAATTTTTCAAAAGACTTGTTTTTTAGAGTAGTTTTAGGTTCACATTAAAATTAAGAGGTGACACAGAGATTTCCCATAGGCCACTGCCCCCATATATGCATTACTTTTCTCACTACCCATATTCCCCATCAGAATTGTACATTTGTTACAACTGACACATTATATTAACACATTATTTCCTTTGTTGTTGCATATTCTCTGGAATTGGACAAATATATAATGGTATGTGTACATCGTTATGACACTATAGACTATTTTCACTGCCCTAAAAATCCTCTGTGTTCCACCCATTCATCTCTTTCTAACCCACCCAACACCTGGAAAACACTGATCATTTTACTGTCTCTATAGTTTGTCTTTTTTAGAATGTCATAGAGTCGGAATTATGCAGCATGTAGCCTTTTCAGATTGGCTTCTTTTACTTAGTGATATGCATTTAAGATTCCTCCAAATCCTTTTCAGGATTTGATAGATCATTTCTTCATAGTACTGAATAACAGTCCATTGTCTGAATGTACTACAGCTTATTAATCTATTCACTTAAAGGACATCTGGGTTGCTTCCAAGTTTTAGCAATTATGAATAAAGCTGCTATAAACACCCATGTGTAGGTTTTTGTATGGACATAAGATTTTAGCTCCTTTGGGTAAATATCAGGGAATACCGGTTCCATTTTTTCAAAAGGCAAAGAATAAAGGAGATGCTTTTATAGATTTCTGAACATCACTGAAGCCTTTTTTATTCTCTGCACACATTCTACAAGTGCCTGACTAACACAAGGCCTTACGCAGACGATTCAAATGATAGATCAGCAGTTAAAGGCATGGAGCTACACTTCTTAAATGTTGCTTTAGAATCATACTTTCAACAAACGCAAAGTTACAAAAACCTTAAAAACAAAATCCAGGTGACACTTCTGAATTGTTCATAAAAAAAAGTTACTTTTTGCCCATACTTACAAAAATAGAATTGCTGAGTTTGCATGTTCTATGAGTTCTATTTCATGTATCAAAGAGAAACCTGACTGACATGTGACAACTTCATAAAGGTGACCATAAACATTCTCTGGGGGCCTTGGCTCTGAACACAGGTTGGGATAAAATCCCAATATTCCAATTTAACATGGAAAAACAGTCATGTAATTGTTTAATTGTAATACTGAGAATGGTGAGATGCTCCACATTTGAAGACACACTCTAGTGAATGGCATGAGATACCGCGGTTCTAGTAACCCACAAAGTAGAGTTCCACTTGTAGTAATCTCCCCTCCTATGAGTCTAGGACTTTATAGCCAAATAAGAAATAGGAAGTCTTGTTATCAATGCAGAGTACTGAATCCCTCCAAGACTTATGGAGAGTTTGGGGTTTAGGCACATTGAATATACATTTTTAATGACTCACCAGGTAATTTTACCAGCAGATCCAACTATGGACTTACTATAAAAATTAATAAAACCAATCTTTCTTTTCTGGAAATCTCCCAAAGACTCACAAACCTTTAAATGGTCTAAGGCATTAGATCAATTGCTAAGGCATACAATTCTATAATACCTCAGAATCCCTTAGGACACATTCCAAAATACATTTTCAAATACATCTCACAATTCTATACACAGTCTTCTCTGGTCATACTTTTAATCTGCCTTAACCTATGAAATTTCTATTTCCTTTCATATCTCCCAGGACCAACTCTTCCTGGAATAATTCATCTATTATTAATTCATCTATCAGTATTCTGATAATGAACAATTTTCTATGACCATTAAAATCCTCCCCCTTTCATGAAGTTTTTCATATTAGTCAAACTAACCATGGCCTGTCCTAAAAAACAGCGCTTCCTTTCTAATAAAGATAGCCATTTATATATAATTCTCTGCCCTACTTAAGTACATGTCTGTATTGTTATTTATCTTTTTAGAGAAGTCCTAGCTCCCCAAGTAGATAGTAAACTCTCAAGGGCTTATGATGCCATAGTGTTTTCTGTGACTTGAATGACTTATATATATATAAAGCTCTTCTCCAACCATTAGATTGCTCATCACCAAAAATGTACTTGTGTTATAAATAAAATACACAAATACACATACATTACACAAAAATTTTTATTTCATATGGCTACAGTTAGCATATGGCATTATTTTCTGGCTTATAGTTAGCCAAAAAATGTCTTTGGTCTTATTTTTCCTAATTGTGATAATTATTTTCATTCTAGTGTGTGGTTCTTTGTAATAGTAGGGAATGTCTTGGTACTCTGTCATCACTGCAGGATTCCAGTTCCATGAACTGAAGTGTGCATATTCTGTGTTAGCTGAATAAGTATTTCATACTTATACAATTATATATATAATACATATAATTATATTTGACAATAAAAGCAGCTTTCCTAAGTATTGCCTAAAATTTGAAGATTTGAATTGTTAAACATTTTCACCTAAAGCTATAATAAATTTTTCCATTTGTTGTTTAAAGGTATATGTAAGTTATTTTAAAAAGGATACATTCAGAAAATAATGCCATTTTAAATTAAATACTTAACTTTGTTAATGTGAGTCAACTCTCTAACCTCTTATTAGGACTAATTATTAAGAGAATAATTGCATTTAAATTGCTGATTTGTACAAGGCACAGTTAAACTTTTACTAAAGGAAAGACAAGGAATCTGGAGATAAAATTTAGCAAAAAGATAAACAAAAGAGACAAGGAAATCATGGGGTGTCACAAGGTCTAACAACCCAATCCACTTTGTGACTTTCTTTCATTTAACTTCTAGTGAAGTGAAGAAAATAAAGACCCTTGAGGAGGATGGAAGAGTATAACATATTCAGCAAATTCTAAAACACACTGGTGTGTTTCAGGAATGGCGTAAATGGTGAGATGTGATTAAAGACATGATGGGGAAAAAGGGGGGGCTTTATATGCTCCTACCTAGGAAAATGGCATTATGAGCTTATTTGGATGTGTGGATGGCATGGTGAGTCAGTGAATACATATTAAAGAAGTAAACAAAGGGGACCTCCCAGGTGGCGCAAGGGGTTAAGCACCACACTATGAAGTAGTCCGAGGCCTCTTCAGCACGAGTTCAATCCCTGGCCGGGCAGGGAGCAACCCACATGGCGCAGCAGACCTCTCTTGTCTTGCCTGCTGCTCCCCTCAGCAGTGTATTTCAGTCAGTCTGCCTGTTCTGCTCCCCACTCTTGTCTCTGGTGAATCCTCTCACTCCCCCTCTCCCCCCACATCTCTGGCCTGTACCCCAGCTCTTGTATGCATAAATAAATTAATCTTTAAAAAAACAAGTAAACAAAGGTAAGTAACCTTAGATAATAATAGGTCTATGAAGGAAATATTTGGTTGTAGACTAGGAAATGATCAGACAAGTGAGGACAGGATGGAAAGAAGGAGCAAGGGTATGGACGATTATGAAGATTCAATACTTATAAAGGACTCCTTGAGAAATTTTCACTTGTGGTGAAACATGTCTTCTGATTAAAACCCAAAATGTGATGATCTATCTAGTGGGATGTGTTCTAGGTAGAAGGCACACCAAGACAGAGGCAAATAATGGAACAATGGTTGGAGACTATAGTAAATGAATAATTAAACTTCAATCTATAGCTAAGTAAAGGCAATCCTACTGCATAGAACATTTTCTATGTACCTCTGCTATCTCTTCACAACAAAATATTGTTGAATTAATCAAATTAAGAAACTTCATCCTAAAATTGGACAGGCCCACTCTTAGTGAGGACAGAGGAGTAATTAGGTATGCAGGTGGCATAGCATTGTAGACACAAAGTACTACCAAAGAGCTGAGGTAAGCTGGCCTGCTGTCTTTTAAAGTGTGAGCATTCTGTTATTTGATGACAACTGAGTTCAGAACTGACATTAAAATGTTTACTTGTTTCTGTAAGTGGAAGCAAGCCCTTTCTAAACTATTAATAGATCTTATTAGGGGTGCTTGCAGAATTCTATATTAGATTTCAGTTTCTTGCATAGTAGAGAGAACATATGTATTTGGACTGGCAGCACTGATTCTCCTTTTTAATACTGGGCAGATTCCTTATGAGAATTGTATTGTCCTCATTGGGTACAACATGGTCTGTTGCAGCCTAGGAAAACTCATTGAACAGAGCCAGCAGTTGGTCAGTGCTGCTCCTGGGAGGCAAAACAGTTGGTGTCCATGTAGTTTGACCTACACTGTCCGGAGAAGATTATTCATGTTACAGTTTGAATTTCCTAGACTCCAGAGATTAACTCAGTATTGTTCCATTCCCAACACTGCTTCCTCTGCCTCAATTATCTTTATGAGAGCTTTCAGCAAGAGCTCTCAAGTGTTTAGTTCAGTCACAGCACCCAACTGCAGTCAAAGTATCCTAACAGAAGCACACTGACTCAAAATGAACTATATTCTCAGAATCCTAATATTTAATGTGCTTAAATGAAAGATAATTAACTGGAGGGCTTTTTAAAATGGTATATTTGGGACCCTCATATGAGGTTCAGATTAAGTAGTTTGGGTTGGAGCCCAGGAATCTGCATGTTTAATAAGCTCTCTCAGGATTTTTAATATCACATTTTGAGAAAAAGTAAGCAAGACTCTTCTAGATTCCCCTACTGCCACTTTCCTTCTATGATTATTGCTCTCTAATAATGTTTGAGATAACATACTTTCAGGGTGTCTGAGGGGTAGCTCTTGTAACTATACTTGTTGCTGTGTTTGTTTCCCCACCTCTGTGTTAAGGAAGTTAATGGGATGTTCCCATTTAAAAGGACTCCTGCAGAGTAGCAGACTCCATAGGAAAAGAAAAGTAAATAAGAAATAGTTAACTGTGCCAACACATTAATTTATACTATAATCTGCTTAATTAAGCAGTAAAAACAGAACGATTTCCTGGAGGAGATTTCTTTCCACAGAGAAGCAGGAAGTGAGTTCACATATTCTCTTGGTGTCTTGAAAACAGGCTCAGAAAAATGGTACTAGAGGATGTGAGTTTGAATCCTCAGTAGTTGTGGGGCTTTGAATAGCCATTAACCAAGTTGATCTCAGGTCAACACACAAAAGATGCATTTTCATAGAATTTATGATAGTTACATGAAGCTAACAATCATTCTGTAAGCTATATAAATAACATATAAAAAGATATTATTTGCAGATGCAAATGGTATACATAGAAAACCCCAGAGACTCCACCAGACATCTAACTGATGCAATAAATCAGGTTAGCAAGGTGGCAGGATAAAAATCAATGCTCAAAAATCAATTTTCTTCTTATATGCAAATGATAAGATAGAAGAGGGAGAAAATAAGAAAACAATTCCATTTAAATTACATCAAAAATAATTATAGGTGTAAACTTAAGGAGGTGAAAGACCTATTTTTAAAAAATGAGCTATAAGACATTATCAAAAGAAATAGCATATACAAAGAAATGGAAAAATATTCCCTGCTCATGCATTATAAGAACTAACAGCATTAATATTGTCCAAATGGCAGTCTTAACAATAAGCAATATACAGATGCAACGTCCTATCAAGGCTCCCATGGAATTCCTTAAAGCTATAGAACAAATATTATTGGAATTCATATGGAACCACAAAAGACCCTGACTAGACAAAAACAATCCTATTAAATAAAATAGCAGAACCAACCTCCTAGACTTCCAGCTAAAACTACAAAGCTATAATAACCAAACCAGCATTGTATTGGAATAAAAACAGACATACAGACCAAAGGAAATAAACTGAGGCCTCAGAAATAAATCCACACTATTATAGATAGTTAATCTGTGATGAGGAAGCCAAGAATGTACCCTGGAGCAATGTGCTCCTCTTCAGTGAATGGTGCTGGGAAAACTGGTGAGTTGTATGCAGTAGAACACAATCACATACTACACACAAAAACTAATTCAAACTGGACAAAGAATTGGATATAAGACCTGAAATCATAAAATACATAGGAAAAAACATAGGCAGGACACTCTATGACATAGGTTTAGAGATGTTTTTGTGTATTCATCTCCAACAACAAGAAAAAAACAGAATGCAAACAACTGGGACTATGTCATTCTAATGTCTTCCACACAGCAAAAGGAACCATCACTAAAACAGAAAGACACCATACTGAATGGGAGACAATATTTGCACCCCATACATCAGAAAAGGGACTGATATTCAAGATCTGCAAAGAAATAAGTTATGTGAACAACTCAACAAAAAGAAAATGGGGAACTCAATCAAAAAAATGACAGAAAAGTTATATAGGCAACTATCCAATGAAGGGACACAGATGGCCACAGACACATGAAGAAATGCTTATCATCACTTATGGTCAGAGAAATGCAAAAAATATCACAGTTAGGTACCACTTTACACTGTGAGAATGGCTCACGCATATCAAAAAGGAAAAAAAAAAAGACAAGCACTGGTGGGGATGTGGGGAAAAGGAATCCTCTTACATTGCTGGTAGGAATGTTGACTGGTTCAGCCCCTATAAAAAATAGTATGAAGGTTTCTCAAAATATTTTTAAAAATCCATGTTTGTAGAATACAAAAACACTAATTTGAAGGGAAACATGCACTCCTATGCTCATTGCAGAACTACTTACTATAGTGAAGTCTTGGAATGAAGTTAGGAAACTAAAATAGGCAAGAAGAAAGTCCAAAAGGTTGTATCTATCATATTAAGTTTGAAAGGCATTTTAGATGCCCAAGTTATGATATAGGCAGTTTTAGTTCAGAAATAGAGGTCCTGAGTGAAGATAAACATTTGGAAATCAATAAGTTAAAGAGGATATAATTCCAACAAAGGAAAAGAAAAAAACTCCATTGACTGATCCTGGGGCACTTAAAATTTCAGATGTTTATATTTTATGCACAAATACATTCACCTTAATGTTTCCCCTCTGAATATTATTTGAACATCTGTTAGTTACTTAGTGTATGTTAATTAAAAAATATAAAGGCAAATAATCCACATCTAAACTAAAGATGAGACACAAAACATTTCAGACAGATATACAAGTTGATTGAAACCCTCACTGTTCCAAGCATTTAGTACAAATTATCCAAAATTATAATCTACACACCTACACACACATATAGTTTTCAGATCACTAAGCAAATGTTACTGTATTTCTATAAAGCAGTACAAGTTTTATTACTACCGTCAGTATTACAATTTTATAAAGTATTACTTCTTTACTTTCACAGTTCTGTCATACAAATTATGGAAACTATAAAAATTAGTATCAAAAATGGGTTGCTTTCTATGACTCAAAGGGAAGCTGTTCTCAATCATACAAATATGTAAAGAGATCCCTAGTGTTAATTGAAAGGTGGTGAAATGTTAAGAATATAAAAGATCTCTCTACATCTCTAAAACAAACAGTTCAGTTATTTATGTACTTGCACATTTTATCATATCTCATTACCTACTATAATAACAGGATATATAAGAATTACAAAAACGTGTTTGTTAGTGAAAAATTATATTTCTTGTGGGAATTTTATTACTAGTTTACATAGCAAATCTCCTAATATATTGGGTGTTTAATGGGGTAGCTGTCTGTGAAGTAAACAAAAGACATAATTCATAGTATTATTAAGCTAAACACTCCATTTAAGCCAAACAAAGCCAAAAAAACAAAAAAGAACTGAAATCCTTTACATTGTATCTAATATAGCATATCAGGATATTGAAGCTGCTTTTATTGTTCAATATGGTAACCATTAGACTTATTTTTGGTATTATAACATCAGCACAATTCCTGAATATAATAATAATAATAATAGAATATATTATATTAATAAGCAGCATTTATCTTCATTTTAATCAATGTCCTTGACTTATTTCAACCAAAAATATACTTAATATTAAAATCATCAAAGTGTTGATTAAAATAGGAAAAAAGGGGACAAAAAAATCAGTCAAACTTTGAAATAAAAGTGGCAGGAACTTAAAAGTGGCCATAATTATAACATTTTCATAATGACCAAGGTTCTACTGGACTTTTGAATGAAGAGCCTCAGACAACCATGTCTCAGCATGAGTAAGTCTAATGGGGAACAGCCTCCTCTGTGCCATGGTGGATATAGTGGGCAGATTTTGAATAGGCAGTTTAGAGGGTTGGAACCTGAAAAAAGCCACGAATAAAAATGCACATTTACATATATCAGGCCACCCCTACTACTACCATCAAATTAAAAGCTAAATTAAAGATCAACAATCATTTTGTTTGGTCTGGAAAGCCTGAGGAAAAAAAGGATAAATCTGCACATTTAATAATGAGAATCATATACACAGGTTGAACTGAAAAGGTAATGATGGGGGGAAAATGATTTGAGAGGACAGAGTCCTAAATGATGAGAGGCAATATACAGTAAGATGGAGTGGGGCTTGGAGAAATATTTAGTGAAACATAGAAGTCAACAGATTGTCATTTCTGCATCTAAGAGGAGGGCACTTTTAAGGGGGCTAGTCACTACGGTATGTAAGAAAACTAACCTAGCAACAAGATGTAAAATTCAGGATTAATTTTAATTGAGTATAGAAAACCAGACAGGTACATATTAAAAATACCCAGAGGAGACTAAGATGGCAACAGTGTGCTACAGAATAATTGGCATGCATACAGTTTATAAATGTGGAATAAAAGACGTTACTATTTCTCTAAAGTAAAATGAATTTAGTCAAAAATAAGGGAAGGGGTTTGAATGGTCAATATAAATCACTGTGCTAACAATTTAGAACAAATGTAGACAATCAAGCTGATAGCTGCAAAAAGCCTCCTAGGAACCCTCCAAGGGTTTGAGATTTTTCTGGCTTTAACTTTCAAAATGGACAAATTCACTGGATAACATTAGTCTCTCACTTGCTATAAAGTCAAGCCTCTTACATCTATGAATAACTAGTATTGTGATAATGACATGATAACATCTGCAAAAGTCAGAATATATAATTTTAAAGGGCTTTTTTTTATTACAGTTGCCAGCTTTTATTAACTCTCATATTTTGTTTTCTTTTTGAAAGTACAATATCTATTGTGGTTGTGAATCCCACATCCTTGCTCCCCTTCTATTACACAGACACACACACACACAGAAAACAAAATTAGAGTTCTTAGCATATTTGAATCTTTGGACTCAAGAATTAGTAAAGATAAACTCTAATTGGAAAAAAAAAACTATTATACTTCATACCACAATGGATCATAGTTAAATTTAGCATCTCAGAAAATATTAAACATGGATTGAGATCGAGAAAATACAAAATTAAACAACTATGAAAGCTGATTATTAGCACTAATGGAAGCAACATTCTGAAATACTTCTTGAAATTAAAGGCAATAGTACCTGACAAATTATCAACTTACAAATTATCAACTTTGTACAAAAATACAAGTATTGCCTGCAATCCATGGGTAAAAGAAAAAATGGACGCTTCTCAGTAAGAACACCAACTATTTGTGACGTGCATTTTTAAATGTGCCTAAGTGCAGATCACACAGGAAATAAAACAGGTAATTTACAGAGTCTAGAGCAATGGGGTTCAAATTGGTAGATTCAGTTGTGTCCACGCACTGCCCTTACCAGATAAGTCCATTTGAGTAATTTGCCAGACACAAAATGACAATAATATTGTCTACTAGCAGTCTCTTTTAGAAAAAAAACAAATGATTAAACTATACCATGCGTGAAAGTATTTTAATGTGTACTTACTGTAATGGCAGGAAGGCCACGGAGCAGGTTCTCTATGATGCAAGCAGACAGGGTAAGGAGAAGAGCCTTAGAGTGTCCTCTGTGGCTTTTGCAGGATTTTATTGGGATTTACCCGGTATACAGCAGGCAGGGGTGCTGGGGGTGCTGGGAGGCTGGCAGGCCTCCCAGCCCCCAGCAAGTCTTCACTCTTTCTGGGCTCTCCAGCATTCTCTGGTGGCCTCTGCTTCTCTCTGTTCTCGTAGTTCTGCTTCTGGCGTGCCGTGACACCACCCTTACAAGGTCAGTCTCTCAGCCCAGGTGTACCTACTTACGCATGTCCACACCCTACTCCAGGTGCCCGCCATCAGGCATGCATTCAGGACCGCAAGGATCCATCATCTATCCTAACAGCAGGAGGGCAGAAAAGCCTGATACTTTTTTACCTTACCCTACATGACTAACACAGATGCTATGAGTGAATGGGCTTAATATTTCCAGATTATAAGGTGTAGCTACAGAGTATCTACCACTATCAATCTAGAAAGTTATCTCATAAACCTAATTTACAATTTAGGCACTGAGGAAAATATGGCTGTGGGGTAAGGAAAAATATCAGGCTTTTCTGCCCTCCCGCCATCAGGATAGATAAGGGAACCCTCTGATCCTGAATGCATGCCTAATGGCAGGCACCTGGAGTGGGTACACCTGGGCTAAGACTGTGCTTTTAAGGGCGGCGTCACGGGGACGCCAGGAGAAGCCGAAGCAGAAGCCGAAAGAGAAGCCGAGAAGCAGCAGAACGAACGCCAGAGAGCCCAGATAGAGTGAAGACTTGCTAGGGGCTGGGAGGCTGGCTAGCAGGCCTCCCAGCCCCCCAGCCAGCACCCCTGCCTGCCATATGCCTGGTGAACCCCAATAAAAGACCTTCAAAAACCACTGAGGACTCTGACTCCTCCTTTACCTGGTCTTCATGGGATCAGAAAACCTGCACCGTGTCTATTCCTCCCTTTACAATGGCAAAAGTATTTTTATATACTGTAGGGTCAGGAACGGACACAGGGCAGGTTTTCTAATATCCAGCAGACCAGGTAAAGGAGGAATCAGAGTCCTTAGTGGCTTTTTGCAGGTCTTTTTATTGGGATTTACCTGGTACACAGCAGGTAAGGGTGCTGGGGGGCCGGGAGGCTGGCAGGCCTCCCAGCCCCCAGCAAGTCTTCACTTTATCCGGCCTTCTCTCAGCTTCTGCTTCTCTCTCGGCTTCTCTTTCGGCTTCTGCTGCTGCTGCTGGTGTCCCGGTGACGTTGCCCTTAAAAGCCCAGCCTTATCCCAGGTGAATCCCATCTGCCTATGTCCACACCCTATTCCAGGTGCCCGCCATCAGGCATGCATTCAGGACCTCAAGGATCCATCATCTATCCTGATGGTGGGAGGGCAGAAAAGCCTGACATTTTCTTTACCCTACATATACACTTCAGTAAAAAAAAAACAAAACAAAAAAACCCCAAATATTTAACTATTTAACTAATAAGCATATGTAGTTATTTTAAAGTTCTAATAAATAGAGGTCTTTTAAAATTGAGAGAAAAATTATAGTTTGCTCATGAAAGAAATTTAATTTGGGAACTGTTATGGCTGGTTACTCCATACTTTACATTAAACCAAACTGAAACTCTCACTAAACTTTAAGGCATTTTAACAATCGGTCTCATTGTCTCATCTTTCTTCAAACCAAAAGTAAAACTTTTTTCCCATGAGTAAGACACATGAAGTTTAAACTTTCTGACCAGTTATTTTTTACATGCTGCAATTTTTTTCTCCACTGAGAATATTCTGCCTTTCTCTATTAATGTCTTTTTTATCTCTAATTTCATCCAATGGTTTCCACAATATTCTGTGAATTACTTCCTTTACCACTGTCTCTGCTCCAGTAAAGGTGAGATAATAGGACTGCAAGACAGACGAAGCTTTGAGAGTACGGACTCTTCATTGAGAGTATGGACAGTGCTAGAATTAGGAAGGAGTTCAGGCACGGACTGAGAGAAGTCAGTAAGTTAAAGCAAAGCAATTTAGGTTCATGTGTAGACAATTAAATCCACAAATGAGAACTGGGCACATGATCTCTTCTAGGTACAGCAGCAAGTTAATGATCAGAATGAGGTGGACATTTGACAACTGAACTGACAATGAGACAGATACTAGAATGGTCATGGCCACATTATTTGTAATTAGTAAATATCTAGAAATCATGTCCTGGAAGCATATGAAACGGGATGAAATAGCAACATACATCAAAATATTTTCAAGACGACTGACAATATCAGGAGCTAACACCTTTGGCAGATGTGAAGTCACTAGAACTCTGTTATACTGTGTGTAGGTGTATATATTGATTCAACGATTTGGGGGGCAAAGGTAGCAATATCTTTTTTTTTTAAGATTGATTTATTTATACAAGAACCAGGGTACAGGCCAGAGATACAGGAGGGCGAGAGGATTCACCAAAGACAGAGCCGGGAACAGAACAGGCATACTGACTGAAATACACTTGAGGGGAGTAGTGGGTGAGACAGGAGAGGTCTGCTGCGCCATGTGGGCATCTCCGCGGGGATGGAACCGGCACTGCAGAGGCTCTGCGCTCAACTGCCTGCACCACCAGGGAGGCCCAAAAGTAGCACTATCTATTAAACCTAAACATCTAGCTCCCTTCTGATCCAGCATATGTTCACCAAAAGATACATAACATGAATGTTCAGTTCAGTCTAATTTATAATAACCAAATTCTAAAAAGAACATAGTTTTCAACCAAATTGTGAATGAAAAGCTACTCAACAGTGGAAAAGGATCAATTACCAACACTCATATAACAAGTATAGAGTTCAGAGAGATTGTTAAATGGAAAAAAAAAATAACAGCAACTACAAGGACACTACTCAATTGAATTTATTAAAAGGTCATAAAACTAACTTCTGGTCACTGAAGTTAGAATAATATTAACTGCTGAGATATACTATGGTAAGGGACATCAAAAAAACTTCTAGGTGGAATAACTGTTCAGAAGTAGTTTGTGTTTCTGTGTATGTGTGTGTGTAAAAATGTTCAAATAGCATACCTAACATTTGTGTACTTAATTAAAACGAATATTTCTTTTATAAATGTATTCTGAAGTATTTATAGATGAAATAGTATGTCTTATATTAACTTCAAAATTATCCACTGTATGTATGGGAGATAGTTGAGTGATCATACACAAAGCAAAATTGATCATTTTTCACTTTTTTTTTTTTTTTGTGGGACCCTCGCCGGCGGCAGGAGAATGAACCGGCGCTGCAGAGGCCTCACAGCCCAGTGCTCAACTGTTGCGCCACCAGGGGAGGCCCATTTTTCACTAATTTTTGAATAGTACAGAAGTTTGGATAGTATTTCTATTTTCACATAGGTTGGAAAAATTTCATTAATCAGTCAAACAACCACATAATAAAAACTATTAGAAATAGCAATTTGGAAATGAGAAAGCGAATATGTACAGAAAATACTTTGTGTAATTTTGCAGTAAAGAGAAACAAATGAGATGATAGATGGAAAACAACGTGGGATCAAAACAATATTGTGTGTATTTATATATTTAGTTTTATTTCTTTGAAGGCAAAAAATGAAGATTTGAAGAACTACAATCAGGGAAGTCCTATGATTAAAATTTTAGGATGACACATCTTGCAGATGGGATAACAGAAGGGAAAAATGTCAGAAGAAAAAATAACAAATTTAGAAATGATATAGATCCAAACTATGGCAATATCAATAAGTTGTTTACAAAATGAACTGATGTGAGAATAGTAAGATACTGACTTCAAACAATAGAGTGATTAATTGGATTAAAGTAAAAAATAAATGACAGCACATGATTTTGTCATTCATTCAACATCTATAAATGCCAACAATTATTATGGACTCTAAGGAGCAAATAAAATAGAATCTCTGCTTCATGAAGTGTGAGTTTATGAAAGAGAAATCAATAATAAACAAATAAAATAAATAAAAGAATAACCTCTGGAAAAACCAGGATTCTCTTAAGGAGAATGAATATGAAAGCCAATTTAAATAGATGAGCAGAAAAGGCCACCCTAAAATATGACTTTTAAGCTGACATTCAAAAAAAAAAGAGGTAGTCTTGAGATGGACAAAACAGAGGAAGAAAGGACTGAGATTAATATAAGAAAAATGTAATGAAATCAGTATCATTCAGTGGATGAACAAGGGAAGAAACAGAATGAAATGTGCCGAGAGTGATAGGCCACAGGATGCAGTACCAAGGAAAAGAGTTTGATTTTATTCTAAGTACAAGTCAATGCCACTGACTCATTTTAAAAATAGATGTGATAGAATCCATTTAGTCCTTTAAACCGTTTACTTTATGTCTACCTTTTTCCACACGCAAACACACAAAAGACAATACAGTCAGATGATAAATAATTCTGGAGAATGCCTTTGTTACTTTTGAGTTGAAAAATACCTTCAGTGAGACAATATTTGTAATTTATAAAGAGAGCTTTCAATAAATTCAATTTCATTAAAAAATACATGGCTGCTAATCAAAACACATAATCAAAGTGAAAAAAATATGGGCAAATATAGACAAAATGCTCATGAGACAAAATATCAGCATAACATACTTAAAAAATGTCTTCAAATCAGTAATAAAATAATTCAGTAGATAAAAGAGCCAAGATACATGCAGCTAGATATGTGTGTGTGTGTTGTGTGTGTGTGTGTATAAAGAATTTCACAGAAAGGAGAAAATACAGACACTGTCTTTGACCTCATGAAATTATTTTTTTAAAAGATTTATTCATCTATGCATACAAGAATTAGGGTACAGGCCAGAGGTGTGGGGGGGGGTGAGAGGATTCATGAGAGACAGAGTGGGGAACAAAACAGGCACATCTACACTGCTGAGGGGAGCAGCGGGTGAGTCAGGAGAGGTCTGCTGTGCCATGTGGGTAGCTCCCTGGCTGGGAATCGAACTTGTGCTGCAGTGGCTGCAGATAGCTTCATAGGTTGCATCTTAAACCCTTGAGCCACCAGGGAGGCCGTGACCTCATGAAGTTTAAAGACTAGAGGAGACAAATTTTAATGAGCAAACCACCATGCCTAAGATAGAGGCTGCTCTCCAAGCCCCCACATTTAAAGTTCCCAGCAGAGCCCATCGGAGCCAACCAGACATGATCACCTAAGTGAACAAAAATAAATCCATGCTGTTGTAAGTCGACGAGATTTTGAAGTTAACTTCTTATTGCAGAAAAAACTGACCCATCTTGCATCATATGCAAATATGAACTCTAAGTGAATCAGGCATAAGTGCATCACATAAAGTGATAAAAGTTAAGAGAAGATGCAGAAAATTATTATCATAAACTGGCAGAAGGAAAAAAAATTCCTATGCAAGTACTCCTGTTGGTCGAAATAAAGCAAAATTAGTTATAGATTTTATTCAATAAATGATTACTATATGTCAAAATACAATATTTAAAACAACAATAGATGAATATGTGGGTAAATTGTTTTATTTCTACATTTGAGCAGAAAATGAAATCTAAAAGTAGTTTTACTTTCAATTTATTTGTTCCAGAACTAAGGTGCTCTGATTGAGTTGATGATTTTTTTTTTTCACACAACCCTATGTTATTGAGAAACATCTGGGAATCCAATTCTGTTTCACAGTAGATCACCATATTTCCTACTGTTGCACATTAAAGTTGTGTCTAGCTTCTGAATCTATCATGAACCCACACATGAACACACAAAAACATGTAATGAGAACAAGAGAAAGAGAGGATGTAGGACAGAGAATGTAGAGAATCCATAACTGAAAACGTGGAAATTTCTCAATATTTTCAAAGGTTGTAGAGCCATTTCTCCTCAGGGATGAAGAATGAATAAAGTATTTTTGAAAATCTGAACTAAGCAAAACATATTGCCGAGCCTGAGTAGACTGTACGAGGGTGAACCTGCTCTCTCTGCCTGTCCTTGAGCTGGGACATTGGTCTTTCCCTACATTCAGACTTGGACTCACATGGAACTCAGACTATCTCCCCTGCTTTCTCAGGCCTTAAGCATCAGACAGGAATTATACCATTGGTTCTTCTGGGTCTCCAGGTTGTTTGGGTTCTGTTTCTCTGGAGAACCCTAACACACAACTCTTTTTTCTTTTTTAAGATTTATTTATTTATTTATACAAGAACCGGCGGACAAGCCAGATGCATGGGAGGGTGAGAGGATTACCCGAAGACAGAGTGGGAAACAGAATAGGCAGACTGACGAAATACACTGCTGAGGGGAGCAGCAGGCACGACAGGAGAGGTCTGCTGCGCAATGTGGGACCCTCGCTGGATGGCCAGGATGGAACCGGCTGCAGAGGCTGCTGACAGCTTCACAGTGCTGCGCTCAACCACCTGCGCCACCAGGGGAGGCCCTCTAACATACAACTCTTAACATGGGTAGCTGGTGAAAGGGAGGTTGGCTAAGAAACCACAAAGATCATTCACTTATCCCAGTGTTTTATATAAAACAGAACTAAAGTAAATTAAAAGAAAAGTGTAAAGAGAAAGAAAGTTTAAGCATGAAATTTTATACAATAATTTATTTCAGTGAACTTAGGAACAGTTTGGAATTATAAGTCATATAAAGTTGATATTTAAATAGTAGCAGTAGGGCCTCCCCAGTGGCACAGCGGTTGAGCGCTGGGTTGTGAAGCTGCCTGCAGCCTCTGCGGCACGGGTTCTATCCCCAGCTGCTCCCCGGCCACCAGAGGAGGGTCCCGCATGGCGCACAGACCTCTCCTGCCGCCCGCTGCTCCCCTCAGCAGTGTACTTCGGTCCTTCTGCCTGCTCTGCTCCCCGCTCTGGCTCTGGTGAATTTTCTCACCCTCCCGCGCTTCTGACTGTACCCAGTGCTTGTATGTATAAATAAATAATAAACAAACAAACAAACAAACAAATAAATAAATAAAGCTTGCCTCTTCAAAAATAAATAAATAAATAAATAAATAAATAAATAGTAGCTGTAAAAATAAATAAATAAATAAAGTTGATATTTAAAAAAGCAGAAAAGGGCCTCCCTAGTGACTCAAGGGATTAAGACGCAGCACTATGAAGCTAACCACAGCCACTGCAGTATGAGTTCAATCCTGGGCCAGGGAGGTGACCCACACGACACAGCAGACTTCTCCTGTCTTGCCCGCTGTTCCCCTCAGCAGTGTATTTCAGTCAGTCTGCCTGTTCTGTTCCCCACTCTGTCTCTGGCGAATCCTCTCACCCCACCCCACACATACACCTGTGGCCTGTACCCCCACTCTTGTATGCCTAAATAAATAAATCTTTAAGAAAAGGCAGAAAAAAAAGGAAACAATTCTCATAACAGCCCTTGAGAAATAGTTCCTTAATAAATTGCCCGCCTATCGTTGACTCTGTAAATCATCAGGTACTTTACATTTTCAGATTATTACAAGTAAACCACGTTCTAAAATTATTATTTACTGAGGTTTAAAATTCTGAAAAGAGTATTTTACTTGTGACAATTTCTTCTTAAAAGAACAAATAAGTATTTAAGTATGTGATAATACAAAAGAATGACACTGACAAGATGTAACCTTTACTAATGCATATTTGCTGACTTTAGATGACATATAGCTAATAGTTTCTAAAGGTCAACTTTCTGAGTCAAATATTTCATATTCAATGGCAATAAATAGCTAGGTTGTCGAAAGAGTTTGTTTTCCCCCAAAAGTTTATGTAACCATGATCTGTAAGAAAATTCAGCTACGTTTCAGCTTAAGGGCCCATTGCTAAAATATGCTAAAAAACTAGTAATTCCATCCAGAAAAAAGGAGAAAGTATGTGTAATTACAATTTATTATTTCATTTGTTCTTGTGATTGAGTAGTCTGCAAATTTTACTTTGAACAAATATTACAATATAGAACATGTAAGAAGCACTTTATGAGAGTAGTACAGATAATTCTTTTAACAGTTCATTTAAGTCTTAAAACTCAATTGGGTTCAAAGTATTCAATCATTTGAAGTTCTCCCAGTAATCATTAGTGTTGATTTATGAATTTTACACGCCAGTGGAGCTAGCATCTGGCAATCTTGCTTCTAACCAATACCATATTGCTTGACACATTATAAGATTAACTTGATTACCTAAAGAGGAATTTATTATTTTAAGATTTATTTATTTATGCATACAAGAACTGGTGTATAGACCAGAGGTGTGGGAGGTGAGAGGATTCACCACAGAGTGGGGAACAGAACAGGCAGACAGACTGAAATACACAGCTGAGGGGAGCAGTGGGCAAGACAGGAAAGGTCTGCTGCACCTTGTGGGTAGCTCCCTGGCTGGACAGGGATCAAACTCATGTTGCAGAGGCTGCGGATAGATGCACAGTGCTGTGCTTAACCCCTTGCACCACAACGGAGGCCCCCTAAAGAGGTATTTTAAAATCTCTGTGTATACATAAAATACTGTTATTCATTATATTCGGAAGCTATTTGATGCAAATCATATGCAAAATAGGTAATTACTTATAAAATAACATTGTTCTATAAAATAGCATTTATCAATAATTAAGAGGCACAGAGCTCATGAACCTTAGTGTCTATATATAACTGACCAAAACTGGTACTCAAGTAAATTAATTTAAATAAAAGAAATTCTAAGAGATAAAACATTTTCCAAATAAAAAGTAAAGCTTATTTAATATAAGTATTAACTTTTACCAAATGTCTAAAATTTAGATATTACAGTGTGATTTTGATACATGTGATTCAGTATACCATTGATAACAATGTGAAAAAAAAATCTTAAAACTCCAAATAATCAAACCAATCCCGAGGTAAAAAGAACAAAATTGCAGTAATTAATCTCCCAACTCAAGCTATCATACAAAGTGATAGAAATCAAAATAGCATGTATAAAAACAGATACATGGGTCAATGGAGAGGTCACAAATAAACCCCCCCACACAAACAAGTAATGTAGGACAAAAGTTAACTCATAAGTGCCAAAGAAGACACAATTTTAAAGTAAATCAGATTTCATGAGAGAGGTAAGGCTAAGACACAATTATTCAGGGTTCAAGTCAGCTTGTAAAAGCTTGCATTCTTCCTAATAATTCCAATCAAGGTGATATTAGCCCCACAGAGAAAGGAACCTGGCCTTTTACTTATTAAATAAAAACATATCATTGTATTCTTATAAGCAATCAATTTGACCTTTGAGTTTTCTACCATTAGAAATAAATAATAAAATATTTAGTGATTTGGCATTGAATATTAAAATAAGCTATCCTAGAAATGTAGAAAATTGGCACATGATAAACATGAATTAATTACTGAAGCACAAAAATATATTGATGAAGGGCCTCCCTCGTGGCACAAGGGGTTAAACACCGTACTATGAAGCAACCCACAGCCTCTGCAATATGAGTTCGATCCCTGGCCAGCCAGGAAGCAACCCATATGGCACAGCAGACCTCTCCTGTTTCACCTGCTGCTCTCCTCAGCAGTGTATTTCAGTAGATCTGCCTGTTTTGTTCCCCACTCTGTCTCTGGTGAGTCCTTTCACTCCCTGCATCTCTGGCCTGTATCCCAGGTCTTGTATGCCTAAATAACAAATCTTTAAAAAATATATTGATGAAGTATAAATGTGAGCAGGTTACATCTGAATATATTATTAAATAGTATACAAAATGACGTAAAGAATAAAGATTCAATTTTAATAAAAAATGCCATCAAATTTGTTGAGTAGTGATTTCTGCCATTTACATATAAGGATTGTTTGATTCATATTTCCAGAGAATACAGTAAAACAATGTGTAAATTTTAATATTTGTTGAACTGCTTGGAATTGAAAGTCCATTATGTTACTTAAAGTAAGAATATTTTGTTTGTACTTTACGTTTATACGTTTGATGTGTGTTCAAAGAAAAGCTGTATTTCTTCTCAAGCAAATTGACAATAGTTACCTGACTTTGTCTAACTTTTTCCAGCTAGATAAATTCAACTGTTATTAAACTTGACTAAAAAACAATGATATTATTATCAATTCAAAAACCATATGATGCTATTTTTTTTTTCCACCACGATTCTCCACTAAGTTTTACACGTGATCAAGTTGGTTGAGGATTTGGACAGGAAAATTAAAAGATAAACAAGTGCAGATCTAAAGTAAATGGGAGGGAATATTATTAATTCTGTGGTACAGATGACAACTTTGTAAATTTAAAAGCACCTAGAATTCCCAGTATTCAAAGAAGCTATTCTCCAGGAGAGATGAGGCTGTGGTACAGTCCTTTGTGTAAGGAAAGACAGGAATAGGGGGCACAGAAATTCTCTGGCACAAGAAATAGCTAGAATGACTTGACTGCCATAGTCAGGATCTGGAGCAATTAGGAGGTGCGTTATTTAGCAGAAGTAGGTGTGAACTTTGACAATTAAAATTCCAGTGGGCTTGAAAAATTAGTATATTTCATTTGTCTATCAATAAAATATCTGAAATATTCAACAAAGTAAATTGTAGACAAAATATTTTGAATATGAGGGCATATCTATATTTCTGATTATATAAAGTCAAAATGCAGATATATTTGTTTATCCACACTTTCATCTAACTCTCTGCTATTTTTGAAGGAGTTTGGGCAATCTACATTAGCCCTACAGAACTCAGGAAACCTTTTTTTTTTTTAAGATTCTATTCATTTTTTTGCATATAACTGGGGTGTGGGCCAGAGGTATGGGGAGGGGGTAGTGAGAGGATTCACCAGAGACAGAGTGGGGAGCAGAACAGGTGGATCTACTGTAATACACTGCTGAGGAGAGCAGGAAGGCGAGACAGAAGAGGTCTGCTGCAACATGTAGGTTAGCTCCCTCGCTGGGGATCTAACTAAGGCCACCTCAGTGACAACTGTGAGACTTCATGCCTGGGTCCAAAGGGCAGGCCCAACTCAGGAAACTATTTATGAAGATAATCAAATGATAATTCTGTTATTTTGTTGTTGTTGTTCATAATGGTGTTGTTGAATCTAATAAACTATTTACTATATATATTTTTTTTATTTTTCACAAACCTAATGAAAGTAATTTTTGCAAAAATCAAAATCATCAATAAGGCTTTCCCAATTCAAGAAACACTTGATCAGATTATCATTTAAATTTGAACTCATTTTTTCCAAACCAGCAATTTTCTACCATGTAAGAACTTCAAAAAAGAACTGATTGTACCTTCTGATAATTTTTTATTCAACTGTAGATTCTCTAAATGGATAGCATGCTTCAATGCAATGTCATTATGTTGTACTGTTGGGTATTCTTACAAAAAATAATGAAGTAGCTAGTGTTTTGCTTAAAAATAGCTTTAAAGTCTTATAAGAGTCCATGTCATTTTCAAATTAAATTACAATAGGGCTTCATTGCAATGGTCTATATTCAATTTCCTGTTAATATAAACACATGAGGATACACCTTCTTGACTGATAAGTAATAGACAACATACAAATGTTCTATTTAAAAAGTTTAAAAAGCAGAAAATTAACTAAATAAAATTATTTTAAATTATTCATGTGCCTTTGATGTTTAAATATTGCTTTAAAAAAGAGAAAATCTACAGCTCAGGTAGAAATGTCACAACCCAGGTGACAATTTTAAAACCAAACATGAGAACAGCTATATAATAACAGAAATACACAGGAATAAATATAAAAACACTAAGTAAATGACTACTTTAAGTTTTCAAATCTCAGGCATTTTTCCTTAGCTTCAGATATACATCCAGTTTTCTACTAGTAATCTTTTCATGCATAAACTCATCCCCACCATATAGTCTTTCTCTTATGCCCGTAATTTTAAGAAGCGATACTACCATCCACTCAATGAACCAAGCTGGATAACAACACTCTTACACTATCCTTCATTCTCAACATCCAATCTAGTTTCTAGTTGCAAAAATTCTTTTAAAATTATCAATGCTCATCCTTCCCCAAAGCAGTTATCTTAGTGCAAAATCCCTTTGCCTCTCACCAGATTTTTTTTTTTACTTCTCTACATTCAATATTATATTTTCTAGTCCACACTTTTTATACCATCATTCCATCCTCTCACTTAAAATACTTCAAAGACTCCAAATTATAAGGCAAAGTTCAATTTTTTTTCATGGCTAGCATACAGCAGCAATTGTGATTTGGGCTCAGTCCATCACTTTAATCTCATCTTTCACATTTATATTTTGTCCCAACAATATTTAATTTCACACAGTCAACTAAATTTTGTTCCAACATAGCAGTCTTTTTTTGGTTCTCTCTATACATATATGTTTTTCTACATTTTAAAGTCTTTCTGAAACATGTCTCAATTTTCTTCTCTTCATCATTAACTGCTTTCTTTCCACCATTCAAGCTACATCCAAATTCTGGACCTAATTATTAAATAACATTTCAGTAATCATCTATATGGAAATAATTTCTCAGATTAATTCTGCCCTCAAGCTGACATAGGGAGTCCACTCCTACTAGTTCTATTTATAGCATTTAACATTTAGAGTTTTAATTATATTAAGCAGTTCATTCTGTTACTATGAATTCCTGGAGGTTCAGATGCAAGCCTTTGGTGTCCGAATACAACTTACATGCCAGCACAGACCTTAACACATAGTCAGCTTTAATAAATGCAATTGGTGAGGGGGCCTCCCCAGTGGCGCAGTGGTTGAGCGCTGGGTTGCGAGGCTGCAGCCTCTGCAGCGCTGGTTCGATCCCCGGCCACCGGAGGAGGGTCCCACATGGCGCGCAGACCTCTCCTGCCGCCCGCTGCTCCCCCCAGCAGTGTACCTTGGTCCTTCTGCCTGTTCTGTTCCCCGCTCTGGCTCTGGTGAATTCTCTCACCCTCCCACGCTTCTGACTGTACCCAGTGCTTGTATAAATAAATTAATCTTTTAAAAAAAAATGCAGTTGGTGAAATAATGAGATTATCTTACTGAAATGTAGTATTCTCCTGAGCAGTCATTCTAAAATTTTTATACCTATATACCCCTTTAAAGATTTTTAAATGGCATATATTCAATGGGTAATTTTAGATTTAATAATATACTGACTATTACAAATATAAAAATTAATTCAAGTATGAGTCCACTGTCTACAGAAAAACTATCTAGGTATAAGATTTCAAACATAGTACTTGAGTCAAGTACTATATTTTTTACTTAAACTCTAAACATAGGAATCTGAATCTATGGAATTCAGCACTGTGTACTTCATAATATGTTATGGAGATGATTGTACTAAATGCTTTCATTTGGAAAGAAAAAGGAGGGGCGTGGGGCAGGTAATAAATGCTCCAAAACCAGTCCCTTTTGACGTTGTTAGGTATGATTTTCTTGTCATAGACAAGACTCATAACTCAAACCAGATCTGACAAATTGTCACTTTCAAAAATTATTGGTTAAGGTTAAACTTATGCAAATAAAAATGTTTACAAATTAATTCATTAATCTGACAGAGGCTATATTTTACCTCTTCATGAACAGAAACTTCACTTGCTGTATTTTAGAGAGTGACATGAAAGAGAAAAAAAAAAGAAAATGTGCTATGCATTGCATGGATTGAATATCTATGTTTAGCAAAAAATATATAATTACATTTTATTGTCTTCGAAGTTTCTATATTTGTGAACAGTCTGCCCTCATTCACAAATGAAAGTCAGGAAATTTTATTTTTAAAGTTCTTTAAAGGCTATTTTAATCAATGAACAAATTTTTATTTTTGTAAAGATTTATTTTTTTTTATTTATGCATACAAGAACTGGGGTACAAGCCAGAGCTACAGGGGGTGAGAAGATTCACCAGAGACAGAGCAGGGAACAGAACAGGCAGATCTACTGAAATACACTGCTGAGGGGAGCAGCGGGAGAGACAGGAGAGGTCTGCTGCACCATGTGGGTTGCTCCCTGGCTGTCAGGGGTTCGAACTTGAGCTGCAGAGGCTGCTGATAGCTTCATAGCGCAGTGCTTAACCCCTTGTGCCACCAGGGAGGCCCAATGAAGAAATTTTTAAAAGAGAAGCACTCCTCTAAGCCATGCTTATTCCAACACCAAAACAAATGCTAGTTGGGCTCATAGCTATTAAAACATATTGCTTCGTTGCCAATAAATTCTTAAATGTGAAGACATCAGTAATACTGATGACTTAGTTGTTGAAATGACTGTTACCTCTTCCAAAAATATATCATTAAGATTTAAAATATTCTTTTTCCAAAGCTCCCTTCAGGTGTCCTCCCTAGCCCCATGTCTAATTTTCTTTTTTCCTGGGCTTCATTTTTCTCCTCCTTCCCACCCAGTCTCCCTCTCTCCCCTTCTCTTCCCCCCTTTTTCTTCTCCTTTCTTTCATCATTGCTATCTACTTCCTGACACTTTCTCTTGAATAAAAAACATTGCCTTGACCAAAAAATAACCAGAAAATTCTTTAATTTTTTGTCTCAAAGACTCCTTGACCACTCCTTTTTTTTATTGTTCATATATTTGGGCAACTCTGAACACCAATTCCAATTTTATTCTGAATCTCACTATGATTTTTCCCATTTTCTACTCAAGCGACAGTATGTTCCCAAAGTATCTGGAAGGTTTAAAGTTCAGTAACACAACTACATTTCTTACAAGATAACTTCAATGCTCATCATATAAAAATGACAATAAAGAAGATGTTGCTAGCAGAATAGGAACAGTTCAAATAAGTTTAGCCAATACTCTATGGTAGAGGAATATTTGCTCTGTTGGGTGATCTAGGGCCTCACTCTTTGGCAATTATAGAATCCCTAACTTCAAGGAAATTAAATTCTTTTTAAAATTTACACTTTACAATTATATATTACATGATTTCATCAAAGTGTCATGTGCTTTTTCTTTAATAAGCCAAACAGGGAGTAGAAGAGTCTGCATTCATCTCTTATGTGGCCCATGAATACATCTTGAAACTCCAAATTATTTTTACTACCTTGACTAACAGTTTCTACAAAGCATCTCAAGTTGTTTAAAATATTCTGGCAAATCCTAACAAAATTTCCTCTTTAATTGTCTAACCAAATTTGTTTTTTAAAAAATAACCAAGAGATCACAGTGAGGATCAAATTTGGGAAAAATACTTTATAGAGAAAATCATTTTCTCTGTGCTAACAGTAGGAAAGGCATTTTAACATTTAGTTAAGGAAAACTCAGACAAAAATATTTATACCTCAGTTACCTAAAAAAAATATCAGCATCTCCTCTTTTGTTATTTGTCTCTGACATAATCCCTTTATTTTCAGAGTTCCATAATGACTTAGCAATGTGTAAATCAGTTAAGGGAAAACAGGCAAGATGCTTTTTTATCTTCTTTTATTTTTAAAAAGCAGCCAAGACAGGGCTTCCCTGGTGGCACAAGGGGTTATGCACCGTACTATGAAGCAATCTTCAGCCTCTGCAGCACAAGTTCAATCCCTGCCCGGCCAGAGAGCAACCCACATGGTGCAGCAGACCTCCCCTGATTCGCCCACTGCTCCCCTCAGCAGTATATTTCAGTCAGTCTGCCTGTTCTGTTCCCCACTCTGTCTCTGGTGAATCCTCGCAGCCCCCGCATCTCTGGCCTGTATCCCAGTTCTTGTATGCATAAATAAATCAATCTTTGAAAAAAAAAAAAAAAGCCGCCAAGACGATTCATAGGCTTTTGGAAAAATACTGTATCACAACTGATATCTGCAAGAGCAGTTATAATAAACACATAAAGGAAAACCAGTATCAGTCATTTGAAAAAATATTAAATAGTATACCATACACTTTTGTTTTGGAGTAGATAGAACTATACATTTTTAAAAATAGATATAGACTGTACACTGGCAAGTTGTTATCTGTTTCTTTCCATCTGGAATGGAATCTTTTTATTGTCAGGAAAAATGTATTACTGGAAAAAAATATGAAATAGAACAGTCAATTTCACTTATATATCAATATAGTATATATTGGGTTTTTCTTTCAAAATACTCTACTTGGCATATATAGTAGTCATATTTAATCCATGAAAATAAGATACAGAAACAACTTAATTTGCAGCTATTCCTGTGCCATTAAATAAGAAATAAAATAACATTCTGTACATATTAGTGAGATTCTTCTGTTTTCATTTGAGTTATAGTTTTATAGCATTTTTTTTGAGATTGAAGTGTTATATGTACACATGCTTTTTTATATTTATTTTTTAATTTTTTTATATATACACATGCTTTTTCCCCCTTTTCTCTACTTCTTTCCTGACTTTCACCCTAATTTCTAACAGCTAGAGCATGTTCTAATAGTGGTTTCAATTAACTCTTTGTTTCTCTGTCCCTTTTAGTCCATGACCCTAGGGCCTCATGTTTCAAGGCTAAAGTTGAATACTCAGGCACCTTTCAATCAGGGGATGTTTTTGTTAAAAAAAAAAAAAATCAGGGAAAATGTTAAAAATGACTATTTTTTTCTTACTACCACAGTCAGCTGATACAAACTAAAGGTTAGGTATAAAAATAAGGTATCAACTTGGACTTGGCTGCCTTTTCAACAACACATGACTGAAAAGGTAGTTTTCTAAAGAACATGTAAGATTCTTAAATAGCAAGAAGGCATAAGCATGCCAGGATTCTGATGAGATATTCTATTAGGGAGATGCCAAACATTGCAATAATTATGATTAAAATAGTAAAGGTGATTAGTAATTGAAAGGGACTATAGTATTACCCCACAAAGCTAAATTATATTTAAATGTAAAAAATGGAATTATATAAAATATAAAAAACAAAACCTGTTAAATTAGAAGTAATTTCATTAAACAAAATAGGAAGAAATCCATGAAGGAAGTATAGACTTAGCTAATAATACACAATTAATCATTTAAATGGCAAAAAAAATGATAAACTAGGAAATATATTTGCAAATCCTCTGACTTGTAAATAAGTGGATGGCATGAAACACCTATAAATTTATATAAAAACAGCATATTTCAAGCAAATATACTTGAAATAGACATATATTTCAAGCAAAAATAAATAGGACTATTTTTATCAGAAATAAGTATATTACTATTAAAAGAGACACAAAGAAATGAATTTGGATTTCTCACTAATACCATATACAAAAATAAATTCCAGATGGATTAAAGATTTATATATAAGAACTACAACAATAAAATACTGGAGGGAATCATGTTCCAGGATATCAACAATAAAGATATTTGAATCATATGCCATGTCCTGTCTCTCTTTCATCACACTGATTGAAGCAGGGGTGCACATTTGACCAGCCAGATTTATGTTATGATATTCATGCTCACATATTAGTCTGCTGTTCACAGCAAAAGCCTAAGCTAAGTAGAGGAACACCTTCTTTGGAGAGGAGACTGGTGAAAATACACAGAAGGAAGGATGAGCAGGGACCTGTGGACTCAGGCAGAGAGTGAGCAGAAGAAGCCATCATCTCTGTCCCAGTGGCTTCTAACATGCCAGTGCCTTTCTCTAGAATGTCCAGTTGTATACTTCTTTTCCACAAAATTTGTGTACTATTAAACATTAAAGCTACTTTGAGTGAGTTTCTGTTTCTTGGAACCAAGCAACATTGAATAAAATGAATATCACTGAAATATATTTAGGTACTAACTTCATGAGTAAATGAAAATAATGTAAAGGAAATATACAAATACTGTCACTATCACAGTTCTCACAAGTGTCAGAATTGAATCGTGTTATAAATGAGCCCATGAATATTGGAAGTATCAGAACTTAGGAACAAGTATTATAGCATCTAAGCAGAAATAGGTAGTTGAAATGGGGCAGGAAACTGAGAGATGAGTATTGGGAAAACATCATGGTCACAGTCTTGCTGTAGCAGTATCAACTGTCAAGGACAAGGTGCTCAGGTCCCAAAGGAGATATAAGTTCTGGTATGAGAAAGGAAAGCATCTGCCACTCAAGGTCCATTCTGTACCGTAGTACTCAAGGTTAAGGTAATTAGACTCAAGTCAGGTAGGGTGTTTAGACCAAGGATAAACTTCTAGCCATATGGGCTTATATTACCAGGAGGTATTTTCTTTCTTTCTTTCTTTCTTTATTTTCTTTCTTTCTTTCTTTCTTTCTTTCTTTCTTTCTTTCTTTCTTTCTTTCTTTCTTTCTTTCTTTCTTTCTTTCTTTCTTTCTTTCTTTCTTTCTTTCTTTCTTTCTTTCTTTCTTTCTTTCTTCTTTCTTTCTTTCTTTCTTTCTTTCTTTCTTTCTTTCTTTCTTTCTTTCTTTCTTTCTTTCTTTCTTTCTCTTTCTTTCTGTCTGTCTTCCTTCCTCCCTCCCTCCCTCCCTCCCTCCCCTCCCCTCCCCTCCCCTCCCCTCCCCTCCCCTCCCTTTCTTTTCTTTCTTTCTTTTCTTTCTTTCTTTCTTTCTTTCTTTCTTTCTTTCTTTCTTTTTCTTTCTTTCTTTCTTTCTTTCTTTCTTTCTTCTTTTCTTTCTTTCTTTCTTTCTTTCTTTCTTCTTTCTTCTTTCTTTCTTTCTTTCTTTCTCTCTCTCTCTCTCTCTCTCTCTCTCTTTCTCTCTCTCTCTCTCTCTCTCTCTCTCTCTTTCTCTCTTTCTCTCTTTCTCTCTTTCTCTCTTTCTCTCTTTCTCTCTTTCTTTCTTTCTTTCTTTCTTTCTTTTTTTGTGGGACCCTCGCCGGCGGCTGGGGAATGAACCAGCGCTGCAGAGGCTGCGGGCAGCCTCGCAGCCCAGCGCTCAACTGCTGCGCCACCAGGGGAGGCCTGAGGTATTTTCTCTTTTAATGGAAAAATTTCCCTTTTTTGTCCTATAAACAGTATATAATGCCAACCTATTAAAATGTATTCTTTATAGTGTGTATTAATTATATGTTTATAATTATAATTAACTATGGAAAAGGGAAAAATTGGATCTTGTATTTTTTTAAAATGGATTTCCAAATTAAAAGTCATGGAAATTAAAATGGAGTATGAAATATTTGAGAATCAACTGAATGGTTTTAAAAGTTTCTGAGATAGGTTCATTATCAGAAATTTCATTTTACAAAGCAAGGGCTTTTTGAGAGAAAATAAAGAGACTGACAAGTGATTAATGACCGTGAGCAACTACTATTTGTGAACAATGAAAATAGTGCTCAATGACTTCAAGCATCATAAATGTAGAGGAACAACCCAAGACACTTGACTGTGTTCACTCAGTTTATTAACAGTGGAAATAAACCATAATGTTGATATAAATTTCTGAAAAACTCATTCAAGGAAAACTGGATGAATTAATATGTATGGATTTATTTGCAACCTGGCTATTAGAAACTGGCAGGGCAATTCATAGCCCTATAATACGTCAGTGTTTTATTAAACAGTCCAGACTTAAAATTTACATTACTGGGGGAAATAGGCATATATAAAAGATATAAAACTTCTGAAATTTTAATTGAAATGAGGGTAAGGTGAAAGATCTCTAGTGGATGAAAGTCAAGAAAATTATAAAAGGAAATAATAAAGACTTGTCAGTTTATAAAAAAATAGTAGGCTATCATTTTAATGTTTTTAAGTAAATTTCAAGGTATCAACATAATTATACCAAAAAAATCCTGTAAAATTGTAAGTATCACTGTGACGTATTTGAGAGAATAAGTATTCACATACCTTTTTTTTTGAAAGATTTATTTTTATACAAGAATTGGGGTACAGGCCAGAGATGCATGGGAGGGTGAGAGATTTCACCAGAGAGAGTGGGGAACAGAACAGGTAGACGGACCGAAGTACACTGCTGAGGGGAGCAGCGGGCAAGACAGAAGAGGTCTGTCCCACCATGTGGGTTTTTCCCTGGCCGGCAGGGAATCGAACTCATGCTGCAGTAGCTGCGGACTGCTTTATAGATAGCGTCTTAATCCCTGCACCACCAGGGAGGCCCCACATATAATATCTTTACATCAAAATTAATGCATCCAATCTGGGATATGGATAGTAGCTGACTTCCTGAGATATAAATATCCATATCAGATATTCAGCCATTCTGTTCTCCATACTCAATTCACAGATAGTTATACCTCAAGGGCATATTATCTAAAAGTGGAGAATATTAATATACACGCTAAAATTCTAAGTTTTACTTGATAAAAAAATCAAAACCTAAAGTTACTTTTATCTTTGTTTCTCAAATTATGGCCTGTGTCTCAGCAGCATAGCTGTAGCCTGTGAGCTTATTAGAAATGCATAATCTTACACCTCACTTCATTCCTACTGGATTGGAATTTGATTTTTTAACAAGACTTGCTGGTAACAAGTGTGCACTTTAAAGTGTGATACACAGAGGTTTAGTGTGCATCAAACTTGAGAGTTTTCATATATTTCATAAATATATTCATTATTAGTATTAACATTCAATATTTATTCAAAGCTCCTAGAAATGCTTAAGAAACCATCCCAACATTTTTGTACCAGCAAAACAAATATGCACAGAAATTTATGATAAAATTAAGAGTATTCTGGGAAAAAAAAACAGAAGAAATTACTACAAAATGTACATAAAAAGTGCATTCACCAAGCAATGAGAACAACAAGGGAAAGACAGCACAATAATTCAAGAGAACGCTATACAACTGCAAAATTAATAGCTCAGCATTTAGTATTGAGGAATGATTACTATTCACCAAATCAATTATATTTAGAATGCAAATAAGAGTGGTCAATAGCATCTACAGATTAATGTTGATTTATTAACATCTCTTTTTAAATAATGCATCCTAATGAAGAACAGAATTTCAAAAATTATCAAGAAGCAGTAAAAATTCTGTTATAGACAATTTCAATGTATCAAGTATTAAAAACTGACATCTGAGTTGATTAGAATCTATGTTGATTAGAACAGAACATTCAAATTTATTTCCTGAGTTTCTGGTCACTCCATTCTATTTCTGTTTGCATCTCACTCTTCTAATCAGAAGATTTAAACAGCCCTGGCAATGGCTCAAGCCAGAAGGATGAAAATCATATCATCAGCAATTAATTATATGGGGATTATTTGGAATTTCAGAGTTGTTTGCTGTTTGCCAATTCTGAAAAAGTTTCATAAGAAAATCAAGTGCTAAGGTTAACAGAAATATCAATAAAAAGAAAGAATTCTGGTATTGGATCTCAAGATCTATGAAGAAACAAAGATATATACTATTAGCCACATAAATTAAATCTGATAACCAAATCAGGAAAGATAAACCAAGTATTTTCAAGCTGTACAGTCTAGGAAGGGACAGTTTCTTAAGTCATGAATGTATCTTTCAACAACATCACCGGAAAAACCATTTAATTTGGCTTTGAATCAGATTGTTATGCAGATGTTGATTAAAAGTTCTAATTGATAGTCAACAGAAGGTATTCCAGATGTTACACAGTAAGTTTAGGCTATTACTCTACTGCCAAAAATTATAATGAAGAATAGCAATTTACTTAAAATAATAGATATGGAATTTAAAGTGTTCTCCTCTTAATGCATGGAAGTTAAAGTAATTGAAATTTCCCTTTCTCAAAGTATATCATTTTCTTAATTTAAGGGTTGAAGAATAAAATCATTAAAGAGGAAGAGAGGGAAAACAAAGTGATCCTTAGCTAAAAGATAAAGGGGCCTCCCTGGTGGCGCAAGGGGTAAGCACAGCACTATGAAGCTATCTGCAGCCTCTGCAGTATGAGTTCGAGTTCAATCTCTGGTCAGCCAGGGAGCTACCCACATGGCGCAGCAGATCCCTCCTGCCGTGCTGCTCCCCTCAGCAGTGTATTTCAGTCAGTCTGCCTGTTCTGTTCCCCACTCTGTCTCTGGTGAATCCTCTCACCACGCCCCCTCCCCGCACCTCTGACCCGTACTCCAGTTCTTGTATGCATAAATAAATAAATCTTTTTTAAAAATTAAAAGATAAAGGGTTGTATTTCTTTTTCCCACTCTGAATGCTTCCCCTGTTAAGGTTGAAATCTTCTTAGAGAAAATACAAAGACACACCTTTTCAAACCTTTCTGATCAGAGAGGTTTTGTCTTCCTTCTTAATTTAATTCCACACAGCATTCAATGCAACTGTACCATCTGATTTGGATAATTCCTCTGGAGTTTCTTGGTTCTTTTCTTGTTCAATTATATCCTCCTTCAGTTGGCCATTTGCAAAAATTGTCTAGACTCAGTTCTTGAACTGTTCAGTTGGAAACGCAGGTTTCAAACCAGAACTTCCTACATCCAGTTACCATAACCTCCAGTTTTAAAGTTATTCCTATTCCCACGGCCTATAAATCATCTTTTGCTTTCACTCCCATCCCAATTCATTATCAACCCCATAATCATTTAATTCAATACTCCTCTGCAAGACTGGCATTTTCCTCCCTTAATGTATATTTTTCCAAAATGTCTCGATCATTAGTTTGAACCATCAATATGTTCTCTTCTGCTTTGGCATTCAAGGTGTGGAGTTGATTCAAACTGGCCTTCAGTGCCTGTCCACCCTGAGCTATTACTAGCAGTTTCTTATTCCTAGGCTGTAGCCCCTCAGAATTTCAGCTGAAAGCCAGGGAGTTTACATGGGATCTTGCCTGTTTGCTGGTCCTGATTATTTCCACTTTTTGCTTGCTGAAAATCCTGGTCTATTTCTCAGTTGCTCAGCTTCCACTTCCTGCTCAGCTTCTCAGCCTCTCAACAAAGCCTCTGCTTTGGAATTGAAAGGGGAGAAGCAGCTTCAATTATCAAGTTCACTTACTGAAGTTTCCCTTCTTCCAGGATTTCACTCCTGAAAATCTTCCTATATCTTCCTATAGCTCCCCCATGTTTTCTAATATATATTTTATATTTTGCCCAGGTTTCTAATTGTGAATGGAATAGTTGCTCAGAAAAGCAGTTTCATTGCTCGTAGAAGTCTACATTGAGCTGGTATTTAGCCACAGAGAGCTTTTTCCAAGAGAATATATATTTCCTGAAGAAAATAATATTGTCTTCTGTTCATTGCTATCTCCCAAAATTTGGAAAGTCCACATTCATATAATTTAATACATATTTCATAAAAAATGAAATAATAATAAATAATTGCATTATTTTACATGCATATATATATCCCTGTAGGCAGAAAAGTTTTGCTAGGGGTAAAGAATTACTTATTTTTTGCCCATAAACCCAACCATATTATCCAGTAAATAGTAGCTAATAGTTATAATATAACAAATGACATTTATTGAAATCCATTTTCAAAATGAACCTATGGAAAATTTAAAGATAATCATAATTAATACATATGCATTTCTTGGTGTTATTAATCTACTAGCATATCAAGCAAAATTTGAGATGCGGAGAGAGCCTGGAAGAAAGTTAATAGATGCTAAATTCCTCATAATCCATTTTGTGAACTCAAAGATAACTATTGAAATCAAATGAAATAGATGGATTCTGAAATAAATTTTAATCTTTATTAATTTTATAAAGATAAAATTAATCTTTTATTTTGATAAAACAAAAACAAAAAATGAACTCTTAGAGGGTAGGAAGTGGAAGGAAAAAAAGATCTAGGTCTCACCTTCCACTGTGGAGAAACACCAGATTTTGCTCAGAGGGGAATATAACAAGAAATCAAAGTATACATCATAGACCACCAAAAGAACTAGACACAGAGATGGTCAAAATAGCCACATTTGAGAATGGGAACTAAGCATGTGGATTAAGAAGTAATCCTCTACTATTCCCTTTTCTTCCTCAGTGCTGTTTAAATTTTTATTTCCATATTGTAGTTCTAGCAAGGCATAGTGCAGGCTCTCTATGGTCTGGGCAGATGGATGAAGGAGGAGTCCTAGAGCCCTCAGTGGCTTTTTCAGGCTTTTAATGATCTTTCTATACCATTTGTAATGAGTCAACCAGGTGCAGGCAGGCAAAGAGGTCTGGGGCCCAGGCCTTCAGCCCCTAGCCAAACTTCACTCTCTCTGGTGTTCTCGTGGTCTCTTCCCTGGTCTCCAGGGCTGTCACATGGTCATCTGCCACCCCTTATATGCTCAGTCTCTCGGCTCAGGTGTGTCCACTTTTGCTCTCCCAAACATATTCTAGGTGCCTGCCATCAGGCATGCGTGTAAACCACTAGTGTCGATCACTGATGCTAATGGCATGGCAGGAGGGCATAGCATATGTGTAGGGTAACGTTGCTTGCACACCATAGTTGACTCTGTTCACTGTACTAGATAGAATTGCTTGAAATATATGTGTTTTTTTCTAAGAAAAAAATGACAGATTATTGGTTCTGTTAGTTCAAGTATTTAGAAACTAACTTTCTTAATGATGGTTTCTAACTTTATTTTTCTCCAAAAAAATAAATATTGTACCATTGTTCATGACTTCCTATATCCAAATACTTAAATATGTTCCAGACTTTCTTTATGGGATTCACAAATCTATTAAACATTCCTTTTCTTCTACTGAGATTTCTTAATGAAGGCAAAAGTACAAGTAAGGGGTTAATTAAAATAAGCATGCTTATATAATTGTACATGTTTGTGTTTCCTGAGTGAATACTGTAAACACAATTCAACATTTATAATATACTTCCAAGAAGTTATATTATTGGGTGAAAAAAAAAAAACACTTGTCAATAAATTTTTTACAAGGTTTTGGATATTTTTGGCATATTCTACATCTCTCATGAGAAAAACTGATGTTCTAAGTCGAAAACATAATTTGTGATTTAGACTAAATCTGTTAACTACTCAGATAAGCAACCATTTCTTTTAAAATTACAGTATGATTTTTAGATATATTCTGCTATTTAAATACAAGTCGTGACCTTTCTTTCCACTGTAGTACAGTTGCTGAATAACAAAGGACCACTGTGTAAGTTGCCAGATAGCTGAGAACTTTTTTTTCAGTCTGAGATTTCTGTTTCCTCTTGTTTCTCCTGAAAAGTGATTGCAATTACCTGCAGTGATTTGATGCACCTGACACTAATTGAATTCTTTCTCTGAAAATCTGCATGACATCACATAGCAAAAAGTTTATGCACTTCCTCACCTTCTAAGTTGAAATGAGAATAAACACAGCTATTACTTTTGGAATATGTGCAGATAATTCAGAGGTGATCTCTGCAGGACTACAGTTGTTATTCTGTCTTAACAGATGTAGGCATACAAAAACTAATATTTATGATTTTCTTATTTGTTTAAAAAGATAAAATGAATAGTCTTATTTATTGAATAATTAATTCACAATTTGTATGGTTAAAATGAATTCTATACAACTGAAGGAAACCTGAATGTGGACTAGAACTTGGATGATATTAAGATATTGTCAATATTATTCATGTAATAATGCAACTAAGGGGCCTCCCTGGTGGCGCAGCAGGTTGAGTACTGTGCTGTCAAGCTGTCCGCAGCCTCTGCAGCACGGGTTTGATTCCCAGCTGGCCAGGGAGAAACCCACCTGGCACAGCAGACCTCTCCTGACTCGCCCACTGCTCCCCTCAGCTGTGTCTTTGGGCCCTCTGCCTCTTCTGCTCTCCGCTCTTTCTGGTGAATTCTCTCACCCTCCTGCGCCTCTGACCTGTACCCCAGTTCTTGTATAAATAAATAAATCTTTAAATAATAATGATAATAATAATAATAATAATGCAACTACAGTTGTTTAAATATTCTCTTTAGAGGTGCAAATTGAAGTGTGAATATGTGAAGATGTGTGAAGGGTATGTTTTAAAACACTGCAGCAAAGAAGAGGTAGCAGGAGAAAAGGAATATAAATTTCAAGTGATCTAAAGCTTATGAGTTTTGAAACAACTGAGTAATGGTACCTGGAGTTTCATTCCAACATTCTACTTTTATGGATGTTTGAAATTTTCTATAATGAAAAAAATAAAATTAAAACAGAACTTCCAAACACAACCTAATAGCTCAAAAAAAAAAAAAAGTATTACACCTGTCTATGATTTCTAGTTTCACAGACAATACTGTATTGCTGATATTCCTAAGTGGATTATAAACATCCAAAGGCTGAAGATTTTTGTCTATTGTATTATTTTTATGTCCATGTCCGTAGTACATCCCTAACATGCAGAAAGTGTTTAATAAAGTATGGAATGAATAAAGCTAAACTAATAAATATAATTAAACCATTTTATCATATATCTGTTAGAAAAAGTTTCTCACAGGCCTCCCTGGTGGCACAGGCAGTTGAGCGCAGCGCTATGAAACTGTCCACAGCCTCTGCAGTGCCGGTTCGATTCCAGCAGGCCAAGAAGATATCCACAGACCTCGGAGCAACCCATATGGTGAGCAGACCTCTCCTGTCTCGCCCGCTGCTCCCCTCAGCAGTGTATTTCAGTCAATCTGCCTGTTCTGCTCCCTGCTCTGTCTCTGGTGACTCCTCTCACCCTCTCGCGAATCTGGTCTATACCCCAGCTCTTGAATACTTAAAATAAATCATTAAAAAAAAAGAAAGAGAAAGTTTCTCACTTGTCATTTTTATCAGAAAGCCACATGCTTTCCTGCCAATTTTTGGTGATATTTAAAAGACATCCCATGCTTAAATATATTGTAATGAGTTCATCTGTTTTGTATTTTTAATTTCTAGAGTTTTTAATATAATGCTTTATGGGAGATGAAAGGGAAACTATCAGTGCTGCTGATTTTCACACTCTATTAGTCACTAATACAGTTATTCAAGTACTAATAGTTATATAAGGAACTGGCAAATTTTTACATAGACACAACTGATAAAGTATTAAGTTACTGGATTACTATTTAATGTTACTCTGCAATATTGTTTTCAAAATAAATTGTATTATATTTCAAGTGGAAAAAATATATATCCCTTAGAAATTAAAACTCACAAAATGCTATAAAGGCCACTTTATCCCTCTCATTCTTCAATTGAAAAAAAAAAAAAAACTTGCAAAAAATAACAGGATTGGGCCTCCCTGGTGGCTCAAGGGGTTAAGACACAACCTATGAAGCTATTCGCAGCCACTGCAGCACGAGTTCGATACCCAGTCAGGGAGCTACACACATGGTGCAGCAGACTTCTCCTGACTCGCCCGCTGCTCTCCTTAGCAGTGTATTTCAGTCAGTCCACCTGTTCTGTTCCCTACTCTGTCTCTTGTGAATCCTCTCACCCCCCAAACCTCTGGCCTGTACCCCAGTTCTTGTATGCATAAATAAATCCTTAAAAAATATGATTACATTTGTGAGTACATAATTATAAATATGCATTTCAAATGTATTTAAATCAGAGAAGAAAATTAACTGTGATGTTCCACCAGTAAGTATACAGATTTAGTTTTATATTAAAAGGAAGAATTTCTGAAATTTAAACACATTAAATATACATAATCTGTCTGCCTTGCATTTTCATTTTACAATTTACAACTTTCCTTGTCCTTAATTCTCATTCTGATTTTTCAATGTACCATTTCCTGGGAACAAAATGGTATGCTGCAGTTTTATGATTTTCAAACTCTCTATGATTACTATTACCCAATGGTCTCATCATTATACTTCATAAAAATGTAGGAAATAAACAAAATATTGGGAAGACTTACAATTTTCCTACTTTTCAAAACTGTCTCAACATAGAGGTAACTGAAAGGAAGGGAGAGGATGCACTCATTTAGAAAGAAATACAAACAAAAAGGGCAAATGAAAGGGAAACAAAAAATACAGAAGAAAGTGGTGAGATCACTCTAAGGGAGACTGCCACCAGCTGGTGGTCTCAAGAGTCATAAAGCAGTATCCTTTTGATACTGTTCATTACTCAATCACCTGAGCAAAAAGGATTCATTTAGTGAGAGAAAACCAGAAATAACAAAAGCTTTGATTTCTAGATTAAGCTTTACTAATTTTAATACATTTCAGCAATGTTGCTTAGTCAGGTATTTTTTTCCAGTGGGATCCTTTTTTTGACTTCGTAACAACACACTTTCATGAATGATGTCACTTTATCTCAAGCAGATAAGTGAATTGAAAAATTGAAAAAAAGAAGAAAACATGTACACTAGAGAGCTAAGTTCCAAATAAATGTATGTCTATGTTGCCTAAGGTATGAACAAATTAATAAACATTCATATCAGATAAAAAAAAAACATGGTCTTTTCATTGAAGAGAGGTTTTACTAAACATAGCAAAAAACAAAGCAAAACAAAAACTCACAAGAAAGTAATTTCAAAGCAATGGACAAATACTACATGATCTCAATGTGCAAAAAAAAAAAGGCAGAAAAAAAGGAAAGATGTTGGTCAAAGAATACAAACCTCCAGTTATGAGATGAGTAAGTTCTGGGATGAGTAAATTATGTGCAACATAATAATTACACTTAATAATGATGTACACTTGAAAAGTTGTTAAGAGTACATCTTAAGTGTTCACACTCCCCAAAAAGGAAATGATAATTATCTGATGCAGATCTTAGCTAATGTTATAGTGCATTAATCCTGCAAAATAAATATTTCCAAATAACATGCTGTACATCTGAAATTTACTCAATGTTATATGTTATATAATATATTGACATGTTATATGTCAATACTTATTAGTAATTTTATTTAGTACATTTTCCAACTTAGTTTAAGTGTCTCAGATACAAATTGAAAGAATAAATATGAAGCAGCATTCAAGGATTTTTAGTGGGGGGGCAAGATTGCTTTTATTTATTTATTAAGATTTATTTATTTATACAAGCACTGGGTACAGTCAGAAGTGTGGGAGGGTAAGAAAATTCACCAGAGCCAGAGCGGGGAGCAGAACAGACAGACTGACGAAATACACTGCTGAGGGGAGCGGCGGGCAGCAGGAGAGGTCTCCGTGCCATGTGGGATCCTCGCCCACTGGCAGGGGATCGAACCAGCGCTGCAGAGGCTGCAGGCATCTTCACAATTCAGTGCTCAACCGCTGCGCCACCGGGGAGGCCCAAGATTGCTTTTGCTCCTTTAGTTAGTCTCTAGCTTTCATATGAACATAATGCAGGTATCCTCATGCTGGACTTGTTAAACTGTCAACGTAACAGATGATGCCACTTTTGGCAGAGATGGAGATAATAAGATTGGTATTAGAGAGAAGACTAGAAATTAGTACCAACAGGCTTAGTGAGAAGCAGGAGACAAGAATGATTCCCAAACATGGGTGGTGAATTTGGTATAGGTTTAAGAGAAAAATATAAATTCTGCTTTAGACATGTTGATTTGAGGTATCTCAAAATTAACTATTAAAAATTCTTAAAATAATTCATCAGTTTGAGATTTCATTAAAATGCACCAAATAAATAGTAGTTTAGAGAAAGGGGTACAATAAAATCTGAAAACATATATTATAGGAAAATTACTTGAAATTTATATTGTGAAAATTCCTATCTGAGTTTTTTCCTCAAAATGTCTGAAAATGCAAAAGAAAACTTAATTCAATGACAAAGAAAACCAATCATGTTAAAATTAAGTTTTATTTGAGTTTCACAGACATGAATAGAAATCCAAAATGTGAGATAATATAAGATTTAATTAAGGTGACATTATAAATCTATCAAGGAAAGAAGCTTTACATAAATGGTATTAGAAGAATGTGGTGGCATTTGGGGAAAAATATAGGGACATATAAACTTTATGTGAAAAATTAGGATAAATTCTAAAGTATACTATTATTAAAATGTAAAATAATCTTAAAAATCAAAAGACATGGAAGTAATCCTTCAAAATTTAGAATGCAAATTTTTACTCAAAATTAAAATAATTAAAGACCATAAGCAAACTCAAAAGACAAATAACCGGAGGAAATATTTACACAGAAAATATTTGCATAGCAAACACAAACTCATTTATACATAAAGAGTTCCTAGAAATTGCTAAAAGCAATCCTAAAGAAAATAGTGAAATTACATTAATAGAATCTTCAAAAAAAGAAACACAAACAAGGACCTACCTGGTGGTACAAGAGGTTAATACGCAATCTATGAAGCAATCCACAGCCACTGCAGCACAAGTTCAATCCCCAACCAGGGAGCAACCCACATGGCACAGCAGACCTCTCCTAACTTGCCCGCTGCTCCCCTCAGTGGTGTATTTCAGTCCATCTGCCTGTTCTGTTCCCCGCTCTCTCTCTGGTGGATCCTCCCACCCCTCACGCCTCTGGCCTGTACCCCAGTCCTTTTATGCATAAATAAATAATTTTTTTAAAAAAAGAAACACAAACAGTGGGTTATTAAATTATTCTCAACCTCACTTTTAACATGAGAAAAAAACTAACTGTCCTGAGATATTTTTTACCTAACATATAAATACAAATCCAAAAGTGAGTGAAAATATTGTACAGAAATTACCTCTCTAAATTTATTTAAAAATGGAGGAAATTTGTAATATTCACCAAAATTACAAAAGACCTTTATATTCACTAATTCCACATCTGTGGCAGCTCCCCAAAGATTTATATATACAAGAACAATATAAATATATGTTTGTTATGTCATTGATTATATTTATGCAGAAGATTGAGAGAAATGTAGATATGCATTAATTGGAGACATTAAGTAAATATTGGTATACTGTAAAATTTAATACTATGTAGATATTAAATAATTGAGGAAGCACTTTATATTGAATATTATAATATAGAAAGATCTCCCTGACAATGATTAAAACAATGTGAAGAACAATTTTAAAATATTGATGTACATAAGAACAAGCAAAAAAGTATACTCAAGCTTGTTTGTATATGAATAGAATCTTTGGAAAGATACATAAGACACACTAAATGTTTACTTCCACATGGGGAAAGAGATTAAGGAGAGTGTGGCTGTGGTAGAAGGGAGGGATTTTGCTGTGTATCTAGTTCTATATATCCGACTTTGGAACCATATGTCCAGCTGACTCTCAAATTTGAAAATTTGAAATTTGAAAATATTCCTCACTTTAAAAACATAATTTTATATCACAAATCCATTGTTCTGTAAACATATGTAAAGTTTAAAATGAGGTTAAGATACTTTAATGTTTATGTTTAGTGATTCTAGCAGAAAAGTATATTGGAAAATCATTTTAAATTAAACCACTACCATATAATAAATATATGTTTAAGATACTCCAAAGGAAGTAAGTTAAGAATTAAAATAGACCATATAAATGTTCACTTTCCGCGTAATACACAGGAAAATATTTGACATGGTTTCTCTTTCAATAAAATAGAGTGAGACAAGAGAGAAATGTATCAGAATTACTTTTACTGGAAAAAATATATTTTGGGAGCCCTTTTCTGTTTTCTCATTTCAAGACTAGAAAAGGTGATATTGCTAACATGATATTTTGTCAATGATCCCACAATAGGAAGAAACTGTATCAATGATATATTAGGTTATGTTCTGATAATGATTTTCTAAAAAAATCCCTGAGGCTATTACTTAAACAGAAAAAGTAAAAGATATTTAGTTTGAATTCTGAAGACAGATCTACAATAAAATACATTATTTTAATCTATGTGCCATAAGTGAGATGTAATCTATTCTATTAGCCCCACTTTTCCCCTTCACTCCTCCAGCTCTATAAACAAAGGAATATAACTGCATTATACATCTCTTTCAATAGCAACTTAGATTTCCAAAGGGTATTTAAACCTCACATTCATTAAACAGTTTTATTTTTCCAATTCTCCAAACACAGGGAAAATGAGGAGAGATATACTTCTTGAAAAGTAATTATAACCTCTACAAACTTACAAGTATCATTCTTATTTCTAAGTGAATTTCTTGTCGATTCATTTGATACCTGTGCTAATCAAGAAAAATTTTTTCAAATGTTAAGTAAATAGGAAGAAGCTTTGAACAGCCTGTTTAAAATATCCTTCCTATCTGTAACCATTACCTTATCTGTTATATTTTTCTTTATAGCAAATGCCATTAACATCGATTGTCATATAGTTCATATGTGTTAATTATTTCTTACCCACAAGAACACAGTTTCTTGTTGCCTAATAGAGTTATTGTCACTTAGTTATTGCTGAATTAAATTACTACTACATATTTGTATATGCTATCAAACATGTACTTAATCTGCAACATATATAGAATTCTTTCTATAGCCAGTCTTACATGACCACGATGAACAAATGCATAATGGGAAAAAAAAGTTTCTGACTATGTTTAAATACAGAAAGATAAAAGACAGATCAAAAAGCAAGTAGAACAAAAACATAGCATCAATATGCTATGATTGATGAAAGCAGGAGGCATCAGTAATTGCAACCTGCAATATAAAAACAGGAAACAGATGGAGATACGGTAATGACTTAGCAGAGGAGGGAGAGCAAACCTAAGTAAGTGCTTGCACAGAGAGATAACAAAGAGAAAGATTCAAGTAAAGGCAGGTGCCTATAAACAGGAACTAGCTCAGCCTGTTTGAGCAGCTAGGTCTGGGAGTCCTTGGTCCCACTCTCTCCTCAAGCACTGAACTGCAAGATACATTATCTAAAGAAATTCAACAGAGATTCTAAACTCAGGAGCCACATTACAGAGTAGTATAAAAGTGGGATGCCAGACCTACAAACAGAGGGATTAAGTGATATCTACAAATTGAATATTGAGTTCCACCATTACCTTCTCCACCCCCAAGCCCTTTTCTTCTAATAGGTTCTGGACATAGAAACCAAATTTACATCTTTGGAAGTTCATTCTCTGTAGGGAGACAAAAACCTAAAGATATTAACATTTGGGAAGCCCGAATTAAAATGTGGGTGGTTACCACATAAAGGAAACTCCTCGTATACATGTCCCACTTCATTTTTAAGCAGAAAGGTCAGCCAATGATCACTATCAAAGGATAGACACCTATGTGAAAAATGGGGACCAAAACAAAATGAACAAATAAAAGCACTCAGAATAGAGGAGATAAAAGAAAAAAAAATACTTTAAAATTCCATAATCAATATTTGCTGGGAAATAACGTAAGGCACTGTATTTATATATAATATAAAAAGGAACATTAGACAATGGAGTACTCAGAAAACAGTTATGAAAATTAGTTAAAATAAAATGCTAATTAAGTGTTTGAAAGAGAAAGTCAAAGAAATTATCAGTCAACAATATAGGGGATAATAGAATGGGAGAAAAAAGAGTTAATACAAGAAGTTCAATATTAACTAATATCCATTATTGAAAGAAAACACCAGAAAACTGTGAGGAACTAAACAAATAAAGTATGCACAAGACCTTCACTGAGAAATATGCAAATATTCTATTGAAAGATTTCTAAGATGTTTAATAAATATGCCATGTATACAGGCAAAACCATTCAGAATTGTAACTCTTCCAATTATCTGCAAATAAATATATAAATTCAGCAATTCCAATAAAATTTCACATGCAGTTTTTTTTAGGAAGTCAACAAATTTACCAAAAATGTATATGCAACCTCAATAAAAACTGTATGTTACCTCAATAAGGAAGTTACACAAAAAATGCCTATAAGAAATTAGAACTCTGTGAAGAGCTTGTACAAAATTTGAAAAAAAAAAAAGCAAAGGAAGTAGGGATGCTCGTTAAACCACTATCAAAATATATTAAACAACCATAGTAATAGAGCTTAATAGTCAAGAATAAATAGGCCAATGAACAAGACAGAGAGCTCAGAAAATAACCAAGATAAAGAGGGATGCTATATTAAATCTCAAACAAACTGGAGTAAAGGAATAAAGATACTCCTCTAAATGGCAAAGATATAAATCTATGACTATCTTTTCTACATAGGGTTAGGGAAAGATTCAAAAAGACTCAAAGTAAAATTCATAAAGGGTGCATTTAATGAATTTCAATGACTGAAAATTAAGTATTTTTTATTTCCATAAAAAAATGGAAAAGTTACTTGCAACATCTAAAACTAACAATGGATCAATATGGTAAAAGGTAAGAGTCAACAACTAAAAAAGAGAAATACAGTGTTGAATAGAAAAATGGGCAAATAATAAGAAATGAGATTTTATAAAGGAGAAATAGCATGAGATACTTGTCCTCCTCAATATTTTCTACTAGATAGAGTTATTCAGGTCATCTATTTCTTCTTGAGTTTTAGCAGTTAATGTCTTTGAAGGAATTTGTTCATTTCATCTACATTGTTGAATTTATTGGCTATAAAATTGTTCCTAGTATTCATTCATTTACTTCAGATGTTTGAAAAATTTGCAGTGATGGGCATTCTCTCATTTTTGATATTGATAATGTAAATCTCTCCATTTTCATTGTCATTCACATCACATCACTTTTATTAATCACAAAGAATCAATTTTTATTTCATTGATGTCTCACTTTCTTTTCTATTTCACTGATTTGCTTTGTTTTTCCTTTTTTCTCCATACTATGAATTTCTTTGACACAAATATTTCAATAATTCAAGAAAATACATAGTCTTGAGTAAATGGGCAACAAACAAGTTGAGAACTATATTCAGTAACATTGTCAGTGATTAGAGACACTGCATTTGGAAATACTTTCTCCCACTGCAGGGGAAATATAGCTCATCTTTTAATTAGGAATATTTGTACTCAGTATTAGTTGTATTTATTTTTCTGGTCCTTCTGTTAGCATTCTCATGATTAATTAGTGACATCAGTGGGGAAAGTAATTGAGGAAGTTGTGCTAATGCAGATTTTATTGGTGAAATTTTATAGGCAAAGAAAACTAAACAAAAACTAAGTAGCGGCAGTAACTCAATATTTTGTTAATAATTTTTCTTTAGTTTCAACTTGGATTGCATAGGATTTTATGCCATAAATAAACAGCAATTTTGTGAAGATAATGCTTTCTTTTTCATGAATGAATATAGTAAATGAAAGAAAGATTTAAAATATAACTACATTAATCTGGTGTAATATAAGATAATGGGGAGGTTTAATGCTCATAACTACCATCCTCTTCAAAACGATTTAGAATGTATTAAATTAGTCTAAATTACCTAATTGCAAAGACTTTAAGTTATTTATTCACATGTCTGAAAGTTTCCCCATAAAATCATGGTTATTAACATTATTTGACTGCCTAATGTCCAATACCTTGCAAATCATAAATTTATATGATTTGTCTGTTTTTCCCCTCTTTATTTCAGTTTTGCCTTGTTTATTTTTCCTTCAGTTATATCGGTTAGTAAATTGATTCTTCCCCTGTTACTCTGGCATGGTCACAAGTAGAAGTCTAGTTACTGACATTTTTTTGTTGTTGTTGAGTAAAGTATCCTACAGTAAGCTGCATACATCTAGAGGATAGACACATCAGTTTGCTGGAACTGTCATTGCCACTACCACAGATTAGGTGGACAATAAAAATATTTTCTTACAATTCTGGAGGATAGAATTCTGAGATCAAGGTGTGGGCAAGGTTGGCTTCCTCCGAGGCCTCTGTCCTTGCTTTGTAGATGTCTTTTTTCTGTTTCTTCGCATGATCTTCCGCTGTATGGCTGTGTTCTCACTTCCTCTTCTTACAAGAACACCAATCATATTGAATCACTGACCTCCTTTCACCTTAATTACCTCTTAGGCTCTATCTCCAAATACGGTGACATTCTGAGGTACTAGAGGTTAGGATCTCAGCATATGATTTTTGAGCAAACACAAATCATTGCATTCTGACAAGTATAAATCCATGTAATAACCAATGCCCCAAATGAGAAACTGACATTAAAAAACCTCTAAAAGCTCCATTGTGTTCCTTTCCTTTTTTTCTCTCTCTTCCTTTCAAATAGGCAATGGTTCTCAGGATTTCCAAACCTATAAATCTTTTATACTTGATGTTGAACTTCATGGAAACAGAATCACAGTGTATTATTTTGTGTCTTGGTTCTTTCAATGAGAATATTTTTGAGTGTCTTCTGTGTTTATGTGAATCTATATAATTCATTCTTTTTAATGCTGACTTACCCATTTTATGAATACCACAATTTTTATCCATTTTTTTTAAAGATTTATTTAATTATTTATTTATACAAGCACTGGGTATAGTCAGAAGCGCGGGAGGGTGAGAGAATTCACCAGAGCCAGAGCGGGGAGCAGAGCAGGCAGAAGGACCGAAGTACACTGCTGAGGGGAGCAGTGGGCGGCAGGAGAGGTCTGCGCGCCATGTGGGACCCTCCTCTGGTGGCCGGGGAGCAGCCGGGTATGGAACCGGCACTGCAGAGGCTGCGCAACCCAGCGCTCAACCGCTGCGCCACCAGGGAGGCCCTCCATTCTTTTTTTTTAAGATTAATTTATTTATTTATACAAGCACTGGGTACAGTCAGAAGCGCGGGAGGGTGAGAGAATATACCAGAGCCAGAGTGGAGAAGAGAACAGGCAGACTGACGAAGTACACTGCTGAGGGGAGCAGCGGGTGTGGCAGGAGAGGTCTGCGTGCCATGTAGGACCCTTGCCCAGCCGCCGGGGATCAAACCAGTGCTGCAGAGGCTGCGGGCAGCTTCGCAACCCAGCGCTCAACTGCTGCACCACCAGGGAGGCCCTCCATTCTTTTTTGATGTAAATTTAAGTTGCTTTTAATAGTTTGCTATTATGAAATGCTATAGTGAATATTTCTGTGCAAACATTTTGTGAGCATATGCTTTCTATTATTTGGGGTAAATCCCTAAGAGAAAAGTTGCTGGATGATAAAGTAGGTGTGTAATTAACTTTTTGAATAACTGTCAACCTTTTCTCCAGAGATTTAAGAAAATAGGTATTTTAAACAAAAATACATATTTTAAGTGATAACACCTCTTATAAAACATCTGAAAATGTAGGGAAATCATTTGCAAAATATACAAGTCTGAAGATTAATAACATTATAGAAAAATAACTTCAAATTCAGTAAGACATATTCAGATATTAAAAATATGACCAGGGGATGATGAGATTACACATAAAAATACATAAAATGGCCAAAACGGTTACAGATTTGCATGAAAATTTATGACTGGTTATGTCATAATTTATAATAGCAAAAAATGAAACTAACATAAATATCCAAAACTAGTGATAATATGATAGTATATACACAGAATGAAATAGCATGCATCCATTAAAAACCAAGATATCAAGTTATTTAGTATATTTTAATAACAAAAAATGTCATTCAAAATTAATCAAAAATGCTAATTAAGCTGTATGACTGCAATATTTAATATATAATATCCATTTTATAGAAATGTGATTAAATGACATAAATTATCAACAACAATTATCTTTGATTCGTTAGATTATAAATATATCATTTCCTTTTGGCATTTTCACATAATCTTAATAAAACAATGTATTTATATTCAGAGAAAAACTAATATATCCTTCCTAAAAATTGTATTGAAAATAATCTCCACATTCCTTTTTTTAATTTCAGAGTTATAAAATTTTGCATTAACATTTTAATATATGTTACAATCAACCTCTGGTGCCACTAGGTGCATTACATGCAAATTTAGTTAAAAGATGCCAAATGTTGCAGAGGCTTCATAATAGAATAGAATGAGAATTGTGTTAGAGCAAGTGTCTCATAACCTAAAGAAAGTACTCACAAATTGTTTGTCAGTGAAGATAAATGTTTCTGCCTTTCAGCCTGAAAAGTGTCAGCCTAACCCTAACCACTCAATAAAAGTGAATGTGTGGTGCAGAATAATAAGGCATAGGTGGAGAAGGAAGGATTTCAAGTAGTCAGCTTATTTGCATTTGAAATCATGCAAATACACATATAAACACACACTGAGTTTATCTATACTACGAACATCTATTTATGAATTATGTTTTGTGTATAACAAAAAAGATGACTACACTTTGACATTTATTATGCTCTGTACCTAAAAGTAAAAGCATTATGCACAGATATAGGTATTTATTCTATGACAGTGAAACTAAATTCTAAGAATCATTTGTATCATAGTGGTACACACGAAAATGAATTAGGCATGTCGTATTTATAGTCTTTTCCCATTGTATTAATTATATTTTTACTGAAAAATATGAACAAGTTTATTATACAAATTTGATTTATTACTGTCAAAATATAAGGTTCATCTTTAAACAACTTAACAATTAGATAACTATAAATGTTGAGAGCAGGAGTTGTATTATCTGGTTTAAAATACTTAGAAAATAAAATTTTATCTATTTATAAAATAATATTCAGGCTTCAGTCAATTGAGCCAAAATACAATGACACTCCTGTACAATAATTAACCTTTATAATGCCAATTGTCTCGTCTCTTTCAAAATCAAATAAGGAAATATAATAAAGATTTAAAGAAATAATCCTTATAATTCATATGCAAATAAATGACTATATGTTTTTCAAGATCATTTGCCTAAAAGAGGTAGCAAGCTTTGCAAATTTACATTCTGAGTGTCATAAAAACAGAAATGAGATCTAGCAATACAATATTCTAAAAATTTATAAGATTTCATTTTATTCTTTCAAATGAAATAATCTTCATTAGTATATTTCAAATTTCATAGGTAACTATTGTAATTTTTAAAAAATCAGAATATAAAATAAGATTTCACCAACAGGTATACTTTCAAAGAAATGTAATTTCCTGATATTTATATTTTCCTATGAACAAACAAAAACTAGAAAGATCCCTGATACTATGGGTCAGTATTTAGCTACAGTGCTAATATCATAATCCAAAGAACATAATTATGTGCAGATACCAGATACAATGAGGATTGTGCCTGAAGAGGGCAGAGAGAGAGTTCATGGATGGTAGGATTCTAAATGGTTTACTGTGAAATAGGTTCAATAATAATGCAGTTTTAATTCTATGTTCCAATTCATCCTCATATAAATTTCAGGGGGAAAAAATGAAATAACCAAAACAAAAGAATGACCCTCAGTGGATGAGAGATTCCAAAAATTCTGGGGAAATTAAAGTTATAGTGAAGATTTCATTGGATGAAACAGAAATAGGAAGCTAAGACTCAGAATATATGAAAACAGTCTACACAAGAGAAAGATGCATCTATCCTTAGCAGAATTCAACAAAGGAACTGAACTTGGAATCTGTAGGTACCAGGAAAGAGTTGGAACAGGAAGAAAGGACTGGTAGCAGTTTCTGTACATGAAACAAATGTACTTATCTGCTCTCCTACATGTCTCTTCCCCCTCCATTCATCTCTTTCTCTTCTGCTTCTGAACTGCAGAGTGCAAGCAAACCAGCACATACTGTCACATCACATCACATCACATCACATCACACACACACACACACAATGAGTATGGTGATTAAAACAACATAGAAATGCCACCAGTCTGAACATTTTAAGTTCAACTAAAATCTACTCTAATAATTTATCCTTATTATTAGACTATTTACAAAGTAACACCAAAAGTTCTTGTCTACTAATAAAGGAGCTTTTCCATCATTTCAGAATAGTATTTCTAGTATTTCATTTAGATGCAAGAAAGTATAACAGAAAGAAGAATGAGGCAAAGTTTGGTGAAACAGTCTCCATCAGGGAGTCAACAGGTGCTTACTGAATTTATAAATGCAATTTTTATGGGAATTTTTCTGTATTAAAAAAGCTATTAAATGCAAACACATGCAGTAAAGTGTGGTATGCATGTATGCATGACTGAATATATAGATAATACTATACATACATAGATATATTTATAAATTATAAAGTTAATGTTTGCTATTTTATAAAAACAGGTTTCCCATCTTGAGAAATAAATAATACTCAAAAATACTTCATAGTTTTATTTTAAATACCAAATGCAATTCAATTCTTACCACCCCCCTCAAAAGATAAATTTTTCCAGGCATTACTATCTTACTAAGAAACACATCTGGCCTCCTGGGTGGTGCAGGCGGTTGAACACAGCACTGTGAAGCTGTCCACAGCCTCTGCAGTGCCGGTTCGATTCCAGCAGGCCAAGAAGATACCCACATGGCGCAGCAGACCTATCCTGTCTCACCTGCTGCTCCCGCTCAGCAGTGTATTTCAGTCAGTCTGTCTGTTCTGTTCTCTGCTCTCTCTGGTGAATCCTCTCAACTTCCCACACATCTGGCCTGTACCCAGTTCTCATATAAATAAATGAATCTTAAAAAAAAAAAAATCTTATTTTTTCTCAAAATTTCCAACATAATATTGGAGTTTTGCTCCAACTAAAAATCACTATGTAAACTACCCCTTGTCCATGGAGCAGATGAAGATGGTCAGTTCATTACAAATTTGGATTCTAATATAGAATCCCAGACAGGATATTTCATTTTATATTTTGAAGGTGTATTATCTATCAATATATACTTTGCTTGAGTCCTATAAAGTATCAGGACTCTACTTTTTATTTGCCAGATCATCTTCATTTATTTTTACAACTTTATTGACTCATTTATCTCTTCTCAATATTGATGAATTTATTTCAGCAGAGCTCATGATATATTTTCATGCTTCTAGTCTGATTTTTCACTTGTACTGAGTTCATTTTTTGAATTCTGCATGCTGCAAGAAATTTAAAGATGTGTGTGCTCTTAGCACCCTTACTTTCATAATTTGTAGTGTTTTCCTGTATTACTTTCTAAACTATTCTCTACAATATTCATTTTAGAATGGTGTCTGGTTTCTAGTTTCATTAAAATTGTTATCTTATTTTCTGTAAATATGGGCTTTTTGCATATCATTTTTAGTTTTAGGACTGTTTGGAGACTAAAATAAATAAAATCTTCATTTTTATATATTTGATCAGAATTTTTTATACTATTAATATTTGCAATTTCATGAGAACATTTTAGCAGAGAAACAAAAAAGGCAGCAATGTCACTGAGGATGTTGATTAGAGGTTGAGATTTAAAATGTCTCATTGAATATCATTAACTTACACCCTTAATTCCTCTCCTCAAAACTCAACAAAAGTAACAATAAGGAATAAAGGGATAAACAAAAATCCCACGAAGTCATAGAAGTAACATGTACAAAAGGGAAGTCAGATCTTTCTCCTAGATTCTGAAAAATACATGGGATACAGGTACTGAATAAGCTGAAATGTGCAGAGTTGTTGAGACTTTACATCAACAACAATCAGACTCCCTGAGATCCTCCCATAACCTTTGCAACCTCCTTGGTAAAAGGAAAAATATTTACTGTCTAAAGACATGTAACCATGGTGGATAAAGCCTTAAAGATATCAACATGGTTGAGAAGGCAAGTAGAACAAATAATGACGAGAGGAATTAACTGAATGTCAAGCTAGAAGACACTGCTGCAGTATTTCAACATTCTGAGGAAAAGTTATGTGATCAAGAAATTTGTTCAAGGTCCTCCCCAGTGGCGCAGCGGTTGAGCGCTGGGTTGCGAAGCTGCCCGTGGCCTCTGCGGCGCCGGTTCGATCCCCGGCTGCTCCCCGGCCACCAGAGGAGGGTCCCACATGGCGCGCAGACCTCTCCTGCCGCCCGCTGCTCCCCTCAGCAGTGTACCTCGGTCCTTCTGCCTGTTCTGCTCCCCGCTCTGGCTCTGGTGAATTCTCTCACCCTCCCGCGCTTCTGACTGCACCCAGTGCATGTATAAACAAAACAAACAAATAAAAAAATAAACATGCCTCTTTAAAAAAATAAAAAAAAAATAAAAAAAAAGAAATTTGTTCAAGTCAAATATGAGGGATAAAGATATTTTCAAAATTTAATGTTCTGTAAACCATCTTCTGTCTCATAGAATCAATGTGGAAAAGTAGAACATTTCACCCCACAATATGTCACTTTGACATAAGGATTATTTTGATCAGAAGGCACTTGAAAAACAATTGCAGGGAGAAGCTTTCTCTGAATTTCCCTTATCTGCCTAAAGACAGATCTTCCAAAAGAACTCAACTGTCACAAATCTCCTCCCCAAGGGTTTCATCACCCAGGGAACGTAGACTTCTATCACAGGAGAGATTAGACTTCAACATCCACCCCCAGACAAGCTTTGTCACAAATCATCATACTTTCCCATTCATTCTTCTAAGAGTCTATCCATCTTCCCTAAAAATCTTTACTCTCTCCCAAAAGTGGCTACATCTTCATCCCTTTCTTCTATTAAGACAAGATATAAGCTCTCAATTCTGTATTTGGGGTGGAGGAATTAACAATTTCTGGCTGTAGTGTCCCTGTGCATATAATATTGAAAATTAATAAATTTGGATACATATGTCCTTTCAGTCTGCCTAATTTCAGTTTATTTCACCAAAACAGCTATCAAACCCAGCATGTCTTTCCTCTTCTATAAAGTATGGCACCAAAATGAGGAGATGAAGTAAAAGGGAATATAATGTCCACAAAATGGAATTCAATAGAGAAAGGCCCAGGGATTTTCCAGGATGCTGGAAATGGAGATTCTGAGATGAGAGCTGTGCATCCACCCTCAAGGCAAGTGGTCCTTACTGAAACAGGAGGGCAGAAGGTGGTAGGAATGACATCTGTTTCCAAGGGGGAAAACAGGTATATATAAAAAGGGAAATGTTGCAACTTGATTCAGCTAAAACTAGAACTTCCAAGGTCATCTGATATATAAATTAGTATTGAATTAAGGAAATTTATAAATTGGGAGGGTGGAGGGAAACAATGTGAGAGTATGGATGGAAGAAAAATAAGGATGTGATTATTTAAGCAAGTAGGTCATCTATAGTAAGAAATATTACACTTTAAAATAGAAAAATCAATTTTAAAGGGGGTCAGATGACCTCCAGCTATTAGATTCTTCAGGGTGGGCCTCAGCTATTCAACACCACTTTGCCCACATTCTGTCCCTTCAGGGGCCAGTGAATGAGAGAGATGAGCATTCAATGGTGAGACCATTTCATTCAGATAACAGGGGCATAATCCTGGCTGAGTTGGCTGGGACTTTGTCAACTTTCCTTCAGCCCAATTCTATTCTCTTCACTGGCCCCTTTCATAGCTATTGACAGAACTTATCCTTAAAGAATATTTGTCCAGGGCAACCATTTTTGTGTGAAGTTCCTATCTATATGTAAAATTTCATTTAACATATGTTGTCTCATCTGAGGTACAATGGCATATTTAGAATGATGGACAGAATAGTAGTTTTATGCTTATTATTCAATCTTGAAATCAGAGATTTTTCAGTCTCTAGATCCTGGAACATCCTCTTTGTACTTTACTCTCATATATACCATTTATAGCTAATTTCTTTTCTCCAGCCACAGGGAAAAAATAGATATGCAAACAGTACAATGCCATAGACCCCACAAAAAAAGAAATGGGTGGGGCACCCTATCAAGTTGTCGTTCAGCAGATGAAGTGCCAATCCCAAGCCTTCTAGATACCAATGAAGACTTAAAAATCTTAAGCAAGTCAGGCTAAGCAGCAGGACATTCTGAGTGCCAGGGCAAGAGCAGAGGACAATCTGCCCAAGTGAAGGTGATACTGACCATTGATCTTTAATAAACACGCCTGTAAAGCCACCTGAATATGATTACATCCAGACAACCCTGCTGTGACAGTAATTTACTTAGGAAGTTACACAGAATAATCACAAGTTATTTAAATAAGTAATAAAAGCAAATCTTGTGGATTGCTTTGTATGTGTATGTAACTTCTCCTCTTATATGGATACCACCCATATTGGACTAGTCTTACTGTAATACAGTATGACTACAATTGGATTACATCTGCAATAAATTAATTTCCAAATAGGATCACATTCACAGTTATCTGAACTACAGAGTTCAATCCAAAACAAGAATTATACCATAAAAATGTTTGCTTTCATTTTATTTGCCTGCAGTGATTCTACAGGAGAATTAAATATAAAGATGCTCTACAGTGGTAAAGATGATTCCTATGAGTAAAGGTTAAAATTCTTAGATGCCACTTTAATTATAGCTTTAGGATAAAATATTAAGTCAATAATAAAATATAAGGGGATAAAGTTGCATAAATTTACAAGCTTTATGTTCAACATTTGAAAAATGCTTCTAATGCAAAAAGTGACAGTGTATCAAGGTGCACTAAATAAATTCATTAATATGCAAACCAATTATATCGAAACTTTTCCATTCTTCTCATTTAATGAAAATGCTACCAAATTATTTCCTTGAAAATATTCCCTCCCCTGGTGGCGCAGCGGTTGAGCGCTGGGTTGTGAGGCTGCCGCCCGCGGCCTCTGCAGCTCCGGTTCGATCCCTGAGGGTAGCGCATGGCGCGCAGACCTCTCCTGCCGCCCGCTGCTCCCCTCAGCAGTGTATTTCTTTGACAGTCTACCTGTTCTGTTCCCCACTCTGGCTCTGGTGAATTCTCTTGCCCTCCCGCGCTTCTGACTGTGCCCAGTGCTTGTATAAATGAGTAGATAAATCTTCAAAAAAAAAATGAAAAAAGAAAAGAAAATATTCCCTCGTCACCTAGTGTATACATTTCTCAATACTTATAATCAAAGTCCAAATCAAATGGGATCTTTTCTCACAATCCACAATTCCTTACAGTTTTACTTTTAGGTGATGCTCTATACGATTACTACATTGTTTTTATAGCACCCCGATAGATTTGAGTTCTTTGAGGACAGGGACTTTCCTTATTTTTGCATTTCTACCATCTGTCATAATGCTTAAAATATATTCTGATTTAAAACATATTTAAAAATCAGTAAAAAAAAAAGGGTATAAATCTATAATTAAAAGACATGATTATAATCTGCTTTTAAGAAAGCATTTCTTACAATGAAATCAAGAAAAGTTAGAAAGCATTAATATCAGTTCATTTTTCAAGATCATTTTTAGGATCTTTACAAAAGATCCTAAGCTTCATTTTGTTATCAAACAAAATGTATGGATACCTATTAAAGGGAAAATGATTGGCCCTCAGTCATGAATTGATTATTTTTATTACACATTGTTTAAATGCATAAAAAGAACTAGGTATAAATTTCCATAAATGATGTGAATTTCAGGGCATAATTGCATGTGTGCTAGAAATGTAGCTTCTTTATCTTTCTCTTAGCTAAATTTCTCCTTTATGCATGATTTTTAGTTTCCCATTTTATATCCACACCAGGGATGGGGCACATCACTAAAACAATTCATTTAAGTGTTCACAATAGTCTCAGTGAAAACTTTTGGTTCCTGTCCTGTGGTGATTTGTTTCAATAGTTCTTCTGCTACTCCTGCGACTTCTGTTCCATTCTAGGAAACAAGGAAATCATCTGGTAACTCCAAATTCATGCTGGGGAGCTGAAATGATGACATGCTGTCTACTGGGCATGCCAGGCAGTGATTTCTCTCTGGGGTCCTGTCAGATCTCTAGAGCTATATCGAGCAGACAGTGTGAAGATCTCATATTCTTGGGCCTCACAAAATCATCTGGAGGTAAAAGAAAAAGGAGTGGGCCCAGCTCTCAACTCAGGATGTTTTTCTAGTGTGTTTTAACTATGCCATGAGCCGTAAAGGCCAGATTCTCTTCAGAAAAATTCTCTTTTTCTCTTGCTCTATTTTTTTCCCCTAGGCAGACGTACAGAGCCAAACAGCTTCAAATGGGATAAAGGCAACAGAAAATGGAATTGTTAGGGTGAAAAAAAATCAGTTAATATTTCAAGAAAATTTTGACTCACATACCTCATGCTCATTTCTGGGACACAGCAGCTGGCTCAGCACGGCTCAGGCAGCATTCTGTTTGAGAGCAACAGGACAGGAAGCCAGCATAGGGAATAGGGCTAAAGTATGTGGGGAGTTGATTGTCATCCTTAGGTAACAGGAAGCCACAAGTATGATATTAAAATAAGGATATTTAATGGTGAGTTTTCCTTTTTAAAAGAAGAATCTAGTGATTTTGGAGGATGAACCAGAGCTAGACGTCAGCAGGAGGTAATTAATTATTAGTCCAAGTAAGAGATCAGGAGGACCTAATTTAAGTAACTTTTATAAAAGTTCAAATATAAAGTGTTTATTCAATAGTTTGGATGCTTATTTAGCACAATTCATGAATATAAACTCGTTGCCTGTTTTGTAGAAAATAAGTCATCTTAAATATGTCATTTTAAATTAAAAAAATCAATTTATTTCTAAGTGATAAAATCTGAATATGATTATTAAGTGTTTAAAGACCCTTGATGCTGATAAGTGAACTATTATAATTCATCACATTAAAAGAGCTTTAGAACAGCATCTCTGATTAATCTAGAAAAATGTGTAGATTACTTATATTATCAAAATGATTACACCCATCATAGTAAAATAACTTAATGGCATTCCATTTTAGGAATGCATAATAATTAATTATCTAGGTTATTAGAGCAATTAGCATAGATGTGTATCTGTACTGTCATAAATAATTTCAATTTTATAAATTATATTTCACTATAGCTCTATGAGAATTTTGCAAATGTGAAAAATTATAAGTAACATATTGACATTATGCTAAATTTCAACCGAACTGACTTTTTATTGGAGTAAACTTCAGTTATCATAATATTTTTATGTTATCTTCACAGTCCAGTGCCTTTCCCCTAAACTTTCAGGGATAATAAAACATTCATTATGAATGAATATCACGGTCCCATTTCCTCGGCAACCATTCTCTCTCTACATAAGCCACAAGAAAAAATGTCATGATTTCTTTTTGGACTACTTATACTAAATTTACTTATAATTATCATCTAATTTCTAAAAGCACTCTCTTTAAAATCTTGAACTCTTTGCAATCCATCATCCAGTTCATCCTAACAAAACCCTTTCTTGGACTTTATGGTACCATTTCGTCCTATCACAATGATAGTCAAACTGCCTACTATCTAGTCACTGTTTCTACTTTCCATTATAGACCCCTAATTTTATCCAGGTATTCTACTGTCATCCACATGGCATTTTGCTTTGTGAGCAAAACTGGAAGGAAAGACTTAACATAGATGGTTCCTTCTCTCTCCTACTAGAAGGGCATTTGCTCCTGCCGTCACCCCATGAAAGTAAGAGGAACCACACTATAAAAAGAAAGATGATTTGACAGAGATTCTGCCATGTGCTTAATTAACCTTAGCACATATTGTTCAGTAACCCTTACAGCTAATTCAGTATCATGTAAGGTCAGTGGTGTCTAACCCTCCCAGGGCTGGTCATAAAACTCTCACAGGGATATTTGACCCTCCTTTCACTCTTCTTAGAATCTTGGTGGTAATGTGTTGAAGATGCTAGTATTACAAAAGTAGAAAGAGCCTTCATCTCTGAGGTTACTAGGGTTGCCACTTGAAGAAGAGATGCCACTTTCATATTGTTCAGGAAAGTTGTTCAAATAGGAAAACCTTCACTGACCAAATTTGAGTGAGAAATAAGCATTTATTTTAAAACTTCCTGAACCTCAAGTTGCCTGAGAACATTTATAGGAATGAGTTATCAGAGGCAGAAATATAAAACACTTTTGAAGAGCTTGTAGGGCCCCATGGTCAAAGTGGTACATCCACTGAGTGAGACTGAGTCAGCCACAGTGAATGACCTCGGCAGCTTTGGGATATTTACAAGTATATAGCATAAAGAGACACAGGGAGTGCATCTGCTAAGGTTTTTACAAAACAGCAAGTAAAAGACAAAAGGACAGGAGGTTAGGTAATAAGAATTACCAAAAAAAAAAAAAAAAAAAAAAAAGATGGCAGTGGACAAGAGAATCAGTGAATAGATAGCAAGAAAACTGGCATAGCTTAAAAATAATAGTCTCTTGAAGGCATTACTACTAGACTGCATTATCCAGCCTCAGCAGGTTCTAGGAACACTCTTTGGACCCCAGAAAGCTGCCCCTGCTAATAGAATTCATACAGATGCAGAGAAAAAGGCTGAGAATATTGGGAATTACCAATAGCAAGATGGGGCTTTTTCAAATTTTGGTAGACAATGAAGAGGTAGGCATACCTATGTAAGTGTTGGTAGGCCACCAAACACAGGAAATACCTAGAGCGGGTGCCCCCTGTTCTATTCAGCAGGAGAGAATGATATGTGACAGAACATATACTTTCAGAAAATGCTAGTAGTGTTGCAGTGAAAACACTGTACAACACTGGCTTGCGTTGCCTTGGTTTATGCAGCTAAGCTCCATCCTACCTATACTCATGGCCAGAGTTGCTAGATCCACAGATTAAAAAGCCAATTTATGCAAACATTATGTCAGGTGATGTTAATCAACAACGCTGAATCCCCTAAATCCTATTTTTTCAGTAATGATGTAGAAAGCTATTCTCTCACTTAATTTGATAGTTTGAGGACTCTGCAACTTGTACAAAGAGAGTAAATCATTCTTGCTATATAATTTGACAAGTCAAGTTTACCTTTTTATATTTTATTATTTACATATTAGTTCCTCTACTTTATATACCCCTAACTTATAACTTTGAAGTTATCAATAATGAGACTAGAATGAACATGAGACCATAAAGGAAAAATTGTACTTTGGAAAGGTAAGCATAACTGTAATAATTTAAACTTGACATTAAAAATTTTAATTTAAAATATAAAGCAAGAGGGCCTCCCTGGTGGTGCAATGGGTTAAAACTACAACCTACTGAAGCTCTCCACAGTCTCTGCAGCATGAGTTTGACCCCAGGCCGGCCAGGGAGCAACCTACATGGAGCAGCAGACCTTTCCTGACTACTCCGCTGCTCCCCTCAGCAGTGTGCTTGCGTTAATCTGCCTGTTCTGTTCCCCACTCTGTCTCTAGTGAATTCTCTCACCCCCGACACTTCTGGCCTATACCCCAGCTCCCATATTCATAAATAAATAAAGCTTTTTTAAAAAGTTATAAAAAAATAAAATATAAGGCAAGAAAGCTATTGTTATATCAAGGGTAAGAAATCCAGAGAAAAACTTGTAATACAAAAGTCCTTTCTAAGCAGCAATAATTCTTTCCAATGGGCTTTAGGGTTAAAGAAAAATGAAATAATAACTAGTAAATAGGATAATCAAACATCTATTTTCTTAAATTAAATTTTACTTTTGAAATCAACTTCTTGAAAACACTACTAACAAAAAAAGAGAATTATTATTCAAGAAGACCATAAGTGATTTATTTAACTATATTTTTTAAATCTCATAACAGTGATGTTTTCTGTCAAACTAGCTTTCAAACCATATTAGTCTCTTCACTGATATTTTAAAAGTGGTGGCATTTGTAATTCATTCCTGCTCGAAAAATCCAGACCCCTACCTGAGCTGTCTACCCTTATTTAGTTGACATAAAAAGCTAATAGCAATATAAGAAAATGTTCTCTCCAGTCATTTTGAATATAAGTCAATGTGTAAATATCTAAATATCAAATAAGACAGCTTTGAGTGAAAGAGATAAATTATTAAAAATAGTTGAAATTTTGTTTATGTTATGAAGAAAATGCAGTGCATTAAAGGAAATAATGTGGATTATTCCCTTGCAGGCCAGAGAATCTCTCTCTCAGCTAGTGACACTTAAGATGACCTTTAAGTAGTTGGTAGGAATTGATAACAAATTTGTTGACTTTTTATATTAGTCCTTACACTTTTCCATACTCTAACATGCAACACATTAACCACTACCCAAACTCTGTCTCCTATGAAATGCATGAACACCAAATCATTTTGAGATTTTATAAATAATATAACAAAAAGCATGCACTCTTTCTAAGAATAAGTAAATATACAACTGGTAGCTGAAATATGCTTGCTATTCCAATCTATCAATAATATACACTCAAATCTGTTGAACACCTTTTAAGTTATAACAACAGAAAACTTTAACCATTAAAGTGAAAATATCAATTATCTACATCTTTGATGAAACTTATCACTTCTTTTTTTTCTGTTTTTGGCCTTAATTTTTTTTTAAAGTGTACTAAAGATTTCAGGTAGTAATTTAATAAGTCACAGTGAATTTCTCAGAGATATTTATGAAGCATGTTTATGAGGTGATAAATTATTTAAGTCTGCTCTATGCAGAAATATTTATAGAAAATATCAACATCAATCAAAGGCTATGTGACATCCAATTATTACTTTTACTTATTCTTTAAACTACCCAGAGAAAAGCACCCTTGTGATTGGATACTATTTCCATTTAGTAAGCTTAAAGTGTAGATCAATAATTTCTTTTACTTGAAGATCTTTCTCCAGCCAAATGAATAATCTACTTCTCTACCTAAAATTGTCATCTTTGACAATGTACTACTGATTCATAGTTGTTTCCTTAGAGAAGAATGGCAAGAATAGAGAAAGGTCAGACTGAAAAATAGACGTGACTTGTAGAATCAAACAGGTTAGAGCTGATACAGATTGCAATAGAAATTCAGTTGGAAGAGCAAGTCATACCGTTCATAAATTAATCTAATCTCCAAATACCAGAAAGCAAAAGTGAGTCTCTGTAAGTGTTGAAATACTCACAACTCCAGAATAGAAGGTAAAGAATGTCTTAAAATACAGTGATCTCTGGTATCTGTGGAAGATTGGTTCCAGGAACCCTCACGGATACCAAATCAAAGGATGCTTAAGTCTCTTATAGGCAATAGTACAGTGTTTATATATAACCTACACAATCTCCCCTATATTTTAAATCATCTCTTGATTATTTAAAATACCTAATAAAATATAAATACTATACAAGTTGTTATATTCTCTAAGGAATAATAACAAGAAAAATGTCTGTACATATGTAGCAGAGATGCAATCATCATAGTACTCACTACATTCTATATATTCAATATATGTTGAATTTATTGAAATTCATACTTGGATTTGTGGATGCTGAACCCACACTTATAGGAGGGAAAACTGTATATTCACAGGTAATAGAAGTCCTGTCTCATCTCACTACAGGAGATACATTCCGAGAAACGTGTCATTAAGTGAATCTGTTCTCAAGTGAATGTCGTGGAGTGTAATTATACAAGCCTGGCTGGTGACTACACACTGGGGCTATATATTTGTAGCCTATTGGAACCACCATAGTATACATGGCCCATGGGTGACCAAACTGATATTAAGCTATGCATGACTACAGCTTGGTGAAAGAACTGACAAGAAATAGAGAAGATCCCTGGAACTCCCCGGTGGCACAAGGGGTTAAGTGTCAGCATTATGAAGCTATCCACAGCTACTTCAGCACAAATTCAATCCCCTGCCAGGGAGGTGTTCCACATGGTGCAGCAGACCTCTCCTGTCTCACCCACTGCTCCCCTCTGCAGTGTATTTCAGTCAATCTGCCTGTTCTGCTCCCCGCTCTGTCTCTGGTGAATCCTCTTACCCCTCGCAGCTCTTGCCTGTACCCCAGTTCTTGTATGCATTATCAAAAAAAAAAAAAAAGAAATAAAATCCCTGTAGACAAAGAGGACAGATATTACAAATAGGTAGAAATGAGAGACTAACATCTGCCTCACACATACCAGGATCCAGGAGACACGCCATGTACCATTAGGTAGATCATTTCATGTAATCCTCACAACCAATTGCATAAGTGTTTTCTGTGGTGAGATATAGCACAATGTCCTGGGTATATCTGATAACTGTGCCAAATGGCTGAGTGCTTGATACCTGTGGCGATTTTCTTTCTACTATACAATGATAAATATTACAAGACTAGAAGTTTCAAAACAAGAAACAGAGATAGCGGTTGAGACACCTGGGAATACACTACAACTTGGGGAACAGGGAGTGGCTAACACGGATTATCATCCATTCCTTTTTTCCTTCTGGCAACAACACCCAAACTTTCTTTTTATTTCAAAATGCTGATCCCTATTATCAGTCATGTAAACTGATACATACCATCCCTATCACTAGAATAAGTCTTAATTGCTTTATGCCAAGACTTCCTGGTCATGGTTTTCAAATCTGGGATGACATTTAATCTGATCAGTAAATGAAACTTGAAAGACATTTTCCTAAACTTGCGGGAAACAGACTGTCCATTCTCTTTCTTTGAGACTATGGAAAGAGCCCCTCTTTATATCCCTGGATAATGCTGAATATAAAATCTAGAGCTTAAAGCTGCTTCAGCTACTTTATTACCATGAAAAGAGAGGTTAGAGCCTGAGGACAAAGCTGATACAAAAGTCAGAATAGAAAATCAGTGAAATCAGGGAGGGGGCGGAGCAACATGGCGGCGAGGAGACGCTGTAAGATCTCCCATTAAAAAAAGTTAATAGGGAGGAAAAGCGGCAGGTCCCAGTGAGAACTGGGACACGGAAGATAAACGGACGACTCCAGCAAACTGCCCGAAGAAGAAAGTTGCCATAAAAGAGGACGAGAAGGGAGGGAAGCGCAGAACCCTGCTCCCCTCCCCCGCCCACAGAGGCGGCACTCTCCGACCGGCAGAGACGAGGGAAACAACAAACCAAAACGCCCAACAAGAAAAACGGATGCAGCAAGCGGGACTGTGAGTGGAAAGGAACTATTTCAGCCACCACACCCCGTGAACGGGAGCTGAGGCGAACCCTGCAGGATCCGCCACGGAGGTGAGCTCCAGGCGCCATTAAAGAGAGCCCCGCCCACCAGGAGGAGACCAGCACCAGCACACAGCCCCGGCCGCCCGGTAAGCTTTGAAAGCGGCGCTCGGATTGCAGCTGCCCAGGGCCCTGCGCCTGCAACCTAGGCTTGCGGGGAGACGGCGGAGGCCCTCCCTGAGTGAGCAGGAACAAGGTGCCCAGGCAGGGGAGCGGGATTCAAAAGGCGCCATTCCCGCGCCACTGATCTGGGCTACAGCCCGCGTCCTGGAACTGAGGGCTTTGGAACTGAGACCCGGGGCACGAAATTAGGGGCGTGGGTTCCCCACGACGGTGGGGCACAAGGCAGACACAGCACCCCAAAGCCGTTGAGGTGTACCCTACCATCCCCGCTCTGCTCCCTGTCCCACGGGGTGGAAAATCAGCTCCCCAAGGGCTCTAGGAGAGATCTCTGGTGCCACCTAGCGACTTGACCCCAGCACAGGCTACTGAAGGAGCTAGTGGCCAGCTGGGGAGTTAGCCCACACCGGGCCCCTTCTGAACAAGTAGTCTGAGCCCACAGGGAGAGCGAGCACCCACAGCCGGGGCAGACCAGGCGCGCAGAATAGTGTGCCTGAGACCAGAAGCGCAGGGAGTGTGTCCCACATCACCATTTTAGAACAGGGACATTTCTTCAGTAAAGACTACCTGCAGAAGGCTTCCTCAGGAGCCAGAGGTGAGCGGGGGAAGTTCGCCCACGCCAGACCCCCTCTGGCCTGCAGTCCAAGCCCAGAGGGGAGCAGGAACCCACCGCCAGGGCAGACCAGGTGCACAGGGGAGTGTGTCCCCACATCGGCATTTTAGAACAGGGACCTTTCTCCAGTAAAGGCTGCTTGAAACTGACAGATGACTCCTGGAAGAACCAGAGGGGAACAGAGAAGCCCACCCAAGATGCCGGCAAGTCCCAACAACACAGTGTCCCAATGCATACGGCAAATTAGAAAACAGACAGTAGGGAGGAGAAGAACCACACGCAACCTAGCAACTCTCCAGAGAAAAAGCACACCACAAAAAGAAAGCCAGCCCCCAGATTGCAACGACAATAACTTGGAAGAATTTCTGAGCCTTCCAGAAAGAGAATTTAAAATTGCCGTGATTAAAAAACTGACAGAAGTCATAAAGGAAAACAAAGATAAGGGAAAAATAATCAACGATCAGAAGAATGCAATTGAGTCCCTAGAGAGGGAAAACAATGGTCAGAAGAAAGAAATTGAGTCCCTAAAGAGGGAAGTAAAAGAAATGCAGGAGATCAAAGAATTAATGGAAGAACTAAAGAATTCTGGGAAAAGCAATGAAAGCAGAATAGATGAAATGGAAGAACGAATAAGTAATCTTGAAGACACAGAAATAAAAAGAACCAAAACAGAGAAGGAAAGAGAAGTACGAAGGAAAAAGAACGAAGAAAGACTTCGGGAACTATCTGACTCCATGAGGAAAGGAAATATAAGAGTTATAGGAATACCAGAAGGAGAGGAGAGAGATGTAGGAACAGAGAAAATATTCAAAGAGATAATTGAAGAGAACTTCCCAAATGTGAAGAAGGAGCTGAAAATTGATATACAAGAAGCAAGAAGAACACCAAACTTCCACGACGAAAGGAAAAATACAGCAAGACACATAATAGTAAAGCTCCTAAGAATCCAGGACAAGGAAAAAATAATGAAGCTGGCAAGAGGGAAGAAACAGATAACATTCAAAGGAAAACCAATCAGGCTGACATCAGACTTCTCCGAAGAAACACTACGGGCAAGGAGAGAGTGGAGGGACATAGTCAACAGACTCCAAGAAAACAGATGCCAACCAAGAATACTCTATCCCGCAAAGCTCTCCTTCCTCTTTGAAGAAAGAATATGGACCTTCCCAGACAAACAGAAACTCCGGAATTTCATTGCAACTAAACCCCCACTCCAAAAAATACTACAAGGAGTCCTAAAGCCAGAACCCCAGAGGGACGAATAACAATGAAAGAAGGCCAAAAAAAAAAAGTTATTAAAAGAATAAATAAATAAAATCAAAGGAAAGACAAACACAATGGCAAATACAGATGTTAACATATCAATATTAACTCTAAATGTAAATGGACTAAACTCTTCAATAAAAAGACACAGAGTTGCAGCCTGGATTAAGAAACAAAACCCAACCTTTTGCTGTCTCCAGGAAACACATTTAGCTACAAAAGATAAAAATAGGCTCAAAGTTAAAGGATGGAAAACAATCCTACAAGCAAATGGACCAAAAAAGAAAGCAGGAACAGCTATACTTATATCAGATAAAACAGATTTCAAACTCAAAAAGATAAAAAGAGACCCCAATGGTCACTACATTATGATCAAGGGGACAATACTTCAAGAAGAAATAACACTCATTAACATATACTCACCAAACGAAGGAGCACCAAAATATATCAGACAACTGTTGTCCTCTCTGAAAACAGACATCAGAGAAAACACATACGTAGTGGGAGACTTCAACACACCACTATCAACAATGGATAGATCAACAAGACAAAAAATAAGTAAAGAAACCAAAGCTCTAAATAAAGACCTAGAGCAATTGGGCTTAACAGACATCTATAGAACACTAAACCCCAAAAAAACGGAGTACACATTTTTCTCAAGCGCACACGGATCATTCTCCAGGATCGATCACATACTGGGGCACAAGACAAACATCAACAGATACACCAAGATTGAAATCATATCAACCATCTTTTCTGACCATGAAGGCATCAAACTAGAAATAAACCATAAAAAGAAGGCAAGGAACTTTCCTACCTCATGGAGATTAAAAACCACACTACTGGAAGACCATTGGACTAATGAGGAGATCAAAGAAGAAATTAAAAAATTTTTTGAATTGAACGACAAGGAGGACACCAATATCCTAAATGTATGGGATGCAGCAAAAGCAGTAATAAGAGGAAAATATATAGCAATAGAAGCTCACATCAAGAAACAAGAAAGAACGCAAAGAAACAACCTAATCTCGAAGCTCAAAGATCTAGAAAAAGAACAACAAGAAAACCCCAAAACCAGTAGAAGAAAAGAAATAATAAAAACCAAAGCAGAAATAAATGAAATTGAAACTAAAAAAACAATCCAAAAGATCAATGAAACCAAGAGCTGGTTCTTTGAAAAAATCAATAAAATAGACAAACCCCTAGCCAGGCTCACAAAGGAAAAAAGGGAGAAAGCACAAATAAACAGGATCATCAATGAAAGAGGAGAAATCACAACGGACACAGCAGAAATCAAAAGAATAATCAGTAACTACTATGAACAGTTATATGGAAACAAGTTTAACAATCTAGAGGAGATGGACAAATTCCTACAACTCTACAATCACCCAAAGCTAGATAAAGAAGAAATAGAACACCTAAACAGACCAATTACAATTAGCGAAATTGAAATGGTAATCAAAAACCTCCCCAAAAACAAAAGCCCAGGACCTGATGGATTTACAAATGAATTCTACCAAACATTCAGAGACGAATTAGTGCCTATCCTTCACAAACTCTTCCAAAAAATTGAGAAGGAAGGGACAATACCAAACACGTTCTGTGAAGCCAACATTACACTAATACCAAAACCGAACAAGGACAACACAAAAAAGGAAAACTACAGGCCAATCTCCCTAATGAACACTGATGCAAAAATCCTCAATAAAATTTTAGCTATCAGAATCCAACAATGTATCCATAAGATAATTCACCACGACCAAGTTGGATTCATTCCAGGGGCACAAGGATGGTTTAACATCCGAAAATCAATCAACGTTATCCAACACATCAACAAAAAGAAATATAAAAACCATATGATAATATCAATAGATGCTGAGAAAGCTTTCGACAAAGTGCAACACCCATTCATGATAAAAGCCTTGAAGTTCTTGGGATACAAGGAACATACCTCAACATCATAAAGGCCATCTATGACAAGCCAACAGCCAGTATCATTCTCAATGGTGAAAAGCTGAAAGCAATTCCATTAAGATCTGGAACAAGACAAGGATGTCCACTCTCACCATTGCTTTTCAATATAATACTGGAAGTCCTAGCCAGGGCAATAAGACAAGAGAAAGACATCCAAGGAATCCAAATAGGAAAAGAAGAAGTCAAACTATCACTATTTGCAGACGATATGATATTATACATAGAGAACCCCAAAAACTCCACAGAAAAGCTAATTCAACTCATCAATCAGTTCAGTAAAGTGGCAGGATACAAAATCAACACGCAAAAGTCAGTAGCCTTCCTATACACAAACAATAAATCTGAAGAAGAAGAAATCAAAAAGACCATCCCTTTTGTTATTGAAACAAAAAAAATCAAATATTTGGGAATAAATCTAACAAAAGAGGTAAAGGACCTATACAAAGAAAACTATAAAACACTGTTAAAAGAAATAGAAGAAGACACAAAGAAATGTAGAGACATCCCCTGCTCATGGATTGGAAGAATAAACATTATTAAAATGGCCATCCTTCCAAAAGCAATATACAGATTCAATGCTATTCCAATCAAAATTTCAATGTCATTCTTCAAAGAAATAGAACAATTATTGATGAAATTCATATGGAATCACAAAAAACCCCGAATAGCCAAAGCTCTCCTGAAAAAAAAAGGGAATGGAGGCATCACACTCCCAGACTTCAAACTATACTACAAAGCCATAATCATCAAAACTGCATGGTATTGGAACAAGAACAGACATACAGACCAATGGAATCGAATAGAAAATCCAGAAATAAACCCACAGATTTATGGTCAACTAATCTTTGACAAAGGAGCAAAGACTATGCATTGGAGCAAAGAAAGTTTGTTCAATAAATGGTGCTGGGAAAACTGGGTCGCTACATGCAAAAGAATGAAGCTTGACCACCACCTCACACCATACACAAAAATCAACTCAAAATGGATTAAAGAACTAGACATAAGACCTGAAACCATAAAATATATAGAAGGAAATATAGGCGAAACACTACGTGATTTGCACATCAAAGACATCTTTACAGACACATCACCCAAAGCAGTGATAGTGAAGGCAAAGATAAACAGCTGGGACTATATCAAATTAAAGAGCTTTTGCACAGCAAAAGAGACAATAACAAAAACAAAGAGAAACCCCACCAACTGGGAGAACATTTTTGCACCCAACACTAATGATAAAGGACTGATCACAAAAATCTGCAAAGAGCTGATGAGACTCAACAACAACAAAGAAAATAATCCAGTCAAAAAATGGGCAGAAGAGCTTAAAAGAAACTTCTCTGAAGAGGAAATGCAAATGGCCAACAGGCATATGAAAAAATGTTCAACATCACTTGTCATCAGGGAAATGCAAATCAAAACTACCATGAGATACCATCTTACACCAGTGAGAATGGCACATATTAAAAAACTAGCAACAACAAATGTTGGCGAGGGTGTGGAGAAAAAGGAACTCTTCTGCACTGTTGGTGGGAGTGCAAACTGGTCCAACCACTGTGGAAAGCTGTGTGGAGATTTCTGGACCTACTAAACATAGAGCTTCCATATGACCCAGCAATTCCACTCCTAGGTATTTACCCAAAGGACACAGAAACATCAATTCCAAAGAACACCTGCACCCCTATGTTTATAGCAGCACTGTTTACAATAGCTAAGCTTTGGAAACAACCCAAATGCCCAAAAATAGATGACTGGATCAAGAAGATGTGGTACATATATACCATGGAATATTACTCAGCATTCAAAAAAGATAAACACATGCAATTTGCTGCAACATGGATGGCGCTGGAAGGGATCATGCTCAGCGAAATAAGCCAAAAAGAAAAAGAAAAATACCGGATGGTCTCACTCATAGCAGGAATCTAGAAAACTTAAATAATGGACCAGGAAAATAAATAACTATAAGAAAGTGAAAATCAAAATCAACAAAAAACTATGAACCAGAGACACTTTTAGGGGGGCGGGGGCGGGAGGGGAGGGATTGGGGTCAGAATGGGGGGCTGCAATTGTATGGGGAATATAACAATAAAATTTATAAAAAAAAAAATAAATAAATAAATAAATAAATAAAATAAAATAAAAAAAAATAAATAAATTTACCCTTCTACATTCAAAAAAAAAAAAAAAAAAAAAAAAAATCAGTGAAATCAGGGACTTAGTGATATTTTAAAAATAGTGAGTCATGCTTGACCTGAGGCTACTCCTACTTATGATCTTTTCAGTTAATAGAGCTAATAATTCATCTTCATCTTAAAAGCAATTTATATTATATTTTTGGTCACTTTCAACCAATCCATCCCAGCATACCAGTAGCAGATGGGATCTCAGCATGGCTTAGGTGACAGTCTCCAAAAGGGTTACCAGGAAAGTTCTTAACAGCCCAGTGCAGAAAAAAAACTGAGATGAGGGTAGGAAACAAGATATGGGGGAGAGGGGATCTAATCACGATGACCAATGCAGGGAGATCAAGGGGTCTACCTGTAAAAAAGGCATAGAAGAATGTCACAATGTCACAAATTAGGTAGAAAGTAATGAATGTATTTTTATTTTAAGAACATAAAATGTAATTTTCATATACTTGGGGTAAGTATATTTATTATTGCATCAATAATTACTAGCTACTCTAGTGTTATTTCTTTAAATTAAGGATGCATAGTAAACAAAAATCCATAGAAATAAGCTGCCATTTAATAGGCAAACTACACAAAGATATATGTAAAATATAATCACAAACATGCTATTTATAAAATGACAGAATGAAGTATTAATTACTGAAGTAAAATACTAACCAGATAAGTAAACAGTAGTTTGGAATAGTTTACAAGGTTATCTACATTATCTTAATTATAAAAAGAAAATTTTAGAACATTCTTTATAAGATGATTCTTACTGGGGATGGGAGAAGATGGGAAATTTACAAAGAATTTCTGAAAGGATAATAGTTACCTAAAATATTAATAATGTTTACCTGTTTTGGTACTTGAGGGCAACATCAAGTATTTTTATAATAGGAAAATAAAAACATAAAGGTATTTCTACATTTTAAATAACAATATACCTAATTAAACATCATCTCTTTACCTAATAAAGTTGCCAAAAGTTGTATGCAATTATTCAATATGTAGTAATTGCTCCTGCAATTTAAAACTATTACTAAAAATATATATACAAATAAAAACTATTATCATTGCTAATTTCCTTTTTACTCTAATCAAATACTACTGTGTTATGATTTATATAAAACATAATATTGTTGATAAATCTTTACTGGCAAAACCAATATTGTAACTATACAACCTTTCAAAATATAACAGGGGCCAATGAAATACATGTGCATGGTAGGGTAAGACTTGCTAAGTGATATTATTAAGATACAGTTTAGCAGAACTTTTCTCAACATCTCCAAATAATTGCCAAAGGAAAATATAAATATGTGCAGGTATATGTGTGTGTGTAAATATATATAAACACATATAAAGAAAATATGCTTTTCACATGTAAATCTCACTTCAACTGCATCTATTAGGTTTGACATTGCACATTTGAAATTGATAACATTTTATTTTCTATAACAATACTCTGATCTAAATGTCCTTATACATAATCTGTACAGTTTAGGTGAAATTAAAGATAATACCTATAAAGAAGATCTATTTATGTTTACACAAAACATTTGCTGCTAGAAATAGTAAGGAATTGTGAATGTCGACAACAGAAATACTATTTTGGATGCACACTAGTGCTTAAATGCTCCTCCTTGAATGAAAGTAGTGTTCACCTAGGCTGTGGAGCAAGTCTAAGGAAAAAACAAAAACTATGGGGCAGTGAGCACATTTCTGTGAACATGTTTGAAGGGCCAACCTGGGCAAGTCTGTATCTCACTGATAGATGGGCACAATGTCAGGTGAAAGGCCAAGGACAATTTGCTCACAGGCTTAACTTTTTTTTCAAGATGCACATCTTGAACATCTCCAAAAGGATATATAGGCAGGATTCAACTTCACTGGCCTATATCTTGCAGTTTTTATATACACCTCTTATTTCTTCCATATTCAATCTTCTTGTCATACATCTTTAGAGAATATGTAATTTTAATACCCAGTGGCACCCTGACATTTTTTTAATATTTCCAGGTTTCTTTGCTTTATACTGGGTATTTTAATTTGCTCCTTTTTTTCAACTTCAATTGACTATATCTTTTATCTTTGGTCTCCCTGTTTATACTTGACCTTCTTTATCTTCTCCTAACAAAGAATTTTGTTGAATCAGCATGAAAATTCTCATTGCCTTTAATTTTCATCATTCTTATTTTTAACTTTCTAGTTTAATGTTTTTCTAAACACTGTTAAATTTTTAATATATTGATTTTAATAATTCTATCTATTAAAAGTACCTTAAGTTCTTGAAATTTAAAGGTGTTTCATATTTCTATGCCCACATTTTAATTTTTAAGCTCTTAAAAGTCCAGATTTCACTTTCATTTTAAAATTCCCCTTCATTCTCTGTTACAGAAATGTTTGTTTTTATTTGTAAGCACAGCATTAAACAGGGGGTAGGTGTTGGGGGTACAATTTCCAAAAGGTTAAGTTTGAAGTCTCTGTCACCCAGCTTTCTCGGCAACATTCCAATGGCTTCCATAAGTGGGTCCTCAATCTTTTCATTCAGACTTCTCCAAAAATTATATCCTCCACAGTGTTTATTGCCACATTATTTACAATAACTAGAGCATGGAAACAATATAAGTTCTCAATGATAGGGGTTTAGGTTAAAAAGATAGAGTATGTCCATACAATAAAATACTATCCAGCTATAAGGAAAGATGAAATGTTGCCTTTGACAGCAAGATGGAAAGAGTTTGAGGGAACTGTGAGTGGTAAAGCAAGTCAAAATGTCAAAAATTAATATTGGATATTTACACAGTAGACAATTCCACAAAGCAAAATACTTGTAAAAACTAGCAGACACTAGTAAACAAAGTGAGGTTTCTAAGGTTAAGAGGGAGGGGAGAGGAAGAAAGGAATATGAAGAAAGGTGGTAAGAAAAATGAATAGAACAAAAAAATTGACTCTAATCTGAGCACACATGGAAAATATCTAATTGCTTAAAACAAAAATGTCAATCAATATTATCATTGAGACTTTTCATATGACAAGGTAGGATCACTGGAAAGGTAACTTTGCTGTCAGCAATAATGCAACTTACACTGGAAATCTATTACAGAAATATCTCAACATTCTCAAAAGTATGGGAAAAACAATATAAATCAAAATGTGCACATCATCCTAATCATAGCCATATAAAAAATTGCCAAAATTGATTTAAGATTTAGATCTATCAGCACAAGTACTGAAGTTTCCAACCCATTCACAATGGGTAAGCAGCAAGGGGGAAAAAATATGGGCTACCATACCACATGCATTGACTTTACACAAGATTTTTGCAAGTTTAAGTAAGGCAGTCACCCCACCAAGTAACGGCAGAAAATATTGGAACCAATGATTGCTTGAACATAATCAAATCATTGATTATGTTGTTTAAGTTATTTAAACTGAAGTATGACTATACATGTGAACAGAAAACAGCTGCGACAATAAAAAGTTAAAAAAAAAAAAAGAGGTATACTAGTACTTGTCCTAAATCATCTTCCCTGACATTCTACATTACAGACATTAACCTTTGATTTTAAATTCCATGTCCCTTTCTATTATACAGTAGGTAATAAGAAAAGGAAATACCAGCATATAGCTAAGCAAGAGGTGGAGTGACAGTTTGTTTCCATATTTACTGGACTATTATTAATGCATGGTTATTTGATGGCAATAGACCAACTCTACCTTAATAATACACTCCATAAAAAAATTCATGAAAAAACTGTTTTACCTTTTTTTTTTTTTCAAAAACTGAAACTATGTCCTAAGGGAGACAAGCATAGTTTTATTCTTACCAACCTTTGTTAATAGGTGAGATTTTTATGCATTGTTGGCACTACGCATAATTGCCATATATAATTATAATATGTCCAACAATGCCTTCTTGTAGGTCACTGTGGTTATTACTATGGATCTAGATAATTAAAATAGAATGAAAAACTGTTATAGCCCCAGAAGGGCAACTGTCGTTCTCTCGCTGAGTCTATGAAACACTGGAATTGAAAATGCTTTGTGCATCATCTGTGACCAATGAAAAGGCCTTTCTGTAATTTTAGCTATTAAAGTAGACCCAAAAAACAAATCAGAATACCTTCTAGAAGAAGACAGCTGCTCAACACATCCAGTGTCCAAACAAAGTTAATTTAAAGCTGAAGATAGATACATGCAAGAGCACTAAAGACAATCTGAAATAAACTGAAAATTTAATCTCCTAATTAGATGATGTATTTATGCATGGAACACAACCAAAAAGATAAACAGGTCATTAAAATGTATTTTTACACTTACTGTAAATTCATGTACCTCTTACATCTTAAAACTCAATGGCATAAAATTATTAGTTAAAGAAAATCAAAATCAACAAAAAACTATGAACCAGACACAGTCTATGGGGGGGTGGGGGGTGGGGAGGGGAGGGATTGGGGTCAAAATAAGGGGGTTGCAATTGTATGGGGAATATAAAAATAAAATTTATTAAAAAAAAAAACAAACAAAATTAGGGTGGCATCAGCAGCACATAAGAAACAATACCAACAATTTAAAAGTGTCATTTAGAGTAACAATATGTCACTTTAGAAGGAAAAAAAATAAATTTCAATTGTAAAAGTTTCAAAAAAAAAAAAAAGAAAAGAAAGCAAGCTGACTTGGGCCTCCCGGGTGGCACAGCAGTTGAGCGCTGGCTTGCGAAGCTGCCCGCAGCCTCTGCCGTGCCAGTTCAATCCCTGGCTGCTCCCCGGCCACAGGAGGAGGGTCCCACATGGCACTCAGACCTCTCCTGCTGCCCGCTGCTCCCCTCAGCAGTGTGCTTCGTCACTCTGCCTGTTCTGCTCCCTGCTCTGGTGAATTTTCTCACCCTCCTGCACTTCTGACTGTATCCAGTGCTTGTATAAATAAATAAATAAATCTTTAAAAAAAAAAAAAAGCTAACCTAATACCTTAGTACTTTGATAGTTAACAGCAAAACCAACAGAAAATAGCTTTATAATTTAGAAAGTATTTTAAATCACTACAAACACTACTTATAAGTAATGATTACAAAATTTACATGTATATAATTATTCTCTTAAGAAGAATTTTCTGAAACTCCAGGAAAATATAAATTCTTTCCCTTTGATAATTCAAAATTTACATATGCCCTTTGCTCTACTATCTTTCTCATTTGGTAAATATAAACAGCATAAATATTATAATTTAAACTTATTATAAATACACATTGTAAAATACCAGTAAAATATATAGTTGTGAAAAGGATTTAACATTTAATTTCAAAATTCACATTTTAAAATACAACTAGAGATTTTCTGAAAATATAATTTATACCTAAAGAAATGCAAGTTAAGCTTCACACTGATCCATACTGAAATTTACAATCATATAACGACTTGTTGCATTAAAAGCTACTTAGTCCTTTTCTTTACTTTTTGTTGTCACTTCCATGCAGGTGCATGAATAGTACTGGCATGAATCTGCCTACCTGCCTGGCAGCACATACAGCTGTGAATGGTGTTCACAGTCTAAGGGGTTTCATACACATATATGTCCACTGGGAAGTTAACAAGCATCTCTTACTAAATCGCCCCTCTCTTACCCTTCCCAAATGAAAGAAGGCAACTCTATCATCACATGCTCTGAACAAGAACCTTGGAATCATGCTTAATTCTTCTCTTACCCCCTACCCAGCCTATCAGAAATCCTATTAATTCTCTCATACAAGCACTGGGTACAGTCAGAAGCGCGGGAGGGTGAGAGAATTCACCAGAGCCAGAGCGGGGAGCAGAGCAGGCAGAAGGACCGAAGTACACTGCTGAGGGGAGCAGCGGGCGGCAGGAGAGGTCTGCGCGCCACGTGGGACCCTCCTCTGGTGGCCGGGGAGCAGCCGGGGATCGAACCGGGGCTGCAGAGGCTGTGGGCAGCTTTGCAACCCAGCGCTCAACTGCTGCGCCACCGGGGAGGCCCTCACCAAAATATATTTTAAAAGAGAGAGAGGGAGGGAGGGAGGGAAGTAGCGAGGGATGGGGAGAGGGAGAGAGAGAGAGAGAATCTTGCAACTTAATCACTCTATCACTTCATCCTAACACAAAAAATCTTCATAACCCTCTTGGGTTACTGAAATGGTTCTCGATTAGGCTGCCCAGCTTCTACCTTTAACTCCTGACAGTCTAATTTTCACCCAGTAGTCAGAGTGACCTTGTCGTTAGGACAAATTCCTCTCAAAATCCTCTAATAGCTTCCCCACGTCCTCAGAATAAAATTCAAAGTCCTTTTTACTATGCTATATAAAGCCTCCCTTTGATCACTAAGTATCTAACTTCATTTTCTCCCCATCTCCTCCAAACTGTTACTCTGTTTATACCGAACTTATCAGAACAATTTGGACATATTCCCACCTGAAGGGCTTTGCACTTGCTGATCCTCATTACTAATTTTCTTATTTCTCTACTTCGGGTTTTCACGACATGCCACTTTCTCAGTGTATCACTGGCTGTTCTCTTTAAGCCTGAAGCTAACCTGTCCTGTTTTATGTTTCTCTACAACATTATGGTCACCAAACATTATTGTATATCTGTGCTCATTATGGGTTTTCTGTTCCCTGAGACCATCACAAACTCCCGGGAAACAGATTCCAGTGTATTTAGCTGATTGGCCAGAATACTACTCGACAAATGCTCTATAAATTTTGTTGAATGAATGGGTGAAAAAAATGAATGAGTGTGAATTTTTGTTGAATGGATGAGTCTGTCTTTTCAAAGAAATTTCACTCATCTCGTATAGCCTAACTCATTTCTAGTCACAAAAATATGGTGGATTAGTTGGGGCAGTGAAAGCAGTACCTCAGGTAAAGATCAATGAAGGCTGGAGAACCTTCCATGCAGCATGTGCCTCAGGCACCATGCTCCTTCTAAGAGGTGACATGTCACTTTCATAGTTTGATTCCAACTAGGAGAATGAGGACAGAGAACAGGAATCCCAGTGTAAGTCTTGGGAGTTAGGTCTGGAAGTGGTGCACACTGGTTCTCATCACAATTAGTCTCCCGGCTCACGTCACTTCTGAAGACTGAGAGACAGAAACTTCCAATGGGCACAGGGAAAACTGGACTGGTGAGAATCAAGTCAGACTCGGTCACATATAAACTAGGAAAACACTAATATTTCATGTTGATTTTCGTTTTTATAAAAGTATATATTTAATTTGACATGCCTACTGAGAACCACGAGGGAAATGAAGCAGGCTGATGTACTGAAAGTATCTGGAGGAAGGAGATCAGTAACAAGGAAATACCTCTTACAGAACGTAATATTTGAACTGAGACTGAAAAAAGAGTCAACCATGAAAAAATTGGAGAAACAACAGGAAGGAAGATTAGTGTAAATACCTGGGGGTGTGGCATTAATTTCAGGATAATGTGAACACTGTGGCAGCTGGGGTACTGGGCCAGGAGCATGTGAAAGTATGTGGCCAAGGAGGTAGCAGGAGACTCAACTTGCTGAGCCCAGAGGGCCACAGTGAGAAGCCTGGACTTTATTTTAGAATAAGAAGACAGAGTGTTTTAGGGTAAGTAAAGTGTCAGGCTTTTCTGCCCTCCTGCCATTAATATTGATGATAGATTCCTGCGGTCCTGAGTGCATGCCTGATGGTAGACACCTGACGGAGGGTGTGGGCGTGCGTAGATGGGATACACCTGGGCCAAGAGACTGGGCATATAAGGCCAGTGTGGCAGAGGATGGCGTGGTGTGGAGCGGTGTGGTGTGGAGTGCAGAGCAGAGCGAAAAGAGTGAAAAAGAAGCAGAGGTCATGAGAGAACGCCAGAGAACCCAGAAAGAGTGAGGTCTCTCCAGGGGCTGGGAGGCCTGCCAGCCTCCTGGCCCCCCGGTACCCCTGCCTGCCATGTACTTGGAAAACTCAATAAAAACCCGAAAAAGCCACTGAGGGCTCCAGGACTGCTCCTTTACCCCATCTGCACAGGAACATAGAAATCCTGCAGTGTGTCTTCCTGCCATTACAAGTGCACTTAAAGCAGGGGATTTTATGACCTGATTTCCAGGTTTTAAAGACATGTGTGGCTATTGCGAATTAGTGTGGGATAAGGTGGGATGCATTAGACTTCTGCAATAGTGTGAGAAATAGCCACAATAAAACTGATCATGATATGTAGAGAAAATGCAAACATATTCTGCAGGAATCAGACTTACTGGTGATGGAGTGGTAGGAATTGTGGTGTATGAATATGAGGAATCAAAATGAGTCCTAGGCATTTAGCTTGAGTAAATTCACATAAGTTCTTACTTTGCATCTTACTAAAAAGATTAGGAGACCAGGTTTTCTGGAGGAAAACAAGAGTTCTTTTCAGGACACGTTCATTTGGAGACACTTCTTAACTATTCAGATTTAGGGGAGCTGCCAATGATAGTGATATTGCCATGGAAATGAGTTACCAGAATGGAAGAGGCCATCGGAGTGCTGTGAGGCTGGTTTCACACAGCCACGAGACCCACGGAAGAAGAGTGGTCAGCTAAAAGTGGTCAGCTGGTGGCCTGGGCCACAGCAGAAAACCAGGACCACACAAATCATGGAAGTCAGGAGAGGAAAAGGGGGGTGGGGGGAACACAAATGGCAAATGACAAGTCCAGTTTCAGAGCACAGAAAAGAAAGAGAACTGGACAGAGGGGGCATGGGAAGAGCAGAGGACACTGTTCGTTCTGGCGACACTTCTGCCAATCTTTCTAGTGAAAATGAGCAGCACATGAGGAAACAGGAAAGGTGTGAAGTGGGATTGTGTGGCAACGAAAAAAATTAACTAATGGGACTTACTGGGGGTTTTCCTGGCCTGATGGGAATGATCCTGTTAAAATCGGACAAAGACAGGAGCTCAATCAGAACTTAATTTTTGTCTCTTTTTCATTTATTTTAAATTTTATATATTTTTTATGTATTTTTCTTCCTTTTTTTTTTAGTCAATTTTTCTTTTTTTTTTTTTTAAGATTTATTTATTTATTTATACAAGCACTGGGTACAGTCAGAAGCGCAGGAGGGTGAGAGAATTCACCAGAGCCAGAGCGGGGAGCAGAGCAGGCAGAAGGACTGAAGTACACTGCTGAGAGGAGCAGCGGGTGGCAGGAGAGGTCTGCGCGCCATGTGGGACCCTCCTCTGGTGGCCGGGGTGCAGCCGGCGATCGAACCGGCGCTGCAGAGGCTGTGGGCAGCTTCGCAACCCCATACAATTCCCACCCCCCTTGTTTTGATCCTACTTCCTCCCCACCCACCCCCTGTAGTGTGTCTCTGGTTTATAGTTGCTTGTTGATTTTGATTTTTACTTTATTATAATTTGTCTTTTTCCTGATTTCTATTTAGGTTTTCTAAATTTCTGCTATGAGTAAGACCATCTGGTATTTTTCTTTTTCTTTCTGGCCAATTTCATATTATCTAGCAATTCCACTCCTAGGTATTTACCCAAAGGACACAGAAACAGTAATTCAAAAGGGCACCTGCACCCCTATGTTTATAGCAGCACTATTTACAAAAGCTAAGCTATGGAAACAATCCAAATGCCCCAAAACAGATGACTGGATCAAGATGTGGTACATATACACAATGGAATATTACTCAACAATCAAAAAAAATAAACCCATACAATTTAAAAACTCTCAACTAATCTGATTTAAAGCCCTTCTGGTTCTTCAACCTATGAAATCACACTCCATAAAAATGCAAATTAGTAAGGCATTGAGAATTATTAAATTATCTAGAATTTACTGTGCATTTATTTTATTATGACCTTGTTAGGAAAACATAGTAAAAAACATTTAAATAAATGTGTTTTTTCCCTAAGGAAAGAACATATAACAAATTCTGCCCTTACATAACTAATTATTTTAACACTTAAGTGTAAAGTTATTACCATGTGTCATGCTTGTCAGGGGGAAGAAAGGATTGTGGCCAAACTCCGATGTCATTTAATTGTATTTTATTGGCAAACTTGCATGCCCAATTGTAATACAGAGACTATTTCCTCAGTATTTCCTTTAAAATGTGTGACTTATTCATTGTTTTGTAGCTGGTTTTTGAGTTAACCAGACCTGATATAAATTCTTTCTTTGAATGCACGTGTGTTACTTGTACAACAGCACATGTATGCAGTGAGGGACATAAGAGGAGAGAAATGGGGGAAATGATAACTGCCTACAGAAATTCAAAAGTTAAACCAGTGTATATACCATATGAAGCCTGCCATTCATCAATGCTTGGTAAAGCACAGCTTATTATTATTATTGATATTCTTTCATTAGCATATTACTATTGTTAAATTAATGAAGTCTAGGGACCACACACCACAGCAGATGAACTGCATTTCCACTGATGGTAGTTGACAAACAAAAATAAATAAATTTGCAGTCACATTAAACAACAACTCATTTAAGTTCCTTAAAAAGACATGTAACTAAATCAGTGAACATTAGTAAAAGACCTATTAAGTACCAAGCCTCTGTGTGTGCATGTGAGGTAAGGGGAACAGACAATTTGACTTTAAAATTAAGAGAGAATATGAAACTATTTGAGAAACATTAAAAATTTACAATTAAATTTTACATTACATTTACTTAAGGGTTGGCATTGTACACCGAGAGTAAAGAGGAAATAAGTACAATAAAATAGGTGGGAAAGAAACAAACTATTGGCAAAGAAGAAAAGGTAGGAATGAGAAATAAAAACAGAAAAGTTGTACATGAAGAAAACAGGCAAGAAAAGGCCCAGGTAAGTGGAATGTCCAAACCACATCTTAATTTTCCTTTGAGGAATGTTACTCTAGAAGATTAGAGTTTATCCTGTCTACTAGTGATTCACTACTTACTGCCTAACTCATTGTACTCGAGCCTTGTCTTCTAACGGGCTATCTAGTGCAGACTGTGACAGATGAATTATTCCTTGGATTGCAGTAGTAGTTAGCAGGGCAACTTATATTCCAAATGCTGCAAATAAATTAAGCTTAAAAATCCAGATTTTCTTCTTGACAGAGTTAAGTATTTCCCTCTTTGTCTTCTCCACATTTTCATTTAAAAAACCTTTTCTTAGCCTCCACTTTATCTTTGAGTTGACCAAAAGTTTCCAATCTCTCCTATAAAACATGTTAGCTGTGCTCACTGCACCGTGACTGCTCAAAGCTCTCACCAGAACAAGCGGAACAACACAGGCTACTCCTTCCAGCCAAGGTCCACCATTACACACAAAGGAATTGGGTCCTCAACCTCCACACACAAAGGAATTGGGTCCTCAACCTCCTAATAAGTCATTTGTGTTTGCTATTATAATGTAATTAAAAGATTAATGAAGTTGATAAAATATGTGTGGTAAGGAAAATTGCTGTCAAGGAAAATTAAGTTAATGGCATGGAAAGGTAGGAAGATCGTCTCCCGAGTGTCTGAAGTTCTTGTGTCAGTTTAAGAAAATTACAAAATTAAAATTTTAGATGACACATTACTGGTATCACTTGTGTAAGCAACATGGTGTATAACTCCAATCAACAGTCACTTAATCAAAGTGACCTTACATCAAAAGACTGACACGTGAATACAAATGCTCTGCTTTAGGTTGAAATAGAATACTTAAGATATGAATATATCATTTTTATGTTTCCCTTCATTAATAGACCTTTTCCATTCATTAATCTACTGGTTTTGGTCCTGACAGAGAAGATCATATCTGCAGTGCTCTTAAGCAATGTATCATGACATTTCCTTACTACATGAAAATAGTTAAATAGGATTTAGAAAGTAAACTACAAAAACAGTCGTCAATAACAGAGGGTTCCTTGCAAGATTAAAAAAAAATCACAGGAAAACCTATGTAGTTGTTAGAGTTGGCTAACATCCTATTGTGAGAAATTTGTCTTCATTATGTATAAGGAGAGCATATATGTTTGCCATTTACTTTTATAAAAATCTTAGAATTCTTGAAGATCAATGACATAAACCTGTGATCATATGAACAAATATTAAGAAATATTTACCTAAGCTGTACTCAAAATGATATATCCATGACAATTTACACAAGCTGACCACTTACAAAAATTCTAATATACCTCAGAAGTTTATTATAGAAGGTGCATCCACAGGCTCTCTAGAGAAATTTCATCTCAAAAACTAATAGTGTAAATTTTATGGAATTTTAAATGTTTCCTTATAAATTTAAATGTTTCCTTATAAATTTAAATATGTGGATTAGTAAAATCCACATTGATGCATTTTAATAAATACTGCATCATACATTTTATCTTTAAACGGATGTGATTAGGGGCCACAAAACTATGTTCTCAAACCAAATTAAACAGATGAAAGCACACATTGGTAAAGTTGTAAGTGAAGTAAACCACTCAAATGCATAGTTGCTGTGATCCTACATTTACAATAAATCCTACAAACATTTCTAAAACTGATTTATGCATTTTAAGTCAAAAGGGTGACCTCTACTATAAATAAAATAGTGCACTTAGTCTGTACTGCCACCAAGTGCCTACACCAATTAGTTTTAAGATTCCTGCAGCAGCCGTAAGCAGATTGTTTCACTGCTAGGAGTAGCAATTTGGAAACAGGCTAAGTGCAAACCACTTCGACCATGAATGACGATAAGAACACCATAATTTAAACATGAAAATAAATGCTCACAGCCATTAATAACACATCAAGAATCCTACCAGCTCACTGGAAGTTCATGAAGTCTAAATATGTCGTTCAGCTTGTAGTCAAATTTTGCTGGGCAACTGTTTTCTTTGCATGAGTACAAGTTTGAATTTGGTTTTGTATCAATGGGGAATTCTGAATCCTAGAGAAAAAACAAAGCACAAGTTCGGTGTAAAGTCACTGTATGCATTGTAATAACTGCAGCATAAATGTTATATTCCCCCTAAGACTTACATTAAGACCATCATTTCCTCTTTTAGTTTTGTGAAAATACACCCAAAAAAGGTAAATTTTTAAATAAAGCATTAATCGAAGATGTATGCTACATGGTAAAAAAAATATTTTTTTTTTTTTGGGCCTCCCCGGTGGCACAGCGGTTGAGCGCTGGGTTGCGAAGCTGCCCACAGCCTCTGCAGCGCGGGTTCGATCCCCGGCTGCTCCCCGGACACTGGAGGAAGGTCCCGCATGGCACACAGACCTCTCCTGCCGCTCACTGCTCCCCTCAGCAGTGTACTTTCAGCCCGTCTGCCTGTTCTGATCTCCGCTCAGGCTCTGGTGAATTCTCTCACCCTCCCGCGCTTCTGACTGTACCCAGTGCTTGTATAAATAAATAAATGAATCTTTAAAAAAAAAATTTTTTTAAAACATCCCCTTTAAATCACAGTAAGCACAATACAGTACTTGTTGTAGGGGCAGGAAATGGACACTGAGCAGGTTTTCTGATCCCATGCAGACAGGGTAAAGGAGGAGTCAGAGTCCTGTGGTTTTTTGCAGGTCTTTTAGTGGGGTTCACCAGGCATATGGCAGGCAGGGGTGCTGGCTGGGGGGCTGGCAGGCCTCCCAGCCCCCTGCAAGTCTTCACTCTATCTGGGCTCTCTGGCGTTCTCTGCTTCTGTTTCGGGCTTCTTCTCTTTCAGCTTCTCTTTCGGCTTCTGCTGCTGCTTTCTCGGCTTCTGGCGTCCCTGTGATGCCGCCCTTAAAAGCACAGTCTTAGCTCAGGTGGACCCACTTCAGGTGCCTGCCATCAGGCATGCATTCAGGATCACAGGGTTCCCTCATCTATCCTGATGGTGGGAGGGCAAGAAAAGCCTGATACCTTTTACCTTACCCTACACTTGTCAATCGTTCTCTTTCAATAACTGTCCTTTTCACAAATTATCAACAAAGTGTGTGATTATTCTTTTTTCTCTGTCTAGTTTTTCTGATACTTCTTTTACCTTCCATCAGTGGTAGAATAAAAACATTTTTCTTGAATAATAGCTGCTTGTTAATTGATTACTTATGGTTTTCTTCTTTAAATCTAATTTAAAGGTGATTACTGAAGCTAAACTATTTGTCATAATCATTTTTTTATTTTTTATTTTTTACATCATTGTTCATTTTTAAACATTATTTGCTTCCCCCTCAGGTGTAATCATTTTAAATCTCACATACATTAGAATCCACGTGTTGGTCACCTGTCTCCCCAGGAAGAAAACATGACCAAAGACTATTTGTAGTTTATGAGAATATTTGTCTCTCCTCAGTGGAAAGACTTTGAGTAGGTACTTAATATTTAATAATGGACAAAACAATTGCTTAACTCCAAAACAAATTAACCGATGATCTTAAAACTAACAGTAGAAAAGGAATTTTAGAGACAGTAACATAACAATCATTTGTGCAATCATTCATTTATTCAAATATACTTTTAATGCTACTACATCCCAAACCTTACTCTAGGTATGAAGAATCCGTCAATGAACAAAGCACATAAAAATTCTTGTCCTTAGGAGGTTACAATGGATTCTTAAGCCTCTGTAATGTCAGGAGGACATGGAGCAGGATCTTTATGACCCGAGCAGACAGGGTAAAGGAGGAGAGAGTCCTGGGGCCCTTGGTGGCTTTTCAGGCTTTTATTGGGATTTACCGGGTACACAGCAGGTAGGGGTGCTAGGGGGCCGGAAGGCTGGCAGGCCTCCCAGCCCCCAACAAGTCTTCACTCTATCTGGGTTCTCCAGCATTCTCTGGTGGTCTCTGGTGGTCTCTGCTTCTCTGCTCTTCTCGTGGTTCTGCTGGCGTCCCCGTGATGCCACCCTTATAAGCCCAGTCTTAGCCCAGGTGAATCCCTTCTACATAGGCCCACACCCTACTCCAGGTGCCCGCCATCAGGCATGCGTTCAGGACCTCAAGGATCCATCATCAATCCTAATGGCGGGAGGGCAGCCTCAAACCTGGAAAATTACAAGCCCAATTTTCATAAGTGAAGCTTTTTTCTGATTAACAAGGTAATAAGTGTGTGGGTATAAATATATTCATAATACTACAAAAAATGTAAAAACAATCTTACTTTCAGCACCCAGGCATAATTACCATTAATACTTTGGTTAATTTCTCATTCTCAATTTTTACCAATTGGAACCATATTCTACTAACGATCCTCCATTTTTCATTTAACATCAAGTTACTTCATTTTAACATTGTTGAGTCTGGTTAAAAGTATGATAATTGCCACATATTTTATTTGGCACTCAGGTGTTGCATCAGCAACACCACACTAATAAAGAAAACAAGAGTCGTGGAGCAGGCTACACAATGTGGGATGCTGCTGAACAAACAAGATCCTGGCCTTTTTATCGACAGAATAATCACAGCATCAGTTACAAAGTGCAGGAAAAAAAAAAAGAGAAAAAGGGTGGTGAAACTGAAAATGTGCTTATCTCATTTAAGGCTTCAAGGGGACATGAGTCTGCTGACGAGATATTTTTATTATCTGACCCAGTGTTGTAATCGAAGTTATACCCTGGGCCCCCAGACATGGTTCCAACCTTATCCAAAAGGAACTGATCAGTCTCTGGGGTGCATGGTTACACATTAGTCAATGCCCCCCCACCCCAGGTGTTCTTGGTCACATCTAGTGATGTATGTGCATTATCCCAGGGTTTTCAGCACTCTTTTCTTGCTTAATTTGAAAGGAGCATTGAAGAGTCTGATATCCTACATTCTTTAAGGTCATATAACTGACCGGGCTGGGGCTGTTCTGACCTTTTATTGGAGGGCAGACTGCACTTAACCAAAATGGTGGCGGTTTAAGTCCAGCACACCCACATTCAGCTACTTTTGTTTCCCCTATATTTTCAGTGCTATGGATATAACTTTCTATCTATAAATCTGTCCTTTACTGGTTATATTCTTAAAGCACATTTCTAGAAGTGTAAATGAATGTTTCAAAAATAAGCATTTAACAATAAATAAAATGCCTCTTCACAGGCACCTCTTCAAAAATGTTATGTGAATTTATACACCTGCCAGTCCTATGGTACTGTGTGCAAGATCTTTGTTAGTGCCCACATACACATATACTTAAAATAATACATCCAGCAACTGTTTCCTTTGAAACAGTTGAGTATCTATTTTATGACAGGCACAGGTTTTAGCTCTTTCATCACTTAACAATAAAGAAAAACTTCCCTCCCTTCAGAGCTTGCCTTTTACCCTGAGGACACCATGAACAATAACAATCATACTGTATCCATAAGGTAAAACATCTAAGGAAAGAAAAATCTTGCTAATTTATATATAAAACTGTCTCATTGACATTTCTTAAATTAATTGACTTGGTTGGTTAAACTTTTTTGTACCTCCATTTTTTCCGAATTGCATATTTTTCCTTTTGACCGTTTTTCCCATTGCTATGATAATATTTCACTTTAATAATGTTGCTTGGCTGGAAATGGAGGAATGGTAAATTACTGTGTTGGAAAATACAGCAAAGTGGATCAGAATCTAATATCATAGATATTATAGAATTATTTGACTTCATTGAAATAACTAGAACCATAACCTTATTATGTACAGCAATTTTTATAAAGCAATCATTAGTTAACACTAATACAGTAAGACATTTCACAAAACCTAATCAGCTAGGTTTAATAAAAAACCTAATCAACTAGAGCATATTTGGTGTAACTAAACAGAGTATCAGCAATATAAAAATACCTTAACACCTAGCTAAAGATTCAGAAGAGGAACAGCACAGGCCTAGTCACAGCAATCCTATCTAAATCTAGATGTACTTGCAGAGGCAAAACTTAAGACCCTGTATATTATCCACTCTGTACATGGAAACATTTCAGGAAAGAATGGCCATATCTTAAAACTATTTTTTTCAAACTACATACCCATTATCATTTCTTCGGAATGACATATTACAACTGGAGAGCAATGCACCTTTATTGTCAGTGGTTTTCAACCCAACTATATATTAAGATCACCAGATGGTTTTTTAAATATACTAGTACTATGGACCGCAATCCCAAATCAAGTAAGTAATAATGTTTGAGTATTTACTCTGGCACTGGTATTTATATTAAAATTTTCCATGTGAAATAAAAGTCAAGATTGAAAATCCTTTCTCCAAAGTAATCACTACTGCATACTAGCACATGAACCTAGATGGATGACATATTTCACAAAATTTCTAAGCCATATTTCCCCATCTGGAAGACACAACAAAAATCATATGTGATTCATAGGCTGCCATGAGGATTAAGTGAAATAATCTTTCATCACATGCTTGGCCCATAACAAATGCTCAATAAATACTAGCTATTTCTGTGGATACTATTATGTCTCTGCAATTAGTGGCATATGTTAATTTCAACCAATTAGTAAATTCATTATGAATTATTTCATACTATATTTATTATAAAATATTATACCTAATCAAATTCCAGATTTAATATTATTTTGGGTTAGAAAAGATGAGTTTACTATGATCCTACCTATCAGAATTGCAATCCCACATCCATTTAACTACTGACTATGTAAATCTGCCCCAGTAATAATGATATAAGGAATTCTTGTTTCATTAGCCCGCCAGTATTAAATACAGTCTTGCTGTTTATATCCAAAGGATAAAAGATCTCACAGATACATCTCTCTCCATTTCAGTGATAAATCAGTGAGGCATCCCCTGTATTTCACCTTGTGGAAAAAACAAACTATTGATATAATGTCTATTAGGCTTTCTTTGGCATGAGTCTCCTTGGATACTGAGGTTTTTCCTAGACTATGGACCCAAGCCATTGAACTCTCATCTGCTCCTCTATCTCTTTCTTTGCTTTCAGGCCAATTTTGAGTCTGACATTCAAAATTTTTCAGTCAGGCCTTCACTCTACCTTTGAGCATTTATTCTATTCCAGGTATTATGTTAGTTGTAAGACCACAAATTTAAGTAGAATATATTCTCCTTTCACTTCAAGGATTCATGGTCTCATAAAGGAATAGTATACAGTGAAAAAGCACATCACTAAGAAAAGCTAGAGTAGAAATACAAAGAATAAATAATGTGAAGAAATAACAAAACCTGTGTATGTAACTTGGTGAAACTTTCAGGACTAGCTACAAGGCAAATGCCTCACTGTGAAATTGCCAAGACAATTTTTGTTTTGATAGATATTTTTAATTTGATCTTTGAAAAGGATCTACTTAGGTAAAGTGCTAATATATGCACAAAACACACATTTTTAGAGAGAATACTGACTGGTTATCAATGGGCATAGAAAAAGGAGGTAAGCTTATAAGGAAGAGAAATAATTTCTTTGTGTGTTGTATCTTTCTTTACTATTTGAGTATTTTACCATGTGTATGTATTTTTTCCCTTAAGTTTTCAAATAATCTCTGTAAGAAAACTAGTCCAATACATATTAAGTGCTGTTCATTTGTAGCTAGTATTTTCAAATCATATCTTTTTTTAATTCTTTTTTAATGCGTTAATGTTGGTTTACATTGTTGTTTGTATTTTGGAAGTGCAGGATTTCCCCCCACCAACACCCCTTCCAGTGCTCCCAGTACCAAAGCACACATAGTTCACCACCATAGTCCATAGTGCTCCCTTCCCATTTTGAGTTCACCTCTCCTTCTTCCCCTCTCCCTCTAAATGTCTCAGTTCTACAGTCTGCTTTCATGGGCTAGTTTTTGAGGTTTTCTTTATCTGACCCTTTGTCTGGTTTCTCTGTATTGCAAATATAAGTGACACCATCTGGTGTTTGTCTCTTTCTGAATTACTTTGTTTAGCATAATCCATTCCAGTTCCATCCATGCTGTTGCAAATGGCATGAGTTTATCTTTTCTGAATAGTATTCCACTGTGTATACAGACCACATCTTCATATCTTAACTGGACACACTATCATTAAAAACCTAGCTTTAAATGACTTTGAAATAAACAAGTTCAGTAGGTCTAGCAGAAACCCTCTAGAACTCTCTTACATTTTCCAATCTCCCTTGTACTTAAACTGAGTTAAAGTGATTGGGTTTCTGAAGAACAGGACGTGAATATAAGTGATATTGTATAAGTCACTTGCAGTCCTGACCTTTAAAGATTCCAGCATGGTTCACCATTTCTCTTCCCAGGACACAACAACTTTGGACTATGTCCCAAACAGTGTAACTATCAGATGGGTGCCATATTCTTAAGTCATAGAATGGAGGAGAATCACAAAGAAGAGTTACATTACCCACAAATTAAAAATGAACCTGTGCTGTAAAAACGCTTGGGACTTGGGGGGGTTATCTCTTACAGCAACTAATGTTGTTTATAATGACCAATGATTAATCACAGATCATCTTCATTAGTTTTTTTTTTAATACAAAGCTAAAATTCAAATCTCTTAAGATAAATTTTAATAAACACCACATTAAAATAGATTCAAGGTCTTTTTTCTCTCCTTGTTTTAAATACCCACACAGGGAGAATTTACCAGAAATGGAGAAATTTTCTTCAGAATTCTGTGCCCTCATTATTTCCTACATCACTCAAGTGGTCTACTGCTTGTTGACAAGCTTCACATATCAACACCTGGAATAACTGACAGCTGACATTATCAGCAAGACTTCATTGAACTAATTGACATTAACAGTGTAAGTATAACAATGATAATGAGTCAGGGAAAGTCTTCCTTGCTTATTTATATATGTGTTCAATTTCATGACCTTTATGTTTGTTTGCACTGTTGTTATCTTAGATGTAGAAAGAGAATTTTACTTGCTAAATGAGGTTTCCACATGTATTTAAGCATTTTTTATCTAATATTGTTAAATACCTAATTATGCTTTAAAGTGTCTATGATATATGATTACATTAAGCAAAGTACCTTTAATGTATTTTAAAGCTGTCACTGAGTCAGTCTTTATTTTGACCTATATCGTTTATGTTGAAGCAAAAAGACAAACAAAAACAAACCATACAATCAATAAACTATCACTTGGAAAATCCTCTAATTCATTACATTGTTGAAGTATATTTCTGAGCTAAAACCCTTATTTGTGCCATAAAGTAAGAAGAGAGATCAAAGATTTGCTTTAGTTAAAAACATAGGGAATGATAATAAGCTTTATGCTTTCTCTTAGATCTTACATGAAAGGAATTACTATTTTAAGCACCAGTTTAAGCTAAAATAATTTTTTAAAGATTTATTTATTTATACAAGAACAGGGGTACAGGCCAGAGCTCAGGAGGGTGAGAAAATTCACCAGAGACAAAGCAGGGAGCAGAACAGGCAGACAGACCGAAAACACTGCTGAGGGGTGCAGCGGGGGCGAGACAGGGAGAGACAGGAGACAGGAGAGGTCTGCCATGCCATGTGGCCAGCCAGGAATCGAACCCACACTGCAGAGGCTGTGGACAACTTCATAGCACTGCACTCAACCCACTGCGCCACTGGGGAGGCCCTAAACTAAAATAATTTAATCCCTTTCCCAATGTCATGGATTTGTTAGGTTAAGAACCTCAAATTAAAAGCCAAGTTTGTTTGATTCCAAATCTCAGCTCCAAAATACAGCTTTGCAAAGTTCTTTCATCAAAGCCTGTTGTACTAAACTTTTTCTTTTTTAAATGGGCTTCTGAAAAATAAAAATAAAAGTAAGAATTTTTTTTTTCTTGTTGGCTCAAAAATCATGAACACTACCATCAAGTAATACAACTTTGATACTTTTTAGTTTTTGTCTTCTAATTATGATAATGACAGCTATTTCTGCCCTTTATTTGATCCCTCTTTCCTGCTGTTTCTAATCTGCTATAGACCAAATGTCACAACAATCTATTAAGAACATTATCTTATCTATGCTAATAAGGTTCAGCATAGCCTTCCACTTAGGAGCACAGTGATTTTTAATGCAGGTCTTTGTCTCTGGTGAGATCCCCACATTGCTGGCTTTCATTGAGGTAAAAGTACACATTTTTGATGACTGAAATCTTTAGAAGACTCAAAATGAACTGTTCAGTAAAAGTTGTGAAAACTGGTTTAACTATTTAGGAAGAGAAAATCAAATATGGCAAAAAATCATAAAGGAAGCAAAAAAGGACATTAAAGTAAATATCTATGTAATCTTGGAATATGGAAACCCTTTGAAGCATAGCATTAAAGAAGAAATCATGAATTTTAAAAATTTATATTTGGTTATAAAATCATTTAAACGCCCCAAGTTAAAAAAGGAAAAAAATTCCAGAAAACCCAAGTATGTAAAATTAATAATATAATTGCACATAATGAGATTTTAAAATCAATCATCAAAACCTAAAACTCTTTAGAAGAAAAATGTACCAAAATAAAACAGATCTTCATTAATTAGTCTAAACATGTAAAAAGATTCAATCTCACTAATAATGAAATGAATACAATTTAAAATAAGAGATGTTATTCATTTGCAAATTAGTTAATTGTGTATTTTAATAACATAATTGGTGTGATGCATTAAAAAGGTACTCATACTGCAAGTAATAATAAAAAGTGATACAAAATTTCTAGAAACAAAATGGGCAATATATATCAAAATGCTTTTAAAATGACCCAATACTTTCTATCAGTAAATCAATTTCTAAAATTATATAGAAAGAAAATATTCAGACCAATGTGCTAGGATGTAATACAATGATAACTATGAACCATTACTTTTTATTAAGTACTAGAAACACTTAAATTCAAAAGAAAATGGATTAGATAATTGAATTATAGAATACCATGCATCTTGGTGATAGGACACTATTAAGCTTTAATAATTATACTCACAAAGAATACTTATGACCATAGATGAATGTCCACATAAAATAGAGGAAGTATAAGTTTTTCTGCACAAAGATACCCAAATTTCAAATTGGTACAGACAGGACCATACATACTGAAAAGTTTGGGAAGTATCATTTTCTCTACTCATTACCCAATAAAGATATCCTACTGCTTATTGTAAACCCCACGTAAATTAACTGTTTCAATAATACTATGATTCTTCTTTAATTACAACATCACAACAATGGCAGCCTTAATAAAATAGTGTCTGAAAGCAATGAATGAAGAATACACCCTTCTCCTACCTATAACTTTTCTGATAAATGGGAAAAATTATTCAATTTATTTGCATTTCCTTGGCTAATATTTCCTTTCTGGGAAGACAAGAAATACCCAGTAGTTTCTGATCATCAAACGCATTTCTGGAAGGCAGCCAGCTGGCATAGGTCCTCTTACTGACAAAAAGAGCACATGGCTGGGTTGCTTATCTTTCTGTTTCTCTGGAGTCAACATAGTGGCTCCATAGACTCTATGAGTCTAAAAGTAGATGCTGATCAAAATCCCAGAAGGATTCAAGGAGTTCATGAGGTCACTCATACAGTAGTTCTATGCATAGCTATTAAAATGTAGTTGTTCAATTTTACAACAATTTTAAAATCAGGTCAGTACATTATTGAAAGATTATTGAAAGGCAGTAGTTATAAAACCTTTTTAGATTTTATTTGAAACAAAAATGTAAGCGATTAGTTGAAATATGACAAAAATCAATGAATTGGACATTTATCAGTAAAGGACATAATCTATTTCAGTTTGTAAAGTAAGGCAATCTTTACTAGTAGTTTCATTTGAAAATGAAGGAAGATTTTCTATGTCCTTATTAATTCCCCTCACTTAGCAGCATGTAAGCTAAAATTAATAGAAGTGGAAATTTCAATGACTTTTAGATTATATCCATCCTACTATAATTTTCATTTAAAATAAACAATGGTGTAATCTCTATGAAAAAGAGAACAAGAACAAGTAAAAAAAAAGTTAAATTTGCCTGAAGATATATCTATCCAGCTAGAAATTGCTGAATTGGATAACTTGTCTAGTTGCATTCACTGCCCAATATATTTTAAAATTGGAGAACTTCCAAAATAAAGAAAAAGCATGCATTTTTGTAATGAAATTGCCAACACTTAGCTCAGTTATCTTATCATGACTTTATGCCATTAAATTGATAATTGTAATTTAATAAAAATATCAAACGGCCCAATTTTTCAATTTGATTAACACTGCTATACAATAATGCAAATAGTTGAAAAGTATTATGTATTACATATGAAATAATTGTGGACAATAAATTATAACTTCTCTTTAATACTATTATAATTACACAAAAGTATTGCAAACTCAAAAATATTCAAACTGAGGATAAAGGGAATGAAGAAACAGATAAAAAAAAAAGCATATGAAAATCCCAAAGTGTACCATAATGATGACATAGATGGCCATTTCTGTCAGTATCAGGGAGTGAGGCAGCACTGAACAATGCTTTATGGAAGTCAATAAACAAAGAAGTTTTTGAAAATGGTAGCCCTACTTTCAACAGATTTGCTAAACCAACAATTCATATTTTCACCTATTTATTTGCATTACTCCTAATAAATGCTAAGTGTTTTCTGATTAGTTTCGTGGATAGATAGTATGGATAATTATTGGCATCTCTCCTCACTGGTTTAATATGCTTCCATTCCTCAAGGGTAATACAAAACTTGTAACAAGGTAAAGCTATTTGCATTAGTGTCCAAGGAGAAATGACTAATATTTCTCCAATTGATTGGCATCTGTTTGCCTCAAATCTTCAGATATAAATTCAAGTCTAAGCCTAAAATGATATCCCTCTTATATAGTTGATGGATATTCCCAAAGATGATCTCTTTAGCTTTTTGACATAACTTTATGAGATACCATAGAAAATTAGGAACATCCACTCTGAATTACTGAAGGTAATATCCATTAATATTATCTTTTGTAATATTTAATCTTCCTTTGGTTAACATATGCTTCAATGATCCCTCTTATCCTTGAATAAGACTGTCACAATCTTTGAGTGTGACATGTGGAGCAGGGTCAGATATTCAAAAGTCAGGCGTCAGGAAGATAATTAAAATAAATTAGGTAGTTATCAGAAAATATGTTTTTTATATATTTAATACATAAATTTTTCTCTACAACATAGAAATACATTCCCCTTCATTTCTCAGTATCATAACATTCTTTATCTCACATTCTCCCTTTTTAGTAGACATAAATACAAGATAAAATTAACTTTTCTCTAAACGCTACTGTAAGAAAAAAATAAAACAGAGCCATGAAGATTAGTTTCAATAAATATAAAATTGAAAAAGTGATGATTACAGAAGACTGGGGAATGCCCACCACATCTTGCTTGAAGCTACAGTTGCCAGTAAGTTCCAACCAATAGAGAAAATGTAATGTGAATATATGATTGTAAGCCCAATGTTGAAAGATAGTTAACTTTTGTTTCATTTGTTCATTTTTGTCTAGTTCCTTAAGATGAGAGATAATGAGGTTGTATGACCTCTGCTAGATGTAAAATATTATCGTTGACTGTAGGAATTCCATACCATTCCAAAAGTCTATCAGTTCTTAAAATTGGCCTTGGGTACCATAAGGCATCTGAAATAACAAGCAAATCTTAAAGTTTGTACAACAAAAAAGACTCTGCCTCCTATTTATCTGCTGTGGAACTCACTATCAATACATAATTTAATTATTAGAATTTAAAATTTTAATATTTTTAATCATTTATCAAAGTTTCATTTGTGACAGATTTTAGGCAACAATTTTTTCCCCTTTCCAGGTATTATTACTCAGAGGTCACAAGTGTACTTTTATTTCCTCATTTCACATTTAATCCTATACCAATTTTGTCTATATCTGACTTACTCTAATGTATATTTTCTTGTTTAATCCTACCTGGATGTTCCATAGCTGCCTCACTATTTTAACACACTTTTTTTCTTATTGCTCACCCAAATCAGTTTCATTTTTTTGAAGCCATGATTATAATTAATGGCATTATTGTTCACTTGCAAGCCTGAATTTCATCATTCTAGTATTTCTTGAATCATGTTTTTGAAAGTCATCTCTTCTCTGCTCTTATTTGCTCCTTTCTTAGCATAGTTATCCATCATTTTCCACAAGAGGTTACTGCAGTATCTCACATCTCCTTGCTTAAAGAATCTCACAAACAAAATTGCATTATTAGAAGGCATTTATAATCATATATCATTCTTCTATGACTCCCTATCATTCACAGGATAACGTTTAAAGTCCTGTGATTGACCTACAAGGCCAGTTAAGGGGATAACCTCAGCTTTTCTCTCTAACTTCATATTCCATCACTCCCCTAAATATATTTCATGTCATAGTACCTCTCTATTTGGGCCACACCTGTTATTAATAGAGAAATGTACTTACTACAGAATATTGTAATTGTGTCATTACATAGTCCTTCCATTCAAGTATGAGCTATTAAAAGTCAAATATGGCATATTACTCACTTCTGTTTCTCTAATAAAGTATACTATACCTAAAAGACACTCTACAAATGCCCATTTAGTGAACAAATGTTCCTCCCAAAAATCAAAGCATTGTTCATATTTCACTCATAGGACAGAACAAACATATTTCTCTGAGGCAGAAATGCTATAAAATAACCTTATAATTTATATTGGTGTTCACAGACTTAGTTAGCACTTTTATTTCCCTAATTCAATCACTAAGTGGTAAATCCTACATAAGACTGGCTAGAGACATTACTCATTTTCAGACTATGGAATGATAGAGTGTTAAAGATTTAGTGACTCTGAAAAATGCATCTACTGATATATAATGGCCAACAATAATGCTCTGTAAATATGATTTTTAAGCCATTATATATTTATATTTTTATAATACCTTTCAGATATTCTGATTCAATTTTTATCTTTTGACTTCTAGCCATGCACACATATGCCAAATTTACTATATATTCATTACAAAATCAAAGTCTAGGCAGCAATAAGTCAAGATAGCCTGTGTTTCAAAGATTTCAACTATTTATCTTGTGGTCAAAATTAGCTTTAATCACTTTGCCAAAAGGAATTTTCATTCCTGTTTGAGTGTTTGAAAAATTTGCAAGCATATGCAAGGCAGTGAAGCATATTTCTCTATAGTCAAAATAATTTTCAGTAATTACACAACTAGAAGAAAGTAGGATCCCTGACATGGATTTATCAGGACACAAATAATGAGACTTGATCTGGGTATATAAATGAATTAATTTTAAGCTTTTAAGGCCAACTAATTTTCAACTCAATGAAATCACAGTCTTGCAGGCATAAAATAAAATTTGAGTAAGATGGTAGCAAACAACATGCATTAATCTGAAAAAAAGTACCCATAGTCAGGGAAAATCGAAATATCGTGCTACTATAGAGTATGGGGATGAAAAAACAAAATGCAATTCAAAATAAACAAGCAGGGCATATGTAGGTGAGGATGGAACACTGGAAAGGTATATGACGGAAGATCATGAAAGCACAACCAGTTGGAGTCCTATAGACACTGGATCAAGCAGTTGGAGTTCTATAGACATTGCAGGCACAAAATAACTAAGCAAGAATATGATTTAAGAAAATATATCACATTTTCAACAAAAGTACACTATTTCAAATTAATCAATAGTAAGTTCATACTATATGTATAATTATAATATTTTAAGGTTATGAATATCTTTCCTCAAAGCAGAAGAGTTTCATTAATGATGCACTACTAGGCTACATGGAACAAAGTTCCAGTTCAAAACACTAAGGTAAGAAAACATGGTCAAAAATAAATCTTGTGGGATAGCATGATATAAGCAGACTTTAATACAAAAGTTTAAGTGAAAAAGAACATCTACATTATTAATAAATTCAATTCATTGGGTAGATATATTACTTCAAAATATAAACTGCAAATGTTTCAAGAACAATGATACACAGGACAGTATTTCAAAATATTTCCCTAAAAATAACACAAAAGAATACGAAACCACAAAAATCAGAAATTCAGCATAATCTGCCTAAATTTAAAAATAATTTTAATTAAATAGAAAAAAAATCAAATTCTAGCTTGTAATTTCTTATACTTCCACCACACTTCAAGCTTTGGTAGAGCAAGCTGGGAAAAAGTAGGAAGAATGAGGAGTGCTAATAAAGCACACCATGTGACCTCTATTAAAAATAAATTACTTAGGGCCTCCCCGGTGGCGCAGCGGTTGAGCGCTGGGTTGCGAAGCTGCCCGCCGCCTCTGCGGCGCCGGTTCGATCCCCGGCTGCTCCCCGGCCACTGGAGGAGGGTCCCACATGGCGTGCAGACCTCTCCTGCCGCCCGCTGCTCCCCTCAGCAGTGTACTTAGGTCCTTCTGCCTGCTCTGCTCCCCGCTCTGGCTCTGGTGAATTCTCTCACCCTCCCGCGCTTCTGATTGTACCCAGTGCATGTATAAACAAAACAAAACAAACAAACAAAGAAAACATGCCTCTATAAAATAAATAAATAAATAAATTACTTAATAACAAATATTTTTAAATTAAATAAATTTAAAATTAAAATAAATCTTAACATCGACAGAAAGATATCCATCTTGTATGATAAAAACAGAATTGGTACCTAGTAGAGGGTCTGATCAGGGGGTCTTTCAGATCTACTCTGAGACATAACCTAGTAAAACAGACTTCTTAAAAAAATAAATCGTCAAGATCCCAGCCAAACAAAATATTAAATAACTTATAAAAGAGAATGCTTGCATACTCTTTTTCAAACCAAACTAAACAGGGAGAGAACTAGAAAAGCAGGCAACATTAAGTGGCAGTCTTCAGAAAGCATAGTTTCTGGAAAGAAACAACCAAAAAGAGAGGCAGAAGTGACCTGTGAAAGATGAATACTGAAAGAGAGAAAAAACTTAGGTGGAAAATGTAGGATACTACAATATAAAAAAAGAATCAAAATAATGGAACAGACATAATACTACCCACAATCAGAAAAAAATAAGCCTCTAAAGAAACTCACTATAAGAATAGAAAGGGGTATTGGTGAATTAGAATTTTTTTTTTAAAGATTTATTCATTTAGGCCTCCCTGGTGGCACAAGGGGTTAAGTGCTGCACTATGAAGCATTCTGCAGCCTCTGCAGCACGAGTTTGATCCTCAGCCGGCCAGGGAGCTACCCACACAGTACATCAGACCTCTCCTGTCTCGCCTGCTGCTCCCCTCAGCAGTGTATTTTGGTCAGTCTGCCTGTTCTGTTCCCCGCTCTGTCTCTGGTGAATTATCTCACCCCCCACATCTCTGGCCTGTACCCCAGCTCTTGAATGTATAAATAAATAAATCTTTTTAAAAAAGATTTATTCATTTATACCAGAACTGGGGTACAGGTCAGAGGCACAGGAGGGTAAGAGAATTCACCAGAGACAGAGTGGGGAACAGAACAGGCAGACTGACTGAAATACACTGCTGAAGGGAGCAGCGGGTTGACAGGAGAGGTCTGCTAAGCCATGTGGATATCTCCCTGGCAGGCCAGGAATCGAACCTGCCCTGCAGAAGCTTGGGACAGCTTCACAGCACGGTGCTCAACCCACTGCACCACCCAGGAGGCTCTGAATTAGAAATATTGTGGAAAAAATAAGTGAAACAATAAAAAAAAGATTGTTCACATCTGAACCCATGAAAAACTCCTCCACAAAAAACCACCCTGAAATAGAAGAAGCTGTAACACAACTCAGAACTGAATTAAAGACACTCAAAAAAGCTGCACATGGGAGAAAAGGCATCTTGAATTAGAAATTCATGAAAACAGGAATGTACATAAAAAGAGATGTAATAGAATTGACTAAGTTCAAGAAAGAGGGCCTCCCCAGTGGCGCAGCAGGTTGATCGCTGCGCTGTGCCGGCAGACCTCTCCTGCCTCTTCCACTGCTCCCCTCAGCAGCGTCTTAGGTCTGTCAGCCTGTTCTGCTCCCTGCTCTCTCTGGTGAAGGCTCTCACCCTCCTGTACCTCTGAACTGTACCCCAGTTCTTGTATAAATAAATAAATCTTAAAAAAAAAGGATTTAGAAAAGACAAAAATTATAAAATAAATAATAAAATAAAATAAAAAGTTTAAGAAAGAGATCTATGGAAAAGACAAGATCTTCTCAGAAATGACAAATATATTACTAGATATCTAAGAGGAAAATGGGCTCGCGTTGAAATGTATTAAGGCACATTTAAGAAAGGGCCATATGCACTTCATGAGTGAGCTTCATTCAACCAAAAGATTACTGGAAATGCTTCAGCAAGGACTGAAGTGACCATTTTAATACACAAAATAATATATCTAAAACTAAAATAAAACTGGGACAAGAGTAGATGATTAGAGGCCTCCCTGGTGGCGTAGGCGGTTGAGTGCAGAGCTGTGAAGCTGTCCGCAGCCTCTGCAGTTCCGGTTCGATCCCCGCCAGCGACAGAGCAACCTCTCCTCTCCACATGGCAAACAGACCTCTCCTGTCTTGCCAGCTGCTCCCCTCAGCAGTGTATTTCATCAGTCTGCCTGTTCTGTTCCCAGCTCTGTCTCTGGTGAATCCTCACTCCCTCCTGCACATCTGGCCTGTACCCTGGTTCTTGTATAAATAAAATAAGTCTTTAAAAATAAAAGAGTAGGGCCTCCCCGGTGGCGCAGCGGTTGAGCGCTGGGTTGCGAAGCTGCCCGCAGCCTCTGCGGCACCGGTTCGATCCCCGGCTGCTCCCCGGCCACCAGAGGAGGGTCCCACATGGCGCGCAGACCTCTCCTGCCGCCCGCTGCTCCCCTCAGCAGTGTACTTCGGTCCTTCTGCCTGTTCTGCTCCCCGCTCTGGCTCTGGTGAATTCTCTCACCCTCCCACGCTTCTGACTGTACCCAGTGCATGTGTAAACGAAACAAAACGAACAAACAAACAAACAAATAAATAAAAAAAAAAAAAAAAAAAAAAAAGAGTAGATGATTAATATATAAATGAAATGTGTAATGGCAAAGCAACCAAAAATTGGAGAAAGGAGGTAAAAAGGATACTAGCACATTGGCCATTTAAAGAGTCAGAGGTATCCCAAGTTTCCCCCTTAATCCCTCAACAATTTTAATAGATAACCCTGGGCCAAAAATAAATACCTTAGTTTCTTTGTTGAGCAATCATATTCCAATACCCTAATAAGTATTTAACTCTCAACAAAATAATAGCACATCTAAAAAACATACAACTAAAAGAAAAGATTATTTCATTCTTAAATGACATCTACTGCTTACTATTTGCACTGTAGGCCTTTTAGCAAGGGCACTTCTCTAACCTTGAATCATATTGAACCTACTATTCTCAGGGCATTTCATGCTGATTTCCACAAAGTACTTGCTTTCTTATCACAAAGCCCAAATTCTCAAAGATATGACTCAATAAAGCTAACGCAGCACATTCAAAGGATAAACTACCTCAAGCTAGTAGTATGGCATCCAAAACTACCTCAAGCTAGTAGTATGGCATCCAATGTTCCATGTTGGTTGTTTCCCCCTGAAAATTTAAAATGTCCTGCACAGTCTCTATGTGCTAATTGTGAAGCCCTAGAGTATGACCAGCACTCAATTTGGGCACCATAGGAATAGAAAGGAGAGAAAGTTAAAGGATATAGTGAAAGAATAAAAGAAAAAAGGTTAGAGCCTCCCTGGTTGCAAAAGGGGTTGATATGCAACCTATGAGGCTGTCCGCAGCCACTACAGCACAAGTTCAATCCCTGCCCAGGGAGCTACCCACCGGGTGCAGCAGACCTCTCCTGTATCGCCCGCTGCTCCCTTCAGCAGTGTATTTCAGTCAATCTGCTTGTTCTGTTCCCCGCTCTGTCTCTGGTGAATCCTTTCACCCCCCACTCCTCTGGCCTGTACCCAGGTTCTTGTACGAATAAATAAAATAAATCTTAAAAAAAAAAAGAAAAAGAGGCGCGCAGACCTCTCCTGCTGCCCGCTGCTCCCCTCAGCAGTGTACTTCGGTCCTTCTGCCTACTCTGCTCCCCGCTCTGGCTCTGGTGAATTCTCTCACCCTCCTGCGCTTCTGACTGTACCCAGTGCATGTATAAACAAAAAAACAAACAAACAAACAAGTAAATAAATAAATAACATGCCTCTATTAAAAAAAAAGAAAAAGAGTTACAAAAGGTTAAATAGAAAATGGCAATATGTATGTCTAAAAAGTCATAACTTCAATCTGAAAACCTTCTGCATGTCAATGGAAACTATCATTAAATCAAAAAGATACCCTACTGAGTGGTAATAAATACTTGAACAGCATACATCCAACAAGGGGCTAATACAAACGTTCCACAAATAATTCATAAACCTCAACAAGCCAACAAATAATACAATCAAAAAGTGGGCATATAAAACCAGGTACTTCTGCAAAGATGAAATACCGATGGCCAACAAGCACAGGAAAATATGGTTATCATCACTTATCAGGGAAATGCAAATCAAAACCACAATGAGATACCATCTCACAACCTGTCAGAATGGCCAATATCAAAAACACCAGAAACATCAACTGTTGGATGTGAAGAAAAAAGGAATCCTCATTAACTGTTGGTGAAAATGTAGACAGGTTCAGTAGTTATGGAAAAACTAGATCTATCATGTGATCCAGCAATTTCAGTCCCCAGTATCTATCTAAACAAAGTGAAAACTCTAATTCAAGGGGATTTATGCACTCCTATGTTTGCTGCAGCACTATTTACAGTACCAAATTATGGAAACAACATTAATGCCCAAGGACAGTTGAATGGATTAAGAAAGCTGTGACACACACACACAATGGATTACTACTCAGCTATGAAAAAGATAAAATAATGCCATTTACAACAACATGGATGGAACTAGAGGGGGTCATGCTAAGTGATTAAGGAGGAAAAAGACAAATATGATTTTTCACTCATATGTGGAATGTGGAGGAATAGACAACACTAAACCAAACCAAATCCAAGAGATCTGACTACAGAATTAACAGTACTGGAAGGGAGCGTGGAGTAGTATGGGAGGGGGAGTTAGAAGGGGAAAGCCCAATGAACTATGATGAAAGATTACTGGTGCTTTGCTGGTAGGAGCATTATAATATACATACCCCATACCCCTAAAGCATATACAGTATTGTAGACCAACATTACCTCAACAAAAGTGTAATTTTTAAAAATCTTATCTTTATAACATTATTATACATGATAGTATAATATAAATATTTCTAAAGTGTCTTATACCAAAAAAGTACATTAGAGAGTTTTTTTTTCCTCAAGTTAAACTTTAGTCTACAATAATGAATTGTGTCACTTTCTCAAGGAAATGTGTTTAATGAAGAGTAAACTTCAAGGCTCTCGCTAGTTAATGGGATAAGAGAAATAAAATGGGTAAAGGGTCAAATTTTTAAGATTTTATTAACTAGCATGTGCTAAATAGGTAGATTTGAAAACTAGATTTCAAAAAACATAAGACATTGAAATTATTTCTTTCCAATAAATTAGAATTAATTCTCAATGTTCAAGGTCTTTTAAATGACTGAAAATTTACAACACAAAATCAGACAAATCAGACAATATATTCTAAACCTCTAAGAGGTATTTATCTATTACATGGGAAGAATATATGTAGTTAGAATATGTATTCAGAATAGAATGAAACCATCACTAGATGAGTCCAATGTAATCCCCTGAAGCAACTTGTGCTTTGGTTACACAATTTCATCCATTCTAATCAGGCAACAAAGACATAAGGTAATAAATATAATTCAAACTCATTGGAATGTAGAACCTCACCATTCCATTTTTAGTTTTGAATGCTTATTATAAAGTGACTATAAAAGATCTCAGTCCAGTAGTCTCACTTATGAGAAAATTTGCTCTACATGATGGCAGCAATAGATCTTTTAGCCCCGTCAGAAACTCTGATTAATAAGTAGCCTTAAGCTGTTCAGATAGTAACTCCTAAACAACACGAATATCCACCTGTGTGTATACACTACATTAAGTATTAAGTACACTGAAGATCCAATAATATCCTTCACCACACTGTCTCCTTTCCCTGATTTTCCCACCCCCATCTGACTTCCTTCTGGTAGCCACTAATTAGCCTGATAGTCCAAAAGTTTATTTTTTGTTTATTTACATTATCTGTTTGTTTCTTTTCTCTATATACCATATATGAATGAAATCATAAGATGTTTGTCTCTGTCTGTTTGGCTTATTTTACTAAGCATGATTCCCTCTGGCAAGATTTCATCTATTTTAAAAAAGTTGAATAGTATTCCATTGTGTATAAATACCACAATTTCTTTATTCAGTCCTCATTTGATATGCCCCTAGGTTGTTTCCAGTTCTTGGTTATTGTAAATAGTGCTGTAATAGCCATGAGAGTGCATACAGTAAGTGCAAATTAGTCGTTTTGTACTTTTGGGATAAATAACTAGAATTGGGACAGGTGGGTTGTATGGGATTTCTATTTTTAATTTTTGAAGAAACTCCATACTGTTTCCATAATGGCTGCATCTTTTATAATCTTACCAAGAGCCGATATTTTACACCTCAATAATATACACCTGAAACTAACCTAATGCTACATGCAATGGTACTTCAATTTAAAAAAAAAAAATCATTTTTAAAGAAAAATATCTTTGATTTATCTGCCAAATAAGGAACATCATTTACAAATGTTCAAAGTCTTTCACGCTTTAACCTCTATATAGTAGTACAGCTGCTTTAGTAGCAATTACTCTGTTGAGTCTCCTTGTGTATTACCAATCTTCTTGCTTATTTTTTATATAAATTATGGGAATGAAAAGCCAGGATTGTAAACCTGATGGGTTTCTGTCACCAGCAACCAAAACAATCTGAGTTAATTGTACTTAAAGCTCAAAAACAAAGACTTATAATATGAAGGAAAAAAAAATTAAAGAAACAATTTAAAAATATAGAAAATTCTTACTAACAATATGAAAGTTTGCCATAGACTGAGAATATTATTATAAGCTATGCAGACATTTTAGTATTTAACTCATAAAAGTTATGAAATGAGGGGCTATTATAATCCAGACCTTATAGATGACAAAATTGAAGGCCAGAGAAATTAATTTGCTCAAAGTTTCAAAGTTAGTAAGAAACAAGGCCCAGGCAGTGTGACACTAAACCTTATATTTTTCATCACAGTTCTTAAAGACTAAGTGGGTTTCATTTTGGCATAGTATTTTATGCTATACTAAAAATCAAGAAATATAAAATATTAAGTCAAGGGGCACCACTAGTTGAGAATAACACATAAAAGAAAATGAATTTAATGGTATTTGAAAAGGAAAAGACTATCATTTCAGATAAAAGTTTTCTAGTTGTTCAAAATGGATTAAAGAACTAGCTATAAGACCTAAAACCTTAAAATATGTTGAAGGATATATAGATTAAACACTACATGACATAAACCTCAGTAACATCTTGAAAGACATATCACCCAAAGCAGTGATAGTGAAGGCAAAGATAAACAGCTGAGACTACATCAAATTAAAGAGCTTCTGTACAGCAAAAGAGACAGTAACCAAAACAAAGAGACACACCCCACTGATTGGGAGAAAAATTTTGCATACACCACTAATGATAAAGGACTGATCACAAAAATCTACAAAGAGCTGACGAGAATCAACAAAAACAAAGTAAATAACCCATTCAAAAAATGGGCAGAAGAGCTAAAAAGAAACTTCTCCAAAGAGGAAATGCAAATGGCCAACAGGCATATGAAAAAATGTTCAATATCACTTGTAATGAGGGAAATGCATATCAAAACTACGAGATAGAGATACCATCTTAACCAGTGAGAATGGTACATATTAAAAAAAACTAGCAACAACAAATGTTGGCGAGGATGTGGAGAAAAAGGAACTCTCCTGCACTGCCGGTAGGAGTGCAAACTGGTCCAACCACTATGGAGAGCTACGTGGAGATTCATCAATCTGCTAAAGATGGAGCTTCCATATGATCCAGCAATCCCAATCCTAAGTATTTACCCAAAGGACACAAAAACATTGATTCAAAAGACACCTATGTTTATTACAGCAATATTTATAATTGATAAGCTGTGGAAACAACTCAAATGCCCCAAAATAGATGACTGAATCAAGAAGATGTGGTACATAAACACAATGGAATATTACTCAGCAATCAAAAAGATAAACTCATGCAATTTGCAGCAACATGGATGGAGCTGGAAGGGATCATGCTCAGTGAAATAAGCCAGAAAGAAAAAGAAAAATACCAGATGGTGTCATTCTTAGCAGGAATTTAGAAAACCTAAATAAGGGATCAGGAAAAGTACTAATTATAATAAAGTAAAAATCAAAATCAGCAGGCAACTCTAAACCAGACACACACTACATGGGGGGAGAAGAGAGTAGGATCAAAACAAGGGGGGTGGGAATTTTACGGGGATGATAACCAAAATGAAAATGCAACATTGTACAAAAATGAAAAGTGATGTAAAAATATATAAAATAAAATTTAAAAAATAAATAATTTTTTAAAAAAGCAAAAGAAGTCTTCTAGTTGTGAGTAATCTGAAGAAATACAATTCATAATACAATACAATCAGTACTTCTGATGCTCAAATACCTCATAGCTTGACTAGATATGACATTAATACAACCTATATGACATTTATACAAGTTTAATGGGATGACAAGAGTAAAATAATCAAATAATGCTACTATTTCAAAAACAATTTTGTGAATATAGACTTAATGATCCAGTATCATAGTAAATCAACAGTACTAAACATTTCTCTAAATGTCCAATATCTTCATTGCTTGACTACAAGGTTCAAGTAAATTTAATTGATTTCAGGGCAAAGCAATGTTGATCTTTAATTTCATCTCCCTCACTATCCAATGCTTCCATAGACACTCCCCCTTACCTCTCATTTGAAAACTGCTAAAATTATTTTCAATTATCTAATTTAATCCTAATTACATTCTATTAAATCAGTGGTAAAAAGCTGAGTCAAAAATGTTATTCATTTACTTAGCAATAAGTATTCATTCATTTAACATTAAAAAAAATAAAAGTTTGGACTAAAACTCAGGGTTTATTACTCCAAGCCCAATGTATTTTCAGCTACATCTATGAGGAAATTTGAAAAAGACTTAACTTAGTTTTTAGCCATCTAAGTTAATCAGCATATAGATATTAAAAGACATGAAGAATAACAGGAATAAAAGTCATGTGTGCCTGCTATAAAAGGGAGAGAGTAACTAAGTAAAAGGTGAGCTGCTTCCAAAGTTGGTTGTCCAAGATGACATAGCTAGCAACTAGTTCTAGGACCAGAAATCAAGGCTGGACACGCATGTTACTGACTGTTAAATCAGATTTAAATACATATTGCATGTTCTTGTTATTTGATGTCGTACATTTAAATAATTTAACATAGTTAAGTGAGTTCAGATTTGCCTTCTGTCTTGAACTGATACAATGTGATACAATTCTATCAATGTTTTTAGATTTAATAAATATTAAGCTTAATTATATTGAGCTCCAATGGGATGAAAAATACACAAATAACAAAATCACTATCATTAAATACATTTTATCCCATTACTTTTCTTTTATTTATTTGATATAACTACATGGTAAGAGACAGGGGCTTTTATGTTCCATTCAATAACATTTCCCTCAAAATCACTATCTAGAAAATAAGATGCACTATTTCTTGGATGAATTTTATATCCAGCAAAGAAAATTAAGTTTGCAGTAGATATTTTAATGATAGCCATTTGCCAGAACAATCTTGCCTAAACAATCATTATAAAGCAGACAAGATATGCAGCTTTGACAACTAGAATTGAGATTCCATGGGATATAGTTCTGTAATTTAAAATAGCAATTACTTCTGGAAAGTAGCAACACTGCTCTGGCTTTCATTGCTTTGAGTTACAATACAAGATGATGCTGTACTGTTCAAATTGCTACAGCTTTGATCATCGGTAACCCCTTCAGGCTAACTTCTATGTCCTATATTCCTTTAATATGTCCACAGGTTTTTGTCCTTTGCTTTCTGACATTACAACAAATCCCAAGCCCATTATACATGCTTACCTATTCCAGCCCTAGCATCAGACATTTGTCCGGGACCCCTTTCCTTTAATTGAAGAATGAATACCACCACTTTTAACCCAGTAAATTATACCATAGTAGTATAGGAAACATGACTTAAATTACTAAAACTCATTCAATTATGCATTGAGAAATTGTATAAAATTTTAACAGAACAGTGGCTAGACTGTTAGTAGAATGCTATGTAGAATGTAAATAGAATAGTGGATAGTATGATGACAGTACAAAAGAAGTAGAGATACAGAGCTTTTGTTGCAAGATTAAGCATCAACCAAATCTCTTCTTGCCTTGAATGTACCCCTTATTACTGACAAAATTAAAAATACATTCCTAACACCAAGGCCCATAAGTCTTATTTATTTTCAAAGACTCTCCAAACTATAAATTCTCCCATAAGCCTGTGGCAAACAAATTAATGAAACTTGGAAGCCATATTGTCAACCTACCAGAAATTTCCATCTTCAGCTCAGTCCACGAGGAGGATAAATCCCTGAACCAAACTTCTAATATTCCAGATTCCCAAAGATCATATTCTATAAGGATATCTTTGGAAAAAGTGTAAGAAGAATGCTATCCCTAGAGTGTATACCCATCTCTAGAAAATAGAAGAGTTATCTGTTTTTCATATCATTAAAATCATTTAGGCATCAGGGAATTAACAGTTTCAAAGTTAAAGATGGGTTAGCAAGTAAAGGGTACGATTATTTAAAATGTTCTTAAATATAAAAAAGATCACTTCAGCATATTAGCCATGAAGACTTTTCATTTTGTTAATTGAGACTGTTTTAATACTATATTTTAATATGACTCTGCTAATGCAAAGAACAATTGTATCTATCTTGTCATATTAGGTCATAAATTCAGGTTTTTAAAATGAATATGATTAAATGTAGATTGAAATTATTGGGTCTATAATGGGTAAGATGACATATTCTTACATAAAAATATTTAATTTTTAAAAATTATTTCATCTACTCCTATTTCTGCTGATAATATTAATTTTGCCTAAGCCATATTATAAAGTACCTGAACTGTGTTTGAGAACTTCCCTTCTCATTTTTGTTCACCTTTGGTTTCCCTCTCCCACGATATTGCCTATCAAGTCTCAGAGCATCTACTGTAGCATCCCAACTGGATTTGTACTAAATAATGCCTTGTTCTCTTCCCTCTAAAGTAGGTATATGGGGAAATTAGTTTTCCAGGGAAAGTGCTCTTCAATTTCCCGCAATGTTTAAGTTCAACAACCTACAAGACCAACTGTAAACAGAGGATATGTACACCAATGAAATGCTCTGTAAAAAGAGCCATATTTGTTAAGACTAGCTTTTACTAAAGACACTCAAATTCAGGAAATGAAAAAGGACTGTTTACGAGGGAAAAAGCAAAGGCTTTGAAAACAAAGAGTCTTGTATTTGGATTAGCATTGCCCAATTCTGATGGCATAATTTGGACAAATTAATATAATATTCTGAACTTTTAGTATGCTTACCTACAAAGTGGAAATAATTGTTGAAAGAATCAAGAAGAAATAAAAAGCAAAGTGTTTGTATTTAATAGTTTCATATTGCCTTTATGATACCATTGATAAGCTAACAGTTAAGGCAGAAACTATTTTAAATACTGTAAACTTCACATATACCATATGTGGAAGGAATAATTAGCCCCTTTTATAGATAATGTCACTAAGGCACAAAGAATCTTTTTAAATAAACCAAGTCAAATAGCTGACCAAACTAGTATCTGAATACAAATATTATCCCTTTCTCCAGTCTTTGCCTGCTGTACTGTATGATTAATTTTAAAGCAATCTAACCTATTATTGGAATATTTATTAAATATTTATTAGTTTATGTGTAATGTTGGGAGTTGAAATAAAAAAGAAGTAAAGCAAATTTTGGTCTGTGAATGGGAATTTTCTTCTGCATTCTCAGTGCTACCTTTGGAGAAAAAATAGAATTAAACCAGATAAACATTCAGGTTTTAGGTAACAAAAATGTTTTGGTTCAAAATATCATAAAATAGGAAATGATTTTTTCCTGGTCAACACAAACCAGATTGAAGAATGACCTATCTCTACGAATGAGATAAAGAAATTAAATCAGTAATAGACAAACCACTGCTCGTCTGCCTGAATCTCTTCAAGAAATAACTCAATAAAAGATAAACCTCTAGTTTTGGTTTTTTTGTTTTTTTTGGGGGGGGACCCTCGCTGGAGATCAAACCGGCACTACAGAGGTTGTGGCCAGCCTCCCAACCTAGCGCTCAACCGCTGCACCACCAGGGGAGCCCCTAAACCTCTAGTTTTTAAGGCAACAGCATAGGAAGACAGTAGAGAGAAGATAACACTATGCTAATAGCATAAGAGCTGGGGCAGTGAGGGGAACAACTTAGAAGTTTGAGCTGTCATCATAAACAGCCCCTATTGGTGAAGCTATATCCACCTGTGGAGGCTAAGGCTTTCGATCAAATGCTAGCCCTCAGACTTCACCATGATGGGAAAGATGGTACCCAGAAGGTGAAGCTTTGATCTAGAGGAATCTTTAATGACAAATCATTCAACAAGTAAAATGAACAGCCTACAGGAAGCTTCTTCTGTCTTAAGGTCAGAAACTGTAGAAGGGCACATAGTTGGGTATACAAGGGCAGTTATAGGAAGAAGTGGCTCTGTGAATCTGGTACCATTCATGACTTTCCTATCCATGTACCAAAAATATAAACAACATGGAGGGTGTGTGTGTGTGTGTGTGTGTGTGTGTGTGTGTGAGAGAGAGAGAGAGAGAGAGAGAGAGAGAGAGGGAGAGAGAAAGAGAGAGAATATGCATGCTTAGGGATGTTGTTCCTTTTTTTTCAGTGCTGTGGAAAGGCATGATTAATATTTTAAAAGGAACTTTAAAAATCTAACAAAATGTTACTAAAATTAACCCAGAAGCCATTTTATAGCAAATATTTAATACTTTAGAAACTCTATAAGGGCAGTAAAAGGGCAATGCTTATAAAACTCTAGGTTATTGAAAGAACAATAAGAATCTTATATAACACAGAATAATCCAATATATATTTGTACAGAATAAATTTGAAACTTATTTAAATCCTTTATGAGTATTAAGGAAACTCACATGATTCCTCTATTCACATCCTTCTTTGCTGTGTAAATTCTAAAAACCCTTCTTGGTCTTTGTCTTTTAAAATGAAAATGTGTACATGTGCCTTCTAGTTTACAATAACATCCTTTTGTGAGGGATAATGCACTCATTTTTGCTTCATATAACAACCCATTCCCTTCTGTTCTCTTTTTGTCATCTCAAAAATGGGTAATATCAGTCTCTGAAGAAAAATACAGCATATAAAGAATGAGCTCACTCTCTAGGGAATATCTGAAAGTGTTTTATGATAGATTATTCCAAACAATATACAGCACTGCTCTTATCCTTTATCATCAGATCAAACGCATTGTTTATCCAGGGTTTATTCTCCATGAAAAGTAAGTTCCAAAAGAAAGCAATAAACACCACTGCCATTTTGACATGCATTACAAATGTCAGTGGGAGATATGTCACAAGCTCTGAAACAATGCGACTGAGATGCAGAATAAATGAAAATTGTAAATCAATGAATATTACTTTTACTATTATTTAATGTTTGATAAACAAATGTATAATTTAATTTTATCTTGTATTAACCAGAACATCATATTGCCCAAAGGATTTCCATAAATACAGGCTGTCATTTGTTCATCTGCTTTAGGAGCACGAAGAAATCGCTATATTACCTGTTTCCTTAACTCAACTTTTCACATAGGAAAGTCCCAGATACATTCCAAGCTACTGCAATAATTGAAATGGGATGTGTACTTAACATGAATTGTTCACAGAGCCTTCCATTTTTGATGTTCAACGTAATCTTTTATATCACACTTGTGATTCAAAACCTCCAATCTAATATGCCAAACCACAATGTTGTCCTTATAACAATAGTAGCAGATATGTAATACAAATAGTACTTTCCAAAAAAACACTAGTGCACACTTTTAATGCACAATTATTTTAATGGGAAAAAGGAATTTTATCTCCAAAAACTGTGAATCTTTTAAATGTTATTGGATCTCATTAGTTCTTGACAGCCTGCCAGATCATAAGTTCCATATAAACATTTCAAAGTTCAGAATGTGAGCCTTTCTTATAAATATCTTCCTTCTCACCCCTTATTTTTCTTTGACTTCAATCGATGCTATTAAAATAATCTTCTCATGAGTATGTTAAGGAAGAATTTGGTAGTAGAATAAGAAGGCAAGTAGAACAAGTGATGGCTAATATACAGAATATATACAGAAAAGTGTGTGTGTGTGTGTGTGTGTGTATAATCCCGCAAAGATAAAGAAAATAAAATGGGTACTAAAGAAGGAAGAAGAGTGATTGAAAATATTAACTAAGAAAGCAAGGAGAGAAAAATAGCTTACACGTTTCATGGAGGAGATACAGTTCTGAGACAAGTAATTTCATCTATATATTCACAACCACTTGGAAATAGAAAAAGCAGGTGAGCTTTAGAGAAGGGAAGCTAAAAACAGAAAGTTGATTGGTCTGTATAGAATTGACTTACTTTTGCTATTTCTCATCACTATACCTATCTCTAGCATACTACTCTCACAGCATAATGTGATCAAGATTTAGGCACTTAGATCTTGGAAATAATCAAAATGCTGGTAAAAAAAAATAAGATTAAAATCAATTAGTACTTATTATAGATATTGGTGCCCCAGAGCAAAGCCCCTCAATTCTGGTATTTAAAGCTAGGATCAAGTTGCCCATCTACTCATAACAAACTTGCTGGGGGAAAATAAACATAGTGATCCCAATCAGATTTTATATTGAATCATTCTTAATATAAACATAAAATAATGAAACCATAGAAGAGAATTACAGAAGACATGAAATTTTTTTTAAAAAATCAAAGTAAGGGCCTCCCCGGTGGCGCAGCGGTTGAGCGCTGGGTTGCGAAGCTGCCTGCAGCCTCTGTAGCACCAGTTCGATCCCCAGCCACCAGGTGAGGGTCCCACATGGCGCACAGACCTCTCCTGCCGCCCGCTGCTCTCCTCAGCAGTGTACTTCGGTCCTTCTGCCTGTTCTGCTCCCTGCTCTGGCTCTGGTGAATTCTCTCACCCTCCTGTGCTTCTGACTGTACCCTGTGCTTGTATAAATAAATAAATAAATAAATCTTTAAAAAATAAATAAATAAATAAAAATCAAAGTAAGATTCCAGATAAGAGAGTAGTGCCAGGATTTATACACTGATTTTAATACCCCAAAAAATCTAATTTCTACTCTTGAAGATATTATGATTTATTAGAATCAATTAAGCAAGCATAACAGGTTATAGAAAAAAATCAGAAAAGAGCTCTGTAAAATGAAATGCATAGACCTCAAAACAAAATTTTTCAATAGAAAGGAAGATATGAAATATGAAAGTGTAAGTGAAACAGAGGATCAATACAGGAAAACCAACAAGACTATCTACCTACAGATAAAAAATGACTATAAATACATACATGTTTATGTATTATAGTGAATGTATTATGTTCAATATATAATGTTTTCTGTATCAAATTATATGTCTATGAAAACAACTAAATACCCACACTTTATATATATTCTACTCCATAGTTAGATAAAATATCTGTGGAACCATTTATGTAAGTGCATATTTCCAACCAATTTGTTTATTTTCTATAAAGTTAGACAATGATGTTTATTTTTAAAATAGAAATTGTTTGCAAAAGTAAGATGAGCTAATACAAGTGAGACATGTAATTCAGTTCCTGGCATATAGTACAAATTATAAAAATATCAGTTACTTCCTCTTTATCTATGTTCAGTAATAGTCCACAGAACAACTTTGCTTTACCAAGTAATCTAATTTTAGAGAAACAAAACAATGTACCACCCACAGACTACTTTGTTATTACACTTGGTATAAATATAATCACAAAAAGTTATTTGAGGGCCTCCCCTTGTGGCGCAGCGGTTGAGTGCTGGGCTGCAAAGCTGTCCGCAGGCTCTGCAGCACCGGTCTCATACCCGGCCGCCGGGCGACAGTCCCACATGGCTTGCAAACCTCTCCTGCCGTGCCCGCTGCTCCCCTCAGCAGTGTTCTGTTCCCCACTCTGGTTCTGGTGAATTCTCTCACCCTCCCGCACTTCTGACTGTACCCAGTGCTTGTATAAATAAATAAATAAATAAATAAATAAACAAACAAACAAACAAACAAATAAATAAATAAATAAATAAATAGAAATTAAAAAAATAAATCTCCCTAATATTTAAAAAAAGGTTATTTGAACTTGTTTTATAACATAATGTCTATAAGAATATTAATTCCTACTCCAATGAATTATACACCCCAAAATTATGTTAATAATTTAAAAGAGTTAAGGAATAAAAGAAATCAAATTTTAAGTTAGAGAATGATATCATGTGTGATTTATCAATGCATCCTTCCAAAATAGACAAATGAAGCAGTTAAAATAATTAAAATGATACTGTCAATCTTTTTCAAATAATGAGAAATTTTACTATGGCTACATCATTTCTCTTCACTAATCCCTAGCCATTTAAAAGTTAAAGAACAATGAATTTCAAAGTTTGATCTTTGGTTAAAAAATAAAAAAACTAAATAGTAAAGATCTTTAATTTAAATCAACTATATATTTGTCCATAGGAAAAAGGTAAGTCAACAAATAATAGTCCAATTTTTGCAAAATCAAAGCAAATTCATATGTAATAATGTGTCAACAATCATGTTTTAACATGTACATTACCAACCAAATTAAAACTATTCACTCATATGATAATGACTACCCCAGATTAATAGGATTACACAATTTTTAATTTCTTCATCATGATTTTCTACACTTTCTGAATGTTTTACAATGTGAGTGCATAATTTTCTATTAAAAATGCTAGTTATTTCAGTTACAAAGTGACACGTTATGATTTACCAAAATTATCTTTACACCTATATCAAGTAAAGCAAGTTATATCCAGTAAATATTTGTATATGACCACATGACACAGAATTTTATACTTCAAAAAGATAAGTCTATTCTCCATGCAATGCATATTGCACAACAGTAATTTCCTAGATACATGATAATGTATCTCTTTATAACATACTATGAAAGCAAAAATGTGAATATCTGTAAGCAAAAAATACAAAAAGTTGGGAGAATTCTCTGGAATTTACAGAGCCTGACTCCAGATCAGAAATGCTGAGGACATGATATCCATGGGCACTATGTGACACTGTTCCATGAAATCAAGCAGAGTGGAATACAAAACAGGGGTTATCTTGCAAAGACTTCAGAAATATGTGGGGATATATTTTCCTTAATTGTCACAGTACTATATTAACATCTCCAAAAATCACCTCAAATCATCTAGGTAAATCACTGTGTTACACAAATGTGTTCCCTTCTATAAAACACTAAGAACCTGAGGGCAGATATTACCTCTCATTCATTTTAGTATCACCCCAAAACAGTTTCCAGTTGGTTTCCCCAAGCTATTACTTTTCCTTAACCTCCACTGCAACCAGGAAGGCCTAGGGTTGCCAGAGTCCAGTGGCCAGTCTCTTCCATCATAAAATATCTTGCTATTTACCTCAGTAGGTCACACAAATATTTTACCTGAGTGCCCTGGTACAGAAAGAACAAAATACAAGTGATACTGTCTAAAACATTGTTTTGTGCTATGCTGTACTCACAACACCAAGGATAGGGCCACATACCCCGGAGAAGTGATTATAGTTATGTCCACCTGGCTTTCCAGTCGTCAGACTATGACCTACCTATGCTTCCTAGAAGTTTGTAACTATTTAGACTATACCTGTGAACCTCGTATCTGGTCTCTGGTGCATTTTGAGAATCTGTGTAACAGTTTGTGGTACACAGACAATTCATGTGTGAATGACAGAATTTGGCTATATTAGAAGTCACTTTCCCTGTCACACATTAGAACTTTGGAAATATATTCAGACTCTTGAGAAGACTGACTGACTCTCTCCCATCTCCAACCTCCTGCCATCTAGGAGGAACTTTATGGAATGGTGGAATCTGGCAACTTCCGACCAGACAGCTCACTACAGATGATGGCCTGATCACCCAGGGCACCGTTCAAGATGTGTCTCTTCTGAACATTTACTTTCTCCCATCATATCATCTTCACAACTTTCCTTGTTTCATCATCCCTCCTCACTGCATGCTCAGGTTGTTCCTATGATATTTTAAGGTGAACTAACTCCTCTATGTCTCCAACATATTCATAAAGCATTGCTTTTATCTTCTGTCTTAACTGATCAGTGGGGTTCCATACTTCTCCCAGCATCCTTGAACCCAGGTGATTTGAGGTTTGTCTTGCCTCCAGAAGGCTTCATGCCCTGTGGCTGCGTGACAGAACCACAACCACCTGCCCTCCTGCTGCCCTCTGTATGAGGTGGGATGAGTGTGGAGAGGGGGCTGAGCCCCACAGGCAGCACACATTTGGGGCCGGGCACCTGAAGGGGAGGGTCAGGGTCTCTGTCACTCAAACACCCCAGTGCCGCAACTAGCCATCAAGTACGACCCACTGTGATGGGCCTCCCTGTAGCCTTCCTACAGACCTCTGCTGCAGGGCCACCTGGGTGCTGCACAGAGACAGCACTTCAGGACAGCCCTTGGGGAAACTCATGCTCAGGGACTAGCACTCGGGCCTGGCTTGAGCTGGAACAGGGGCAGCCCATAAGCAGGAAGCTGGCCTTGGGAGCAGCAGGGCAGGAAACTGCCACTTCTGCCGCCAGCATTGGCTCTCACTGCTAAGGTGGCAGAAAGAACCAGTCTTGCCTTGTGGTTTATACCCCGGGGCTCTGGTTTCACAATCCCATGCCAGGTGCCTCAGAGGGAACAGGCAGAACACTAACCTTTTTCTCTCTTTTACTATGTGGCCAATCCATACAGTGAGCCCCTCAGAGGATAGTGGTCTCAGGGTTCTCAAACATATTACAAACATATTTTCCCAGAAGAGAGTATTCAAGAAACTGCATTCCTTTTATGACCTCATCTCAGAAGTTATGCATCATCAACATTCCTTTGATCACATAGGGTTAACCCAGATCCACTCTGGCACTATCAAGCTATTCCCAGCCACTGCAGCCCAAGTCGATCCCAGGTCAGCCAAGGAGCTAACCCACATGGCACAGCAGACCTCTCCTGCCTCACCCACTGCTCCCCTCAGCAGTGTATTTCAGTGGCTCTGCCTGTTCTGCTCCCTACTGTCTCTGGTAAATCCTCTTATCTCCCCCATACCTCTGGTCTACATCCCAGTTCTTGCATGCATAAATAAATGAAACTTTATAAAAAAGTCATTATGGGAAGTATACTAGGATTTATTGATGAACTAAAAGTGATAAAACTGATTCATAGTGCCTAAGTGAAGTGCTTAGAATAACAATGCCTAGATACATCTATTTGTTAACTCAAATCTTTTCTCTATAATATGAGACTCATCATTTTAATAAAGGAAGTTATGAATATATTTCAGTAATTGAAATCCAGGGTTCTGAATACTTCTGGTACATAAAATTACCTAAATACAAATTATAAACAATACAATATAGTTAAATGAAAGACTGTGACATTAACTTTCAAGTAGTAAAATATGCATTAATATTCCAAAGTTAGCAACTTAGAATGAGATGATTTTTCTTTCCAGGTTTAAAACCAGTTGATCTAATATATATATATGTATATATATATATATATATTATATATATATATATATATAAATCCTTAGAACTAGGACCCTTTCATCTTCTTTGGTAACCTCCATCTGCCTAGTATACTGAATAAATTTATGATGAGAAAAGATGAAATAGGATGACTGTGTGCAGTTGATGTCTTTTCCTCTACTACTAACCTTCTACTATCTGATTCATGATAATTAGAATTTTGGGAAAATAGAAAATTATTGAAACAGGTGAGAAAATGACATCTATCAATTAAAATATATTGTACTCCTCAAAATACAATCATGCAAACCAAATTATCTCAACAAATAAATACAATAAAAAATCAATAAATGAAGATGAACAATGCAAGCTAGTAGTTACCATTTGATGGCCTATTGTATTTCAATTTATGCCTCTTCTTGCTACTGTAAGGCTCCTTTTTATACTACTGTAACTCCAAAAGCTCCTACACTAACCAAGTAAACATACTTCCAAACTCATCTTTAACTTTCTTTATCTTTTCTGGACAAATGAAACTAATTTAGATTGGAGCTTATTCATTGAAAATACTTTTAACTCCAGATAAGCATTTAAGTTTGTTATAATTTCCCTTCAAAGATTAAAAGTGGATTACCATTTAGTTGTATTCTCCCAAAAGTAATAACAATGGAAATCTTAATTGCTAAAATTAAATACTGCACTTTCTATTGCAACAATATGTGATTATATATACTCTGAAGGATTCTTCCACTAAAAAACTAAAACCTAAGTACAACAATTTTATTGTATTGTGCACTCAGGAAAAATGAAAGGAAGCAAAAGTAAGAAAACATGACTGGACTACCTTATGAGCTAAAAGCAGTAAATACATGCAAAAGGTTGACATGTTGGCAAATGCCAAAACTAGGATTACAAAGCTTTGGAGACAAAGCTTTAGGTTAAACATACAATAGGGAAGCAGAATGTTAGAAACATTTAAAGAAATAAAAAGCATGCATACAAAGAAATGCAAGCAACAATGAACTATCAATGATTATCAAAAATAGTCTTGAAATAACCAAATGCAGCTATTGGAAAGACAGACTGTTTATATATATATAAAACCATAAAAGATGGATTAAAAAATAAAATAAAAACTATATTAAAGAAAAAATCAGAAGAAGGAAGAAATTTCTGAGAACACAGCACCAGGAAACCAATTGAAAAAAGCTGAAAGAGGCAAAGAGATATGGAAGGTAGAATGAAGCAGTATAACCTACATATATCTAACTATACCCCTGGATGGAATGATTGCTTTTTTTTTTTGAATGGAAGAAAGACAATACTGACTGCAATATTAAAAGGTTGGGAATTTTAAGAAATGAAAAAGGTAAGATACCCAAATACATAACACATACCATGAAATAAGTGAAAAAAACAGCAAACCTACTTTGGTGAAATTGCAGGACAAACGAAAAAGATGAAATCTCAAACAATCAAAAAATAAAATTAATAAATTTCATTTTAGATAAATGAATATTGTCTTTATAAAGGAACCTGACTTTATAAAATAAATTTAAGAATGCATATTGTGTCATGTTAAAGAAAGATAAAAATGTGCAAATTGACTGTATTTTGTTCAACGAAAATGATTGAAGATCTATGTACTATTCAAGTAATTCATTTTACATTGCATTATAAGTGCATGCTAAATTTTTAATACTAAATACTAAAAGAGAAAATATATAATATAAAGTTCAAAATATATAAAATAAAGAGTAGTTAAATAAAAGCATAAAAGGTAAATATAAAGTGAAAGCTACAATGGTAAAATAAATCCAATATATCAATAATCATAGTAAGTGTAAAATATTTAAATGAAGTAAACGTTAATTAAAAAAATCACTAAAAAAATATTAGGGAAATACTGAAATGAAGGTATAAGGAGAGGTACCAGAAAATACTAATCAAAGAAAGATAAAGTAGCTATAATGTCACAAAAAAAAGACTACAATAAAGACAAAGCATTACCAGATATAGAAAGGTTTGAGGTAAAGAAACAAATGTGTAGAAGAAAAATGAATGAAAGCAGCAATCTTTTAAAGGGAACATCTTATTTTCCTTTCAAAATAAAGAACAAACATTTATTTCTAATCTTTAACTCAATAACGCTAACTCTTCAATTCTATCCTCAGGAAGCTCAATCAGAAATGAATTGTACTTTTATGTAAAACCTCATTGGATTACTTGAAATAGCAGAACAATGGAAATAACCAAAATGAATAGATACAAGGAGATAACATACATTGTGAAAAATAATGATGCATTAAAGAACATCAAATTAAGTACTTCTGAAGAATGTTATAACAAATGTTTTTGTGAAGTGAAAAATAAATATACAACACTGTATATAAATGTGTAAAAGTATATTAGCATTTTCTCTTGAAAAATGTGTCCAATGTTACTTAATTATAAATTTGACATGTATATAAATATATGCATAAAATAACAGAACTAAAAAGATAGTACTGATTATTGAAATTGATTTAATTTTTTTAAGTAGGAAAGATTACTACAAAATGTTTTAATTTATCTAGTTGAAATAGAACTGTAAATTTATAAGCACCTAATAGCTTTAAAAGCAAAAGTTGATGAAACTGTAGGAAAAGATAGATAAATCCATCAACTTTCTCAAACACTGATACTGACCAAAATATAATATAAATCAAATATAAAAATCCAGCTATATTCTACTTATTATATATAGAATTTTGAACTTCCAAGTTAGAAAATACATATTCTTCTTAAGTACACATATTTACAAGAATGGAACCTATACCACTTGATAAAGCACTTTTACTACTAGGTAAAATTTAATTGCTGAAGCAAAGAGGCCTCAAAAAAGATGGATTGAAACAAAAAATTAATTAAAGTTGATTCAGAGCTAAGCATGATGCATCAGGATATGTTTCCTTTTATGTTCAGCAATTTAGGACATTGTCCTGATCTGCGTGATCAAAGGCACACCCTTGTTCCATACAAAATGAAGGGAAATGAGTACAAAGCAATTTAAGTCTGATGTACTTTTTTTTTTATTTAAATAATAAATTTTATTTTTATATTCCCCCATACAATTGCAAACGCCCCATTCTGACCCCAATCCCTACCCTCCCACCCCCCACCCCCCAAAAAGTGTCTCTGGTTCATAGTTTTTTGTTGATTCTGATTTTCACTTTCTTATATTCATTTTCCTGGTCCCTTATTTAAGTTTTCTAGATTCCTGCTATGAGTGAGACCATCCGGTATTTTTCTTTTTCTTTTTGGCTTATTTCGCTGAGCATGATCCCTTCCAGCTCCATCCATGTTGCTGCAAATTGCATGTGTTTATCTTTTTTGAATGCTGAGTAATATTCCATGGTGTATATGTACCACATCTTCTTGATCCAGTCATCTATTTTTGGGCATTTGGGCTGTTTCCAAAGCTTAGCTATTGTAAATAGTGTTGCTATAAACATAGGGGTGCAGGTGTTCTTTGGAATGGATGTTTCTGTGTCCTTTGGGTAAATACCTAGGAGTGGAATTGCTGGATCCTATGGAAGCTCTATGTTTAGTAGGTCCAGAAATCTGCACACAGCTCTCCATAGTGGTTGGACGAGTTTGCACTCCCACAACAGTGCAGAAGAGTTCCTTTTTCTCCACACCCTCGCCAACATTTGTTGTTGCTAGTTTTTTTAATATGTGCCATTCTCACTGGTGTAAGATGGTATCTCATGGTAGTTTTGATTTGCATTTCCCTGATTACAAGTGATGTTGAACATTTTTTCATATGTCTGTTGGCCATTTGCATTTCCTCTTCAGAGAAGTTTCTTTTTAGCTCTTCTGCCCATTTTTTGACTGGATTATTTTCTTTGTTGTTGCTGAGTCTCATCAGCTCTTTGCAGATTTTTGTGATCAGTCCTTTATCATTAGTGTTGGGTGCAAAAATGTTCTCCCAGTTGGTGGGTTCTCTTTGTTTTTTGTTATTGTCTCTTTTGCTGTGCAGAAGCTCTTTAATTTGATGTAGTCCCAGCTGTTTATCTTCGCCTTCACTATCACTGCTTTGGGTGATGTGTCTGTAAAGATGTCTTTGATGTGCAAATCCCGTAGTGTTTCGCCTATATTTCCTTCTATGTATTTTATGGTTTCAGGTCTTACGTCTAGTTCTTTAATCCATTTTGAGTTGATTTTTGTGTATGGTGTGAGGTAGTGGTCAAGCTTCATTCTTTTGCATGTAGCGATCCAGTTTTCCCAGCACCATTTATTGAACAAACTTTCTTTGCTCCAATGCATAGTCTTTGCTCCTTTGTCAAAGATTAGTTGACCAAAAATCTGTGGGTTTATTTCTGGATTTTCTATTTGATTCCATTGGTCTGTATGTCTGTTCTTGTTCCAATACCATGCAGTTTTGATGATTATGGCTTTGTAGTATAGTTTGAAGTCTGGGCATGTGATGCCTCCATTTCCTTCTTTTTTTTTCAGTAGAGCTTTGGCTATTCGGGTTTTTTTGTGATTTCATATGAATCTCATCAATAATTGTTCTATTTCTTTGAAGAATGACATTGAAATTTTTATTGGAATAGCATTGAATCTGTATATTGCTTTTGGTAGGATGGCCATTTTAATAATGTTTATTCTTAAGTCTGATGTACTTTTAAGGATGAGACATGTGAGTGGCAATGGTATTAGTGTCATATAATTAACAACCACAATATCTCAATAGCATACAACAAAAAACACTTTCCTGGCTTATGTATTTCAAATCAGCAGGCGCTCAGCTGAAATTGGGCTACTTATGGTAGCACTATTCCTCATATCTTCCACTGAACTAGAAACCAACTGAAACATTCTTCTCATATCCATGGCAGATGCAAGAGAATAAATCTAGTTTCATGGTCATATCCAGATGTAAAAGAGGCTGAGAAATATAGTGTCTAACTACATACATGTCTAGCTATATAATGAAAACTATGGAACAAAATACATACATTTTGGTATAGTAGTGTTTTCTACCATATTAACTCTCAACAAAATTCAAGAACTGATTTTATATACACCATGAGCTCTGGTTATAATTAATCTCTACTAGAAATATATAGCAGTAAGAAAAAAAAAGATAACCTAAAGCCCGTACATATGTGATTTTTAATGTACCTTCCAACTATGTTATGGGTAAGGGAAGAGACCACAATGAAAATCTTAAAATATTTATAAGTTAACTAAAATTTAAATGTTAAATGAGAGATGAATGAGAATAATATTTATTTAAACTAGTATTTAGGATAATATATAGGTCAAAGATTAATAAGCTATGTATCCAATTTAAGAAGTGGGAAAGAAGTGAAGAACAACTCAAATTGTGTAAGAAATGGAGATGGGAACAATGAAAACACAGAATGAAATAAAGAAACAGAGGATCACATAATAGAGGAACTTAAAACTCAAAAGTGGGTCTTCAAAATTGCCAATAAAATTTATAAATCTCCAAGTAGAATGATGAGAGATGGAAAAAAAAAACAATGTGAGGAGAGAACTGTTAAAGGGAAGTCAAAAACAGGTATCATAAATATAGATCATAACTATGATACATTACATCTGCAGATCCATTATATTCATTAGAGATAAATATATGAAAAAAATGACAAAAATATTTATGTTGGTAAATCAGGAACTGAGACAAATGGTTATGTTCATATAAATATACTGCAACATGCCAAAACTGATTCAAGAAGAAGTAATCTTTATAGTTCTATAATATTAAAAAAAAATGAATCCATAACATAAAATCATCTCACCTACTACATATTTAAGGATCAAGTCTTCCGACACATAAAAACCCTTTCAAAGAATAGAAAAAGCAGGGATATTTTCCAACCCATTAAATAATACCAAAATTATAAAAATACACTGACAATAAAGAGAAATTAAAGGTAAATTTATTAATAAACTAGAAGTAAATACCTTTAAAATAATGAAATAGAGCCAATGAAATGTAAATCATATAGCACATGGTAAGTTATATTTATCCTAAGAATGGAGCTAATGTTTATATTAGAAAACCCAGAATGTCATTTCCCACATTAAAATAGTAATAGAAAAGAAACATTTCAAAAGCAGAAAAGTCAATATTCATTCAGGATTAAAATAAAATCTTGACACTTAAATCATGATAATATTATCATTCATTTATGATTACAAAAGTTAAAATTTACTCATGATAAAACACAAACATAGCAAATACGGAAGTAATGAGAACATTTTTAACTTGATAAAGAATATCTACCAAAGACTTACAACAAATACCTCTCACACTAAAATATAAGAAGCATTTCTTCTAAAATCATGAATAGGGTAAGAATACATAATCCAACCACTTTCATTTAATCACTTTCTAAAGATCCTAAACAATTCACAAAGCAATATATGTACAAAACTTTCAGGATTAGAAAAAGAAAATCACAGCTGTCATTGCTAATAAATGTCATTCCTATCTACAAGTATGTACAGACAAACCCATTGAGTGGACAGTTTAGCAAGGTCACTACATTTAAGGTGAACATATAGTAATTTTCATTGAAGTAAACTTCATAACTAACAGCACCAGCAAAACTCTTGTTTTTTTTTTTTTTCATTTATGCATTCATTGAAATACACTTATTTTTTCACTATGTACCATTTGCCAGTCTTGTTTTTTGGAACTGATTATATAGCAGTGGATAAAGCAGGTAAATATTTCTGCTCCCAAGGAGCAGATACAATAATCAAGTTAATAAGTACAACACAGATATGTAAGACAAATAAGGAGAAAAAAAATGAGAGGCCCAGGGATGAACAGGGAATAAGTGGCAGCATGAAAATTTAGTTTGGGTGGCTATGGAAAGACTCTCTAAAAGTAGACATTCAAGCTTTAAAGAAATTGAGTGGATGAGCTATTCAGACATGAGAAGACTATTCAAACAGAGGAAATTTCAAGTGTCAAAGTTTATGAAGGATGTTTAGATATTCTACAAATAAGGACGAGGTTACAACTGAGTAAAAGATAGTGAATAGCAAGAAATCAGAGAGATAAGTCTCTGAGGTAAGTCTCTTAAGTCAGAGAGGTAAGAAGGACTAAATTATGTTGGAACTCAGAGATTAGAAAGGTTTTACCCCTTTACTTGGAGTAAGAAGCCACCAGAATATTTTCAGCAGTAAAATATGGACTGATTTATATTTTAAGAGCATTTCTCTGGCTGTTGTGTTCAAAAGAAACTGAAGGAAAATGAAGGATAAAGCAGAGAGACTGACTAGAAAACAAGTGCAATTAGCTAAGTGAGAAACTGCAGAGAAAATAAAAAAAGGGAGACAAGGGGGAACAGCAGTGCTGGTGGCAAGAAAAGCTGGAAGCACAGACATTTTTCAAAGAACCAAAATGATTTATTTTCATATCTTATCTGAAATGTGTAAGAGACACATGACTCAAGGATAACTCAATAATTTTTTGACTAGCTGGAAAGATAGTTTTCATTCATTTAGAGGGGAAAATTGCAGAAAATAGAGCTGTCATGGAGAACTGATATCTAGCTGCAGAGGTCATGTATGTACATGCAAATGGGTATATAAAACTAAAGTGCAGGGAATAAATTTCAGTTGAATATGTAGCTTAAGGATTCAATATATATGTAATTTAAGGCCATGAGAATGAATGAGATCACCTAGGGACTAAAGACAGCAAAAAGAGGGCCCGGTTGAACGCTGGGTTGCGAAGCTGCCCGCAGCCTCTGCGGCGCCAGTTCGATCCCCGGCTGCTCCCCGGCCACAGGAGGAGGGTCCCACATGGCGCGCAGACCTCTCCTGCCACCCGCTGCTCCCCTCAGCAGTGTACTTTGGTCCTTCAGCCTGCTCTGCTCCCCGCTCTGGCTCTGGTGAATTCTCTCAGCTTCCCGCGCTTCTGACTCTACCCAGTGCTTGTATAAATAATAAATAAATAAATCTTAAAAAAAGAAAAGACAGCAAAAAGATAGATCTACCGCATGATCAAGCAACTCCACTCCTAGGTATCTACCCAAAGAATGCAAAAGCACTAATATGAGGGGATACATGCACTCCTATGCTTATCACAACACTATTTACAATAGCCAACCTATGGAAACAACCTAGATGTCCAAATACAGATCAGTGGGTTAGAAGATATGATATATATACACTATACACATTGAAATACCACTCATACAGCTGAAAAAAGATAAATACAACTTTTTGAACAACATGACTAGAACTAGAGGGAATTAGGTTAAGCAAGATGAGTGCGAAGGAGAAAGACAAATACTAGATGACATCACTTACATGTATAATACAGAGGAAACAAAGGGCCAGATAAAACCAACCTGAACACACCACAGAAATTTGATTGTAAAATTGAGGCTACCAGAGTGGGAGGGGTGAGAACAAAGTGGGGAGACAGCACAATGGGCTTTATTGGAGGACTATGGGTACCTTGGTGGTGGGTTTGGTGTGGTAACACATACATGAAGGATGTGATGATATCCCTCTGAATTATTCACAATGTTGCAAACCAATGTTACCTCAAAAAAAAGAGGCACATCTAATATCCACAATCTACAAAGAACACATATAAGTCAACAAAAACAAAACAAACAACCCAATCAAAAATTGGGTAGAAAAGCTAAACAGACACTTGTCCAAAGAAGAAATACAGGTGGCCAACAGGCATATGAAAAAATGTTCATCATCACTGACCATAAGGGAAATACAAACCAAAACCACAATGAGAGGTCACTCACATCTATGAGATTGGCCCATAAAAAAAAAAATCACAAACAGCAAATATTAAAAGAATGTAGAGAAAGAGGAATCCTCATACACTACTGAGGGTAATGTAAACTGGTCAGATCCTATGGAAAACAGTGTGAAGGTTTCTTAAAACATTGAAAATAGCTCTACCATATTATCCAGCAATTCCATTACTCTGTATGTACCTGAACACAAAATTTGAAGAAAATAATTTGAAGGAGTATGTGCACTCCTGTGTTCTTTCTAGCACTATTTATAATAGCCAAGTCTTGAAAACAACTTACGAGTCTCATGAAAGATGAGTAGATTAAGATGTGGTATGTGTGTGTGTATGTTTGTGTGTGTGTGTGTGTGTGTGTGTATATATATATATGATATGTGATATATACACACATATATGATATATACACACAATATACACACATACATAATATACACACACAACACATATGCACATACACACAATGGGATACTAATCAGTTTTAAAAGGAATTTAAGAAAGGTGAAATCTTTCCATTTGCATCAACATGGACAGAACTGAAAGGGATTATGTTAAAGTAATAACACAGATGGAGAAAGACAAATATGACGATTTACCTCAAAAATGGAATACAGAGAAACTAAACAAAGGAATGAACAAAACTAAACAAAACAAAACAAAACAAAAAACAGAAATCCTACTGTAAAATTGAGGCCACTAGAGGGGAAGGTGGGGAGTGGTGAGCAAACAGGACTGAAGGTGCCCTGATGGTGGGTATGGTGTGGGAACATACATCTGCAGAGGTATGAATTTATTCTTCTGAATCATGTACTTAGTTACAAACCAATATTACCTAAATTTAAAAAAAAAATACAATAAAAAAAGAAAAGAGGACCCAGAACTTAGTTCTGAAACATCTCAATATGCTGAAATTGGGGAGATGGAGATGAGGAGCAAACAACATTGAGAAAGAAAAATCATAGCAATTATTGGCAACAATAAGAGGAAATGATTAGAAAACGAGAAGATGAGAATGGATAGAGAAAAGAATCACTGAAGGAGAGACTGTGAAGGAACTGAAAGTCATTAGTTTGTGAAGACACACCCATGTAAATATATAAATCACATTTTTTAAGAAAGTAAAAAAGTCACAAGGATAATTTTTTTAATAATTACCAAAAAATGGGGCCTCCCCGGTGGCGCAGTGGTTGAGCGCTGGGTTGCCAAGCTGCCCGCTGCCTCTGCAGCGCCGGTTCCATCCCTGGCTGCTCCCCGGCCACCAGAGGAGGGTCCCACATGGTGTGCAGACCTCTCCTGCCGCCTGCTGCTCCCCTCAGCAGTGTACTTCGGTCCTTCTGCCTGCTCTGCTCCCCGCTCTGGCTCTGGTGAATTCTCTCACCCTCCCGCGCTTCTGACTGTACCCAGTGCTTGTATAAATAAATAAATAAATAAAATCTTAGAAAAAAAAATAATAATTACCAAAAAATGAACTGAAAAGTGCCTATAATCAAAAGTTATAGTGAGTGAGATAATCTGATACGACATCCATGGTGGGCTGTGTTCTTGAAGGCGCCAGCGAGAAGGAACTGAGGGCAGCAATGAGAAATAAAAGAAACATTCATCTCGCCTCCAAGCACAAATAAGTGGAAAATATAATGGTTGTTACAGACCATATGGTGTAGGTTGGCTCACAGTGACACAGGAAAGCGAACTATGGGTTTCACTTCCTAAATATACACCTAGTGTAATAAGATGGTAGCTTGAACAGTTATGATGTATTTCTAGCACAGAAATTGGATGATACAAATCAAGCTTTCTCCCCCAAATCACCAATAGTTACACACTTACCAGAACACGACTGTGTTAAAAAATTATAAGCAAGGAAGAGTTAGCTTTCCATAAGCACAGAAAGTGATCAGAACATTCATAGTTGAAGCTGAAAATATGGAGGATTCTGCTGATCGATGCCCAGAATACAGAGGAAATGTTTTGAAAGTCAAGAACAAGAAGGACAGAGTAGGAAAAGGTGATATAAGAAAGCTTAGTGAGAATTAGAATTCTGAATTAAAGGATAAACTAGGAGTGAGTCCTGGGCTCTTTCAAAATACTAAAAATAACCGACAAAAGTACAGGTTATTGCTATTGGAGAAAGAGAGGATGGGGTAGGACAGCGCAAGGGCAGGACAGAGCAGGAACATGTGTTGCTTAGTATCTTCCATTTGACTCCTGTTGACAGAAGTATGAAGTCCTGTAGACAGATGGTCCTATTCTGAGACCTCGGACACTCTGTTGTCTCCTCTCATCGGTGTCCTGGAAAGGTGTTGTCTTATTCCATGTTTGAGAGGTCCCACTCCACTCCTGCTGATGGAGGCGAGGAGTTGGACAGTATGCTGATCTTGTAGTGAACTTAAATGCTCCCTCTTGATTTCTGTTGAAGGAAGCCTCAAAGTCGACAAAGTATAAATTATTTATTTTAACAACTTAAAAAAAAAACATTTACAATAGCAAAAATTATAAAAAATATATAACAAAACCATGCACAAGATCATTATGAAGAAAGTATGAAAATATTATTGAAAAACACTAGAGAAAAATCTAAATACACAAGGAGATAAAACATGTTCATTCATGCATTGAAAGACTAGCTACCCTAAAGATGTCAGGTAGTTGCACAATCTATATAAACCAATGCTATTCCAATAAAAATTCCAAGAAAAAATATTCTAGGAATTTAGAAAGCCTATTTTAATATTTATAGAGAATTACAGAAATGCTAAAATACTTTTGAAAAACAAGAATAAGCTTGAGGAAACAGTCCTAGGATGTATCTAAACATATTAAAAACTCTAAGAATTTAAAAGTATGTTACTGCCACAGGAATAAACAAATCAACCAATGGAACAGAGAAGAAAGTCTAAAAGCAAACCCATGCATATATCAGTCTGTTTAAATGAGAGAGCTGATACTACAGACAATGGGAAAGAGTACTATATTACAAACTGTGCTGAAAAATCAATTACATGAATGAAGCCAAGTGAAATGTGATTCTCCCTGCATTCCACATTTTAAAAACTGATTTCAGAATAATTAAATGCTTAAAATTAGATAGCAATATTTTATGAAGAGACAGCTATTCTAGACAAAACGCTGTGGACTCATCTTTCCCTGTACCATTTCATGCTAAATACTATAAAATAAACCTTAGAAATAATGTAAGATACAATCAAAGCAGAGTGCTGAAAGGTGACAATAGAGATGTCAGAATTGGAGGATTCAAAAGTATTTTTCATCTTCTGTATAACAGAAGAAAGTGACCTATGTATGGTAACAAATGTTAATGTTTGTTACCTGATATGATACTCTGATCATATCAAAGAAGAAATGTCTCAAACACCTGAAAACTAAATACACTTCTAAATATCCCATGGGTCAAAAAGGATGTCTCAAGTAAAATAAAAAGAAAACTATTTATAATTGAATGAAAATAAAAGTGCAACATAACAAAATATGTTGTATATGGCTAAAACAGTGTTGAGAGGGAAATTTATAGCACTATATTTACAAAAGAAGAAATGTTTACACTGAATAATCTAAGTTCTTATCTTAAGAGAGTAGAAAAGAGGACAATAAACTCAAAGAGAGAAGAGTAATATAAATAATAAAGACAAAAGCAGAAATCAATGACATTAAAAATAGAAAAATACAGAAAATCATGAAACAAAAAGCTAGTTTTCTTTTTTTTTTTTAAGTGTCAATAAAATTGGTAAGTCTCTATCTAGCAAAACTGACAAAAACAAATAAGGCCAAGACACAAATTGCAAACATAAAAAACAAAGCAAGAAATTTCTCTATAGATCCAGTGTTCATTAAAAACATAGTAGGGGAAAATAAGGAAAAGACTGAGATTATATTCCATAGAAGCTAATGTATGAATGACCTTTAAACAGGAGTACACATAAAAACAAGACACACACACACCCCGAAAGTAACATATATTACTCATTAGATTGACAAGAATTAAGAACCATAGTAATACAAAGTACTGAAAGTCTGCAGAGTAATAGGGAATCTGTGTGGGGACTTGTAAATCTGTTTAACTAATTTGGAAAAGAATTATCATCCCCAATGACCAAGCTATATACTCCTAAGATTAGTATCCTATTGAAAATTTTTCATATGTGCAGCTGAAGATGTACCTATGGAGACATCATGGAGACATGTTTGGAGACAACATGACTATCCATTAATAATAAAATGAAAAAATAAATATTGTGAAATATTACCTATGAGGAAGATCTATGAAACCAAACAGCAAATGAAAACTCAAATGGCAGAAGACTACATACATCATGTGTAACTTGCATTTTGTGTTATATATAGTTAATTTGTATATTACATTCAAGAACATACCTATTATATTAATTTGCTTAAAAGTTAGTATGTTTAATTTGCAAACCATATTTTTTTGTGAATTATTGTTTTGCAATTCAGATACAAAGATACTGATAATACTGAATTTTTTCAAAATGCTGTAAAATTCTTAATTTTTTTATTTCACTCTCATTTTTGTGTTGTCTAAATAAACCATGCTTATATATAATACAAAATAGTAATAAAGATCCTGAAAATTAGCTTTTAATTTTTTTATTTCTGATTCACATTTACTTCTTATGTTAACAGAACACACTTAGTATAATAATAGTATTTCTACCAATTTGACTTCCTACTCTGAACAGAATTGTAAATGAGTTGATTTAATCTTTATGCATTTAACATGGCACTGCATTATGAATAAATATTTTGATTAGTATATTTCCTTGGAGATTTTTAATGAATTGTTTCAAATGTTGAAGACATTCAATATTATTAAATTATTAGCATTAAAATTCCATTTTCATGGATTAAAGAACTAGACATAAGACCTGAAACCATAAAATATATAGAAGGAAATATAGGCTAACCACGACATGACATAAACCTCAGTAGCATCTTTATAGACACATCACCCAAAGCAGTGATAGTGAAGGCAAAGATAAATAGCTGGGACTACATCAAATTAAAGAGCTCTGCACAGCAAAAGAGATAGTAACCAAAACAAAGAGACACCCCACTATCTGGGAGAAAATTTTTGCACACAACACTAATGATAAAGGACTGATCACAAAAATCTACAAAGAGCTGATGAGACTCAGCAAAGTAAATAACCCAGTCAAAAAATGGGCAGAAGAGCTAAAAAGAAACTTCTCCAAAGAGGAAATGCAAATGGCCAACAGGCATATGAAAAAATGTTCAACATCACTTGTAATCAGGGAAATGCAAATCAAAACTACAATGAGATATCATCTTACACCAGTGAGAATGGCACATACTAAAAAAACTAGCAACAACAAATGTTGGTGAGGATGTGGAGAAAAAGGAACTCTCCTGCACTGCTGGTGGGAGTGCAAACTGGTCCAACCACTATGGAGAGCTGTATGGAGATTCCTCAACCTGCAAAAAATGGAGCTTTCATATGATCCAGCAATTCTACTCCTATGTATTTACCCAAAAGGACACAGAAACATTCATTCAAAAGGGCACCTGCACCCCTATGTTTATAGCAGCACTATTTACAGTAGCTAAGCTTTGGAAACAACCCAAATGCCCAAAAATAGATGACTGGCTCAAGAAAATGTGGTACATAAACACAATGGTATATTACTCAGCAATCGAAAAAGATAAATTCATGCAATTTTCAGCAACATGGATGGAGCTGGAAGGGTGCATGCTCAGTGAAAAAAAACCCGAAATAAAAAGAAAAATACCAGATGGTGTCACTCATAGCAGGAATTTAGAAAACCTAAATAAGGGACAGGAAAAAAACTAACTATAATGAAGTAAAAATCAAAATCAACAAGCAACTATAAACCAGAGACTCACTACAGGGGGTGAGAAGGGAGTAGGATCAAAACAATGGGGGTGGGAATTGTATGGGGCCTATAATCAAGATGAAAATGCATACATTGTGCAAAAATGAAAAATGATGTAAAAATATATAAAAAATTAAAAAATTCCATTTTCACATGGTTATATACTTTTTAATTTCTTCCATATTTCCAAACTCCAAAAATGTGTAAAAGTAATTTCCATGAAAGCAACCTTATTTATGTTAAATAGAATGATTTAATATTCTAATGTAAAATTCACAATTACTGGCAAAATGGCAACATAATTCTTTGTTGCTATCAAACATTAGGCCAAAAATAATAAAAACTGTATAGCAATACTTAAGAATATTATATAAAATGCAATTAAACTTTAATGAGTGCAAGGTATCAGGATACAAATATGCTGAACTGCTTTTCAAGTGCACCATTGTCATGGTCAGTGTGACATAACAGCACGATAGCATACACTGTAATGTCAACGTTGAAGGAATCTTTTTCTCATTTCATTTTCATATCATTATATTTAAACAATATCTCTTTTATATAATCACTGGCAAATTTCATGAAAATATTAAATAACATCTCCAAAGAAGACACACAAATGATCAACAGGTGAAAAATGATCAACAGGTGATCAACAATTGAAAAACGTTCATCACTTATCGTCAGGGAAATACAAATCAAAACCACAATTTGATATCACCTTCACAACAATGAGAATGGCCCACTTTAAAAAGAACAAAACCAGCAAATTTTGGCAAGGACACCAGGGGGAAGAACCCTCTGACACTGTACAGCCTCTATGGAGGTTTCTTAAAAGATTAAAAAAGTATCTACCATATGACCAGTAATTTACTCCTAAGTATCTACCCAAAGAATGCAAAGTCACTAAGTTCAAGGGACATATGCACTCCTATGTGCACTGTAGCAGCATTTACAATAGCCAAGTAATGGACACAACCCGAGTGCCCAAACAAAGATGAGTGGATTAGGAAAAGGTAGTATATACACAAAGGATTACCAGACAGATTTAAAAAAAAAAAGTTAATTCTTGACTTTTGCTACAACTTGGGTGGGACTGGAGGGGATTATATTAAGCAAGATTAAGTCAGAAGGAAAAAGACAAATACTGGATGGTGTCAATCACATATGGAACATAGAGAAACAAAATAAAGGGTCAGATAAAGCCAAAGTAATAACAAACCCTAGAAATCTGACTGCAGAATGGAGGTTACCAGAATCAGACGGGAAGAACAAGGGGTAAAAATAAAGTGGGGATCCCTCTGGATAGACTATGGTAGAAAACTATGAGTACTTTGGTAGTGGGTATGTGTAGTAACAACACCTGAAGTGGGAAACCTATACCTTGAAAACACAACTTTATAAACCAATGTTACCTCAATAAAAAAAAAAAACTAATTTTTCATAAAGTAAATCAAAATATAGAATAAACCTTAAAGAAGTGAGAGTTGTGTATAATTTTCCAGAAAATAACAGAACTCTCAAACATATACTAGGACAAAGAAATAATAGACCATCAGATTAGATGCCATCATGTTCTAATATCCATGTTGCTATATTTACACAATCTGAAATAGGAAACCATACCTACAATCAGGGAAGGTGACTGCTAAATTAATTATGACTATAATGAAATGATAAAATGGCTAAGGAATGAATCTAAAATTCTTTGAGGAGTAGAAGAGAGGAGGGCTATGCCATCAAGGGGAAATGTGGGTCCTAGGGAAGTGCAGGCCCGACAGCCGGGATGTTAAAATCCAACAACTGTGCAATCCCCTTCTAGAACTGAGTAGAAGACAGGGAGGGCTCTGCTATCAAGGTGAACTGTGCAGGGAAAGTACAGGCCTGCCAGCTGGGCTGTTGGAAGCCAGCAACCCCAAGATCCCCTTCTGGAACTGAGTAAAGACAGAGGAGGGCTCAGAAAACAAAGCTTAAGACAGACATGCAGAGAAAGAGACCAGCAGCATACAGAGACTCAGTGATCTGCAGGGACAGAACCCATCAACCCATCCACAGCATCATTAGCCTTGTGGAGTCTGGCCTAACAGCGCTGGATTTGGTCTGGCCACCAGCTTCCGAAGTCCCAGAAAGAGCACCCCAAAGAGATGCCCGCCAGTACCAGTAGCACAGTAGCCCAAAGCATAGAACAAATTAGAAAACAAACAACAGGGAGAAGGAAAAAATACAAATAACCAAGCAAGCCCTCTGGGAAAGGACACACCACAAAAATAAAATCAGCCCCTAGAACTCAACAACAATGACATGGAAGAAGAACTTCTCTGCCTGCCAGATACAGAATTTTGAATCACCATAATTAAAAAATATAAAGGCAACGAAAAGGAAAAGAATATGAGAAATTTAATGAACTGAAGAATGAAGTTGAGTCTTTAAAGAAGGAAATGAAGGAAACGCAGGATATTAAAAGAGTAATGGAGGCGCTAAAGAACTCAGAAAAGCAACAAAAACAGAACTGAGGAAATGGAAGCACAAATCAGTATTCTCACAGATTCAGATACAAAAAGAGGACCAAGAAATTATTCAAGGTGATAACTGAAGAGAACTTCCCAAGCATGAAGAAGGAGATGAAAACAGACTAGAAGAAGCTAGAACACCACCAAATTACCACAGTGAAAGGAAAAATTACAAGACACATATAGTAAAGCTTCCAGGAGTCCAAGACAAGGGAAAAACAATGAAGCTGACAAGGGTGAAAAAACATAACCTATAAAGGAAAACCAATCAGGCTGACATCAGACTTCTCCGAAGAAACACTGCCAACAAGGAGAGAGTGGAGGGACATATTCAACAAACTCCAAGTCAACATATGCCAACAAATACTTTACCCCACAAAGTTCTCTTTCCTCTATGAAGGAAAAATAAAGACCTCAGAAAAACAGAATCTCCAGAAATATATTACTGCTAAGCCCCCACTCCCAAAAATACTACATGAAGTCTTAAAGCCAAAACCAACACAGGAATGAATAAGGACTAGGTAAGGAATAAAATCACAAAAAGACAAACAAAATTGGAAATACAGATGCCAATATATCAATAATAACCCTAAATGTAAATGGACTAAACTCATCAATAAAAAGACACAGAGTAGCAGACTGGATCAAAAGACAAAATCCAACCTTCTTGGAGACAGCAAAAAAAGAAAAATATCACATGGTTCACTTACAAGAGGAATACAGGGGGGCCAAATAAGGGAAAAATAATAAAAATTGTCAGGCAACTATAAATCAGAGACAATCTGAAGGGTAAGGGGAGGAAGAGGGATCAAAACAGGGGAGGGACGATAAGGAAATATGGCAATAGTGCACAGGAGAATTGGTGATGGGAATTCTATGGGGACTACACCTGAGAGGAGAAAGCAAACATCAGACAAAATGAACAATGAGGGCCTCCTCATAGGCGGTTCAGTGCAGCTCTATCTGCAGCCTCTGCAGCACCGGTTCCATCCCCACCGGCCTCGGAGCAACCCACATGGCAAGTAGACCTCTCCTATCTCGCCCACTGCTCCCCTCAGCAGTGTATTTCAGTCAGTCTGCCTGTTCTGTTCCCCACTCTGCCTCTGGTGAAGCCTCTCACCCTCCTGCACATCTGGCCTGTACCCAGGTTCTTGTATAAATAAATAAATCTTTTAAAAAATGCAAAATATATATAAATAAATACATTATATTAAAAAAACAAAATTATTTGATAGACTTCTCTTCAATATTACCTGTGATGGTATTTAACAAACAAAAATAGAATAATATAAATAATTGAATGTTATTTATCTTCTGGCAAATACCCTTTGCCAGGAGTATTAATTCTGTAATAGGCAGTGTGCTACATATATTACATATATTACTTCATTGACAGTGACAAAAGACCTTTGATGTACATATTATTCCTACCAGTTTATAAAGATGGAAACATAGAAATTAAGTAATTTGTCTAGATTTATACAAGGAATAAGTGATAGACCTGGGTTTCAAATACAGATTAGACTTCAAAATAATTTATACTCTAAAACAGTTTCTGTGAAAGTATATGCTAATAGATGCTATGCTGAAGGAAAAATGATTTATGATAGTTAACTTATGCAAAGATAAGTTATAAAAGTACTAAATTAAGGCTAAAACTAATATCCTTTTGCTCCCTAAGATATATATCTACATAGATAAGGGTGGGGGGGAGGGGGAGAGTGAAAGAATGACAGAGAGTGACAGAGAGAGAGAAAGAGAGAGAGAACACACATGCACATGTAATCATGCACGTGCACATGCCATAATTTTCAATTGAATGAATTAGTAGAATTCACCCACTATTAAAACGCATTTGAAAAATGAAGAAATTAGCCTATTTGTGAAATAACATGATGATTTTTTAATTAAGTCATGCTAATTTTAAAGTGACGGCAGCATGGCAAAATAGAAATTCCTGAAGATGGCTAAATTATTGGTGTGAAGATACAATATTGTAATGCTAAGCTTTAGAAGTCAGCAGCAACATTTGAAAATATGAGTTACAGATTTATTGTAAGCTTCACCTAAAATTAAGAGCAGTTTTCTTGACAAGATAAACAAAATTGACAAATCTTCAGCTGACTAAGAAAAAGACAGGAGACTTGTAATCAGAAATAAGAGGAGCTCTTAGAATTGATCAAATGGAGATATAAGATCATAAATGATCACTAATAATCTCAAACCAGCAAACTAGATAACCCATATAGAAAAAATGCATAAATTTCAAGAAACATACAACCTATCAACTTTGAATCATGGAGAAAATCTGAACTGACCAATAACAAATGAAATTGAACTGCTTATTAAAAACCTATCAGTACAGAAAAGCACAAGTTCACGTTTTTCAATGTTGAATTCCACCAAATATTTAAAAAACTAACATCAATTAGGGCAGATCAACATGGCGGCTAGGAAACGCTGCAAGTAAGATCTCCCATTAAAAAAAAGTTAATAGGGAGGAAAAGCGGCAGGTCCCAGTGAGAACTGGGACACGGAAGATAAACGGGTGACTCCAGCAAACTACCCGAAGAAGAAAGTTGCCATAAAAGAGGACCAGAAGGGAGGAAAGCTCAGAACCCTGCTACCCTTCCCCACCCACAAAGTCAGCCCTCTCTGACCAACAGGAAGGAGGAAAAAAAACAAAAAAACTAAAACAACCAACAAGAACAAACTATGCATCAAGCGGGACTGTGAGTGGAAAGGAACTATTTCAGCCACCACACCCCGTGAACTGGAGCTGTGGAGAACCCTGCAGGATTCACAGCGGAGGTGAGCGAACGGCTCCAGGCGCCATTAGAGAAAAACAAAGACTCCTGGAGACCTACAAACAGTCCCAGGCCAGCCGGTAAGCTTGCGTGGAAAAGCTGCACACTTGAAAAGGATATGCGGATCTTGGCTGCCCAGGTCCCCACGCCTGCGGCCTAGGCTTACTGGGAGACGCGCGGGGGCCCTCACTGAGGTGAATGTCCCTCACTGAGTAATCAGAAACCAGGCGCCCGGACAAGGGAGCGGGGTGCAAAAGGAGCCATTTCTGCAGACACTGAACTGGGCTACCACGTCCTAGACCTGTGGGCTTTGGAATTGAGACCCAGGGCATGAAATTCAGGGTGTGGGATCCCCATGATGGTGGGGCACAAGGCAGACCAGCACCCCAAAGCCGTTGAGGCTTTCCCCACCACTCCCACTCTGTTCCCATGTCCCACGGGGTAAAAAAAACAGCTCCCCAAGGACACTAGGAGATAGCTCTGGCGCCACCTAGCGACCAGAAAAAAATCACCAACACTCCACAGAATAGGGACCTTTCTTCAGTAAAGACTGCTTGAAACCAGCAGAAGGCTCCCGGAGGAGCCAGAGATGAGCTGGGAAGTTCGCCCAAGCCAGGCCCCTTCTGACCAGCAGTCCAAGCCCAGATGGGGAGCAGGCATCCATGGCCAGGGCAGATCCAGCATGCGGAAGAGTGTGCCTATCTCCAAAGCGCCATTTTAGAACAGGGAACTTTCTTCAATAAAGACTGCTTGAAACCGGCAGAAGGTTTCCAGAGGAGCCAGAGGTGAGCTGGGAAGTTTCCCATGCCAGGCCCCTTCAGGCCAGCAGTCCGAACCCAAAGCAGGAGCAGGCACCCATGGCCAGGGCTACTGGGCATGCAAAAGAGTTTGCCTGTCTCCAAAGCGCCATTTTAGAACAGGGACCTTTCTTCAATAAAAACTGCTTGAATATGGCAGAAGGCTGCCCGTGGAGTCAGAGGGAGAAAGTTCCCTGAGCAGTCAGAGGTGAGCTGAAGGCCTCCACAAGCCCAATCTCACCTGGCAGGAAGTCAGAGCCCAGAGGAGGATCCAGAGATTTGGAACCCAGAGTGCAATCCAGCTGTTCCACCTCCAGGGAAGTCTATGGGACTTCAAGATGCACATTTGTAATTAAACACAGAAGGAGGAGAGATTCTGTGACAGTGACCATTAACATACTCAAAGTACCACTATCTCACTAGACTTCTGGCATAACAGTTTTTGACTCATTTGGATTGCCAGTTTCTGAAACTCCCGAAAGAACACACCAAAAAGATGCCAGCCAGTACCACGGCAGTGTCCCAACACATAAGGCAAATTAGAACACAGGCAGCAGGGAAAAGAAAAACTACAAGCAAAGTAGCAATGCCTCAGAAAAAAGACACACCACAAAAAAAAAAAAAAAAAAAAAAAAAACCAGCCTGCAACAACGGTGACTTGGAAGAACTTCTGAGCCTTCCAGAAAAGAACTTAAAATTGCCGTGATGAAAAAACTGATGGAAGTCATTAAGGAAAACAATGCTCAGAAGAATGAAATTGAGTCCTTAAAGAGGGAGGTAAAAGAAATGCAGGAGATCAAACAATTAATGGAGGAGCTAAAGAACTCCGGGAAAAGCAAGGAAAGCAGAATAGATGAAATGGAAGAACGAGCAAGTACTCTTGAAGACACAGAAATAAAATGAACACAAACAGAAAAGGAAAGAGAAGTATGAAGGAAAAAGACCAAAGAAAGACTTCAGGAACTATCTGACTCCATGAAGAAAGGAAATATAAGAGTTATAGGCATCCCAGAAGGAGAGGCGAGAGATGTAGAAACAGAGAAAATATTCAAGGAAATAATTGAAGAGAACTTCCCAAACGTGAAGAAGGAGCTGAAAACTGATATACAAGAAGCAAGAAGAACACCAAACTTCCACGATGAAAGGAAAATACAGCAAGACACATAATAGTAAAGCTCCCAAAAATCCAAGACAAGGAAAAAATAATGACACTAACAAGAGGGAAGAAACAGATAACATTCAAAGGAAAACCAATCAGACTGACATCAGACTTCTCCAAAGAAACACTATGGGCAAGGAGAGAGTGGAGGGACATAGTCAACAGACTCCAAGAAAACAGATGTCAACCAATAATACTCTACCCCACAAAGCTCTCCTTCCTCTATGAAGAAAGAACAAGGACCTTCCCAGACAAACAGAAACTCTAGAATTTCATCACAACTAAACCCCCACTCCAAAAAATACTACAAGGAGTCCTAAAGCCAGAACCTCAGAGGGACGAATAACAATGAAAGAAGGCCAAAAAAAAAAAGTTATTAAAAGAATAAATAAATAAAATCAAAGGAAAGACAAACACAATGGCAAATACAGATGCTAACATAACAATATTAACTCTAAATGTAAATGGACTAAACTCTTCAATAAGACTCAGAGTCACAGGCTGGATTAAGAAACAAAACCTAACCTTTTGCTGTCTCCAGGAAACACATTTAGCTACAAAAGATAAAAATAGGCTCAAAGTTAAAGGATGGAAAACAATCCTACAAGCAAATGTATCAAAAAAGAAAGCAGTAACAGCTATAATTATATTAGATAAAACATATTTCAAATTCAAAAAGGTAAAAAGAGACCCCAACGGTCACTACATTATGATCAAGGGGACAATACTTCAAGAAGAAATAACACTCATTAACATATATTCACCAAACGAAGGAGCAGCAAAATATATTAGACAACTATTATCATCTTTGAAAAGAGACATCAGAGAAAACACATACGTAGTGGGCAACTTCAACACACCACTATCAACAGTGGATAGATCAATGAGACAAAAAATAAGTAAAGACACTAAAGCTCTAAACAAGGATCTACAGCGCTTGGGCTTAACAAACATCTATAGAACACTAAACCCCAAAAAATCTGAGTACACATTTTTCTAAAGCACACATGGATCATTCTCCAGGATCGATCACATACTGGGACACAAGACCAACATCAACAGATACACCAACACTGAAATCATGCCAACCATCTTTTTTGACCATGAAGGCATCAAACTAGAAATAAACCATAAAAAGAAAGCAAGGAACTCTCCTACCTCATGGAGATTGAAACCCACACTACTGGAAGACCACTGGACTAACGAGGAGATCAAAGAAGAAATTAAAAAATTCTTTGAATTGAATGACAAGGAGGACACCAATTTCCTAAATGTATGGGATGCAGCAAAAGCAATAATAAGAGGAAAATATATAGCAATAGAAGCTCACATCAAGAAACAAGAAAGAACTCAAAGAAACAACCTAATCTTGAAGCTCAAAGATCTAAAAAAAGAACAACAACAAAAAAAAAACCAAAACCAGTAGAAGAAAAGAAATAATAAAAACCAAAGCAGAACTCTGGAATTTCATCACAACTAAACCCCCACTCCAAAAAATACTACAAGGAGTCCTAAAGCCAGAACCTCAGAGGGACAAATAACAAAAGAAGGCCGAAAAAAAAAGTTATTAAAAGAATAAATAAATAAAATCCAAGGAAAGACAAACACAATGGCAAATACAGACGCTAACATGAAATTGAAGCATTTAGCATGCTAACATGCTAAATGAAATTGAAATTAAAAAAACAATCCAAAAGATCAATGAAACCAAGAGCTGGTTCTTCGAAAAAATCAATAAAATAGACAAACCCCAAGCCAGGCTCACAAAGGAAAAAAGGGAGAAAGCACAAATAAATAGGATCATAAATGAAAGAGGAGAAATCACAACAGACACAGCAGAAATCAAAAGAATAATCAGTAACTACTATGAACAGTTATATGGAAACAAGTTCAACAATCTAGAGGAGATGGACAAATTCCTACAACTCTACAATCACCAAAGCTAGATAAAGAAGAAATAGAACACCTAAACAGACCAATTACAAGCAGCGAAATTGAAATGGTAATCAAAAACCTCCCCAAAAACAAAAGCCCAGGACCTGATGGATTTACAAATGAATTCTACCAAACATTTAGAAACAAATTAGTGCCTATCCTTCACAAACTCTTCCAAAAAAATTGAGAAGGAAGGGATAATACCATACACGTTCTATGACACCAGCACTACACTAATACCAAAACCAAACAAGAATAAACACAAAAAAAGAAAACTACAGGCCAATCTCCCTAATGAACACTGATGCAAAAATCCTCAATAAAATTTTAGCTATCAGAATCCAACTATGTAGCCATAAGATGATTCACCACGACCAAGTAGGATTCATTCCAGGAACACAAGGATGGTTCAACATCCAAAAATCAATCAACGTTATCCAACACATCAACAAACAGAGATATAAAAACCATATGATAATATCAATAGAGGCCGAGAAAGCTTTTGACAAAGCACAACACCCATTCATGATAAAAGCCCTTGAAATTCTTGGGATACAAGGAACATACCTCAACATCATAAAGGTTATATATGACAAGCCAACAGCCAGTATCATTCTCTATGGTGAAAAGCTGAAAGCATTCCCATTAAGATCTGGAACAAGACAAGGATGTCCACTCTCACCACTGCTTTTCAATATAATACTGGAAGTCCTAGCCAGAGCAATAAGACAAGAGAAAGACATACAAGGAATCCAAATAGGAAAAGAAGAAGTCAAACTATCACTATTTGCAGATGACATGATAATATACATAGAGAACCCCAAAAACTCTACAGAAAAACTAATTCAACTAATCAATCAGTTCAGTAAAGTGGCAGGATACAAAATCAACACGCAAAAAATACAAAATCAGAATGCAAACAATACACAAACAATAAATCTGAAGAAGAAATTAAAAAAAACATCCCTTTTATTATCGAAACAAAAAAAAAATCAAATACTTGGGAATAAATCTAACAAAAGAGGTAAAGGACCTAACCAAAGAAAACCATAAAACACTGTTAAACGAAATAGAAGAAGACACAAAGAAATGGAAAGACATCCCCTGCTCATGGATTGGAAGAATAAACATTATTAAAATGGCCATCCTACCAAAAGCAATATACAGATTCAATGCTATTCCAATAAAAATTTCAATGTCATTCTTCAAAGAAATAGAACAATTATTGATGAAATTCATATGGAATCACCAAAAACCCCAAATAACCAAAGCTCTCCTGAAAAAAAAAGAAGGGAATGAAGGCATCACATGCCCAGACTTCAAACTATACTACAAAGCCATAATCATCAAAACTGCATGGTATTGGAACAAGAACAGACACACAGACCAATGGAATCAAATAGAAAATCCAGAAATAAACCCACAGATTTATAGGCAACTAATCTTTGACAAAGGAGCAAAGAATATGCATTGGAGCAAAGAAAGTTTGTTCAATAAATGGTGCTGGGAAAACTGGGCCGCTACATGCAAAAGAATGAAGCTTGACTACTAGCTAACACCATGCACAAAAACCAACTCAAAATGGATTAAAGAACTAGACACAAGACCTGAAATCATAAAATATATAGAAGGAAATATAGGCAAAACACTACATGATATGCACATCAAAAACATCTTTACAGACACATCACCCAAAGCAATGATAGTGAAGGCAAAGATAAACAGCTGGGACTACATCAAATCAAAGAGCTCTGCACAGCAAAAGAGACAGTAACCAAAACAAAGAGACACCCCACTATCTGGGAGAAAATTTTTGCACACAACACTAATGATAAAGGACTGATCACAAAAATCTACAAAGAGCTGATGAGACTCAGCAAAGTAAATAACCCAGTCAAAAAATGGGCAAAAGAGCTAAAAAGAAACTTCTCTGAAGAGGAAATGCAAATGGCCAACAGACATATGAAAAAATGTTCAACATCACTTGTAATCAGGGAAATGCAAATCAAAACTACAATGAGATACCATCTTACACCAGTGAGAATGGCACATACTAAAAAAACTAGCAACAACAAATGTTGGGGAGGTTGTAGAAAAAAAGGTACTCTCCTGCACTGCTGGGGGGAGTGCAAACTGGTCCAACCACTATGAAAACCTGCATGGAGATTCCTCAACCTACTAAAGATAGAGATTCCATATGATCCAGCAATTCCACTCCTAGGTATTTACCCAAAGGACACAGAAACATTCATTCAAAGGGCACCTATACCCCTATGTTTATAGCAGCACTATTTACAATAGCTAAGCTTTAGAAACAACCCAAATGCCCAAAAATAGATGACTGGATCAAGAAGATGTGGGACATATACACCATGGAATATTACTCAACATTCCAAAAAGATAAACACATTCAATTTTCAGCAACATGGATGGAGCTGGAACGGATCATGCTCAGCGAAATAAGCCAGAAAGAAAAAGAAAAATACCAGATGGTCTCACTCATAGCAGGAATCTAGAAAACTTAAATAAGGGAAACTGGAAAAAGAATAACTATAAGAAAGAAAATATCAAAATCAACAAACAACTATGAACCAGAGACACTCTATGGGGGTAGGGGGGGTGGGGAAAGGAAGGAATGGGGTCAAAATAAGGGGGTTGTAATTCTATGGGGAATATAAAAATAAAATAAAAAAAAAGGAAAGGGGGCTGTAAAATTCATTGTATTTGATTTTTTTATAAATGTGGATGTGAATGGTAAAAAAAATAAATAAAAAACTAACATCATCAAGTATTTTTAAACTCTTCCAAAATATGGGAAAAATGGTGGAACACTACTAAACTCAATTAACAGGTCAACAATAGTCTGATCAAAGCTAAATACTCTACAAGAAAATTATAAACCAATGTCCTTGCTAAATATAGATGTAAATATTCTTAACGAAGTAGTAGTAAACTTAATTCAGTGATACTTTAAAAAGGTTATACATAGTGAGCAGCAAGTAGGATTTATCCCAAGGATTAAAATTAGCAAATATATGTGATATATTATTAGAATGAAATTAATAGAATCAGATTAAAATCAATTATCAATATGCAAGAAAAACATTTAATAAAGCTCAACATCTTTTCATAATAAAACTTTCACAAAATTGGATACAGAAGGAACATACTTCAATATAATAAAGGCCATGTTCAAGAAATCCACAACAAACTTATACTTTAGAAGGAAAGGATAGAAGTTTTTCCTCTAAAATTAATAACAGGGTACCCACTCTCCATTCATATTCATTTCATCCTCAAAGTCCTATCACCATGAATTATGAAAGATAAAGAAATAAAAGGCATCCAAATTGGAAAGAAGCAAAACTGTCTTCATTTTCAAATAAGATCTTACATACTGAAAATTCTAAAGATAACCAAAGTGTTGAAACTAATCATCAAATTCAGTAAAGTTACAGGATACAGAACAAACATGTAAAAATCAGTTGCATTTCTATGCACTAACAATGAAATATGTGAAAAAGAAACAAAGAAACAATTCTATTCGTAAAAGTGTCAAAAACAATAAAATATTTACAAATAAATTTTGCCAAGGATGAAAGATCTGTACAGTGAAAACTACAAGACATTGATGAAAGAAACTGAAGGTAATTAAGTGTAAAGACACCTTGTGTTCATGGATCAGAAAGAATTAATATTGTTAAAATATCCCAATTTTTATCTAAACATCAATCAAATTGTTCAAAGAAATAGCAAAAATAATCCAATATTTTTGTGAAACCATTAAAAAAATCCCAAATAATCACGCAATCCCGATAAAGAACAAAGCTGGGGTTTGGGGAGATGTTGGTCAAAGGGTACAGACTTGCAGAAAATAAAAAAGAAATATTAGTAAAAACTATTACTTAGTAAATGGAAAAATAATTCATTTTATTTTGTACTTAAGCACTTTTATAAGGTCTGGATTTTTATATCATGTTATAGATATTATGTTAAATATTTTAATAGATCATGGAAAATATATGTTATACACATATATGTAATAAATTTGTGCTATATTTTAGTAGCTTTTTGTCACATGAAAAGCCAACCCTGCATTACTAATATGAAGTCTTACAAGTCATAAGCAATTAGTGAATGAGTGAACAAATCATTTCTAAGAGCAACTTACTGCCTGAAAGAGCCATTAGAAAATGAGAATGGCCCTAATGAAAATCACCATCACCCCCAAAATACTTAACTGTTATTTTTTTAAGTATTTTGAGTGCTTTATTTGTTCTCTGAACTAATAACTTCTATGGAGATAACCAAATATTACCCAGATGAAAACAAGCACTATTTATTGACAGAAAGAGTCCTCTACCATTATGATTTTGCATTTACAGACTAAAATTACAAGCAGGCAGAGAAATAAGAAAGCATTTACGGTGACAAAAAGGGACAGGTCCATCCTGATGAGAGGTTGGTTATAGCATGGTGATGCAGAAGATGGGCTGATGCAGAAGCGGGGATCTAAGTCAAATACCAAATCTAAGTCAAATACCAAATGCAGAAGAGGGGATCTAAGCCAAATACCATAAATCCATAAACTAGTAGTGAAAGTACCTCTACAAAAAGTAATTATCAAAGCTTTAGTATTTTATTCAAATATTATATATAGTACCAGATTTGAATGCATAACTTTGAGGAAATAACATTATTGATAATAGCAAGTGACATATTATTTGAACTGATAAAAATATTTTCTTTTAAAATTACTACTAAAAAGCTATTATAGATATTTTCAGATTTTAGGCAAATGCCAGATATTTCAGAACTCAAAGGTAACAACTACTCATATTTTTATGCAATTTTCATAACAAAGAAACTCCACTCACAGATCTTAGGTAATTTTACTGCCTTCTGATTTTTTATCTTTTGACCAGATATTTTTAATGCCAACATTCTTTAGTTATTTCAGAAGATTTTAACTATCAGCCTGATTGCAAAGCAAAGGGACTCATAGATAAGAAGAGTAAGTGAGGTATAATTCTTTTCATCAATTTTTAAAGACTAAGAAACATTAGGAATTTTACTGTGAGAAAAATACACAAGATGAGCTTCAGTTATTTCTTGTGGACAGTGGTAATGCTAAGCAGAAATGTAGGCTGGGGAGAAAATATGACCATGATGAAGTCCATGTAGGCAGCAGAATGATTCACTGACCTGTCTGTGACACTTGATGAACACGTGTCTGTCAACTATCTGCAAGTAACATTAGAGGACCTCCAGTTTCCATTCATAGACCAAAGGGCTTAAAGTATAGGACTTCTATATTTCTTGTTAAATAATGATACCATGTAAGTCCCCAAATCTTAAAATCTGAATCTATAGTCACAGTAGCATCAAAATACAGTATCTCATTTGAAAATATGAGTGTTAGGTATTAACTATTAGGGAAAAAATATATATATGTATATATCATACCTTTAAATCTCTTTTCATCTTTGTTTTACTACTTTTGTTTTGTTCCCTGGCTTCACGAAGACTTTTTTGGGTAGGACCTTCTGGTGCATTTTCCTTTTCAAAATTTGGAGTAACTATAAGATAATACAATTTATTCTTAATATTTATACATTTGTAAGGAATATGATTATAAACAAATAAATGAAAGCCAAAGTAATAATTTCATGTAATGTTTGAAGTATTAAACTAATAATATTAAAACCATATGAAAATGTTTTAAGTGAGGTCTCACATTCATGTCCAAAAAAATCAGCATGGCATTACTTCAAGGTTAATGAAATGGCACTGAAACTCAGAGTATAGGAGCCAATCTCCAATTATATTATATCCAAATTTCTATTACCAAGAGAATTCAAAGTGCTTATAAACAAAAATGAAGAGTCAAAGGAGAGAATGGTAAGTAATAACAAAATTTCCCAAATGAAAATGTTAATAAGAGATTTTTTTTAAAGAACATTGAATTAATAAAAGATTATTCTCTGTGCTTCTTGATGTTGATAAAAATACAAGCTAATATTCTAACAGAGTTGTAACAATATGGTTGCTCTCTTAACTTTCCTGAACATAAAGAGCGGTCCTAATAACATCCTGAGGGAAAAATAAAGGTGATAGGAAAAATCTCTTTCACATCGTTCCATACACATATAAGGTATACTTATATACCTTCTGGTATACAAGTTTCCTCTGTTCTTCTAAATAGCAAGTTGATTTCAAATAAAGTCATACTCATTAACTCACAAATAAGTGAAATGATTCACTGTTCTAAATTATAACACCATATTTATCATAGCTAAAAGGAGATAAATGCAAGCCAATGTAAATGGTTTCAAGGTTAAGGCTCACAAAAGAATCCTAAGTTATAAAGGCAAAGAATCACATTACTGGCATTCACTATTTTTCATTATCTATTTTTTTCCTATGCAGTTCCAGACAAAGGAGAAAAATCCTCAAAATAGGCCACTGAGAAAACATAAAAACAGAATGCTGCATGACCCAGCCCTACATGAAAGTACTGGAAAGACTTCAAAGCCTGCTACCCAGACTGACTCAACGATGCTACAAGTTAGAGGCCCACAACATATGAGAAGTCAAATTATGGGGGAAAGGCAATAAGAGTTCACTGATATTAGAGAAAAATTCCTCTTTAATTCTCTTTTATTCTCCTCTTCACCAACCAAGGATGTGAACTAATAATTATACTAATTTAAAATAATAATTAGCATTTATGCATCATTGATCTTTTTATTATATAACAGCCACTAGACCAAACAATTTATACATTATTTCATGAAATCTTGTTAATAAGTCTGGAAGGGTCACTCCCTTTTATATATGAAAAGGATTTATAAAGTAATATCTACAGGGTAAAAAAGAAAACAGTACAGAGAGAAAGCAGGATTTTAGCAGATAATTCTAAGAATACAAGCAGATCTCTGGTAGCTTACATAATATTACTTAGTATTATTTCATTAAAGAAATAAAAATAGTAAGAATAACAAATAAAGGCAGAATTCAAACAAGGTTTGGTTTATGAGTATACGTAGTTATCACAAGCAAAATGAAATTACCAAAATTCACTTCAATAATATTTCAGGAAAATATTTAACATTTGAAACCAAAACATGAGAATAAAATTGTATAACGTATATAGAATAAACAGAGAAATATACCTTTCAATTATTTCTCAACGTAGCAAGAATAACATGATTTCTATTCTATCAGACAAACACTTATACAAATATTTATAGAACAAATGAGAGGCTCAGTCATTAAAAGTCTGTCACATTGATGGTTAAGTGCATATAATTCTCAAATTCCACATCATGCTTCTTATTGTTTGATAATATAAAAGTCCATGTTTCTATCATAGCATCCTTGCGCCTATTATCTAATACTTTTTAGTGACAAAGCCTTTGGTGCTGACTGGTACTATGTAATCTCCCTAACTCTCCTTGGGTACAATCAACATAAGAATTACAATTACTTTCAAGAAATAAAGCAAACATCAAAAATATGCAAATAAATCACCAATGTCTCCCATCACTGTTTGACCTCTAGAATACATGGTGCCCTCTTACTCCTATAGAATCTTCTTTCTCAGATAAGTTTCTGGCTGCCTTGCCTGTATAACCCAACATCCACTAAGGACTCACAGTAAACACACACAAACTGGGTCATTGCTCACTACAGCAACTTCTCCTTCCAAGCCTACAGATTCTAGTCATCTAAAGAGCTGTGGATTATATTCTTTGTTTTCCAGTGCATCAGGACTTTCATGCTCTTCTCAAACTCCAGCTTCACCAGGGTTGGTTTGGAAATTTCCCCAGGCACAAAGCCATGTGAATGGTGTAGTTCAACTTAAAAATTGTCCTTCTGACACAACCTGTGATTTGTGCCATTTTCTACTGCCTAAAGCTAGTTGTCTCATCTATATTACAACTCTAGCTTTAGAGTTATTTATAGATAAGGTTAGTAGGGTACCAGGCAGTCCATCATGGACAGAAGCAGTAGTCTTCCTACTATGGTTTACTCAGATTTTCCTCTAAAATTAATCAATATAGCATTATATCTATATTATCACTGGATCTTTCATTAACCTTTTAATTTGTGATATAGTTACCACATCATATATTCAATTTTAAATATCTCTAAAATTTTGAGATCTGATAAGGTTGAGAAATCACCAACCCAACCATAATTAAAGGAGAGATTTGTAATGTTTTAGTTTTACCTCTGATATCTTTCACATGGAAACTGTGCCCTATTTCCAAATGCTTCAATGTTGCTTGAAGTCCAGAAATCTATAAAATAAAAATACAAAGATATAGGCTTATACATAAAAGGTTAAAAAACATTAAGTAAAATGTAATGTTTAGATACTGATGGCAAAGTATAAAAACTATTCCTCTCTCTTCAATTAATCCTTATGTATTAAAAAAAAACTAAGCATGGGTTATAACAAAAGAAAAATGTTAAATATCTTTTATGGGTATGAATCCAAAACATTTATTTTATAGCAGTTTCCTGAGCCAAGAATTCTCATTGCACATTTTGAATGATAATCATTCAGTTCTCTACTTCGAGAGAGTTTTCTCCTCTGATGTTGCTTCACAACAACTTAATTAATCTTCATGTCCATAAAAGATGAGATAAGTATTAGGTGGGAAGTAAAATATGTAGAGACTGCTTTTATCCCTTAAACTTTTTAGCTCATTTTCTACCTCTTTGCTTTATTAACAAATAAAACACTCATTGTTTTATTAAGCATGTTTTATAATTAAGAACATTTGTTAGTTTTGTGGCGTACAAACATTACCGCTTACCTTTATTTCCTGAACAACATATTTAAATATTCAACGTTAAAAAACTATGTCATCCCTTATTGTATATGATTATACCATCTGAGAACACCATCTGTTTAATTATACACAAACACAAATATTTTTTCTACTATCACTGGGAAACAACATTTCTTCATTTAAAGAAAATAGCAGACAATAAATTATAATTTATAGATTAGCACTCATGAACTCCCTGGGTAAAAAGAAAAATGAAAAAAAATATTCTTGGATACCAAATGCAATATAAAAAAATGAAATATACTTCTTACTTAGAACAGTGTAAGATTTACATAAAAACTGCAAATACAGTACAGCTAATTTCTGTATACCCTACACCCTATTCCCCCTGTTTATAGCATGCATTACTATGGTATGTCTGTCAAAAGTAATCAACCAGTCTTGATACATCATTAACAGAAGTCTGTATTTTGTTGTGACCTTATTACTCTTTTCCTTATATTCTTTTCCATTCCCTAATACCATCTAGAATACCCTCTTATATGTAGTCACCATGTCTTCTTAGCCTCTTCTGGACTAGGACATTTTCTCAGACTTTCCCTGATTTTAATGATCTTGACAATTTTCAGGAGTATAATCAGGTAATACTTTGCAGAATGTCAATAAATCTAGGTCTGCTTGATATTTTCTCATGGTTAGGCTAGAGTTGTGGGTTTTGGAGAGAAAAACCACTAAGAAAAGTGCCATTTTTAACACACCACATCAAGGGTACATGCTATCAACATGATAAACTCTGACATTAACCTTGATCACTTTCCTGGAAGTACTATTTGTCAGTTTTTGCCACTTGTGAAGCTACATTTTCCAACGTTTCAACTGTACTTCTAGAAGCAATTCATTAGGTACAGTCAATATTTAATAGCCAAGCTGCTAAACTCCACACTTCCTTAAAGGAGATTATCTACATATGTGATTCAGGATTCTTCTATATCCAGGAGTGTCCTTTTCTCCTATGTTTATGTACATTATATTTATGTACATTTATATTATTACAAACTAGTAGATAATTATTTTATACCTTGGATTATAATTCAATACATTCATTCTCTCTCTCTCTGTCTCTCTCTCTGTCTGTCTCTCTCTCTCTCTTTGCTCAAGTTGTTCCTAATTTGACCATGGAAAGTTCTCTTAGACTTATTCCTATATAAAGAGTCTGATGTCATTTTTTGATATTTGACTGCAACAGCTTTTAAGCCTTACTCCTCACAGTTGCTTTTGTATCTCACAAATGGGTAAGTGGAAAAGACACCTGAATCTTTCCTGCAGCAGTGGGAGAGTCAAATCATGTGAGGCCTTCCTCACACATAAAAACTCTCAAATTCTAACCACACCTGTGAGAATGGCCCATGTCAAAAAAACAGAAATAAGAGTCAGCGAGAGTGTAGAGAAAAAGGAATGCTTATACACTGTTGGTGGCAATGTAGACTGGTAGACTGGTTAGGTGCTTTGGAAAACAGTATGGAGTTTTCTCAGAACATTAAAACAAGATCTACCATATGATCCAGCAGTTCCTCTCCTAGGCATCTACTCAAAGAATGTAAAATCACTAATTTGAAGGGATATATGTACTTTTATGTTCATTGCAGTACCATTTATACTGGCCAAGTTTTAGAAACAACCTATGTGTCCAAAGACAGATGAGCGGGATTAGGAAGATTTTATACGGCAGTCTTCCATTGTATGTATATGTATATATGTATACAACTTATACAGAGCATATAATGAAATACTACTCAGCTTTTAAGGAAAAGTAAAACTCTTGCCACTTGAGACAACATGGATGGAACTGGAGGGGATTATGCTAAACAAGTCCAAAGGAGAAAAATAATACCAAATACTTTCACTTACATGTAGAATACTGTGAAGCAAAACAGGGGGTCAGTCAAATTCAAACCAAAAACAAACCCTAGAAATCTGACTGTAAAATCAAGGCCAAAGTTACCTCAATACAAAATTTATAAAACAAAATAAGAAAACAAGTAGAACTATCTAGGACAAATGGGAATGTAGAGTAACCTATAACATAGAATAAGATAAGAAGATATTCCATCCAATTTCTTTCTTAGAAGAAAGAAATATCTCTGCAATTGAATGGGAGAAGCAGCAAAAAGTGAGATATAAATGACGTACATCCCTTCTCAAGATAAAAATCCACATAGGGCTAGTTAGAAGCAAAGGACACTTAAAGTCAGATAGGTCAGGTGTCCCTGAACTACAGATTACACTTGCTTTTGGCTTCTTAACGAGTAGCCTAGGTAAATGACAACCCCTTAAGAAGCCTTTTTTGTGTTTTCATTTGGCTGGAAAAAAATATAATATCCTGCAGGTGGTATTTGAAAATTGAATGAAAGAGGCATGCCTACACAGATTGAACTGAAAGTCGTTTCCAAACTGCATGTGGCTGGCTTGTATTTGCAGTATAGAAATCTCAACAGGGCTCAGTGGGGTACATACAATATTAACATTAGAAGCATTGAACCAGAAAAATGATAAGATCAGGGCGATGAGGTCACAGTGTTAATAATCTCACAGAACTGTGCCAGAGATCATGGATTTAGCAAAGTATATTAAGGTCACACACATGAAAGAATTGCCCAGAACCCGTGCCCCTCAATACCATGAATATGACCACTCCACTTACACTATACTACAAGTGAAGGCCGTGAAGATAACATATAGGCATCAGGCTATATGGATATAAATGTCACCTCTATTAGGGAGCATCCTGGGAAGAATGAGAAGAGAATGACATTTGAATGAAACAACCAACAATGACTGTTATGTTGTAGTTAAACCATCAGTGAATATAACAAACACCTTGTATTAAACCTAGAGTTACAGTTTAGTAGCAGATTGTGTTTTCTTCTACTTCCAACTGGAATAGGATTTCAAGGAGAAAATAATTTGCAGACAATGAGGGTGCAGATTTTTGCAGATCTGAACAATAATTTGTAAAATTCAACCCTGCCTCATAGAGATTTTACCTTTTAAATCACATGGTCAGTTTAGACACATATCAATCATAAAGTAACCAATTTTATTCCTGTTAAATAGGTGAGAAAACAGACATATGTAAAATGACCTGAATTTTCACAGAGATACCAGGTAGCACAGCTGGAATTCACACCTAGCATTCCCAATCCTTAGCTCTCACAACTAAACCAGTGAAGAATAATTTGAAACCAAAAGATTTACGTATTCTAAATATGTTCTCCATACAGGTGTTTTATGTAATCATAGAAATTCCCTCATATTGAATTGATGGGCCTTCCAGGAAGACAAGTTAGGCCTAGTAACAAAGCAGATGAATGGCAAATGCAGTGGCGGACAGATTGCAGATGTATAAATCATAAACCTGGAGGGGAGTGAGCCAGCATGGGTGCATGGGAAGCCCTGGTAGCCTTGACTAGCAAAATGAAGTCTGAGTGATCAGTCAGAGAGGACAGAATATACCTGGTCACTTGGGCATTGTATGGGCAGATCGCTAATGGATTCTATAATCAAGAAGGATAATGGGGAGATAAATATGAAGCTGGGAATTTAAATAAGGCAGGTAGTAAAAGTCTAAGCTGAGTTTGTGGCAGAATAAGAAGTAGGGGCAAACTGAATCTAGCTTCTAGTACTCCGAGATGCCCTGCCCCTTGTTGAAAGTTAGATGAAAAAGATCATGAAGATGAAATTTTGAAGGCTTGACATAAATTTCACAAAAATGTAAATTATTAGTAAATTCACTTGATGCTCTACTGCTAGTAATAGAATCCAGACATTTAAAATACAAAATTAAGATTCAAACACAAAGAGGCAAGCAGACTACTGATGTTGTACATTTCAGTAGCTAAGAATTACACTCAAGAAAAGACAAAATACACTTGGATTAAAGCATGTCTTCATAATAAAATCATTCAAAGATAAGCACAACCAACATGCAAGGTTCTGCAGCTTTGGAAAGTTTGGTAAAAAATGAACTCCAGAAAATAGTAAAAATGTTAAATATAGTTATAGTTTCATATTTGCTAAAAAAATGCTATTAATACATATTTCTAACAAGGCCCATAAACATTGTGTTTTATTTTAATTCTATGCCAGAGATTCTTATCACTGCCCTAGGTCTATGCAAAAACTGCTGGAAGAATGGAAAGGGGTCTCAACTGTAGAAATAACTAGCAATTGAGTCAGTAACCAGCTGTGTCAAATATTCATTTGGGGATAAATTGTAGGGAGCTTTTTATTCATTATCTCATACAAATTTTTCAATGATATAATAATCTATAAATTTAAGTCTTAGTTAAGTTTAATTTAATCATAATAAAATCATTCAAAGAGCACAATCAACATGCAAGGTTTTGCAGCTCTGGAACGTTTGTAGGTTTAAAATAGATAAAACATGTTTCCTGAATGCTTCCAAATGAGCCCTTTTTTATAACATGAAAATTGGCTAAACCTGTTTAAATTTATCTCAAAAGAAAACCAGTATCTCTACTTATGCTTTCAAAACAATAAAATGGTAAAGATCATTTTGAGGTAGCTTTGACAATCTCTTTACCTGGCCAACTGCTCTGTCTCTTTCCAAGGAGGTCAGTATTTTCTGCTTCAGTAAAGAGTGGTGCTTCTCATATAACACCCTTATTGTTGGTTCATAGGATGCATAATGTAACTTCAATCTGTAAGACATAAAAGGCCAATTACACCTTAAAAGGGAAGTGAGTTAGATCAGTGATTTCCACCTAACATCTAAACCAAATTTTCCCCTTTTGGATAAAAAACTGAATAACCTTGTAAAGGCCACAACTGTGGAGGCCAGAGATGGAAAGTATGACATGTACAACATCCTTGCACAGGAGGTGGGAGCGCAAAAATCACAGTTCTCTTGGGTTAACTAGTTCTCCATTTCCTACCTGCACCTTTTGCTGAATTCAAGTTTGTAATACTCAGATTGCTGCGATTCACTGAGAGAGAAAAAATTGCAGGTTTTTAAATCAATTTGGAAACAATTTTCAAAAAGACAAAGGCTACAAACAATGGGTAGTTAAGTAGAAAAAGTGTTGTTCGCATCAAAACAAATAAACGATGGTCTTCAACACAAGTTTGATTAAGCTCATTAAGAAAATTAAGTATAAAATATTTTGATATCTCATTGCAGAAAATTGATAGCAACACAAGAATCTGAATTATATGAAAATTCCTTGAAAAGATTTTTACTTTTTTTATTGAATGCAATTTATCTCTAGTAAAATGTTTCAATCTTAGTGGTATACTCAGTTTTCAGAAGTATGCATATTCCCAAGTAGCTACACTGTTACCAAAATACAACGGTTTTAACATCTCAGGATAAACTACGGCCTCAAATATTTGGAATTAAACAATGCATTCTCTTTTGAATCTGGCTTCTTTCACTCAGCATAATGTTTTAGAGTCTTCCATATGAATGTGGGTATCAGTAATTCATTCCTTTTTGTTATGAGTAGTATTCCCTTGTATATATATTATTAAGCAGAAAATACTGACCTCCTTGGAAAGGGAATACATATTCTAGAATGTATCCACTATTCTGCTGATGAAGAACTGAGTGACTGTCAATGTAGGGGAATTAAGAACAAAGTTACTATAAACATTCCCCTATCCAAGTCATTTAAAATATTTTGGGCTGCATTACTTTGTATTTAAAAAAAAAAAAAAAACAAAATAACTAGGAGTTGAATTGCTGAGTTGTAATTTACATTTCCAACTGCAATAAATGACAGTCCTAGTTACTTTATCTCCTTGCCAACATTTGGTGATGATTAGTCTATTGAGGGTTTGTTAATAATATCAATTTTCTCAATTCTATTGTATTGCCAAATAATCAACATATATTCTTGGTGACTATTGTTCCTTTGATAACTTAATTAGCTTCTGAATTTATTTTTATTGTTTTATTTTTTTCATTGTATATAATTTGCTCTTTTTGAACTGCTAAGGCATAAGATTAGACCATTGGGCCTCCCTTGGTGGCACCGATGGTTGAGCACCGCACTGTGAAGCTGTCCACAGCCTCTACAGCGCCTGGTTCGATCCTGGCCGCCCAGTAAGGGTCCCACATGGCATGGCAGATCTCTCCTGTCGCATCCGCTGCTCCCCTCAGCCGTGTATTTTGTCAGTCTGCCTGTTCTGTTCCCTGCTCTGTCTCTGGTGAATCCTCTTACCCTCCCGCGCATCTGGCCTGTACCCTGGTTCTTGTATAAATAAATTAATAAATCTCTATTAAAAAAAAAGATTAGACCATTGATCTGAAACTTTCTTATTTTCTAATACATGCACTTAAAGCTACCAAGTTCTAAAGTACTTAAGAACTTCTTTGGATGAATCCCTAAAATTTTAATGTGCTCTCTTCAACCATTCAGTTGAAATTCTTTTATTTCCTTCTTTGATTCATGGGTTATATAGAAATCTGTCACTTAATTGCCAGATATTTGGGGATTTTCCAGACAGCTTTTTGTCACTGATCTTTCATTTCATTTCATTGTGGTCAGAGAATATATTTTGCATAACATCAATTCTTTGAAATTGATGACAGACTTGTTCTATGGTTCAGCATGTAACCTATTTTATTGAACATTCACATGCACTTGAAAATTCCAAAGCAGAATTCAACAAATGTCAATTATTCTTAGTTAATTTATGCCTTGATCTATAGATTTAGTGAATTTTTGCCTAGTTTTCTAATAATTGATAAAAGAATTGTTAATGTCTCTAATTTTAACTATGAAAATTTGTTTTTACCTTCCATTTTATCAGGCTTCTTTGAAGCTCTTATATTAGAGACATGCATATTTAATATGATGTCTTCCTGATGAATTGATCCTTTCATCAATACAAAGTAGGCTCTTATCTGGATGTCAGGATGCACTTGAGAATGTAGGTTATTAGTCCTACTCCTCCAGGCCAGACCCTATGGGCTTGAAAGGTAGCTCTGCTATCCCAGAGAGAACTAAAAAATTGGTTGTTTACAAGCTAATGCAAAGGTGTCTTTCCCATAAAGTAACAGATTTTTTCCCTACAACAGGGTGCTGCAGTTGCCTCTACTTCTTCCTCTCATAACTGACAGATAATCTGATGAGGAAAGAAAGAAACAATACAACCAAACTGTTGCAAGAATAAATCAGCATGTACTAACAGGAACCAGAACAGTACCCCAAAGATTGGGTTTTGAAGTAATTGATATAAAAAAAAAAAGTTGTAAAATGATATAAGCAATAGTTCATTGAACTTGAAGCACTTTCTTGAAACACTGGATTTTACACCCCTGCAAGCACGCAAATGGATGAGATAAACTCACTGCTGGGGTTGATCTTAGATACTTGATAAAAGTGATGGACAATTCTCAGCACAAGTGGAAATACCAGAGCAGCCATGGAGGGCAGTAGGGGGACTCCAAAACACAACAGCAATTATAATCTGTGAAGACAACCTGTCCATCCACAGAATTACTTTTCAGATTGTACACTGGATAAAGACATTTTAGGTGGTTGTTATTCATATTCAGAAACCTGAGATAACACCCTGACTCCCCGTTAAAGGAGGCTTTACAGGATTAAGTAGGGTTATGGATAAAGTCATCTACCCAGTGATCAGTTCCAGATTCCCTGAGTGAATGATATGAATTGATATACTTGGATGCTGGAGTAACCTATTGAAAAGGAAGAGGCCACACCAGCCTCTTCTTCTGACATATGTAAGCTACTTGAAATTGTCCTACAATTTGTTTATTTATTTAATTTTAGTCATTTTTTTCCTCTGAGTTTCTGTTCACTTTTCTCAGCTTTTCTGTTGGAGAAATTTTCATTGCAAACCTCATGTCTTTCAGTCCAAGAATTAGAATTTGGATGTTTGCTTGTTTCCATTAAACATCTGAATTTTCCCATCTATTCACTCATTATATTCATTTTCCTTAACATTATTTCTTAAAATAGTGTTAAATAGATGAGAAAGTCTTCATTTATTTATACTATTGTCTCTGTCATCAGTAGACCTGTTTCTATCTTTTCCTAGTCATAAGACATCTTCCTGTTTCTTTACACATATAGTTTATTTACATATTTATAAATATATTTATATATTACATATATTACTGCATGTTGGACACAGATAGAAAATTGGATTTTGTTATCTTTCTTTAAAGAACATTGTTCTGACAGAAAATTAATGGTAGGTTAGCTTTAGCTTTTCAAAGCTTACGTCTAAGAATTTTTAAGGCATATCCAAAGCAGCTCCTGGTTTATCAAAGATCTTAGCTGATTGTTCAGAGTACTCAGTAATGTTCCTCCTTTGTAGCTGGTCAGAACACCTGTATCTATAACCTCCAAAAATCACCATTTAGCTCACATTTTCACAAGGAGCTGTTCTTTACAGGTCTCATGTTATCTCACTATGAGTTTCTACAACTTAATATTTGGTCAAAACTAAAGGGAAAACATACAGATATTTCCAAATTTCCTCTTCATGTACCTCCCTTTTTTATGTACTCTGTTCTGCAAATTCCAGCTTCTTTGGCAGCTCTGATTTCTGTCTCTCTCCTCAGTTTATCAAGAATACTGTGCTCTCATTGTCTAACCTGTTCTAACCTGTCTTACTGTTGTCTGGAAAGTACTTCCAGGCAGAAACCTGGGGTGATCATGCTGTTCACTTTGCATTCCCCTTCTCCTAAGCATCACAACTCTGCTCTGCCAATTTCCCAATATTAAAAAAAAAAACTTGTAAAAATGTGTCCTTTGTTTAGTTCGTTACAGTTAGACAGCTAATCTAGTATGAATTAGAAAATTAGTTTATACCAGTTACCCTGACACTGCCCAAAGCAGAAGTTTCTTCATGTAAACTTTTTCCTATTTGATATTTAAAACAGTAGTCTTCATTTTCTACAATAAGTATTTTTCATGAAAATATTTATGAAAACCTTTGACTGGTAAGTCATATTTCTCTTGACATATTATAATTATACTTCATTGATAATAGCAGTAAAACTATAGTATTAAAATTTACATACAAGCTTTAATGTTATGGTTTTACTGCTATCATATAAATACATATATGTATGCATGTATATGATTTATATATAATGCATATTAATGCAACCATACTACTAAACAAGAGAAACAAAATAAAATATAAGTAGCATGTATAATTCCATTCACCATTCCTCTTAATATCCTCAATGTATATGTACTATTTGCTGCATAGTATACATTTCATATACATTTATAAATACATAGTCAGGTAAAAATTATATATCCAAAACAATGTGTCCTGTAATATGTGGACAAATGAAGGATTATTATTATTGATGGCAAAATATTTTCTTTATCAAATGACTCTAGCATCTACTCATTCAAGAAAGATGACATGATTATACTTTGCCCAAAAAGTTACACAGGAACACACAGGACACCAGTAAAGTATAACAGGAAGCAACATTTAAAGAAACCCTTTACATAATCATTTTAAAAGAGTACCTTTTTATAAAGTTCCATAAGTACTTTATCATTCAGTTACTTATAAGTTTTAGTTTTGGGTAGTGATAATTCTGAAAATAAGTACATTTATAAGATATTCAATGTTAAATAGGACATACTATAAAAGTGCTAGGTAAAAATCAACTAGTTAAAACTTAGTTGGCCAATTTACAGAAAGACTAAGGTTGACACCTAGGAAGAAAATATGGAAACATAATGGAAATATTTGGGTAAAATATCACATAGAGAACTCAAGAGTCTAACAGCATGACTATAAAAACACCCTTCCCCATACAGTCAATGGGCACATCAAAAGATACTCATCATCTTATCATTAGAAAAATGCAAATCAAAGCAACAATGAGGTATCATCTCCTACCTCTGAGAATGAATATTATGCAAAAGCATAGAGAATATGGAGAGAAGGGAACCCTTATTCAATGTTGGTATAATTGTAAATCTATGGAAAGAAGTATGGGGATTCCTCAAAAATTTAAAAATAGAAATGACATAGTTATTCTACTTTTTGGTATTTACCTGAAAAATGCAAAAACACAAATTCTAAGAGATATATAAACACTCCATGTTTATTGCAGCATTAACAATAGCCAAGAACTGGTAACAAGTGACCAATGAATATAAAACAGATGAAATCCCTCCATTTGCAATACTCTGGATGGAGCAAAAGGATATTAGGCTTAGTGAAATAAGCCATACAAAGACAGAAAAGCACCATAAGGTTGTATTCACATGTGGGATAGTAAAAACAAACAGATGAACTGAGAAAACAAGTATGAATTTTTAGACTATGAGGCCACTGTTGGTCACAAGGGAAGAATGTAGGAAAGCTGGTTAAAATTGGAACAAACAGAACAATGGTGTGGAGTCCAGAAACGGACATTTAGCAATTTTGATTTTCAACAGTGCACATTTGAAACTAATATATTATTACAATACAATGTTACTTCAATTTAAAAAAATTTCTTCCCTAAAGTTGATTCATTATGCAATGGTATGTTACTGAACAAGTTATTCATTGGTGACTGATTAACTTCATAACTAGTTTTTTGTCACTCTTATAATATCATTGAGATTTTGTATCAGAACCTTGGAAAAAAATGATTAGTGATTCATCCAGATAGTTAAATGGAGATACTATTCTTAATGATTAAATACTAAAATAAAGTCTATCTGGAGATAGTCGAAGTGTAGTCATATTACAACATGAGTTTCTGTACCAGGACCCCTGAAGATTATAAAAAGTATAATCTGAAAGTGCTTAATTTTTTTCATGAAATGAACTATAACAGTATTTTTCATATAGCTAGAAATCTAATAAGTAGTATATTTTTAAACATAGGTCACAGTCTCAAAAGAAAAAAATTCTGAAACACACCAAAAAAGCACAATTAACCGAAGAGCAGAACATCAAAGAGCAAAAGTGAACAACTATTTTTCAACTGACACAACTGAATACAGAAAACTCAGACTGTCGTCAACCTATACTGAAGTACAGAAGCAGGCTTGTATCCTCACGAGGTGAGAACCGAGTAAACCTAAGATCCATGAAAGGATGTGTTACGATTCAAATTCACTGTGTGTGTGTGTGTGTGTGTGGCATGTCTGACACACACAGAAAGCTTCTACAAACAGTATCAGGCTTTTTCTCTGGGCAAATGGGTACCTCACTCTGAGCACAGCAATTATTTATCTTTGGACAAGAAAAAGCTTAGCTACCTTTAAAGACTCCTACAAAGTCACAGGCCTTCTTATTGCCTTAAGTGTAGAATAATTCCCAAATTTAAGAACAGCTTTTAAAATAAAATACAGTATCAATCCAGTTCAAAATAGAAAGCTTTATTTTAAAAAAAGTCAAAAGGGAAATCTAGAGAAAGCAGTATAGATTCAATACACATTTTCAATGTTAGGGTATATGCAAAATATTTACTACTTATTATGCTCCAAACACTGTTATTTGATACACATCAATCCAAGATACATTATCACCATTGTTATAAGGTTAGAAACAAAATTACAATAGTCACCAAAAGTATAAGTAGTGGAACCAGGCTTTCAATGCCTATAAACTCCAAAATCCCAGCTCTTCTAATCATATTGTGCTATGCAGTTAATGTTTACATTAAAAGGAAAAGAACTCATTTTGAAAATTTTGGCCTGATTTTTTCTGGATATAAAACAATCTTACAAACTAAAAAAAAAAAAAGGAACAAAATATGAAATTACTAAAGTCAAAGAATAAACATTCTAAAGATCTCTTTTTTAGCTAATATAATCTCTCATTTAAAGTGATGCTTTATTTTTCTAATGGCTCAATTTAAGAAAAAACATTTTAAAAACCTCTAGCTTTTAATGTATTGCTAAGTTTGAGATTATTCCAATACCATAGCTCTGTGGAACAGCCAATAATTAAATAATAGCCATAATAAATATAATCACCTATAAAGACAACAATGATCATTATTGTCCCTACCTTGCTCTAACAGGCCATGATCCCAATTTAAATTTAAGCTTAAATTAATTATAAATCTAATTCCTCAGTTGTACTAACTGTATGAATTCCTAACAGCACGTTTCTAGTGGCTACCTATATTGGATAGGGCAAATACAGAAGATATATAATATCACAGAAAGTTGACTGGCCAGCACAGTCTTAGAACAAGTAAAGGAGAATTTTAGTTAAGAATTAGAAATTATTTTCTTGTTTTTTGTTAGTTTGTTTGACTTTGTTGGGAGAGGAGAGGAAAAGTGAATTCAAAGTCATTAGGCATACATGTCTCACCCTTGTCAAACTCCATTTTCACTCTGCTCTCTCTTTCTCTGAACTGTGTGCAACTGGTGAACATGTCAGTCCTTCAGGATTTAGTAACTCTGCACAGTATGTAGTATCTTCCCAGAGCACCTTGCTGAGCTCACTCTCTTTTAATTCATACATATTTTAGAGTTAAGTTCCTCTGGAAATAGGTTTCTGAACACTATCACACTCAAACCTGTTTGGAGTGACCAGCTTCTTGGCTAGCAACAATGCAGCATAATACAGTACACATCTGTTTCACTACTCCCCCATCATACATCCCAATAGTCCCTGTAGCCTTAACACTAAGGGCCTGAACTTACCTTTGTATTTCAATCACAGTACAGTGTCCGATACATACCAGGTGTTCAGTAGATGTTAAATGAATAGCTTTACCCAAAACCTTCTGCCACGGTCTAGTTGCTTAACACCAATTTAAAAAATCTTTTATATGCCAATAAATATTAGCAGCTTACCCTTTGAGGTCATTAATTAATTTGTTTTTTTCCTGGAGTATTCGCTTGTGGTGCATTCGATGAAAATCACGCTCTTTCTGAGATTTCAGCAGATCTTCTCTAGCCTTACTATAAAAAACAGTAATAACAGTTAACAACTTTAAAAATCACTGCTCGTTCCTTTCTGAAACACTATTTAGCCATCAGTCCAAATCCAGTTTTGAATAATTCAAAAGTTAATTGAAAAACAAACTTTTATAATTCTCACTGAAGGACTAAAAAAACAGTAATACTTGGGAGTATTACTAAAAAAACAGTAATACTTGGGAGTGGGGGATAAATGGGACAAAATCAGCAGTTCCAAAAATGTCATTTATCCACATTTTATTAAATAAAGGGAAATTAAATGTCTGCTGTCAAAGTAACTTATATTCCATCTACTTCCAAATAAAACGTTTACAAAATTGTAATACAAACACACATAAGCAGAATTACTAAAGTTAATTACAAGTAATAGAAAATTCTTCATGAATTATAATTCTGAACTTGCTTTAACATATGGTTAAACGCATTTAATATGTTGGGTTATTTACTTCTAAAAATTGAGAAAAAGAAGGAATATGAGTTCCAGAAAAGCAGGACTTAATTTTGGTAATGCATATGAAAGAAATACACACCTGCACATCATACTACTAGAACAAGTGGCAACTTGATGAAAAAGTTCTTCAATACCACCATTATAATACAAAAACATTCTTCAATTGACTATATGGCATAAAACAAGAGTATTCTAAGCACAAACTGTATGTGAAAAATTAATTGGTACGTTTCATATATTTCCACAATAAAAGTTAGCTTCAATATAATAATGTAAAATATAAATTATAATGAAAAAATAGTTATCTAACAATCTGGGTTAACTTACAAAATGTTACAACATTAAGACTCACCTTCTGAAAAACAGATCAACTGAGTTAATAGAGCTGACATCTCACAAGAGTATCAAATGGAATATACTTCTCTATATCACAGTATTTCAAATTCAAATATTTACAAACAAATGTACACAAATAGATTTATACTTTTGGAGCTTTATCAGCACAATCACTGAATAGCAGTGACTTGGATACTGCCAAAGACATGGGATGAGCTTAGGTCTTCAGTTGCCTGATAGAGCATTTTATGATCAGTTAAACTTCTTATTGGTACACATAAAACATGGTAAAAGTATCTTATCCTCCTCTCACCCCCTCTTTCTTTCTTGCGCCTCTACCTCCTCCACTTTTTATTTATTTATTTATTTATTTTATACATCTTTACATCGTTTTTCATTTTTGCACAATGTATGCATTTTCATGTTGGTTATAGTCCCCATACAATTTCCACGCCCCTTGTTTTGATCCTACTCCCTTCTCTGCCCCCACCCACTGTAGTGAGTCTCTGGTTTATAGCTGCTTGTTGATTTTGATTTTTACTTTATTACAATTAGTCTTTTTCCTGGACCCTTATTTAGGTTTTCTAAATCCCTGCCAAGAGTGAGACCATGGGTATTTTTCTTTCTGGCTTATTTCGCTGAGCATGATCCCTTCCAGCTCCATCCATGTTGCTGCAAATTGCATGAGTTTATCTTTTTTGATTGCTGACCTGTATTTTCATTAATTTACTGTCAAGTTGTATTCTTCATCACATGTAAAGGATGTGTCATACTATTTATGGTCCCTCCCACCACGTCACCCTCAACTTCATTTCCATGCCAGCAAATTTGAAGGTATAAGTTGTCCATGAAAATATGTAATCTTGAAAAATCATCCTAGGAATATGACAGTTATTAAATGAAAAATTAATTATTTCAGTTAGCATTCCATGGAATAAAAGTGAATCAAAAAAAGAGAGAGAACCCCTCTGCCATCACGATGAGTCTAAAAAGCAATGAGCAAAGAGGAGAGTGTTTATGTAGAATGGCTAGGTGGACCATTTTGTAATAAAAACAAAAGAATATCACCTTATATACTATTGCCTTATACACAGAATTCTCAATAAATGTTACTGTAATCATCCTGATCTTCCTAAATATCATATTATTATTCGTATTTTGTATAGTAGACCAGATATACTTAAGTCCTCTAATAGATAGATTTGCCTGTCTAGAAAAGGAGGCACACCAGTAAGTAAACATCTTTAATGGAACAAAAATATTGGGATTTATGATTATTAGTAATGCTACATATTTTTGTAAAATAATTTAAACTCACAAACATGTATTTTAAGTCTACTAAATGACCCTATCTTCAATAACTTAATAACTTAATGAATTATATATATAAACACGTTTTGTTTATCTTATCTGAAATGTAAACCCATAATACAGACACGCACCTCAAAGACATCTTTACAGACACATCACCCAAAGCAGTGATAGTGAAGGCAAAGATAAATAGCTGGGACTACATCAAATTAAAGAGCTTCTGCACAGCAAAAGAGACAATAACCAAAACAAAGAGAAACCCCACCGACTAGGAGAAAATTTTTGCATACAACACTAACACTAATGATAAAGGACTGATGACAAAAATCTACAAAGTGCTGATGAGAATCAACAAAAACAAAGAAAATAATCTGGTTAAAAAAATAGGCAGAAGGACTAATAAGAAACTTCTCCAAAGAGGAAATGCATATGGCCAACAGGCATATGAAAAAATGTTCAACATCACTTGTAATCAGGGAAATGCAAATCAAAACTACAATGAGATATCATCTCACACCAGTGAGAATGGCACATATTAAAAAAAACTAGCAACAACAAGTGTTGGTGAGGATGTGGAGAAAAAGGAACTCTCCAGCACTGCTGGTGGGAATGCAAACTGGTCCAACCACTATGAAAAGCTGTGTGGAGATTCCTTAACCTACTAAAGATAGATATTCCATATGATCCAGCAATTCCACTCCTAGGTATTTACCCAAAAGATACAGAAACATTCATTCAAAAGGGCACCTGCACCCTTATGTTTACAGCAGCACTATTTACAATAGCTAAGCTTTGGAAACAACCCAAATGCCCAAAAATAGATGATTGGATCAAGAAGATGTGGTACATATACACAATGGAATATTATTCAGCAATCAAAAAAGATAAACACATGCAGTTTGCAGCAACATGGATGGAGCTGGAAGGGATCATGCTCAGTGAAATAAGCCAGAAAGAAAAAGAAAAATACCAGATGGTCTCACTCATAGCAGGAATCTAGTAAACCTAAATAAGGGACCAGGAAAAAAGAATAACTATAATAAAGAAAAAATCACAATCAAGCAACTATAAACCAGAGACACACTATGGGGGGGAGGGTGGGAAAGGGAGGGATTGGGCTCAAAATACGGGGGGTACAATTTTATGGGGAATATAACCAAGATGAAAATGCATACATTGTGCAATAATGAAAAATGATGTAAGAAATATATAAAGTAAACTATGAGCCTCCCTTGGTTGCACAGGCAGTTGAGTGCAGTGCTATGAAGCTGTCTGCAGCCTTTGCAGTGCTGGTTCAATCCCAGCCAGCCGGCGAGGGTCCCACATGGCACAGCAGACCTCTCCTGTCGCACCCGCTGCTCCCCTCAGCAGTGTATTTCAGTCAGTCTGCCTGTTCTGTTCCCTGCTCTGTCTCTGGTGAATCCTCTCACCCTCTTGCAAATCTGGCCTGTACCTTGGTTGTTGTATAAATAAATACATAAAAATCTTTTTTAAATATACATAAAATAAAATAAATATTTAGGAAAATAATGCTGCAAAGTTTCTTAAGCAGAAACACAAATGTGCAGTATTGCATCCACTCACTTTTCTAATATACATTTAAAGGCCTATTTGTACTCATCCCAGCAAAGAAAGCATAGGAATTGATTGAAGTATTAGACCTTAAAGTTTCTGACCATTAAATTGGTTTTCAGGGACTTGCTTTCTGTTAGCACAAATGAAGTCTATTCAGTAAAACAATTTAAATTCATTTCATGGTGATGCTTCTTCTATTATGACCTTCCTGCTGCCCATCTGCTAAATAAAACAAAAATAAAAACTCTAAAACTAGAGTCTAAAATATTCATATAAGCAATTAATATTTTTAATTACACAGTATCTTCTCATTACATTAGTAGGCTATTTTTGCATTTTAAAAACCATTTATTTTAAGACACCAGAGATTCAGTTTCACACACAGTGAAGTTAAGTTGTTTAGTGAAACATTCTATTTAGAATTGTATATCACAAAGAAGATACTTTATTCATGCTTTTTAATGAGATTATAGAAAGCTATCTGACTTACTCATTTCAGGAAACCAGTAATCAAGATCTACAGTTAAAGCATAAAATATTAAGGTACACAATTTTTATCATGCTATAAAAAAGCATTGTTAAAACTTCCATGTTTTAACATATGTGATTTAATAGTACGCTCTAAAAATATTGTAGGTGAATATCCCTAGTTTAAAAAAAAAAAAAAACTTTATTAGGGCCTCCCCGGTGGTACAGCAGGTTAAGCACAGTGCTGTGAAACTGTCCACAGCCTTTGCAGTGTGGGTTCAATTCCCGGGCTGCCAGGGAGATACCCACACGGAGCGGCAGACCCCTCCTGACATGCCCGCTGCTCTCCTCAGTAGTGTTTTCAGTCCATCTGCCTGTCTGCTCCCCACTGTCTCTGGTGAATCCTCTCACCCTCCCACACCTTTGGTCTGTAACCCTGTTCTTGTATAAATAAGTAAATATTCAAAAAAAACTTTATTAAATAAAAAATCTTCGAGTAATGGTTTAATAATAAATTTACTGGGTTATTATGTTGCCATAATTTGACAAAAGGAAGTATATAAACATTCTTTGTTTAGCTATACTAATCAAGGTAGGACATCACTGTCAAGCACTTTCTCATGTATATATTTCTAAATAATTTCTCATAACAGTACTATGTAATTACCAATATTTTATTATCTTCAATTGATTATGTTAATAAATTTAATCAACTAAAATTAATATTGGAATAATTATGAGATTATCAAAATGGAATTCAGTCAGATTAGAGGAAAACTTTCATTATATTCTTAGCCAAAAAAGAGAGGGTATACCCATGTCCAGAGAAAAATACCTTCTTAATTTAACAAGCAATTACCTAAATACGAAAGCATGAAATTTTATGGGCCTCATTATTATCTTTATTTCCACATTGTTTGTTTCTGAAGTCATTAAATTAAATGGGTCTTCAGAAAAACTGGGCACTCTTTTACCTTTCACAGAAGTGAATTTTGGTTTTGTTATCCTGGGTTATACTTTTATTTAGATAAGAACTTTGAATGTATAATTAAGGGTCCCTAAATAAAGCACCTAAGTTTTCCTCAATATTAATTGCCATTTAATTTTAGTTTTCATTATGTTCATTTTTTCTGCAGAAGGTTAAAATATTTCATTATTTTTAAAATAGGACTTCTAATCTTCTAATCTTCTAATTATTAATGCCAGGTATTATTATTTTTTTACCAAATCTTTAGGATTCTCAACAAACCTCTTCGGGCCTGCATTATTATTCATGCATGAAAAAGCCTGGCAAAGGAAGATAACACTCTAAATGGGGCAAGACTTACCTTAATAGAAAGTTGTTTAAATTCCCATCATAATAGGAAATAATGCCTACTCAAAAGGAATGTTACAAAAGGGGCAAAAATCATCAATTAACTACTTTAACAATTATTAAAAGCTTAACTAAAGACCAAAAATGTTAACAGCACACTTTCACTTAAGCTCCTCCTATTTGCCAGGCATAGCTATAGACTCAGAGCTATGTTGAGCACAAGACCCAGTTCTTATTCTATGCAGCTCACAATATAACAATAAAATTATATACATTAAATAATTAGCTATAAAAGATATAAATATCCAGCTCCTTCATAAATATATAGAATGAAATTAAGGATAACCTAAATAAATGGAGAAAGATACCCTGTAAATAGATTAGAAGCCAAACTTATGAGAACATCAATTATTCACAAATACATGCATATATAAATATATTTGTACACTGACATTTTCCCAAATTAAGTTATATATTCAATTTAATCTCAATCCAAATCCCATTCATGTCCTTCTACAGAAATTGATAAACTGACACTTTATCAATTTCTATGGCAATACAAAGGATCTAGAATAGTCAAATGAATCTTGAAAGGGAAAGAGAAACGGTCTAAGAGTACACACGAAAATAGGGATGATGTCAGTGGCTGTCTTATCGGACAGCAGTCAAGAGCACGAATAGTAAGGAGGTAAGAAAAGGAAAGGCATCCTGTCAGTGAGCTAGGAGAAGCCATCACAGCAGCTGAGGGAGGAAAGGAATGGAAAACAGTACGTACAATGAGTAGAATAGGGGAGTGAAAACTAGATTATGGGATATTAAAGTATAAGTACTTTTAGGAGCAAACCATCCAAATGAGAATAACTACAATGTTTATGTGATAAGAGGTTAAAGGCTATTCAAGATCAAACAGCTTCCTGATAAATAAAACAATAATTTCTTATGGACCTCAGACAAGGTGAACAGGTGGCATGTCAACTGCCAAATAAAACAGGGTTCATGAATAGTGTCCTAATCTCAAAAGATGTTAAAACTCTAAGATACGCTTTCTAGTTTTGAATTAACTAACAGTTCTCTGCAAGAGCATAGTAGGTCACTTAAATCCTAGACCTTTGCAGTTAAAAAAAGCAATTGATCTATATTTGAATAGAAAGCATAGTTATATTTTCATTGTCTAAGAAAGAATACCAAATTATGTCATTCTTCTCCACTATCTAGTATACAATAAACTTTAACTTTTAATATAACTATAAATATCTTTAATAATATTTCACCTTAAAAAAATATCTATAGGGCCTCCCCGGTGGCGCAGAGGTTGAGCGCTGGGTTGCGAAGCTGCCCGCCGCCTCTGCGGCGCTGGTTCGATCCCCGGCTGCTCCCCGGCCACTGGAGGAGGGTCCCACATGGCGCGCAGACCTCTCCTGCCGCCCGCTGCTCCCCTCAGCAGTGTACTTCGGTCCTTCTGCCTGCTCTGCTCCCCGCTCTGGCTCTGGTGAGTTCTCTTACCCTCCCGCGCTTCTGACTGTACCCAGTGCATGTATAAACAAACAAACAAATAAATAAATAAATAAAACAAAAAAAAAAAATTTAAAAAAAAAAATATCTATAGCAGGGCCTCTCTTGTGACAGTTAAGGCACAGCACTATAAAGCTATCCACAGCCATTGCAGCACAAGTTCAATCCCCAGCCAGGGAGGTGACCCACATGGCACAGCAGACCTCTCCTGTCTTGTCCACTGCTCCCCTCAGCAGTATATTTTTAGTAGATCTGCCTGTTCTGCTCTCCACCCTGTCTCTGGTGAATCCTCTCACCCCAACACACCTCTGGCCCGTACCCTGGCTCTTGTGTGCATAAACAAATCTTTTTAAAAATCTATACAAAATTTTCCAAACAATTATTTCCCAAACTTTGTATTTTAGAAGAAAATCTAAATTTGTAGCAAGTATAGGGAAAGCCTCTGTTCTAAAATTTGCAATGCACACAACAGGTAAGTTAATTCTTGCTTTGATTATAGCAATTCCAATGATATTTTAGAGTAAAAGATTTTTCTCTTTCATTTATTCCTTCATGCTTCATCATTGTTGAATTTCAAAAATATTAATAACGTGATGATTTTTCAAAATTGCGGGAAGACAGCCTTTAGAGCCCTTGATAATAATAGCTGACATTTTCAAAGCACTTTGTGATTTATACAGCTCTTTAACATAGATTGTATCATTTAATTATCATATCACTCCCTAGGAGTTAATAATATTAACTATAATTACTCTCAGTTTAACAATAAGAAAACTGAGTTAATAAGCAGCAGAATATTGGAAGCAAGGTATTTGAACTTTTAGTTCAGTATTATTGCCAGGGAAAATTTCTCCTACGAAATTATTTAGCTTATATCTATATGATTTCCCTGATTCTTACTACCACATCATTAAATGCTACCAATATGATAGAAAACAACATACAACATATTTGTATCCTGACTCTATGCATTTAAATATTAACTATTAGAATGGTATTAATATCTACACTAACATTGTTTCAAGAAATAGCTTTAATTCTATAAAGGAAAGTCTTAGGTTAAATTCCATGAAGGGAATCCCATGTTCATTACTAATTTCTATGGGAAAATATCCTTATAAGTCAAACTGAAAACCATACACCTTGCCAAAAGGTGTTGTGAAAGCACATTGGCTAAATATTCATTCAACAAAACAGATATTAGGCATCTACTATTGGTCAAGCCACTTTCCTGAAAATTTTCCATGTAAGTAGACTGCAGCCAATAAATAATTTTTCTTTTCTAATTTTTGTTAAAATTTAAATTACAACACATGAGATTAAGTTGAGAGATAACTGTAAGTCAGTGAAACTAGAACTATACATACATCTGAAGAGGTATGTTACTCTACCTCTGTATCACAGTGCTATAAAACACTATTACCTCAAAAAAATTTTTTAAAAAGGTTAAAAAAATTAAAGCTACATTTCAGTAAATGTAATAATTTTCATAAGTAGTAATGTTATTTTAGTAAACATAAATAAGAGACAAATTTGAGTCATATGTTTTAATTATGGTTTACTATAACATTAAGTTAATAATCTGCCTGGATATGATTTATATGATTTTAATGATAGTTTTAAAATATAGTATTCAGGCCTCCCTAGTGGCACAGGTGGTTGAGTGCAGCGCTCTGAAGCTGTCCACAGCCTCTGCAGTGCCGGTGTGATCCCCACTGGCCTCAGCGCAACCCACATGGTGAGCAGACCTCTCTTGTCTCACCCGCTGCTCCCCTCAGCAGTGTATTTTGTCAGTCTGCCCGTTCGGTTACCCGCTCTGTTTCTGGTGAATCCTCTCACCCTCCCGTGCATCTGGACTGTACCCCAGTTCTTGTATAAATGAAAATAAATCTTTAAAAAAAATAAAATATAGTATTCAATCAATAACTATTAATCAACAATGATTATTTAATGTCACTGGAGCAAAACTCATTGTACAAAGAGGCTGTATCTATTCAAAAGAAAATTAGCAAATTCAAAAAATTCAAAGGAGATCAGGAACTGGAACAATATGCCAGACAGCACTCTAAAAGACTTGCTGTGCCCAATTCCCAGAGCAGCCATTAGGTGTTTATGCAAAGTCACAGTGAGCATCACGGCCCACAGCGCAAACCACTCAGAGAAATGAACTCAGAACATAGAACCCAGGTTCTTGTAATGTGCTATTCTGTGGGTCATCATACATTTCTATCTAGAATGTAAAATGCCAAATACTACACACATAGGTCATATGAAATTTGTATAACTTGCAAAAGTATTTCTATATGCATATAAGAACTAAATAAATGACCATACAAATTATCTTTTAGATATTACCATCTTTTACAAGTAGGAGTTTATTTTAAATGTCTTCTTCACTTCTACAATTAAAAGACTTGTCCTTGGATTAAACTTTTAAAAAGATCTTAAAAATATTCCTATATGGTAGTTCTGCTAATTTAATTTTTACTTTAATTTGATTTTTAAATGGAGAAATCTCCCCTTTAAATGTGCTTAATACATATTAATGAACTAAGCATGCACTGTCTCATCTCCATATCTAAGCACTGATTTTTCATCTAACCTTGTCTTAGATGAATAGACCCACATCAATTCAACACATTCACAAAGTTGTCTTTGCCAGAATACACTCTTTATCTAAATTTGTTCACTGAAAATTGCAAGTCTCCCATTAATTTTAGAAAGAACGAATGATCCACAGAGATTTGGCTTCTTACTGTTGTTTCTCCTCTGTGTATAAATTCATGCTCGGAAATTACAAAATAAGAGTCTCCTTTGGGGAGTTTTCAAATACTGAAATTCCTCTACGAGGAATATACTAACTCCTTGCTTCCTCTCTGCTTTCTACAATTCTATTATTTCAGAAATTAACTTATCCTCACAGGAGAAGATTTTACAAAACATAAAAAGTTATAAAATTGCATAAGGAAGTGAATATTGTGTAAGAAACTAACCGTCTACTACACAACCCCTGAAACCACACTTGGTGAATTATAAGTGTGTGAGTTCTGGTCATCTGTTCAACTAATTTGCCAATGAAGACTTTCATAATCCTTCGAATTTAAATATTTCAGTTCTCTAAATAAAATTTTGATTCGTTAACCACCATTCACGTTAGCTTCATTCAAACCTTAGTTAGTCCAAAATAAACAGGAAAATATGTCATTTAAAAAAATAATAACATACTCAGCTGCCTGTTTGTAGTGCTTCAACTCTTTCTTCAAATTTTTGTTCTCATTTTCTAAAAGCATATTCTGGGTGTAGACATCTGGAACATTCCCAGCATCTTTAACTTCAGATACTCCTTTCTGTACTAACTCATACCTAGGATAAAATTTTTAAAAATATATAAATAAGTAAAAGCTTTATGTTGTTCCTGTCAACTACAGTGGCCTAATTTATATACAATTCAAAAAGTTAAGTCTTGGGCCTCCCCTGGTGGCGCAGCGGTTGAGCACTGGGCTGCAAAGCTGCCCGCAGGCCTCTGCAGCGCTGGTTCAATCCCCTACCGCTGGTGAGGGTCCCACATGGCACGACAGACCTCTCCTGCCATGCCCACCACTCCCCTCAGCCATGTGTATTTCGTCAGTCTGCCTGTTCTGTTCCCCGCTATGGCTCTAGTGAATTCTCTCACCCTCCTGCACTTCTGACTGTACCCAGTGCTTGTATAAATAAAAAAATCTTAAAAAAAAAAAAAGTTAAGTCTTAGGGAATGTTTACATTAACTAGTCACAATATTACTTTTATAAATAAAAATGTCAACATTCATAGCATATACTTATAATAAAATATTCACAAATTGCTAGGTCCTAATATTATCCTGGTCTATAAAATATAACTAAACATCTCCTATGTTCCAGGCACTAATCTAGACATTGATGCAATTAACAAAATGTTGGTCCAAATCTCTGTCCAATGGCATTTCCATTTTAGAATGCATGGAGATATGTTCTCTGAAGTAAAATAAAGCAGGCTAGAAGGATGCTTTTTTAGAGATGGAGATAGAGTGACTGGGTGGCCAAAGAACATCTGACTCACAAAGTGATATTTAAGCAGAGACCTGAAGGAAATGATGGACTAAGGTATGTAGACAGCTGAGAGAGCACCATTGTAGTTGATGAAAAAATTAATGTAAAAACCTGAGACAAAGAAGTACTTAGCATGAAGAAAAAAAGAGCAAAAAGTATACCTGGGATATCTGGAGCTTACATACTATTGTATGTCTGTCTGTTCACAGGAATAATTTAGCAAACTGGGAGGGGGGGAAATGCAGTGCAGGACAGATAAGGAACAGTTAGAAAAGCAATGTCCTTGAGCAGGTGAGAAGAGCTTGGATGTAATACACAAAAGGCAGTTTGACATTAAATGACTGTAGAGCTGCATCTTTGTATGAGAGGGAAGGAAAATGTCTGAAAAGAGAGGCAACAGGCTGGTAGAGAAGGAAGCAGGAGTCATGGAACTGCTTTTCTATTTTCTCCGTGAAATAAGAAACATCAGAGAATCATTTCGAGATTGCAATAATTTTAATCATTATACACAGTAATTCATAAAACCAAATAAAAAACCCAAGCATAGAAAAACTTTTTGAGTAATAAATTTATTAAAAAAAGAACTCCCTACAAAGCTAGCATTTAGAGGCAAGATACAGATGAGCTAATCTTTAATTATCAATATCTTACATCAGAAGTCCTAACTTTATTAATATATTATACTTAATAGCCAGATGTTCTATGTGATGCATCTTATCTGATATAAAAGAAACAAGCGAACTTCCACAGCATATTCAGAAGGTTGAGATAATGGAATCAATATTAAGTAATATTTAGCACAATTTATAAAACACCAAATAGACAACCATTTAGTCATAATTCATTATTTTATCCATATTTAAAAAGTGGCTCATACTTATCTCAGAAGAGAAGATAAAAGTAGTGATTGAAGACTGAAGTATTAGCCTGCAAAATGGTGCAGGGAAAGAAAGGAGACGACACAAGCACTAGTGGAAGTGTTTAAAGAGAACACATTCTCTTCATTTTAACCCCTTCTTTAATTGTCTCCTTCAATGTACTTTCAAAATGGAGATAAAAAAATTATTAACTAAACCTACAGTGGAGACTTCTTGAGTTCACAGAAAAAATTCCAACTATATTCACCTATATATATGTGTATATACAAATATATACATATATAATATATATAATCTTTATTAGTAAACAGCCAAAAATAAATATATTAGAATTTGCAAAACAAGCTTTGCAGGTCATATGTCTACACTGTGACTAGATTTGCTGTTATAGCATGAAAGCAATCTTCGACAATACCTAAGAGAAAGGTCGTGGCTAGGTTCCAAAATAATTTTTTTTACAAAAAAAAAAAAAACAGGAGACAGGACAGATTTTGGCCTGAGGCTCTGTTTGCTGATCCAAAATTTAAAAGATTTACTGAATTTCCTGTTTGAGGATTAAAAACACATCAGATGAATTTTGTTGACCAAATGTTTTGGCTGGGGTGGGGGTTGTTTTGTTGTTAGATTTGTTTAAAAACTAAGAATGAAGAAAGCTTGCTTTGTCACCTTTTCTAAGAATAAATGAATTCTCAGAAATTATATATATGCTTTTCTTCATAATAAAAATTATATAAATTATGTATTTAATATTCCTATCGTCCTATTATACATAAAAGGTAAAGGTTTCTTATGAAAGTCAAAAATGGTTCTTTTGAAATAAAAATATCCAATACAATGTAACCTCATTACAAACTGGGGCTGAAATAAGGGTAAAATTATTTGAACCACAGAATTACTAAGCCCATATAATAAATAGATAATTCAAGCAAATTTTATTTCACAGTTGTAATACTATGCTAAATGGTAAATTTGGTTAGGGTTCGTTTAATACCAATACTGCTACAGCTTCCTGACATTTCATCTCAATTCATCTCAATTCAAACTGCTAAATCTTGTACTGGGTGAAGGAACTTAAGGGTTACCTGAGGGAACATAAGGGAGGGAGAAATTGGTGAAGGAGGGAGCAAAGCGGGCATTGACAGGGGAGTTCGGTGGAGGGTGAGTAGAACAGATTCACTATAGAAGAGCAAAAATGTGAGCCCAATGTTCAAATTAAAAATATAATTTTAAAAAATGCTAAATCTAAAAAGATATGGCAAAAAATGAGTAATTATTAAGAGATTACAAGGTTCCAGATTTCACCAAGGTGATGGTTTCACACTTTAGACAGGTCAAACATGTAAGCACTACAGGGATTAACACATATTCTAGAAAGAAAAAAGGTATTTAAAACACATTAATCTTCCATTTCATTGGAACTGTAAATTAATCACCTGTTTGTGCTTACGAAAGCATATTTTACACGGCATTCATAATTATTTGTCAGACATTTTCATAAAAACCATTAACACAATTTCCAAACTTAATAGAAATAGTAATATTTTTCTACTTTCAAATTTGTTCTTTTTCCTAAACTACATCAATGAAAACATGACTCTACCCATTAAATTTATTAATTTAGGCATATCATTTACTGTAATGAAACTGATTTCTCCCCTGTGCATGATCTCATTAGAATTTTTTTAAGCAGAAAATAAAAATTACATCATTATTGAAGTAGTAGAAATTACAAACTGCCCTTATACTTAAAATTAGAATGCAAGGCCTCCCTGACAGTACAAGGGATTAAGCACCGCACTATGAAGCAATCCACAGCACAAGTACAATCCCCGGCCAGCCAGGGAACAACCCACATGGCGAAGCACACCTCTCCTGTCTCACCCACTGCTCCCCTCAACAGTGTACTTCAGTTAGTCAGTCAATTTGCCTGTTCTGCTCTCCACTCTGTGTCTGGTGAATCGTCTCACAGCACCCTCACATCTCTGGCCTGTACCCCAGGTCTTGTATGCATAAATAAATCTTTTAAAATAAAAAAATAATAAAACAGAATATAGCCCATAAACACTATAAACATCTTTCTATATCATATAAATAATTATCTACATAATATGCAGTGGATTTTAAAGATCAAACATATTTACATATCAAATTACTTGTAACATTTCTTTAAGGAATGTTAAGACTATGGAAATGTGTCTGATGCTATTACTAAGTAGTGTACAAAGGACTACAGTAAGCTTGCAGATTTTCTCAGCAAGTAAGTTAATAAAATTTCAATCATAACAAGATAAACTTGTACTTAGGTATCATTTGAAAATGTAATCCTACTTACTATTAAATAAAAGAGTATTTGTTGAAAAGAATCAATTAGCCATGTGAGTAGAGAAAGGCAGGTCAATCTATTATGAGCAAAACAAGCAAAGAAATGCTTTCAGTAGGATGCCTAAGACAGGAAATAATAACCTTAATAGTTACTCAAAATACATAAGGAAACTATTTCACAAAATAGCTTAGTATTATAAAACTCTAGGACATTTTCTATATTCTTGATTTTTAAAAAATCACCTAAATTTGAATATTTAGAAAAGATGTTTAATAAAAATTTCTTTGAATTCAAGATCCTATTTTTATGTTTGTATAGGTGTATCTCTTTTTGTGTGTGTGTGGTCTGTGAATTCAGTGGTAGGAATGGGAAAGGTTTTTATCTATTTCACCCATTTTGCATATGCTGAATCACTTCAAAGACTTTTAAGATGGTTCAAAGTGTACATTTTAAAAGCTAGCATTTCTAGAAAACTACTTATCTGAAAAATTGTTTACCATTCAGAATGAAAGCAATCAAGAGTTCTGGTCATTCCCATTTTGATCAGGAAATTGCAGAGAAAGTCCTCTATTACTTCAGGTACTGCAGGCTTTGAAGGTAGAACTGTTTTCTGCTCCTGAAATTTAAGTGTATAATTATATATTTATTTTGAAGACAACCAATAGTGATGGATAAATTGAATAATAACATTATATAAGTTTCAGGAATTCATCAATGAGGCGTGTATAGATAAAGTAGTGATGGAAAAAGACACGATTTGGTCCTATTATGAAAGGAGACAGATATAGAGTAAATATGTGTATGGAATTGAGCTGCTATGATAGTAGGATGGTGTAGGAGGATTTCATTGACAAAGTGGCATCTGAGTATAAGTCTAAAGAAGAAGTAGAACCTGTACCCCGGTTCATGCCCATTACAATAGCACAAGTGTTGGAGAGGATACAGTGAAAAACGAATTCTATTAACTGTTGGTGGGAGTGTAAACTGGTGAAACCAGAAAGGAAACAATCTGGATTTAGCTTAAAACATTAGAACTGGCAATACCATATGACCCAGTAATTCTACTCTTGGCACAAAAATCAAAAAATATTAAACAACTGAGACAACAATCCACAGGTTCCACAATGCTCATAGATTATTTACAACAACTCAGACATGGAAGCAGTCGAAATGCCCATTTCTGAAGAACTGGATCAGGAAGACATTGTATAACCACACTATGGAGTATTATGCAGCCATAAAGAAGGGTGAAAGGCAGTCATTTTCAACAAAATTGAGGGAGTTTGAGAATTATGTGTAGTACTATAAGTCAAAATGATACAAACAAATCCTGGACATACACATAACAGACAGACATACATACAGAGCAGTCATGTAAATACTTAAAAAAAAAAAAAAAACTGGACATCGGGCCTCCCCTGGTGGCGCAGGCGGTTGAGCACCACACTGTGAGGTTGTCCACAGCCTCTGCAGCGCTGGTTTGATCCAGGCCAGCCGGCAAGGGTCCCACATGGCGAGCAGACCTCTCCTGTCTCGCCCGCTGCTCCACTCAGCAGTATATTTCATCAGTCTGCCTGTTCTGTTCCCCACTCTGTCTCTGGCCCTCCCGCGCCTCTGGCCTGTACCCTGGTTCTTGTATAAATAAATAAATAAATGTTAAAAAAAAAAACACTGGACTTCAATAAACACCTGAGAGATCTGAGGTTAAGAGGGAAGTGGAGGTGGTGGGAAATGGTGGTGGGGAAAAAAGTGTGTATATTAAAAAAACTCTTTACTTTCCACAATACTGATTTTTTCATTTATTTCCATTTTTATACCAATCGTTTTATACAAATTTTTTTACAAATATAGCATAGGCAAGTACAAAGGCCCCAAGACAGTAGTGTGATTAGACTGGATACTGAGGAGGTTAGCTTACCCACTCCAGAGAATATAACACATTTTAAAAAGTTTAAAATAGAAGGACATTTAAATTTTTTAATAAATATCACTGTTAAGAGAAATATGTATGAGTGTAGTGGCTTGATTTTGATAAATACTATGGAAAAATAATATATGGTGAAGGGCTTTGCACTATTTCATATGGAAGTAAAGTCTATCAAATAAATCAATGGTAAATCAAGGTTATAAGAACAGTCATGTCCATTGTTAATATACTGTCTATGGCTGCTTTTGCACTACAACAGTTGAGTAGTTGCAACAGAGACCATATGGTTCTCAAAGCCTCAAGCATTTACTATATGATCCTTGAGAGAATAAGTTTATAAACAAAAACTAGAAAAATGGAGATATTTCACCAAATGAGATATAAAACTAGGATACCTATAAAAACTACCATATCACATAAATCAGCATTTAAAGTAAATCAAGTAATGGGCAGATTCTTAAAAATATCAACAGCATCATTGTCTCCAGAATGCATTCATTTCATTCTCATTGGCAAGAACTTAGTAAACCTACTGACCCTTGGATAAGCAATCTATTTTTATCTACAGAAACTAAGGAGTGGACTTTTTTTCCCTACATCTCCTCTCTAACCTGGTATTTTCTATGTAGTACAACAGGTTACATATCATACACAGAAAAGTTAACCAAGAAATGGCAAGGAAATATATATTAAGTATATATTAGTATAAACTAATACTAATTAGAAAGTTTAGCTTAGAGGGGAAAATCCAACATAAATGCAGGCACCTTTTTTAAATGAAATTATATACAAATAATTCCTAGGAATGTATCTGTATATGTGTGTATGTCTTTGTAGCCCTACTTATATCCATACAAAATGAAATGTAGCCCTACTTATATCCATACAGCCCTACCTTACAAAAAAAGGGCTTCAAATTTAAGAAACCTTATAGTATAACCAAACTATACCATTGTTACAGATTAATACCTCTTCTGATCTTAATTGTTTTTCAATAATCATTTTCAATATAATGAAACCATGTTTTATTTCAGAGTGCAGGACCACTATATCTGTTAAGGATAATTATATTCTATCAAACACACAATTTAAAGTGTTCTCATTTTTTTCAACTATATCACCAAGTTTTAAAGAAAGTAGTGAGAATTTATTTAAATATCAACTTTACAATAGTCTTTGGTAAATTCTTAACAAGTATTTACATTATTTCCAACTTCCAGCTTTTCAATTATTTCAGCTACATCAACTAATTTTAACTATTTGTCAATTACTTCAACTATATCCAATTTTCCTAATAGTATGATGGCCTTATACTTGCAAATTTTAATGAAAATGTTGAAAGTCCTCATTAGGTAGTGACTACGGAATCCTCTAACATAGAAGAAAATATATCTTGTTTATAAAAAGATGTAGTAAGATCATAACAAGTGGAAACTGCTTTCATAAGCAATATAAGATGTTTTAAAACAGAAAGCCCATGGCAAAAAACAAAGCTAGTATTTGAAGATAAGATAATCTAGAAATTAAAAAAATAGAAAGAGGTAGTTGATATTCTTATCATAAAATGAATTCATATTTAATTTTAAAAGCTTAAGGGCAACTTTTCTGAATTTTCTGCTTAGCACTGTTTCTATAAAGAATTCAAGACACAGATACAAAAAAATTAAATGACAGTCAACCAGTTATAAATATAACAAACATAAAAGTTAATTCTTGGAAGATTATAAGAGACAGTTTTTTTTTAAGAAACTGATGAGAAAAATTGCTGATATTTGGTTCAGTAGATATGACAGCTACTATACTGCATTTCTCACCCCAATTGACCTTGAATTCACCTTTTGATTTACCTTCTAGGATGATACAACACACTAATTAGCTTGGATCATAATTTTTTCATTCAGCGATTCATTTACACATTCACTTACTCAGCTGTTATTCATTTAGTGTTTGCTATGTGCCAAGTTATGTGTTAGGCATAACTACTTTACCAAAAATCAATATGAATGAGTGGCGTATACATTATTTTTTAAATCCTTCTTAACTTAATGATGTATAGCAAGAGGAAGATGATAGGCAGGTAACTGATGATATCAGATGATATCAGGTGACTGATATGTATCCATTAAAAAATGAGTCACCTCTTTTAAAATGCTACATCTTGGGGGCCTCCCTGTTAGTACAAAGGGCTAAATCACAGCACTATAAGGCAAGCCACAGCCATTGTGGCACAAGTTTCTATTGCCAGCCAGTGAGCTAGCCCACGTGGCACAGCAGACCTCTCTTGTCTGGCCCACTGCTCCCCTCAGCAGTGTATTTCAGTGGATCCGCTTATTCTGTTCCCCACCTCTGTCTCTGGTGAATTCTCTCACCACCACCACCCCCCATCCCTCTGGCCTATACCCCAGTTCTTGTATGCATAAATACATAAATCTTTTTTTAAAAAATTCTACATTTTGTAGAACTGAACCTACCAGAGGGTGGAGGGTGGAGAACAAAGTGGGAGGGGGTACAATGGACTATGGTGGATGATTATGGATGATTTGATGGTGGGAGTGGTATGGCAATGAATATTTGCATAGGTGTGAAGCTGTACCCCTGAATCATATACAGTATTGTAAACCAACACTACCTCAATTAAAAATATTAAAAATAATATATTTTATGCTATCATCAATTTTTGAGTTTTCAATTTTAAAGGAATGTCATCAGTTTTATACAATTTTACTTGATGATATTATAATCAGCAAGTATTCCCTACCATATTCCTTAATGAAATTACTTCATAAGCCTCACAAAAAAAAAAAAATTAAGATGGTAACCACTCCCTGTGGGTTAAAAACTTCCATAAGTGGGCCTCCCTGGCGGCGCAAGGGTTAAGCACAGCACTATGAAGCAATCCGCAGCCTCTGCAGCACGATTTCGATCCCCGGCCAGCCAAGGAGATACCCACATGGCACAGCAGACCTCTCCTGTCTCGCCCACTGCTCCCCTTAGCAGTGTATTTCAGTCAGTCTGCCTGTTCTGTTCCCCACTCTGTCTCTGGTGAATCCTCTCACCTCCCCGCATCTCTGGCCTGTACCCCAGCTCCTGTATGCATAAATAAATAAATCTTTAAAAAATAAAAAAAAAAATTCTATAAGAAAAAAAAATTAAATACTTGAAAACAAATTATAGAATCTGTGCATTATACCATGTACATGATCACTGCAAATCCTCGGTTTAATAGGTCAGGCAGACTTCTAAGAAAAGGTGTCATTATTGCAAGTAATGCAAGAGTAACCAGGATGTTAAAATGACAATGGAAAGAAGAATAAATACAACTACTTACTTAAAAATGAAGGATAAATAAATAGGAGTGAAAAGACAGCAGGTGATAAGGCTGCATATAGTAAGGTGAAGTACTTAAAATTTAAATGAGTCACATTTTCAAATAAAAGGTATCACTGCTAAATGGCTGTATTCAAAATTCTCACCAAAATTTGAGTATCTGCAGCCTGCTCTTGGACCATCTGAAATGCTTTTACCAAATCTTCTTCACCTTCTGGAATGCTAAAATTGTCATCTGGTATCTAAATCGCAGGGAAAAAAAAAGAAGTTTGGGAAGAGTAAGCAAGAATATAAAAATACCTTTTTTCATTTGAGAAATAATTTTTCTTCACAAAACAAAGATGCAAAGAAATTCACTTTGTGTAAGACACAATGTCACACTGAAGATCTACGAAAAATGAAAAACCAAAAGCCAAGTAGCTTTCTGACTTCCTTGCAAACATCAATGTCACTTCTAATAAACTCAAGATTAGCTTATGGGCAACTGCTTTTATCTAAAATGACAAATGTCTAACAACTCTGCTGAAAAAATAAAGTTAGGTCATCTAAATGCCACCATTCTCTCCCCATCCAGATTTTATCCACCATTAATTTTTTTATAACTACCAGCAACTATAAATCTCTAGTTTATTTAAAAAAAAAACTAAAGAAAACAAAACTCCCGCCTGAATGTTAAACCTTTTGTAAAATGCAATCAAACCTAATCATACTAGTGAGAGTTAACACTTACTGCATGCTTCCTATGGTCATGCAGTTGTTTTTTTTTTTAATTTTATACAGTTTTACATCATTTTTCATTTTTGCACAATGTATGCATTTTCATCTTGGTTGTAGTTTTAAAGCTTTACATTGCCAACTCATTCAGTAGTTTCAAGTGGTACAGACAATCTCCATTTTACCCTCAATGATAATAAAAAGTCTATCTTAGTCCTTTCTCTTACTTGTCTGGCCACAAATTGCCAGGCCTCCTTCTACAGTTTCATTTGCAGCTTCTGTTATCTAAAAATGACACTATGCTCCTCCAAGTCTCAGGAGTAATGACAGGTTCCATCAGAACAATGAATTAAAGGAAAGGTTTGAACAGTAACCATGTTAGACATAAGTGCAATTAAACTGGAAGGAAACAGGATCTGAGCTCCAGCTCAGTAGTGGCAATCTGGGAAACCCTACCGAAAGCCAATTGGGTAACAGGGAATGCCTGCTAGACAGGGAGGTCAGTCTGTAGTATGGATCCACAGGGCAGGTAATAAGGAGCAGATGCTGTAGGGCAATTAACAGGAAAATCAAAAGAGCCAGATGATTAACAAACATAAACTCTTAAAAAGAACTTTTACTCCGCACTCATAACCAACTGATATTACCTGAATTCAATGAAAAAATCAGCCATCTCTCAAGGGGTAAAACACAAAAAACAAAATAAAATGAATATTTCACAAGTACAATTGTAATGAATTTACAAAATGCCTAAAATGAACAAATTACCTCTTCATATTCATAATCATCTTCAGATGCTTCAGTTATTGTGACCTCTGAATATCTTGTCAAGTTTTAATTTCAAACTATACAGAATAAAACAATTATTTTTAAAATCAATTTGATCTGAAAATACAGTATTAGATCCATCTCACCACCAAGTTGGTAAAAATATGCAATGTAATCTCTTTAAATTTTTTTTCTCCTTATACAGTTTACAAATACAATGTTTAAAACAAAATATTTTAATTCTTATTTAAAATTATTTTCTTTGCAGGCCAAACTCATGAAAAATACATATTTCTATCTTTTTCCAACTGATTCTAAAAAGAGAAAAACATGCATAATAAAATACAAATAAAAAAGAGAAAAAAATTATGAGTAAGAAAGCTATGACAAATCTAAAGCATCCAGGAGGGGGAGAGGAAAGAGGAAGGAAGAGGGATTGCAGAGAAAAAGGAAGGGATGAAACCCAATGGAGGAGTATATATGATTTGGCCATGGGAACATTATAGTGACCACACCCAAGGGCAGAAATCCTTTATTGTGGAAAAAAAGAAAAAAACAAGAATATAAAATGATGACAGTTCAATAAAAAAAAAAAAATCTATGACAGTAAATTTCAATTTTATGTAAAACCACACCAAATTTTCCAGAGCTCCTGAGTCAGTGTCACAATGCAGTGTGACTTCTATATTAACAGTACTATTAAGCACGGCAATATTTAAATGTAAGTGAAAAATACATTTCAATATGTTCAATAAAAGTTGCTAAAATCTGCACCTTTTTTTTTTCATAGATATCTCAATTTTAAAATTATCTTCTCAGGAAAGACAACTGAATTTTAAGCATATATAAACTACATTAAAATAACAATTCAGTAGTTCATAAATTACCAAAATTTAAGCATCAAAATATCAATGGAAATTATCAAATAAAAATTCTAAAAGCACTGCTAATCCTTTCAAAAATTACACGCTATTTTAATAACAAATGAAAACTTCAACATATCATTTCACAGTAGGAGAAATCATCACAAACAAGTAATACTATTTTCTTTTGCTAGTTGGTAGGTTTTTTCAAGTGTAGAGACTTGTATATGCCAAGTTTAAAAAGTATGAAATTAAATACTTTAATGCACCATAAATCTTACAAAAATCAAAGATGAGATTAGCCTAGCTGTCATTCTGCTGCTAGTTATAAGAAACTGTTATTATTCTGTCTGAGAATATAGTTTCTCTTTATTATAAGAACAGGTAATGCTTACATAGCACTTAATAGGAGATAGGTGACAGGCACTGTCCTAAGGGTTTTACATGTATTAATTCATTTCATCCTCACCCTATCTACAAGACTGAAACTATGATTATCTCCATTTTACAGTCAGGACTCAAAGGCACAAGGTTACACATTTAAGACCTACCCAATAGGACGAGACCCAGAATTTCAAGTTTCACTCTGCTATGCTACTTCCTCTTATTATTTCATATGGGTTTTCTGAACTATGTAAATATTTGGCAATCATCTTCCACATAATACTAAGCCTCTAAAAGATAGATAATAAATTATTGTTACTCAGACCCATGATAGTCAGTGACACTTCACTGTTTGCCCTATCACTTGAGGAGACGCTTAGGACTAGTTCAGTTCTGACCAGTTCTTAGGAGCCAGATAAAAGTCAAAAGGCCAGTATTTTATTGCTAAACATAAATGTCCCTGATAATATATTGAAAAATAATTCAGGTTCAAAAAATAACTATTGAAAAGTGAATTAGACAACCACAGAATCAAAACTGAAGTCCATCCCATAATCTTGAACTCATCCATATTGAGTATAAAGAGTGAAGTGCCTGCCCATATTAGTTACTACTATGGAATATTATCTAATAGCATTTGCTTCACTTTCCTTTAATCTTCTTGCCAGCAGCTCCTTAAAGACCATCAAGCTTCTACCAGTAAATGATCTGTTCAAGTATTTCAGCTTTCACTAATATCCTACTTAAAGTACTCACATCTGCTAAATGGTCATTCGCAAAGTCACTCCAATATTCTAATGCAGTTCTTATATTAAAATACCACCTCCAGGTACCAAAATCTATATTTTTTTAATTACTACATAACAACTTTCCTAAACCTTTGGGCTTGAAAAAACAAAAAGCATAGCATAGTGTCTGTGGTTAAGAAAAGGCTTACTTGGAAGACTATACTTTGGAATCTCTCATGACATCTCAGTCAAGATGGCAGCCAGGGTGGCTGTCATCTGTAGACTTAGCTAAGCAAACAGGATCCACTTCCTAAGATGCTCCCTAAAGGTCTCAATTCCTTCCCACATGGACTTTAACACAGGTTTCTTAAGCATCTTCATATAGTGGCTAACTTCCCCAAAAATAAGCTAGCCAAGAAAACAAAGTAGAAGTCACAATATATTTCAAGGTCAAGTCTCAAAAGTCACATATACTCATTTATTCAATATTCTATTGGTTACATAGGTCACCCTACTGAGTATGGAAAGGGTCCATACAAGAACATGAGTATCAGGAGGTGGGAATCACTTTGGTGGGCATCACACTGGAGGGTGGTTACTATAATACCTTACAGGGTTTCAAGAATATTAAAAGAGTTAACATCTGTGAATCAATTCAAATGATGTTTGGCTTAGAATGAGTGCTATACAAGTACTTGTTATTATTTCCTATTCTGAAAAGAGATGAGTACCTTTGGAGGGGGAAGTCTCTTATGAGGCTTTTGTGGCCCAGTTCCCCAACATGCTATAGATGAACAGATAAACAATATTCTAAATTTTGCTCCTTTTCTAGATTTTGGTTTTTCTAGATTTATGTATTTTTACTTAATGAGATAAAATTTCCTGAGGTTCAGCTACAGGAGATATTCAGGTCCTCATTTTTATAGAAAAGGATGCCCCCTTCTACAAGACAGCTAGTAGAAGTTGATTCTGCAAGCAGTCACTTGTCTTGAAGTGTCTAGTAAAATAATACCATCCTTCATTGCTACTCATACAATAAATTTAACAAAGAAGTAAATATTCTGAAATTTGTATATCATAGGATATTTCAAGTAAGTCGACTGAGAAGATTATTGTGAAGATGAAATATCAAAACCAGGTTGGTAAATATGGCAATATATATAGGAAAAGAGTGATTCTTCCTCAAAGCTTTGGAAACATCAAACAACACTGCATACTGCACTCAGAAAATATTATAGGCAACAGCTTTGAATAACTAGTAAATGCATTTATAAAGCTTAAAAAATACAGTCATATGGAGCATAACAATATTCTCACAACAATAATATGACATTGAATGGTGGAGATATAGTCATCTCTAAATTTAAAAAAAATTCAGGGGGATTAAAAGATTTGCCCCACATCACATAGCTATGAGTGGCAAAGACAGGTTTCTTTAATAGAAAGGTCACAGATTTTCTAATAACACCAAACTGTTTCAAAAGTGGCATACTAAGAACATGCAACTTTTACCAGTATCCTAAGTAATGAACTCTCATATATTTATTTTCCAAGTCTCAAGTGTTGTACTATCAAGAGCTCAATGAAATCACCTCAATAGCTCAATTCGAAGAACTGAGGAAGGAGTAGTATAAAAGGAACTCAGGACTACAAGGGCAAAAGTTATATGAATGGTGGGCAAAAGTTTAGGGAGACAAAAGGTGAGGAAGAAGATATAAAAATAGGAACCAACATGTTCCTTGACTGATATTTTTAGCTTCCACAATATGATTTGCTCAGAAAATCTTCCCAGGAGCAAGCCAGTTCAAATGTAATGTTGTAGTGTTACTGAAGAAATAAATGTACTTTGGCATGTATGTTTGAATGCATCTGTCTCCCTGGCTACTTAGCCTGCAACACATGGACAAAAGCACAAATGAATCCCAAAATGATTCAGTGGCCATTTATAAATGTGCATACAGTGCAAAATATTAAAATGAATGAATATGGAAATTAGAAGAAAAAAGGAAATACCAAACATAAGATCAAGGTAAAGATGTGGTTCATGCCACAAGGTATCAAGAACTTTATTAAAGATAAGTCACAGATTTCACTCTAAGTTTCCCAGCAGTCAGAATAAAGAGGGAAATGTAATCAGATACAAAAACCCAGTGTCCATCCAATGAAAATAGATGAGTTTCTCAGCAAATGTACAGCAATTTTTGGTTTCAAAGCCTGAGAGAAATTACACTCTTAGGTTCTCATAATAAGAACACTGTGGACTATACAGATATTGATCCCCTTAGATCGTGGAACAGTAAGAAAGACAGAGTGATGAGGATCTGATGGAATACCAGGTGTGAAAAAGGTAGGAAAGCAGTGCTTTTGAAGCAATATTGCCAGAGTGCAACTAGACAATTCATCAAGAATTGCCTGAAAGATAAAACACTTAGGTTCTACTTTCACTAGGCAACTTCATCATCTGTAATCTAATTTCCTAGGTGATCCTATTTTCAAGGAAATGTCAAGAGAACTAAGACAGTCACAGTTCTCATGCAAAGCTATTTTTTCAATGTAGAATAAACCACATCCTGGCTTACACTCAGTTTCTTAATGCGAAGCTGATTCTGAGCCCTTACAAAACTCCCTGTCCGTTATTTGTCTAGTATTCCTTCAAAGAGCATTGTTGAACTTCAGTTCCAAATTCTTTTTTTCCCCACTCTTGTCTATTTCCCTCAAATCAATTCTTGCCTTTCTGCCTGCCTGCCTGCTTAGTTGGCTCTTGACCATGGTACAATCTGCAGCTTCCTTTTCCTCCCTGGTTTGCAGCCACACAGTCCACTGCACCACCCACTTCTATGCCAGGTTATTTATACTCAAGTGGTAGTCTCAACTCGGACCAAGGGCCCAGTCCCTCCACATCTCCACTTGCTATGCAAGGAATTTAACAGGACTTGAAAATTTGCATATTATGAATCAGTTCCCTATACTTGTCATCATGGGTGAAATGACTGACAGTTTCTGAACCAACAGAATTGACCTCAGAGATCGAGTTGGGTGTAGGACAATATATACCCATACTGAAACTGCTAGGGAGCCTAAATCCATCACAGTACTATAAAAAACACAACTTCAACAAGTCTTCAGAGGATTTCAGCTGACCTACTGGAGCAGAACTCGAAGTGATGGTTAGTATGATGACATCACAAACAAGGTTCTACAAATGGACAACAGGAAGAAAGCAAAAAACACTATTCAGAACTGAGCTGCACACAGAGCTCCTCACACAGTGATCTCTTCCACTCCTGTGGAAGTGGCGATCACTGCAGCAGCAGCATCTTTATAAAGAAATGGAGTGAAACATATAGCTAATTATATTTCACATGATTTCCCAAAGCTACTATAGACAGAAATTGCTCTGTAATCTTTGCCATCACTGCAGACCAATGTTCACAGAGGCAATCTAAAATCCAGCCTGGATCCTCCGTGATGAATATTTACTTAGCAAATTGAAATAAAAGTACTGTAACCTGCAAACAACACAGTCATGTTCACTATCTTAAGAATGCAGTTTGCATAAAGCACATTGAATGAATAATATAAACCAAAGATGCCAAATAACTGGCAAGCTGGCTGCCACTTTCTTCACTGTTGATTGCTTCCTGCAGTCTTTCCCACTGAGTCTTCATGAGGTCTCACAATTCTTATTAACACCACATGCCAGGGAGCTAGAAGAATTCAAGAAAATTGCCAAGAGTGGAAATGTATTGGCCACCCTTGCCCTAAATAACTATGGCACATCTTCTGCCTCAGAAGATGGAAAGTAACTTTCTTTCAACGTAAAAAACATATAGTCCTCATGCTGGAAAGTGGTTTAAACTTCTAAGTCAGGAGATCCAAAGATATGGGCTTTACATATTATACCTTTTTCTGAAAATAAAACTGGTTAGAGGTTAAGGTATTTGTCTAGAACCTTGCTACTCTAATTATAGTCTTTACACCAACAGCATCAGCAACACCGGGGGCATGCCAGCAATGCAGAATCTCAGCAGTGACCTGCAATTAATGAATTAGAATCTTCATTTAAGATTCCTGGATGACTTGAGTGTACATTAAATCTATGTCCTAGACTAGAGGACACAGAACAAAATACATTTTCTTTTTCTCTCCAAATATCATATGGCTTTCATTATGTAAAATTCATCACTCAGGTTTAGTCACTTGCCTCTTTTCATAGATTCTACATTCCATTTGTCTATCCTTTTAATTTAAATATATGTAGGGTGCAACAAAGCAGTCACTGAAAAATTCAGTTTTCCAATGATTATAAGAAATAGACTACTTGAGTACCTAATGATTCTTCGAGGGATTTTAGAAATACCTTCTCATTTAATACTATAAACACTCCAAAAAATAACATGTTATAATAGAAAAAATATTGAAATGTTTATAAGAATGAAAATTACAAAAAGCAAAAATAACAAAAGTTCAATTTTAATTAAAGTTAAAAATCAGTGAACATGGCTACTGTACTGAATACATGATATTTAAGACAATCATGCCTCTTAGGGTATCAATTTAGTGTCATCACCATATTTTAGAGACGGGAATTGTGTATTTTCAGAAATAGCAGATTTTGGAACTACATGCTGAGCTGACTAGCCTCAAAGGGATAACTTAAACTGATTCAACCCTCACAATTATTGCTGAGGCAGAGGAGACATATCTAGTGGCCAGCAAACTTGTATCTAGTATCTAAGAAGCTCATAAGCATTAAACAATAATTGAAAGACAGAGGATCACAGAAACAAGACAAAGGGAGGCAGACAAAAAAATAGTATTTTGGGGACTCCACCTTGCCAGTGTCCATGATTTCTGTTACTCTTAAACAAAATCTTAACAAAGCATTAGCTTTCTTACTACAACCGATACCAGTCTGCATGCCCCAACTGGAATCAGCACTACCACATACGCACAGGCCCACATAAATAGGCAGTTCCTGATCACTACCAGAAATGAAAACTTCAGCCAAGCAGTGTTGATTTCTAACAGAAGCATCATTCACAAACCATAACTAGCCTTCTTTACAAATTCTGGGGACATCTACCTGGCCCTTTGCAGATCACATATTTAAAATCTACCCTTACATTTCACAATGCTGCAAGTATCTTTTGAAAGATGAGTTCTCCAGAGGATTCATGTACTTTCTGACTAGATTTCTTAAAGCTCTGGAGACAACTTAGTAAGTTAAGAGCTGTATCATACATATTTGTATTTCACCTCTCAGAAGTTTCAAACATAAAGGCAATGACACTGTGAAGTTAGTTAGAAAAGAAATAGGTGACACTATTACAGCTAGATTACAGTGGGGAGGGATATTGCAAGGTAAGAATTGTTTTTCCTGAACACATACTCTGAACTGTCAAAATGAATACTGTACACTTACTGATGAAGTTATATCCCCTGTGGTGGATTCTGACTGTATCTAGTTTGGGCCACATTAGTCTACTCATGTTCTTTACATTTGCATATTTAAGCACAAAGAAAGGGGTGATTTCCTGGATGATTAGAGGCAACCACTTTCAAAGTCTTGCTCTATATTGATAGCCTGGTGTTTAGTGTTTTATCAGCATATGTTCAGACATAAATAAGGGATGTCCAGAACCAAATGCAGTAGATTAGAAGTGATTAACTGTATGCGCAAAATAGAGAACAAATTTCTGACTCATTTGTGCATATTATAACTTATATTTATCCACTGCAATCGCTCAATTAAATTACCTGAGAGCTAATGACTTAAGACCCAAGAAAGTCTCACTTCAGCAACTATCATAATTGCCTTAAGAAACAATGTCAAATAACATTATACAGCCAACTCTTAATTATGCATGTTAAGAGTGCCCAGGGATATGGGATAATTGGCATCCAAAAGTAATCCTCAAACTTCATTTTAACTAAGAGTTAAAGCCTCTCCCATGACTATACCTCTTACTTGAACATAAAGTGTAGGAAAATTGAATGGTTAAATGTTTGTTATCCCCTGACTACCCTTTGGTTGAAGCCCAAAATAGTACTCAGTCAACCAAAGAGAAATGGAAGAAAAGCAAAGATTAGATTGTTTACAAACTGGATAATAAAATCATGAAAAGTTAGCATTGCTTTATTTATAAAGTGATTTAGAGAAGTTTTCACAAAACAGGTTTTTTGCAAACTGATTAAGTTGGCAGTTGTGGTAGTGCCAGTGACTTCCCTGAAAATTAAGTAAGCCTGATTTTAACTGCTGAAAGTTATGCTATATTGTAGTCCACCGTTTCTTTCAAAAAGCTGTCTGCAAAAAGTGACCTTATGTTTGTCTCATGTCAACAATTAAACTACGTTATAGAAATCATTTTTATTGCAGATAAAAATATAATGCCTGATTACCATTCACTAGCAAGGACAATGGATAACTTTATATTTGATGTAGATAAGCTTCTAAAGATTACTGTTTGACTTGTTTTTGAATTTAGAAGATGAATTATTACTGAAGAAGTTGTTAGTGCTATGAAAACACAATAACACCTCATTTAAGGCAATAAAACATGTTTCATTCAAATTGATTTCAAACTATTCAAACTTATATTCCTATAAAAGTCATGTTTGTATCAAATAAAATATATTTTCTTTGATCTTTTCAAGTAGGTTTTTCAAAGATCCATGCAGCACATATAGCACTGATCCTTAGACAGGGCAGGTTAATCAGTTTGCCAAAGTCCACAAAATGAAATAACTTCTGGATCTCTGAAGTCTTTAATCAATTAAAGCTATGGGGGGGGGGATTACAGTTTGAGAAGACAGAGACTGATTCTGGAGTTTTCTTGATATCTTTAAGAATAAAACCAAAAAAATCTCTCTCCCACCTGCTTGAAAAAAAGGAGTTGACATATATTTTTTCTCATGGCCTCCTCCCCATCTCGCCAGTACAATAACTCTAAATGGTCAGAGGAGAGAAGCTCTAAAGGCTTACAAGAAATACTGAACAGAATTATCAGTATGTGGCTATTCATTTTTTCTGGTACTTCCACTGATAATCACTCATCGCCAATTCAGTTTTTATCTAACAGATCAGAGTCTTACCAGTTCACCAGCTCACCATGACCCCGCTCAAAAAAAAAAGTGGGGGGGAATTATTAATTTGCCAATATTAAAACTACCCAAGAAACTGATGCCACCAATTTAAGCACTGGACACTTGGACCATCTACAGGGTCATGGATTGAATACCCTAAACTTTGACTCTATGAGGTCCGAAGCAGAAGTCTTTCTCGAATCTGCCCATTTAATTTGTTCTGAAGGCTTTGCGGTTATTTAGGGGGGAAAAAAAAACACTAAAAGATAGAAGGGTTGAGTCGGTCATTTGCGCAGCCTTAACACAAAACTTTCATCCAAAGTTTGAGTTGTGCAAAGTACGAGACTCCTGAAGCTTGTCCAACTCCTCCAACAGGAAAGGAGCAGCCCAACACCCTTCAGAGGGGAAATTTTCAGAGGGCAGCGACCCGAAGATGGTGATGGCGCAAACACCACCTCCAGGTGTGCCCCAGGAGCCTGGGCCCAGGGGCGGCCGCACCCTGCGAGGCGCCCTCAGTGGGATGAGCGCGCGCTCGACGCGCACCCGGGGCCGCAACCCCAACATGGGAAGGATACGCTCCAGGTAATAGGCGCCCTCGGCGGTCACCACTTCCTCGGTGTCCCCCGCAGTGGTCAAGCCCATGCCCAGCGCTTCCTCCAGGACCCGCAGGGGAGAGGTGGGCACTGCCTGCTGAGCAGCCATGACGACGCTCCCCGCCCCGGTGCCCGTCCCAGCGCTGCCCACCGTCCCTAAGGGCAACCCGAAGACGCCAGCCGTTCACCCCAAGTGGCTCTCGCGAGAGCCCTGCCCCCCACCCCTCTCAGCAGGCCGGTTCCGGCCCGTCCCTGCCCTCCAGGTTGGAGACCTGGCGTTGCTTCCCAGGTTACCAGGGCAACGTCGTTGCCTAGTTACCGTGCAAGCTCCGCAAGTGGCTCCCAGAGTGGACAGGGTGCAAGAAACAGCTGGCTTGGATTACTTACATTTTCTTACCGAGACAGCTTGGTTTTTCTTTTGTTTTGACCCTATCATTTCAACCCTATCATTTCTTTCTCACTTCATTTTCTTCACTAAATTGCCTTTCTCTTGGTTCTGACATACCCATCATCAGCCTCCGAATTTAAGTGTGTGGAGCTTTTCCCAGGGAAAACTGAAAAAGAGGAAGCTCCTCAGTGCCTAGAGGGAGAGATAATGTACTAGAATAATTGAGAAACTGACCCCAGGGAACTACTATCCTCAGATGCATCCCCATAAAGAACCAGAGTGGTCACCTTAGTCTGTTCTGTTCTTGTCACCCATTAAAATATCTGGATGTCTGTTTTGACTTTGGTTTAATGCACTAGGACTTGGAATAGTATTTGTAGTGCTGATTCTTGCCAAAGTAAACCCACTTTCTTAAGAACTATGAGGTACAAAGGGAGCTAAGTTAATGTGTAATAAATTACTTCCACACTTACAGTATGGGTGTAACAGAAGCATCCACAGAACCCTTTTTACACATTCTTTTTCATTGTAAATTTCTGTTGAAAACTGGATACCAACAGTAACTCATTATAAAGGCTCCATTTATTATCCAAAAATTGCAGTAACTTCCTAAAGAAGTGATTGAAAGCCTGGGTGTTGAACCATAGGCTGCATTTAGAGCCTGGCTCCACTACTTACTGGCTATGAAACCTTAGGCAAATTATTTAATGCTACTAGGCCTCAATTTCCTCATTTGTAAAATGAAGACAATAATATTGTCTACATGAAAGTGTTGTTGCAGGGAGTAAACAAAGTAAAGCTGTAAGAACTCACCAGGCACACAGCAGATTCTAAGAAACAACTTATCTATCAGATTTAATGGTTTGACTAGAATTTGTTTCTGAGAATAATCAAGGGTCAAATTTAGAGAGTTGGAGAATTTATTCCCGGTATTTATTATTTTAATAACCCAATCTTTATCCTTGGCTTCTTGCATCAAACAGAACCTGTGCCCTCTTTAAATGCAAGGAACAATTATAAGAGACTGAAAATACAAGAAATCCACTGCTTTAATAGAAAGCTCTTTTTTTGTTCAAGAGGGAGGCATTACCTAATCCTTCATGGTTGCTTGTTACAACCACAAGTCTGAGAAACAGCATGGATAGGAGTAGTCAAGACCTTACCTTACCTCCTCAGCCAGTTAAGCATGAAAGAGCAGTGGTGATGGTTCTTGCCAAAGAATTAGTGTTTACTTTGATTTTTTTTTTTTTTTGGTCTGTCACGACAGCTCTCCTTTTTCCTAGTTTTTGTATATAATGTGTCACTTTCTTACCGGTAGGTTTAAATCCTGGCCTTTCTGTCTGAACTTAATTAACTTCAACTATTTAAACCTTAGTTCCCTCTCCTCTACTAAAATATAAAATGCCATGAAATATTTTAAAAGCACTTAACATCACTCTGTTTAGTACAGAAAATACTTTTAATAAATAATCATCAATAAATTTTCTTAAAATGTTGACTACACATACCAATCCCCAATCGGTTATATTTGTATAGAACATATATATTCAAGCATTTTTTTACAACAAATATTTTTATAAATATGTAGTACTTAAGGAGGGGGGAGTGTTAATAAATTTATAAGAAAATGCATAGGGCCTCCCCTGGTGGCGCAGCAGTTGAGCACTGGGCTGAGGCCGCCCGCTGCCTCTGCAGTGCCAGTTCGTTCCCCGGCCACCAGCAAGCGTCCCACAAAAAAAAAGAAAAAAGAAAATGCATAACTTATAAGCAATATCGTCTGTTTCAGTAGAGGAGAAATGGGAAAGATTCTCATCAAAAGTGCTCAAAAAAATCTGGGGACTAGGACCTCCCTGGTGGCGCAGGCAGATGAACTCGGTTCCCTGAAGCTGTGCACAGCCTCTGCAGTGCAGATTGGATCCTGGTTGCTCAGGGAGCACCCCACATGGCGAAGCAGACCTCTCCTGTCTCTCCCGCTGCTCCCCTCAGCAGAATATTTCATCAGTCTGCCTGTTCTGTTCCCCGCTGTCTCTGGTGAATCCTCTCACCCTCCCGCACATCTGGTCTGTACCCAAGGTCTTGTATAAATAAATAAATCTTTAAAAAAATCTGGGGACTCAAAGAAATAATTACTGTAGTAAAAAAAAATTATAAGTCTAATTTTCTTAAGTTTGCAAATAATCTTTTAATTCAGAGTTACCAATTTGCTTATGTCTAGTTCATGGAGTTTAAATTTGGAAGTCACCCGATATTGTCTTGACTCAACTACAGTTTGAACACTTTTCACAGGGACCTAACTAAACACAGTGCCTTCAAAACTTAAAATTAGAAGCAACTTTAATATTTTCTTTTGTAAACTTTTAGATATCCATAAAATATGAATATTTTAAAACAATGAAAAACAAAATAATCTGAACTAATAGAACCAATTGTTGCCTTCAAATAAAAAATGTGATGCAACATTTTGTGGCGACTGATAATATCTCAATACTACTATACATTTGCTGGGGGTGAATTTTAAAATTATCCTTTTACACTGTTTGAAATTCTAGTTGTTAATTGTGATTTAATGAAAAATTAATTGTGAAAACAGTGCTAAGGAAAAACCAAAACCTTCAGATCACAGGAATTTTTTCAGTTGCAATACTGTCCCATAGGCCATCCATACTATAGTCCTTTCATTTTAAAGTATTTAAAAGTATTCCATTTAAAGTATTTTACAAGGGGAAAAAAGTGCCTTTAACATTTTAATGAATGGACAGTGACTGCCTAGTTTCCTCCTTGAACATGTTCCTGAAAGTGGTAAATAAAGAAAACCAATGGAGACAGTCATGATGAAGCAACAGCCATAAAGAAAAGCAGATTTTCTTTCTTTCCAGGCATATAGGCTTCATTTTGTAAAAGCAAAATTATTTTTAAAAGCAAAACCAGAAAGGATTCTGACAAAGGGTTTACTTTCTGAATTTTGAAGTTTCAAAGCATAATATTCAATATGGAAAGTATAATAAAGTAGTATACAATTTTCGGAAGTTATGAGCATTCATTTGCTACCCATAAATGCCCAGTCATTTACTGATGCATCTTTTTAGAAAAGTAACTATTATCATATTCTTTCAAAACTTCACAGTAAGTGGTAGCCAGTGTTAGAATTTCAGAATTCATAAAAGTAGTAGTAATTGACTGTGGTGGAAATTAGCACTTTCAACCATTCAGTTCTATTTTCCCTTTTTTCTCTCTCAACCATTCAAAATTCACTGACTTCTATGTTGATAGCCCATGTGCTCCAAAAAGGGCAATCTTCCACCTCCAGTGAGGATCACATGACCCAGACTTGACCTAGTAAGAATATTTTATTAACCTTGGCCACAGGGGTCAGCTCTGGATTTGACATATGTCCTTAAAGGAGCCAGTGAGACTTTGTGAAAATTTTTAAGAAATCGGAGAGACTCTTACTCATTCAGATTTTTTTTTTAAAGTATCCTTCCTCACAGGACCAAACTCAAAGAGCTTCCAAAAATGTACAAAATTAGAATAATTTGAGCAACAAAATAAACTAGCATTGGAGTAAAATTCAAAGTATAAAACAAATATCTGAGTGCATAACTAAGAATCGACACATACCTGATGTATGAATTGACACATATCTTATAAAGAATTCCAAATAATGTTTGAAGATATTCCACATTCCAAGTATGGAGCATAATTCTCCATTTCTTAAGTGTACACTGGAATTGGTGACTTCCTTCCAAAGAGTATACTGTGGAAAAAAGGAAAAAGAGTAACTTTATAGTGGAGAATCAGAATAAACCCATAGCTCCAGAGTAATCATGAGGAAAAATGTGAAGAAAATTACAATGGAGGGATATTGTACAAAATTCTTAGTGCATCATCAAAAACAAAGAAAGCATAAGAAATTCACAAAGATGCCCAAGGATGCACTATAACTAAATATAATGTGGGATCCTGGCCCCTCCAAAAAAGATGAGGCATAAACCTAAGACATTTTAATAAACTATGGAGTTTAGTAATGATATATCAATATTAGTTTGTTAGGCACAACAAATGTATAATATTAATGTGAAATATTAAAAATGGGGGAAACCAGATGTGGGCAAATGGGAAATTTTTATATCTTTGCAACTTCTGGGAAAATCTTAATCTATCTAAAATACAAACGCTATTTTCAAAAATTTCTCAACCTTTCATTGCTCCACTGCTTTAAACTCATCCAGACCTTTCTCTTATTTGAAACAATAAGTTCCCTTTGCTTTTGCAAATTTCAATTGAACTTTTTGTCTGCAATTCAACAGGAACTTGCTGATATATTGACTCTATAAAGAATATTATGTTCATATCATTTGAAGTTTTTGTTGCTTGAGGAGGGGTTCTCAAATGTGTCATATAACATATGTGCATTTAGACTTGAAAAAATTTTTCTCCCCACAAAGAAGGAGAAATATTTAGAAGTCCAGGGAACTCTCCCTGATCTTGTTCAAGAGCTAGACACTTCCTCACCTATAGACTGAGAATAGAAAGATAAAAGAAGTGGTAAAGTTTACGGAAACGATCACTGAAGTGATTGGGAGGATGGAATGGTGCAGAGTAGGAACACGTTGGAGGTAGGAGTTAGAGACAGAATAGGTGAAAAAGAAAGTCTGATTTGGGAATGCATCATGACAACTCTGAGGGCTGAACAACTAACACACATTTAAGACCTTTTCATGTCGATGGGCGTTACAATGAGATTCCACAGTTCAATACTCAATGGGATGCACAGCATTTTTCAAGACAGACCTTGTGAGATGGAGCCTCTTTCAGGCATTGATGATTAACCTGTCACAAAAGCAACAGAACAGATTTCTCTAAAGATTTTCATAAACCCTAATTGACTATTGTAGGGTAAGGAAAAACGTCAGGCTTTTCTGCCCTCCCGCCATCAGGATAGATGAGGGAACCCTGTGATCCTGAATGCATGCCTGATGGTGGGCACCTGAAGTGGGTACACCTGCGCTAAGACTGTGCTTTTAAGAGCAGCGTCACCAGGAGGCCAGTAGAAGCCATGAGCAGCTGAAAGAGAAGCCAAGAAGCTGAAGAGAAGCCAAGAGAGAAGCAAAGAAACAGAAGCAGAGAGCCCAGAGAGAGTGCAGATTTGCTGGGGGCTGGGAGGCCTGCCAGCCTCCCGGCCCCCCAGCACCCCTGCCTGCCATGTACCTGGTAATCCAATAAAAAGCCTGCAAAAACCCACTGAGGACTCTCAATCCTTTACCCGGTCTGCATGGGATCAGAAAACCTGCACAGTGTCCATTGCTGCCCCTTACAATTATATATGAGCAACACTAGAAATATAAGGAGGGAAGGGAAGGGGAGGGAGGAGGGAGAATTCATTTATTTATGTGCCTATTTTTATTTATGTATATGCCTATACATTGATATATATATTTATTTGCATGGTGTATATTCTGTAAGATGGTGGAAGAGTTGGGTCAAAAGACACATTCATTTTTAATTTCAATAACTGTTGCCAGATTACTCCCCCCCCACAAATTATAAAGCCTCACACTTACAACTGCAATGTATACATATATAGCTCTCTAATTTTTGATTCTTTGTTGGGGATAACATGATATATCAATATTATATTACTTTCAATTCCCTGGCAATTAGTAACTATGAGAAATTTTTATATTTGTTGCCATTTCAATTTTCAAACTTGCATTTTTTAATTTTTTTCCTATTTAATATATTTTTGTTAAATTATGAGATGTTTATAATTGATATTAGAACTTAGCCTATTAATTCTTTTACAAATATTTATTCATATTTATCATCCTCCTGAGTTTTTTATATTTTGAGATGATAAAATTTCACTATTCCTGTAGTCACTTTGGCTATATTTTCTTTTATGCCTTCCAGGTTTATAGTCTTAAGACTATTTTGCCAAATCTTTGATAGTATAAGCCCTCTCTGAAATTCTAAAAATTCCCAAGGTTTTCAGTTTTTATTTTTCATGTGTAGCTCTTTAATTCATTTAGAGTTTATTTTTGTGTAGGAGATCAAATAGATTCCAATTTTGTTTCTTCCAGGTGCATAACCAGTAGTATCAGAACATTCAAAACATAATTTCCACTTTCCCATTGGACATATTAACATTTTACAAATTAAATTCTCATCTTACTGAGTTTTACTTTTGAAATATTTATCCTGTTCCTATAGTTACTTTGTCAGTTTCTATACCCATGCCATATTGACTTGCACTTAATGGTTTTCCAATTTTGATGTTCTGATATCTGAAACATCAGGTCACCTTTCCTATTCCCCTTATTTTATTATTTTTGATATTATACTTTACTATTTATATATGCTCTCCCCCGAAAAAAACTTTGATTCTAAATAGAACTGCATTAAATTTATATATTAAGTTTAGAAGTGACTTCCTATTCATGTCTTATCCAAGAGCACAGTAGACCTTTCCATTTATTCAATCTTATTTTATGTCTTTCCATAAGATTTTACATTTTTATGTCATGAAATATTTCAAACATATATAAAGGTATGACAAATCATTTTAATATCTACTTTTACAGAGATTAAATAGGGATTCTTTCACTAGAGTATATTTTATATGTACAAGTCCAGTAATTCTGAGTTCCTTGATTTAAATCATTTTATTCTATCCTGTAAAACATTCTCTATGATTCATGTCATTATTTTTTTATATTTTAAAAGGACATATTTATTAGGAAAAAAAAGAAACACCTACATAGTCACAGGTAGGCAGGAAGGATAGCTGCTGATTCATATTATTTGGCTGACTTATTAGTGATGGAATTTAATCAGTGGCCTTTAACAACAATTTTTAGGTAAAATTCTATTTCCTTTTTTGTCCTGTTCTAACTCATTTTGATCAATATATCTGCATTGATTGCTTCCTCTTGATACATTGCACTATAAAACACCAAATAAATAATAAAGAAACATAGTACATTCAAATAAAGAATTAAGATCCAAATTGATTTGTTTCATTATTGCATACTGTCTTTTCTTCCTACAGACGCCAACTGATATTTTATTCTTCCCTTTTTCCTTTTTTTGCCTTCCTCATATTCAAATTCAAACTATACTTTTTACATAACTTCTTTGTAATTCAGCAATAGAGTCAAAAACATAATCAATGCAATACATATTCACTGACTTCCGTGTACAATAATGAGCACTAAGCAAAGGAGCAAGGTGAGGAACAATGAATAGCACTATTTCCTTGTTCAAAGAAGCTTCTAGTCTTAAAGATATTTCTAATTTGAAAAACTACTCAAAAAGGAATGAGTGTTTCAGCAATATATAGTAGCAAAATTGGAAAATATTACCAAAACAATGGAGGGAGTAGAGACAGTTTGCATTAAGAATAAAAAATTAACAAATGGAAAGAAAATATACAAAAATTAAGAGGAAAAAGCATCTGTAATACATGATAGTGTACAAACATACAGAATATACTTTGAAAATAGGTTTAATTTTTATGGTATAGTTGAATTTCCATTTAAAACAACTATCCTTACAAATGTTTCTCTAATGTAGTACTCCCACTTTCTAGAAATGAAAATTCTAGGGCTCAACACAGACTTAGTAATTCAGTCTCCAAGCTGAGGCCCAGTAATCGGTGTTTTAAATAAGCTCTCCAGGTGCGTCTAGTAGACACTCTAGTTTAAGAATCATTGCTCTACCACAAACTAAGTTTTCCTACAGGCGTCCTCAAAAACACTGCATGCAAAGAATGCAGAACAGTGCTGGAATAAGATGCTTGGAACAGTGCTTTGGAATGATTAACAGATACTGGAGTTATCTCAGGTCACTCACTCATTAAGTAGTTGGTGACTTCACTAGAATAAACAGACTATCTCCTTAACCAATTTTGATCTTCAGATAATCCATCTTTTTCTCCCTTCCCAATCACAAAAGCTTTTGATAGTTGATAAAATTGCCTAGTGTTACTTTAAGTATGTAAGGGCAGGACTGGGCACAGTGCATGTTTTCTGATCCCATGCAGACCGGGTAAAGGAGCAGTCAGAGTCCTCAGTAGTTTTGCAGGTTTTTTATTTGGGGTTCACCAGGCATATGGCAGGCAGGGGTGCTGGCTGGGGGGCTGGGAGGCTGGCAGGCTTCCCCACCCCCAGCAAGTCTTCACTCTATCTGGGCTCTCTGGGGTTCTCTTTGCTGCTTCTCGGCTTCTCTTTCTGCTTCAGCTTCGGCTTCTACTGCTGCTTTCTCGGCTTCTGGCGTCCCCGTGACGCTGCCCTTAAAAGCACAGTCTTAGCTCAGCTGAATCCCATCTACCTATGCCCACACCCTATTCCAGGTGCCCGCCATCAGGCATGCATTCAGGACAAGGATCCATCATCTATCCTGATGGTGGAAGGGCAGAAAAGCCTGATATTTTCTTTACCCTACAGTCCACCCCCTCAGGGTTTTCTGCCATACAGTCTATATATATATATATATATACAATTTTCTAAGCAAACAAACAATGCAGCCATGGCCCACAAAAGCAAATACATCAAATATAACAAAATACAACAGAACACAAATAAGTCCAGGCAGGGCACCAACCTAGTGCAAAAGACAATTATTGGTACCAGCAGATGAGCCACCAAATCTGCTGCCGAAGGCACTGCTCATACGAGGGAGGGGAATCACTCACGGCATCTGCTATAACACACCAGGAGCCGTCAGGCTTCCTGGCCTTCTCTGGCTGTAGTCTAGGCTACAAGGCACACACAGCATCCACCCCCAGGATGCACTAGCTCTGGGATTGGCGATTCTATTCTGTTGGGGGTAATCGCCAACCCTCAGGGTTTCTGTCTGCAGTCGCTCCAACACTCGGCCTTCACAGCCACCCATGCGACTCGCAGACCCCTGCACTCAGGCCAACCCACTGCACAAGCACATGGGTCGGGGATCCAAACTCTACATGCGGCTTGGGCTCCACCCCAAGCCACGTTCCCCGCCCGTCCCCCAAGGACGGGTTCCTCAGCTCCTCACCATCACTCAAGAATGAGCAGGGCATCACCCACAGGTGATTTTACGAGACTCACAGGTCTTCAGCATACCCAGGCTGCTTAACAGCCACTCAGGGCTTCTCAACTTAGCATCAGCACCAGCTTTTGCCTTCTTAGTTGGCTTTTCTCCTCCACCTGGCTGCTGGGCATGCACAGGCTGCTTTTGGCCATCAAGGCCCATTGGCCACCCCCAGATTCTCAAAAAAAAAACATAACCTGCCAAGGTCCTCCGCCTATCTGGCAGGATTGTCAGTCCAAGTTTATCAGTCCATGTCCAGCAGTTGAAGTCCATTGGCCTCTCCCTGCATCAGCACAGGTGAGCGCTGAATCGTGGTCCTCTCCTCCCCGACGATTCTGCTGCCTCAAGGGTCGTTGGCCGGTCCTTTTGGGTGTCGTTGTCTGGTTCTCTCAGGCGTCTCCTTCACGTCAGGTCTCGTCCTGTAGCTCATGGACGTTGTCCACTTTCTGTGCCACCATGGCGCCTCCAGCGTCATCACAGGCAAAACAGTCTGTTCTCCTTAGTCCCTCCAGGTCTTCGGAGGGCTCCAATACCTGTCTGCATGGATCTTGCCGACTTACGCCAATTGTAGAGGCAGGACCCTGACCACAGTGCAGGTTTTCGGATCCCATGCAGACCGGGTAAAGGAGGAGTCAGAGTCCTCAGTACTTTTGCAGGTTTTTTATTTGGGGGTTCACCAGGCATATGGCAGGCTGGGGGGCTGGGAGGGCAGCAAGTCTTCACTCTATCTGGGCTCTCTGGCGTTCGTTCTGCTGCTTCTCGGCTTCTGCTGCTGCTGCTGGTGTCCCCGTGACACCGCCCTTAAAAGCACAGTCTTAACTCAGCTGAATCCCATCTACCTATGCCCACACCCTATTCCAGGTGCCCGCCATCAGGCATGCATTCAGGACAAGGATCCATCATCTATCCTGATGGCGGAAGGGCAGAAAAGCCTGATATTTTCTTTACCCTACAAAGTACTACTCAGAATGGGTAGTAAATTGGCACTGCCTACAAAATGAAACAATGACATTAATTCCATCTTCAAATTGGTTATCATATCTGTAAAAGAGACAATTAGCAATGTCAAACACATACACACATACACACACACAAGCATGCACAAGCACCTCAACAACTTTATATCACACTTCCTAAGCATCTGGGAACCTGAACAAGACAAATAAGAACTAAAGAAACTTAAACCCTGCTTTTGCTACATGAATACAATAGAGTATTTGAAAGGATTTTACCCAAGAGAAATCTGCAGGTATGTTAAGTAAAATAATAAAAGCTGATGTAGGGTAAATAGTTTTCAGGCTTTTCTGCCCTCCCACCATTAGGATTGCCCTGCCTGATGGGGCACCTGCAGTTGTTAATTGTTGCAACCTGTCTTATTTACTTCTGTGGGCCATGAGAATGATATTGAGATAGTCACCAAGAGAAGCAGAAGCAGAGGCAGGAGAAAAAAGCAGAAGAGAGAAGGGGAAAGAAGGCCAGAGAAGCCCAGAGTGAAGACTTCCTGGGGGCTTGGAGGCCTACCAGCCTCCTGCCCCCCACCCCTGCTGGACATGTAGAGCCGTGTACCTGGTTGCTGCAGTACATGTAAAAGTTCAATAAAAGCCTGAGAAAGCCACCACTCTCCTTTACCCGTCTGGTCTGCTCAGATCATAGAAAACCTGCTTCGTGACCATCCGGCCCCTACAGCTGAAAAACTAAAATAATATAGTCCTTGATGTTAAAAAAAGCTCCCATTTAAATATGTAGACTTTTCTCTGTTAATTTTACTGATTTTTAAATGAAAGGGTGTAAAGGCCGGACTGGACACGGTGCAGGTTTTCTGATCCCATGCAGACCGGGTAAAGGAGGAGTCAGAGTCCTCAGTAGTTTTGCAGGTTTTTTTACTTGGGGTTCACCAGGCATATGCCAGGCAGGGGTGCTGGCTGGGGGGCTGGGAAGCTGGCAGGCCTCCCAGCCCTCAGCAAGTCTTCACTCTATCTGGGCTCTCTGGCGTTCGTTCTGCTGCTTCTCGGCTTCTCTTCCGGCTTCTGCTTCGGCTTCTACTGCTGCTGCTGGTGTCCCCGTGACGCCGCCCTTAAAAAAAGCACAGTCTCAGCTCAGCTGAATCCCATCTACCTATGCCCACAACCTATTCCAGGTGCCCGCCATCAGGCATGCATTCAGGACAAGGATCCATCATCTATCCTGATGGCGGAAGGGCAGAAAAGCCTGATACTTTTTACCTTACCCTACAAAGGGTCATTTGCATATTAGGCCTCTTAACCAAGTCATAAGCTTTAATATCAATACTAGAACCTCATCATCATTTGGGAGATACAGAGGACCAAAACAAGTTGTAAAGGCAGGAATAGACATGGTGCAGGTTTTCCTGATCCAGCAGACCGGGTAAAGGAGGAGTCAGAGTCCTTAGTGGGTTTTGGCAGGTCTTTTACTGGGGTTCACCAGGCATATGGCAGGCAGGGGTGCTGGGGGGCCGGGAGGCTGGCAGCCCTCCCAGTCCCCAGCAAATCCTCACTCTATCTGGGCTCTCTGGCGTTCTCTGCTTCTGCTGCTTCTTCTCGTCTTCTCTCTCGGCTTCTCTTTCAGCTTCTGCTGCTGCTGGCGTCCCCGTGATGCCGCCCTTAAAAGCACACTCTCAGCCCAGGTGAATCCCATCTACCTATGCCCACACCCTACTCCAGGTGCCCGCCATCAGGCATGCATTCAGGACAAGGATCCATCATCTATCCTGATGGCAGGAGGGCAGAAAAGCCTGACATTTTTTTCCTTACCCTACACAAGTGAAGATCTAGAAACAACTTTTTGAACTAGCATTTGATGCCCGTTGGAGTCATAATGCACAAGAAATCGAGGGAAAACCCAAGGACAAAAGAGAATATTAGTGACTAAATTTGTTACTGAATTCCCCAAAATAGGTTCCTGTGCCTGAGGCAGAGCTAAAACCAATTACTGAGGAATCTGCACTTGGAGTAGAGAAAGTTTATTTAAAAAGGTGCCTACCAAGAGGATGGGAAAAAAAAAAAATTACCAAATTTGTTTTCCTGCAGTCAGTAGACTTATATAGGAGAACAGGGCATGTGGAGTGTACAGAAAGGGGTTGGGGGTTAAAGGGAAACTTGTAATTTCACAAATTTCAATAGAATCACAGCAAGTAGACTTAGGGGCACCAGCACTTGTCTTGTGAGTTAGCTCATGGCTTTCCCTGATTCTTCTTCCTGGAAATGGATTCATAAATCATCACAGGAAGGTTAGTTCATCTTTCTACAAAGAAAGACAGATGTTCACAAACTGGTAAGCTAATAGGGAAAAAAGTGAGCATGTACTTGCAACAAAGTGAGCATGTCAGCCTGTCCTGCCCTGAAAAACCCATGTGCACATTAATCATTAGCGTGCATGTAAGGTAAAGAAAATGTCAGGCTTTTCTGCCCTCCTGCCATCAGGATAGATGATGGATCCTTGTCCTGAATGTATGCCTGATGGCGGGCATCTGGAATAGGGTGTGGGCATAGGTAGATGGGATTCACCTGGGCTGAGACTGGGCTTTTAAGGGCGGTGTCACGGGGACGCCAGCAGCAGCAGAAGCAGACAGAGAAGCCAAAAGAGAAGAAGCCCAAAGCAGAAGCAGAGAACGCCAGAGAGCCCAGATAGAGTTAAGATTTGCTGGGGGCTGGGAGGACTGCCAGCCTCCCAGCACCCCTGCCTGCCATATGCTCAGGTGTACCCACTTCAGGTGCCTGCCATCAGGCATGCGCCCAGGATCACAGGGCTCCCTCATCTATCCTGATGGCGGGAGGGCAGAAACGTCTGACATTTTCTTTACCTTACAGTGCAGGAGACCCATTTTTCTCTCCTTTTAAGTGAGGGACTCAGTTTCATAATTAATACAGTTGTGCAAGCTCTGGAGCAACTGTTCAACAGCAAGGGGACATTGAAAAAGTTTCATAACCCTTGTGATCCTCAACTGCTCATGCAAGAAATGGGATTATAAAATAACTTACATGGGGTTGTAGCAGTTTCTGGAATAAACTGGAGCAGTTTCTGGAATAACATAATCGATCAATAAATCTTAGAATATTACCTTTTAGAATGTGCTTCCTGGAGCTTAGCAGAGCTGCTGAGTTTCAACCACTGGCATAATGCTAAATCTGAAAACCTTTTCCTCCAAGCACACCTAAAAGCCTTCCCTGTATTTCTCTTGCTCTAGAGTTTTTCTTCCAACTTTTTAAGGATTCAAGCAAGCGAAAACAGCCATCAAGGGAGAAAATTTCACTCAAATGATTCTTCTATTCCTATTTATATCTATTTTAAAATAGAAGATAATTCTTGCCAATAGAGCTAAAATCCTATTGAGGAAATATTCTAACAACAGATCATTCAAACAGGTGAAAACCTCGCAACTAGTCAAGTAAACATCTTTGGTGAACAGTGATTATTCCAAGTTTATCTGGATTTCATCAGATTCAAAATGTTTGACAAAACTTGGATGTCTAATTACTAAATTACAAATGTGAATTATAATATTGCAGTTAATCAACTCATAGTCTTGAGTTTGAGACCACAGGAAGTATCTTAGAGAGTTAAATTCTCAAAACAGAAATACTTTTTCACTTCAGTGTGATAGTTCTAATTGAAGAAATGTTGCATTATAATATTATATAAATTTGAGATGTATATTATTAAAAATCATATGTATATACTACATTCAGTTTACTACTAAAAGTCAATTTTGATATTTAAGTAAATGTGTAAGCACAAATATTAGACATAAAAAGAACAGAATATAATTACATAAGGGAAAATTTATAGTATGACACCATCCAAACCAAAATTAGTCATCAGTTATTAATTTTATAGATGTTAGCATATATTATTTTGTTTATTTTAAAGTATGTTTTTTCTCAAAATAATTCAATAATATACTCACAGAGCTACTGAACTGGGATTTATAAGATTATTACTCAACCTGTCAGAAAATATTTAGTAATTGTATAAAATTCAAAAAAATAAATCAGTTGCACAAATCATTGTTAATTGAAATAAACAAGTCAAGAAATAAATCAGATTATGTCAGCAATATTTCAACACTTTTGGTGGTTGATTTTTTTCTTTTTGACATAATCATTATTGTGCTAGGAAACTTCCATTTGTAGTTTCAAAAACAAAATGTCTTTCATTCCTCATCATTTCATCTATCATCTGTTTAAGAGTACTGATATTTTTCTTATTCTTTTGCCCATTTCTGTATTCATTTTCATGGTGGTGCTCAGTAAAAAGTTTGAGTGCTCACTATTTCAAAGCTTCTGATAAGTTGTATAAACATGCTAATTACTTAATATATGAAAGATATTGCAGTTAACATGGTAAAACTATTGAGAAGGGCAATACCTGACTTCAAAGTTCCCTTGTAATGTAACCTCCTTGCAAAGACACTAGACTATTTTCTGCTAAGGTTATGGAATCATTACAACTGAAGCACAAAGTGTAATCAATCTATATCTTATTTATAAGAAATGAAAGCTTTTGACTTAGAAGGAAAAAAATCTCTTGCAATTGAATTTACTTCCACACCAAAAGCAGATTAAATCAAAAGTGTAACATTTTCCTATTTAGAGTTGACCTTTGCTCACTGAATCACATATAAGATCATCCTGATATATTTGAAATAATGAGTTTTGAGAGGAAAAGAGGAAGGTTGAAATAAAACTAGTGATGGAACTGAAAGTGAAATACAGTTTAATTCTTGACAATGTGAACATATTGTTTATAAAATATTAAAAGGATATATAAGTAATAAAAGCTTAATTCAATGGAATTTGGCATAAAACTTAGAGTAAGCAAGCCAGAAAACATTATGGAACATTCAAAATCCCCTGGCGCAGCGGTTGAGCGTTGGGTTGCGAAGCTGCCCGCAGCCTCTGCGGCACCAGTTCGATTCCCGGCTGCTCCCCGGCCACCAGAGGAGGGTCCCACATAGCATGCAGACCTCTCCTGCCGCCCGCTGCTCCCCTCAGCAGTGTGCTTCGGTCCTTCTGCCTGCTCTGCTCCCCGCTCTGGCTCTGGTGAATTCTCTCACCCTCCCGTGCTCACTATACCCAGTGCATGTATAAACAAACAAACAAACAAACAAATAAATAATACATGCCTCTTAAAAAAAATTTAAAAAATTAAAAAATAACAAAATAACAAAATCCCCTACTATCTAGAACACTTGGGATATTTCTGAGTTTAAATGGTCAGATTTTGTAGGTATGTGATATTTTATCACTGAAGTTAAAAAGCAAATTTTGGGACAGGAATACTTCTCAAAGGCGTTACACAAAACTTTGCTAAAGGGCCTCCCTGGTGGCACAAGGGTTAAGACGCAACCTATGAAGCTATCTGCAGCCACTGCAGCACTAGTCCGATACCTAGCCAGGGATCTACACACATGGTGCAGCAGACCTCTCCTGACTCACTCGCTGCTCCCCTCAGCAGTGTATTTCAGTTGATCTGCCTGTTTGCCCACTCTGTCTCTGTGAATCCTCTCAACCCCCACACCTCTGGCCTATACCCAAATTCTTCTACACAAAAATAATTTTAAAAAGGCTAAAATTGGAGCCTCCCTGGTGGTACAAGGGGTTAAGCACAGCACTGTGAAGCTATCCCCAGCCTCTGCAGCATGAGTTTGATCCCCCTGCTGCCCAGTGAGCTATCCACACGGTGCAGCAGAAACTATCCTGTCTCGCCTACTGCTCCTGTCAGCAGTGTATTTCAGTCAGTCTGCCTGTTCTGTTGCTTAGTCTGTCTCCAGTGAATCTTCTCACCTCTGCCCCCCATACCTCTGGCCTGTACCCCAGTTCTTGTATGCCTTTAAAAATAAATAAAAGGCTAAATTTTCAGAAAAAAGAAATGTTTAGATAAATGTAAACCAATTTTATTACCTAAAAATACTTTAAAGAATAAATCAAATCAGTGTTTTAAAGGTACTTACAGACAAAAAAAAAACAATATATTTAAATTATGTCACAATTTATATACTTCTTTTTAAGAGATGAAGATCAGTAATTTTTTAAAACATGTGTTTGATCTCAAAATCTTAGAACCATAGTTTTCAATATGGAAGCATTAAAGATGATGATCTTCCTTTATGAATATTAGTCTGATGCTTAGATCAATGAGCATGTTATTGGTAGAGCAATGATTACTGAATATCAATAAACTCATATCTAGGTTTCTGCTATTGTTACTATTGTATATATCAATGCCTAACAAAACAATTCTAAATATGGCAACTGTCAGTTTTACGAGACCACCAACAAACTGTTGATCGAGAAAAATTAAGTTCATTGAATCTACTTTAGCAATCAGAATGATCACCTTGACTGCCTTAACAGAAGCTAATAGATTCAGAGGTAAAGATTAGGAAAAAATATTTAGAGAGTTTTGGTTTGAGGCAGGTCTTTCAGGGAGGGATCTAGATATAATTAGACAAAGTTAATGTTCTAATAGCTTAGGATCATAGGCGAAAAATCTTAAGAGTAATTCTTGATAAACTAATTGATGTCCTAAGAATCAGTTGATTCAGGTAAGCAAACTAGTGTGACAATTTAGTTATTTGTCCAGTTGAATGAACTGCATCCCCAGAAAAATTGCAAGAATCATTTGAAGCAAACAGTGAAGATGTTTATTGGTTTGGAGACCAGATTAAAATGTCCTGGCTCAATATAAAGCAATGTTGACACAAGTAGTCTCTGATTATTTTCTGAGATTTGGTCTGATCTCAGGAAAATTACTTAGTTTGAGTCTCATTTTTCTCATTAGCAAAATGAAGCCAAAGGGTTTTCCAGGCCATCAAATATCTTGACCTCTTTATGAGTCAGCTATTATCACAAAACTTGCCCTACAAACCACTCCAAAACTCAGGAGCAGAAAACATGACTGTGTATTCCAGGGTTCAGCTAATCTCAGTGAAGATGCACGCTTGACTACAAAGTGTGGGTTGAATTCAAACAATTTCTAGATATTGTTCATCCTCCTTGACAAGAGACTACATGTAGCATATTCTTCTCTTGGTAAAAAGAAAAAAAATACCAGAGGAAACATGCACCCACCCAAGCACCTTTCAGGTCTTTGCACATTAACATCTACAAAAATCCCCATTGACCAAAATGAAATTCAAATCAAATCCAAATACCAAAAGGAAGCTCAGGAATCAAGCCAAAAGAGTATGTTATCATGAGGCCATACCAAGGACTGAAGATCTGACACCCAGCAACTCAGCCTATCAAGTCTTATGAAAGAAACACTCATAGATTCAGCTTTCAACATGCTTCAGTCAGAGATGGTTTGGAAAATTAGGAAATCTCCATGCAAGCATAACGAAGTACTCAAATATGATTAATATGGATAGTTTTTCCCCCCATGTCATTCATTATATCATTTCTACAAATCAAGTTTCTAGCCTCTTAGAATTGGAATCTAATGAAATTTTTGGCATTGGACCAATCAAGAAAAGTAGAAAATACTGAGATACAGATTTCACATGAAATTATTTCTATGTTTAATCACTTAAATGTACCCAATAAATCTACCAACCTACAATGAATACATAAGAATTTTACATAGTTTATATAACTATCTACAAAACAGGTTCAGTGCCCCTTGATTATTAAAGTAGCCCCAAAAGAGTGATCACCGTTCAAGTTATAGCCTTCTTTTTTCTTCCTAAGCTCTCTATAGCTTGTATTTTCTGAAAATACATCATCATTTTGTTACCATATGTTACAAACCTAATGAAGGTGAGTTATAAATTACAAAATAATTACTTAAAACTCACATTAATCTAATTAATAATTCCATTCAAAATTATCAGTGGTTAGTTACAGTTTGTCTAAAGAAGACAATTCTGAAATGGTTATGGTCATAGTCCAAATATTACCCTCAAAAGGATAATGGTGTCATCAAATAATGTACCTACTGTCTACCTATAGCCAAGACACAGTACTCATACAACTCATCAGATGGCGATAGAGCATTTTTTCTTACAACCATGACAACATTAGTAATTCATTAACCTTTTTAAATAAGTAATAAGACTAGACAGAAAAAAGTGATATTGCTGATATATAATCTCATATTTAAAAAACTATCCTGAAGCTTAGTTTTAATTCTAACAAGTTCAGAAGTCATTAGTTCTACAAAATAACATCATTTTCTCACATTTTAGTAGCATCTTCTAAAATACACTTATCAAAATTACTCATCAAATGAGAAAACACAAAAGTATGTTGTATCATTACTACCTTTCACCCTCTAAATATTATTTTAACAAATTTACAGGGTATATCTATAAAAGTATAAAAATATACTAATAACTGGTTCATTTAAAAATATACTGAATGACTCCAGTATGCCTGGTGGTACTGGGGAAAACTCAGTTTGGGTATAATTATAGTTTTGCTAGAAAAGTAAACAGGTATGTATGTCCCTTTTATTCAACGATTACCAGCACAACCAATAAAAGCAAGACTCTGCTAGGCACTTCAAGTCATGATGAGTAAGACATGACTGCTGCCCTCCAGCAATCAATTAGGAGGAAAGAAATTAACATGCACTGTAGCAGAGAAATGCAGATAAAATACTATGGGGAATTCAGAGCATGAACCATCAGAAGGAAGGCATATAAATAAAAGCACAAACTCACGAAGAAAAGAATATTGTCAAAGAACAGTAAGCCAGTTGTTTGAAGCACTGGATTAATAGAAAGTGCCTTGGTCTATTCAGGATGCTATAACAAAATACTACAAACTGGATCACTTAAAATTTTGGAAATTTATTTCTCACAGCTCTGGAAGCTGCAAAGTTCAATATTCAGGCACCGTCTTGGTCATGTTCTGATGAGGACACTCTTCCTGATTCATATAGTTAGTTCCTTCTCACTGTGCCCTCATCAGATGGAAGAAGCAAAGGATCTCCTTGAGCCTCTTTCATAGGAAAGAATCCCATGCGTGAGGGTTTATTCTCATAACAAGTAGCTCTTAGAAGTGTCTCCTACTAATATCATTATCTTAGTGATTAGGATTTTAACAGTGATCTGGGTGGAGGAGGGCAAAACATTCAGACCATAGCAAAGAGCAAGAATTCAAATGTAGTCATCATTGCATTAAATACAACAAGGTTGTTCTTGTTATGTATTTGCCACACTCAAATTCTAACCCCTTTCTACTTCACTCCACTTCTCTCCCCTTGAACTCCAAGTTAGGGAGTTGTTTCATTGGTGGTTTGGGATGGTATGGTAAAAGGTATTCAACCCACCCATAATTTACTTTATCCAGCCACAAAAACAATTTCCCTGTTCCTTGGACAAAGCCATGTTATCTTTGTTTAAGGTCTTCCTGCTGCTATGCCCTGCTTCTGGAAGACTATTACTCTCACACAAATGTCTTGGTGGTGTTATTTTTTCTTTATACCTTCTATTTTTTTTTCCTTTTTACCTTCAATTTGTATACATTTGTTTGATTGATAATTTAGCATCCATTTTCACCACCAAGGGAGGATTTTATCTAATTGCATCCTGTTTTTCCTGAGCCCAAAATAGTACCCAACATTTGGTACATCTTAGTATTTGGTGGGTCAATGAATGAATGAGTTGGCTACTTTTATGCTTCAGTTGCTATGATCCCTAAAAAGAGCATAAACTTCTCAATAACAGTGCTAAGACGGTTTTCTTTTGCATAGTCTTCAAAGCTTAGTCTGCAATCAAAATTAGAAAGACTTTTTGTTAAGCAAAATGAAGGCACTAAGTTCTAAATAATTTATTTTAAATAATTCAAATGATTATTTCTTATCATTTTTCATTAAAAATAATTGCAAATATTTATCTTATTTAAAGAATAGAAAACTGAAATAGCATGACATCAAGAAACAAAATAGAGATAGAGACACTTGGACTTGCAAAAGTAAAGAATATTTTACTGACCCTGTGATCTCCAGCAGCCTCTTGGGCCCTGTTTATGCAATATTCTATCTTGCCGGAAGAAATTTTTTCGATGAAAGCTTTTAAAAGCAAGGCTTTTTTTTCTGAATATCATAGTGTTTTCTCAGGTTCCCTGTTGATACAGCCCTTTCTAATGCTATAGCAACCTATATTCAGAGAGTTACATTACATAGTAAGGCAAAATTCGAATTTTGGTATTTTTCATACTACAGAAATTAAGCTATAAAAACCAGTTGCATCTCAGCTCCTGACTGTTAGGTGTTTTAGAGTGTCATTAGGATTCCATATCCTCTCCAGTTCTCAGGAACATCATGGCAAAATCCTAAGCACATAAATCTTATACAATAGAAAGGATAAAAACATCTCCTTCAATGTATTCCCATAAATACCAACCATGTTGTTAAAAAAAGAAAACTCTCCTTGAGGGAATGCTTTGATTGAGTGATACCACAAAAACTGTAAGCTGTAAGGGAAGGTACTCTCTTGCAATAGGGAATGTTACAAAGAGAATCAAAAGGGGACAGTCTATTACAGTTATGAGAACCTTTACGATGCCAGCTAATTACCAAATGCAGTTTAGTCTTTGAAGATCAAGCTATACAAACTCTGAACAATAGTCCTTTCCAACCGAAGGAATTTCCTTTCAAATATGGATATGATATGGAAAAATGATTATAATTGCACTCTAATATTACAAGATTTTCTCCAGCTTACAAATGAAGAAACTGCACAGAAAGGTTATAAACCAAAAAAGGAAATGATGGTGCTGGGATCAGAACCCTGGGAGTGGGCTCCAAACAACTTGACATTCCTTTTGCATCTAGAAAGCAACCTACAACTCTGTGACTAAAACCTCAATTTTCATATGTCCTAGAAAACATCCCTATCTAATAATTCTCATAACCTGTGTATCAATTCTTACCACAGTGCTAAATACTCTATGAATTACACTCATCATACATGATAAATCAAATACAAAAGCCTCCAGTTTACAGAAAAAATGAGGTATAGAGAAATTAACTTGACCATAATGCTGCTTTAAATATGCTTGCCTGTTGATCCCAATTAGATACTTAACCCAGTAAAATTAGAACATAGGGCCACATAAAGACTTCTATGTAAACATTCATAGAAGTTTTACATACAATGCCCAAGATCTGAGAAGAAACCAAATGTCAATCTACTACTAATTGGATGAATAAATCATTGTACAACTTTCAATAAAATACTACTCAGCTATGGAAGAAATGTATGTCTGACAGATATTTAACAATATGGAAGATCTCAAAAAGTTTACATAGAGCCAAAAAAAAGGATACAAAACATATACACTGTATGATTTCATTAATATGAATTTCTTTTTTTAATTTTTTAATTTATTTATGCATACAAGAGCTGGGGTACAGGCCAGAGGTGGGGGGTGAGGATTCACCAGAGACAGAGTAGGGAACAGAACTGGCAGATTGACTGAAGTACACTGCTGAGGGGAGCAGCAGGGCAAGTAAGGAGAGGTCTGTTGTGCCATGTGGGTTGCTCCCTGGCCAGGGATCGAACTCGTGCTGCCGAGGCTGCAGATCGCTTCATAGGTTGCATCTTAACCCTTGCACCACCACGGAGGCCCCTAATAGGAATTTCTAAAACAGCTAAGACTAATCAAGAGTGCTTGCAACCCAATGGTAATTTGCCTTTTATCAAAAATGCTACAAAATAATGTTTTGGAGGGAGGGAGGATTATTAGCTTAAAGGTGGGAAAGTAAAACTTCCACATTGATTAGTAGGAAATTTTCCTCTATTTTGACATGTGTAAGTGACAACACAAATACCCTACCTCCCTCTTCTCTCCTCTTCAATCTCCCCTGCAGAAGCAGCAGCAGCTATGGCAAAAATTTGCTTGCTTCAAACTAATAAAGTTGGTTGGGCCTCCCCTGGTGCCACAGCAGTTGAGCGCTGGGTTGCGAGGCTGCCTGCAGCCTCTGCAGCACCAGTTCTATCCCTGGCCACCGGCGAGGGTCCCACCAAAAAAAAAAAAAAAAAAAAAAACACACCAAATAAAGTTGGGCCTCCCTGGTGGGGCAGAGGTTGAACGCCATGCTGCGAAGCTGTCCGCAGCCTCTGCAGCACCGGTTCGATTCCCCGCCTGCCAGGGAGTACCCCACATGGCGCAGCAGACCTCTCCTGCCTCGCCCTCTGCTCCCCTCAGCAGTTCTTTGGTCCATCTGCCTATTCTGCTCTCTGCTCTGGCTCTGGTGAATTCCTTACCCTCCGTGCTTCTGACTTATACCCCAGTTCTTGTATAAAATAAATAAAATCTTAAAAAAAAAAACTAATAAAGTTACCTCTCATTCGGATGTTACTCCAAGGTCCTTGAAGAGACCAAAGGAATGTATTTTCACTGCAGTAAATATTTGTTAAATTTGCAAAAATTTTGTCATAACTATCATCAATAAAGACAGTCCTCTTTTTCCTCTATAATGTTCTCCTCATAGTATTTCCTTATTATTGAAGGATTTACTGCAGGGACCACCAGTATTTTGGGGGTTCTGTTGAAGGCAAGTTGAGAATATAGTTGGGAAAAATGGGCTCATTTATGTAGTTGAGTCATTTCTGTATAGAATGAAATTACTTCCTGGGGTATTGTGTCCCTTGATTGATTTACCCGGTATTGCGACAGTAATGTGAACAGGTAGTGGTTATATTTCTATATGACTGTGTGTTTTGGCACCAAGAACTGGGAAAAAAGGGTGGCATAGAAAAAGAAAACAGCTTGAAATAAGTAGATCTAGAAGCTAGTCTCAAGGAAATTCTTCCAACAATTAAACATGTGAAATTGTGGGCAAAGGATTCAGTTCTCATGATTCATGACTCAAAACAGAAATATCCTCAATAACTCATAGTGCTGCATTTCCTATTACTAATTATTATACACTCACATTTTATCTCTTTTCTAATGGCTGTGAATTAAAATTGATCAAGATTCTCATAAAGAACACCAATCCGTAGCAACACTGAAAGCAATGAAATATTTGTGTGTAAAAGCTATTTTATATACATCTTTTATTATGACACTAATTGTTTTTGCTAAAATATCCTTTTAGAAATTGTACTACTGAGTTAGAAGGCATATACATTTTCAAAACTCTTGATCTATATTTCAAATGAATTCCTACAAAGTTTGTATCAACGTTTTCCCATAAGTATATAAAGTCATGTTTCATACATTCTAAAAAATTCAGCATAAGCATAACAAGTTGTAAGGATGATAGCACTTTTTTGCAATATCAATACTAACAAAAAATTGTCAACTTCATAGAAAAGACAGCTTAAAATATTCCTTCTATAGAAAAATGATGTTGAAAACAGCATATATAAGTTATGAAATAATGCATAGTCAAAAATATAGACTAAAAGGAGTGTAATAAACATCTAATACTTTTTAAAACATCACTTCTTTCTGGATTTCATGAACTTGTAGTGTTTGTTTTTTGAAATTATGATGTATTTTAAATTCTTTTTCTAATTTTAAAGAGTGATTAACTTTTTCTCTAACTTTTTTGTATTGACATAACATTAGTTTCCAATACTGTATAAGATTTGGAAAAACAGGTACTCACCTCTTCAGATGTATGTTACTCCACACACCCATCACCAAAGCACCCATAGTCTTCCATTGTGCTCCCTTCCCTTTGTTATCCTCTACCTTCCCCTTCAGGAACCTCAATTCTGCAGTCATATTTCTAAATTTGGTTTTGATTTAGTTTTGTCTATTCCTTTCTTTGTTTCTTTATATCCCAAATATGAGCGAAATCATCAGGCATTGGTGTTTCCTTTTCTGACTTTATTTAATGTGATTCCCTTAAGTTCCACCCATGTTGTCACAAACATCTTTTTTTTTATAGCTAACACACTCTTTATAGCTAAGTAGTATCCGTTATGCATATATGCCACATCTTATTAAATTAAGTACTTAGATTTTATATACATCTTAGATATTAATCACTTTTCATTTGTGTAACATGTGCATTTTTTCTCATTTAGTATGTCTTTTATTTTGCTTTTTTTCCCTTACCATAGAGATCATGTTTTCCAAAACGTCTTTATCATTGATAAACACATGTTTCCATGTTTTCTTCTCTATATTTTATCATTGCCAATCTTATGTAACAAGAAAACACCAAATAACTCAGTTAATAAATTGGTAGCAGGTCTGTACAGAAAATTCACCAGAAAGGATACCCAAATGGCCAATGGATAGATGGAAAAACATTCATCATTGTTTTTAATCAGGGAAATCAGGTCAAAGCACAATGAGATAGGGCCTCCCTGGTGGCGCAGGGGTTAAAGACAGCGCTATAAAGCTATCGCCAGCCACTGCAGCACGAGTTGGATCCCAGCCGGCCAGGGAGCAATCCACATGGCACTGCAGACCTCTCCTGTCTCACCTGCTGTCTCACACTGCTGCTCCCCTCAGCAGTGTATTGCAGTAGATCTGCCTGTACTGCTTCCCACTCTCTCTGGTGAATCCTCTCACCCCCTAAACCTCTGGCCTACACCCCAGTTCTTCCATGCATAAATAAATCAATCTTAAAAAAAAAAACATGAAAGATTAAATAGTTGCTGAGCATCACATTAGCCTGTGTAAGGTATTATGGTAATAACAGGGCAGAAAGAGAAATAAGACTATTCCTTGACCGCAAGGAGCACACATGGACTTTTCCTATTTGACTTGTAGTTCAGTACCTAGTGTGTCTGCAGAGATAAAAACTGACATGAATTTTGATGTAAACCTAGTGGCCAGAGCCTGAACTTGATTGACTTGAACCGAATTTAAATGAAGGTAAAGAAGTAAAGATATTTCTGTCTCAAGTAGCTATTAATAAGCTGCAATCTATTTGGTATCTACTATGAACCCTAAATGTAAAGTACACCAGTAATTTGGTTCCAATACAGGCACATCTGGAGTGTCAAACAGCTGAAAGTTTCTCAGTATCTAAGCAAAATATAATGTAGGATCTCTCTGAATATTCCTAGAAAGCATGATTCATCTTTGTTTATATCATTTCTATTTCAATATAGGTTGTCAAATCAGATATTTAAATTTTAGCTTTTATCCTTGACTCTAGTAGTAGTTGAGATCAAATGAATAGGTGAATCATAGTGCAGGGTACATTCCATATATATAAATTGCTTAGAATAAGTAGTATTTGTAGCAGATGAAAGATATCCTAAGTACGCAGAAAAAAATTACATACAGAAACGCAGGTCCAAATGCAAGAGTCATCCACCAATTTTCTGAGTTTGAAGGACGCATAAGACAAATAAAAACAGATCATCTCTCTAGAGTTGTCTCCAAATTATTCTTTCATTGATGCATTATTTCACATCTCCAGTCAACCATGAAAATCTTAGGAAGGCAAACTAGATCTCCATGATTAAAGTAAATTGAAATTCCTAGGATAGTAAATCCTTTCTTTTTGATTGGAGCAAAACCAAAAAAAAAATTGCAAGAAGGAATGGACATGCTTAACTGGTCCTGTGAACGAAACATTAGCAAGGAGTTTTAGAGCGAGACTTAGAAATCCATTTGTGCTTGTCAATAACATCTCCCTTTTCAAGCTACTGATCCACTTGCGACTAATGGAAGACTTGATATTAAACTGGACAATAGAACCAGCACAACAATCATTGCCAGGAAAAGTAGAGAACTAAGTTTTTTGTTGCTACTGTTTTTGTTGTTGTTTTGCTATTACTGTCTTATTTGTTTTAGGACAAAAAGTAGCAGTGAATGGATTTAGAATCTACAAAAGAGATGCTCTGAGGCAATTTCAAGCAATTTGTAAGATAATGGAAATACAGATAATCTTCCCAAAGAAAACTGGGTTGACTCTATCTTTCTCTCACTGCCATGTTAGACATATAATGCTATTGAAGAGGGATAATGCATAGTAAATATGAATAGAGAGTATTATTACCCTTATCCTGAAGAGTTTTTTTCTTAGTATCATTTCTGTAAGACTGTTCTATTGTGCCAGCAAAGCTCTACAATCATTTAAAAAGAAATCATTATACATAGAAGAATTTTAGGAGACCCCATTGGAGCAGTTAATAGCAAAGGTGTGAAGTAAATTTTGTTCTTTTAAAAAACAGAGTGGCAAAAGTATGAAACTTTGATGTCATTTCAAATTAACGATGACTTTCAAGATTGATTCTTGAATGATCATCCTTATCTCCCCTGAAATGAAAGAACAGGAGCCTCTTTCAAGGATGCAGAACATCATTAGAAAATGGCAATATTGCCATCTGCTGTCCATGTGTGGAATCACACATTTCAAAATGACATGTAGATTTTCCCACCAAATGCAAAGGTAAAAATCTTTTAAATTGTGTGCTGAGTGCAAATTCTCTAAGATATTCAAGAAGATGAGGACTTTTTCTACATAAATAATAAGTCCATCCTATGCTTTTCCACTAGTTATTTTGGCATTCTTATACATTAATGTACTGTCTTACAAATATTACAGAAAGTAAACTGAAACTATACTTTAAATGGTAGTAATAAAAATTTCATGGATAATTTTGGGCTAATTATCCTTTCTTAAATTTATTTTCCCATTCATTTCCAGACTTTCCAAATTTATTTTGCAATGAAATTTTATCTATTAAATTTGGAAAATGTGTTTTTGGACACAAGTGCACAACACAAGAGAGTGAAAGAAGCATATAGATATGCTTCTCACTTTACTGTATTGCTCGAGACATTGTCAATAATGAGTTTTAAATGGTAATTGTGAATTCGTTAATGTATTTTGTATTAATTATCCTATAGAAGAGATAAAGTTTGAAGTTCCAGAATAGACAACATACATAGAATCTAATTAAAATGCATGAAGATTAATTGCATTTGTTATGTCAGTCAAAAAAGATTCATAGACAGAAGAAAACAATAGGCTTTAGTCAACACTTTTTTTAATATTTAAATATAAGATGTGACCTGAAGTTGTATACTACTGATATCAAAAGATATCATAAATATTACAAGTGGGCAATTAGTAAGAAATTTAGCTGGCTGTCTTTTAAGTTTACTTTTAAATGGTGGAGTCAAGAATTCCCTGCCATGATTTTTCAAATGTTGGGTATTTTCTTGGTAGATACTAGGATGGGGACATCCTTATACCACATCTACCTTCTCGGTGTTAATTTGACCCATAATATTATCTTCCAATTAAATAACAATGTAATAAGATGAACATCATAAAAAGATGTTCATCATATTATTATTGGGGAATGTAAATCACAGCAATGAGCTATCACCTTACACCTGTGAGAATGTCTATTACTCAGAGGACAAGAAACAAGAGCTGGAGATGATGCCGAGAGAAGGGAACATTATACACTGTTGGTGGGAATGTAAGTCGGCGCAATCACAGAAAGCAATATAGATATTTCTTTTAAAATTAAAAATAGAAATTCCATTTGCTACATTTATACAAATTCTGAGTACTTAATCTGAAAAATGTAAAATCACAAATTTGAAGACCTACTTGCTTCCTCATTTCCCCTGCAGCATTTTTTATAATAGCCAAACACTGGAAACAACTTAAAAGGCCCTTCAACTGAAAAATAGATAAAGAAGTGATGTATATACACAAGGGAATGTTATTTAACTATTAAAAAAAATAAAATAGATGAAATCCTGTCATTTGTGATATGGAAGAATTTAGTGGGAATTATTCTTATTGAAATAGCTCAGTAAACACCATATGATTTCACTCATGTGTTATACAGTAAAAACAGAAAGTGAATAAAATGAAAAACTTTTGTATTGTAAGACCAATTAGTGGTTAACTAGAAGGGAAGAGAGGCAGGTAAATTGTGACAAAGGAATCAACTACATAGTAAAAGATAGAAAAGGATATTCAGTGGTGAAGTTAATGTAGTATGTACACATGTCGGTTCTCAGTGATGCACACCTAAAACATATAACAATGCAGTTATTTCAACAAAAGATAAAATAAATTATAGGGGGCTGGAAAGAACACAGCTGCGCTCCTGACATATACCAGTGTTCTTTCTCAGTAATGAACCAAAATAAGCACCAAGAGGATTCATTATTATGAAAACTGAGAAACTTTCTTTTTACCATATAGAAAAATCTAGACGTGAATGGGAGGGGCAGGGTGTACCTACCCTGGGGCAGTGCTGGCATGCAGGAGAAAGACCTGCTTTCACTGCCTGAAGATAGGCTTATCTTGAATGTTCTAGGAGTTATAAGACATCTGCATCCATTTCCCCCTTCAGACCAGTTTTTACTTTGCTCAGTGACCCTCCAAGTCCAGTGCTGTGGAAGCAGACCCAGGACAGGTTCTCTATCGATTAGGGCAGATGGATAAAGGAGAGTCCTGGGGTTCTCGGTGGCTTATTTCAGGCTTTAAGGTTCTTTCTGTGCCATTTGCTGTCAGGCAAGCCTGCAGACTTGCAAGGCAAGGAGACTGGGGGGCCAAGAGGCTGGCAGGCCTCCCAGATCCCAGCAAATTTACTCCTTCTCTTCAGGCTCTCTCTGGCGTTCTCATGTTCGTAGCTATCACACGTGCTCTTGCCCACACTTCGCCATAGCCTTTCTTATATCGCCTGCCTCTGGGCTCAGGTGCCTGTGCAAGACCACAGGTGCCGGTCATAGATACTAATGGCAAGAGAGCAGAAAAAGCCTGATGACTTCCATTTACCCTACCGTAGGGTAAATGGTTTTCAGGCTTTTCTGCCCTCCCACAGTTAGGTTTGCCCTGCCTGATGGGCACCTGCAGTTATTACATTGTTGTGTTGTTCACTTCTGTGGGCCATGGGAGGAGTATTGAGATAGTGTGGAGGGCAGGACAGGACACAGTGCAGGTTTTCTGGGATCCCATGCAGAACAGGTAATGGAGGAGTCAGAGTCCTCAGTGGTTTTTTGCAGGTCTTTTATTGGGGTTCACCAGGCATATGGCAGGCAGGGGTGCTGGCTGGGGGGCTGGGAAGCTGGCAGGCCTTCACTCTATCTGGGCTCTCTAGCGTTCGTTCTGCTGCTTCTCGGCTTCTCTTTCGGTTTCTGCTGCTGCTTTCTCAGCTTCTGGCGTCCCTGTGACACCGTCCTTAAAAAGCACAGTCTTAGCTCAGGTGTACCCACTTCAGGTGCCCGCCATCAGGCATGCATTCAGGATCACAGGGTTCCCTCATCTATCCTGATGGCGGGAGGGCAGAAAAGCCTGATACCTTTTACCTTACCCTACAGAGAGTCACCAAAAGAAGCAGAGCAGAAGAGGCAGGAGAGAAAAGGGGAGAAAGAAGGCCAGAGAAGCCCAGAGTGAATTCTTGCGGGGTAGGGCTTAGAGGCCTCCTGGCCTCCTGGCCCCCAGCACCCCTGCCTGCTGTGTACCTACCTGGTTGCTGCACTGTATTTAAGAGCTTGATAGAAATCTGAGAAACCCACCGAGGGCTCCAGGATTCTCCTTTACCCCTGTCTGCTCAAATCTTAGAAAACCTGCTCCGTGCCCTTCCTGCCCCTACAACTACATCGAGTTAGCCCCTAATTTCACTCTGACTTCTTTAAACCCATGTCAAAGCATTTCTCAGGAATGCTGGAGTCTTAAAGACCAAAGTTCATTTTCTGTAGGTTCTCTTAAGAGGCCCTCTTGACCTACCACAGAAGTAACTTGAGTTAGTGTGCTAAATTAACGACTTCAATTCTTTTTTGATTCACATTCTTGCTCCTTCTGAGTATCTCCTGTGACCACACAAACCTTTTTCAAAAGACACTAGAAACTAGAAAGCTCCCCTGTTTTTGTTCCCTGTCCAGCCAATCTGTATCCAACAAAACTTTAAGTAGGACTTAATCTTCGTGCATTTCTGATTGTGAGCATCTGCACAGCTATCAGCTACTTTAAAGATTTATTTATGCATACAAGAACTGGGGTACAGGCTAGAGGTGTGAGAGGACAGGAGAGGTCTGCTGCCCCATGTGGGTAGCTCCCTGGCTGGCCAGGGGATCAAACTCGTGCTGCAGAGGCCACAGATAGCTTCACAGTGCTGTGCTTAACCCCTTGCACTACCAGGGAGGCCGATCTATCAGCTAGTTTAAAACAAATGTCATTTCAATGAAACCAAATGCAGGTAGAAGGTGATCCTACATGACAGGTATAAATTAATAATTAGTGTCCAGGATTAATACTAAGGTAGGTCTGTCAGTAATAGAAAGCAATGCAGGAAGATTTGCCTCAAAGCTGGGCACCAAATAAATGGTCAGGTTTTGAAGAGGGGAAACTTTCAGATGATGCTACAGAAGAAAATGCTGCTTTTATAGAAGAAAACCCTAAAGAAAAGGTTTTGGAAGTGGGAGTAGAGAGTGTCTTAAGAGTTATGTTTTCAGTGGATGATAAAATTAAAAATGAGAAATTTTTGTTCAAACACAGATGGAGAATGACTCCCCTGTAATGTAGAAAGTTCACAGTGGGAGACTGGTGTAACCAGTTAGCTGGGTTCCTATTAGGGTCATGTGGAAGTCACAGCAGTTGAAGATGGGGTATGGGACTGACTTGGGAAGCGTCTGCATTCGAGTCAGTAAGTCAAGTGTAGGGGCAGGAATGGGCACAGTGCAGGTTTTCTGATTCCAGCAGACGGGTGAAGGAGGAATCCTGGAGCCCTCAGTGGCTTTTGCAAACTTTTATTGGCGTTTACCAGGTACACAGCAGGCAAAGGGGCTGGGAGGCTCCCAGCAGGCAGGCCTCCCAGCCCCCAGCAAGTCTTCACTCTTTCTGGGCTATCCGGCATTCTCTGACGGTCTCTCTACTTCTCTTGTGGTTCTGCTCTCTGTTTCTTCTCTGCTGCTTCTGGCATCCCCGTGATGCTACCCTTATAAGCCTAGTCTTAGCCCAGGTGAATCCCATCCCCATATACCCACACCCTACTCCAGGTGCCTGCCATGAGACATGCATTCAGGACCACAGATCCATCGTCAATTCTAACGGCAGGAGGGCAGAAAAGCCTGATATTATTTATTTACCCTACATCAAGTCAACAGAATTAAGTTAATGTCAGAATCCATAACATCCAATGAGACAGCAGAGCAGATAGAGAAGTCAAAACACAGTCTAAAAGACTCAGGGGGAAACAGCATACAACACATCTGCTCCGGAAGCTGGTGGTAAGTGAGACCAGGCAACAGGAACACATGGGGGCGGGAGGGGAGAAGAGGAGGGAGCAGGAATGATAAATCTTTTAAATTCCACTTTAGGAACACTTAAATTCATCAAACTTCACATTTCATGAGAATAGGAAACATAATATGTGTTGGAGTAAATTCCATAGAGAACCTCTATGTTTATTATGTTTAGAATGCTCTTTTATTACAAAGTTAAGTTTTACAAATAATTAACTATTTAATATTTTTTAGCCAAGTAAGCAATTATCTCAAATTCTTAAAACCACCAAAAAATTGTCTTTCTATTTCTCAATTTTGACCACAACGCCAATTTTGAGTTATATACATTAAGAGAAGAATGAAGAATCAAATCTGCCTAGATTAATTAATAATAATAACAAATGTTACTTTTTATTCTGACAAAGCTATAGTATTTCACAGAAAAATAAATTAGGCATCAGAAATATTCTTTAAATTAGAAATTGAACACATTTTCATCTTCCTTTAAAAATATTTAACAGATGTATAATAACAATAGACAAGCATTTAAATTAGAAAACTTAAGTAACCTTTCTAATTATTTTCCAAAGGAGAATACATAACCATATGTGGGTATACAGAAATTTATATATATATATATATATTATATATATATATACATACACACACGCACGCACACACATATATATACACACAAGCACACACACAATATAGAAAGCAGTTTATGTGAGTCAGTATAAATCATAACACTTATTCACAGGACAAGAAAAATCTGCTGGTAGCAAAGGATTTCAAACTGCATATAAAATTATCGATTTTACTTTAATTCTCAAGTACATCATTTACATTCACAGATCATTTGCACCCCCTTGTGGTCATGGATAAATATTTCTCAGCAAGGTGCTTACATACCAAAGTGCTGTGCTTTGAACAGATGATTTTAAACCAAATTTGAATAAAATATTTCTAGGTAAATATGGGATGTTACATATTTATATATATGTGCATATACAGACAAGAATATGTATATATTGTACAATATACATGTGCAAATAAATTTCAAAATACCATGCACTTTATATAACTGTCCATAAAATTTGTGGGAGTTTAAAGAACATCTTCAAGAATAACTCCTCTCTGTTCTATGACTTATAACTATATATGGGCTCATAATCTAAGAGAATTCTCAAATTTGATTGCATATTAGAATTGTGGGGAATGATGATAATGATGATGATGATGATGATGTCGTCTCTGGGTATATAGTTTATCCCATAGAACATTAACTCAGAATACCTGGGTACAGGTCCAGTAAAATATATTTTTATAAGAGAATAATTATAGTCAATGTTTCCTAAGTAAAGGATTCTTTACTCAGAAAAGAATATATAAAGGAAAGAGAAAAGATGAGAACACATTATGTGAAAGTGTTAGAATGGGAAAATGTTGAAATATTCAACACTGCCTGTTCAGCACAGGGACTATTATTACAGAATTACAAGAATGAGGGCCTGAGTTTCTTCTCCGGGAGACGTGAGAGATTATTTTACAAATGCATCAGATTCATGCATAAAAATATATTATGCAAAATCAGTGGAGATCAATAGAGAAAGAGATGTAGAAGAACTACATTTTCTTGTCAAAATCACTACCTGACTCGCACAGGCTCTGTTGTTCTATTTTAATCTGACCTTGGGCATATGACAGGTGTTTTTATTTTTAAGGTCCTTAGGTAACTAGTCCACAGTTTGAAACATTTAAATATTATTAGCATTTATATTTTGGATGCGCTATCTGAACTTTTAGGCTATGTGTGACTGCGAAGCTTTTTTAATGAAAACTCTGGTTTTACTGCCAGTAGACACCTAAAAACACTCTACAGTTCATATTAATAAGACTGAATGTAATTGAATGTCAGCAGATATGGTGATTTATAAAGTACTTCATACCCTGTGTATAATGAAAACCCTTGGCACTGAATCCTAATATTTGATGAAACATGATATTGGCTTTATATCCAATAGCCAACTTGACCTAGAACCTTCTATCATTTTCATAGTGAACTGCTTTACTCTGTTTCTACCTGTAACTCAAGTTTCATCTATAATTAAGGAAAAATTGTACTATTTGAATTTCAGCTTTTTCCTTCCTTCAGCTATTTGAGATATATATGTATATATATTTAAAGGCAATAAGTGAATTTTTTAGTAAATAAATCAGCACTGTATAAATGTCTGAATGTAACTACTTTGAAAACAGACCCCAAAGGGAATTGACATTTGCCTCATTGATACTGCCCCCACAGAAAATAGTTTCAGGACCTTGATTTTGGGAACTGCTTTCTATGCTGGAAGCACATTTTTCAAAATCTGTTACTATGGCAAAACACTACTTTGAGTGGTTGATTTGAATTTTTTTGAATATCATTAACAGACATTTCTAGCCAAAAGTAATGGATAATTATGTTAAGCTGGGTAATGAGCATTTTAAAATAAAACAAAATTAAATAAGGTGCATGGGGTTATGACCTAGTGACTGCATGATGGCAGTGATGTGGCAGTTGTGAATTAATACCAAAGTCTGTTTGGAAACTATCCTTAGAGTATCAAATAGGTATTTCCCAAATAGTTTGAGAGTTTTCAGCACTTTGGAGCTAGACATAAAGTCTCACATAACTCCTATTTAAAGGTAGTAGGTTAGCCTTATTGGAATAAATTTATTTTATAATTGACACGTCATATGTAATATATACAATACACACACACACACACACGCACATTTGCGTGCCTGCACTTGAAATGTGCATATAGCATGAGTATGCAGCTCAATTAATTTTCATAACCTGAACATGTCCCTGTAACCAGTTCCCAAACTGAGAAACAGAACATCACCAAGTTAGTAGAGTTTTTGAAGTAACCTCAGGCCTTTATATTCACATATTTTTTGAAAACAATGTAAAAATGACAATTCAAGAACAACTGGAAAGGCAAGATATGGTAATTTTGGAAGTAATCCATTAAAAAACAAGACACTTTAGTATTAAAATAAAACATCAATGGGATACTTTTGATCAAGGATATTTCATAAATACCTTGAAAATCAAATATTTCATAAGAAGAAAACAGAGAGAACAAGAAGTTAAAAACGAACTTCAGTAAGATCCGGAACATGTTCCCATGATTTTAAAATGCAAAATTCAAACTTTAAAGAAAAAACTTTCTAAGTAATTTTGCTCATGTTTGAATGCATATTTCAATTCATTTTAATATTAAAAAAAGACTGCCTAGACTTTGGTCTCAAACATGTGTTAGTGTTAGAATGCAGATCCAGGAGGCTAGTGTTAAAATGCAGATGCAGGGGGACAGTCCACCTTTTTAAAGAGCCATAGGTGGTGTGATGTTGCTAGTTCCTGAATTGTGCTTTCAGTAGCAAGAGTGCAGACTTCAGCTTATTACAGAGATCATCACATGCTATTTTCAGCTTCTTTTTCTAACTCTTTCAACTATTTTTCCAACCTCTGGATATGCCATTTCTTTTTATTCATATTTTCTCTGTCCTGATTGGTAAATAAATAAAAATGTCTGGGGCCTCCCTGGTGGCACAAGGGTTAAGACGCAACCTGTAAAGCTATCCGTTGCCACTGCAACATGAGTTTGATCCCCCCCTCAGGGAAATACCCACATGGCACAGCAGACTTCTCCTGTCTCACCCGCTGCTCCCCTCAGCAGTGTACTGTGGTAAATCTTCCTGTTCTGTTCCCCACTCTGTTTCCGGTGAATCCTCTCACCCCCAACCCCACACCTCTGGCCTGTACCCCAGCTCTTGCATGCATAAATAAATAAATCATTTTAAAAATAAATAAATAAAAATGTCCTTTTCCTGTTGATTACCTGAATCTATGCTCTCAGTGGCAGAAATACTCTCAAACTTCCACTCTGTCTTCTCATCCCCGACACCAGCTCTGTACAATGACCACTTTCATTCTTCAGTGTGATTCTGGGGAGTAAAATGAAATGCTGCTATCAATGTCCTTGTACATGAAGGTGAGAAAGCTTAGTGGGTCATCTGTCAAAAATCCAATTCTGCTTATAAAGAAACAAAACCCTGAGGTAGCTAAGGCAACTGGGCTGCAATATTGCAATTCAAGCCCAAGCCCTATCATCTGATCCATTTTGAAAAGCTGCTTTTTTTTATGCTAGGTTAATATAGAAATACAATCTCCTTTTATATCAATTCTGTAAGGTTGAGGTGAAATGATGATTTCAGACATGAAAAGAGAGATCTGTGTGAGATCTGTGTTAAAGCATATAGGGCAAAACCAAAACATAAAATGATCAATGTAGTTATGATCAGAAAGAAGTATTAGTAGCCTTGAATGAATGGTTGAATTTTAAATAATACAGAAATCTATAAACTTTAATTCAAATTTTCATTAAAAGTTTAATTTCAGGGGGCTTCCTGGTGGCACAAGGGGTTAAGGCAGCACTATGAAGCTATCAGGAGCCATTGCAGCACGAGTTGGACCCCCCGCCAGGAAGCTAACCCAAGGGGTGCAGCAGACCTCTCCTGACTTGCCCACTGCTCCCCTCAGCAGTGTATTTCAGTAGATCTGCCTGTTCTGCTCCCCACTTTGTCTTTGGTGAATCCATTCCCCCCACCCCCAACCTCTGCATACACCTTACCTCTTGTATGCATAAATAAATAAAATAAATATTTTAAAAAATTAATTTCATTGGGGAAATACAATAGGAAAGTTCAAACCATGATAAAATGAAATCTCAAGAAATTTCTTTAATGAGAATTTGGAGAATGAAAACACATATCAGTAAAATGGATACATGGAATTAAATAAGATGCAGTAATTTGCTTAAAATGGAATTTTCCAATCTGAAAAACTTAAGATTGTTAACAATATGTAATGAATTCATCTATAATCAACTCATAGCAATGTCTAAGAAATAATCAGGAAAATAAGTTAAATCTAAGGTTTTCTAAAAACCCTAATCATTAATTCTCTTTATAGTCATGAAACAGCAGTGACAAGTGAACATGTCAAAAGCAATTAAATTCTTCTATCTGCATTTTGGCGATGTAATAGAGAGCCCTAGACTGAAAATTGGAATCTAAATTGGGCCCCATCACTAATTAGCTTGTGATTTTGAATAGGTCAACTAAATTCTCTGACTTATGATGTCTGTACCTAGGACAAGTTTTTGATGCTAAATGGGAAGATTTTAAGAATCCCAACTATGACCATGGAGTCAGATCTCATTCTTAACTTTAAATCCAATTTCTGACTAGCTCCTAGAATTAAGCAGCTTAGATCCCAAGAACTCTTAAGATTTGTCATCTTAGTCCCCTCCTAGTAAAGGAATGTTGTCTCCTGCTCAGACTTCTGTCAGGCTTCCCTTCCAGAGCTGCAGTTGTTTTAGGACTGAAAGGCAGACTGTTTTTCCCAACGCTTTCCTAATATTTCAGACTTTCTTTTAAGTTTCCATGCCCATAACTACCTTCTCACTTTGAATCCTACACGGTAAGATTTTTGGCTAATGCTTTTTTTTTGTTTAAAGATTTTTTTATTTATTTATACACGCCCTGGTTACAGTCAGAAGCACCGGAGGGTGAAAGAATTCACCAGTCTGGCTAATGCTTCTTAACATTGATTCTGGACCCCATCTGCTACCAACCCACTCATCATGGGACCAGTCTTACTTCTAGAGGGTCTTCAGGACCCACCCAGGAACCAGCCTGTAAAGACAACACAATGTAGAAATAACACTCACCTGAAATATCAGCCTAGCCATGGACTGGCAGCCTGCTAGAGACACACTGAGACACTACTGCAATAAGACAAACAGGTCAGGTGGGGAAAAAAGTGATGAAATGATTATTTTGCGCTCCTTCAGTAGAATGTCATGAAAAGTAGCAGATTAAGAAAAAAAAGTAGAGTTTGGAGGACTTTATTTCTCCAAGTTCATCCAGCTTTTGCTCCTCAGTTAAGTTCCAATATTTATAATCATTATCTTTTCTAGGAAACTCAGTTAAGTGGAAATATACTGAAAGTAAAATCAGAAACAAATTCCATCACTAATCATTGAGAGATATATTTGGGTTCATCTACTTGTTCAATTTATTTTTTTTTCTTGAACCTTATTATACACTAGACTTGTATTTTACAAAAGCAAAAGCTCAAATAAAACAAGTGGACACATAGGAAGTGAATAGCAAGCTGATATTAAAACATCAGGCTTGCCTCCCTTCTCCTGCTTCTCACTATCTTTTCTGCTTTCTTGATCATTCTTGAAATGTGGATCTGATTTTTAAATCTTGTTTGTATGTTTTTAATAATAAATTCTTAGAAATACATATTTGTTGTGCCTACAAATATGGATTACTGGGTTGACAGAATGAGAATTTCCAAGTGTGAATGAGAATTTGCATTAACAGACTGATCAAGTCATTCTGTTGCTGCCTTTCCACAGATGCCCCTGGAGAACCACTGCTGTATATTCATTTTGATTTAGCCCCTCTGCCTAAAATGTTAGGGTGTTAGGTGGTTTTGTTTGATGAGCGCAGTCCTTACAGACCTCTCCTGCCACCCCGCTGCTCCCCTCAGCAGTGTACTTCGGTCCTTCTGCCTGCTCTGCTCCCCGCTCTGGCTCTGGTGAATTCTCTCGCCCTCTCGCGCTTCTGACTGTACCCAGTGCATGTATAAAACAAACAAACAAACAAGTAAAATAAAATAAAATAAAAGCATGCCTCTATAAAAAAAAAAATAAATAAAAAAAGAAAAAAATCATAAAAAAAAAAAAGATCTTTAAAAAAACTGGAGACTGAATTTAAGTGCTTTTAAGTAAGCATAGGCCAAGAGCTCATCCCAACTCTCACGCCAACCCAGCAACTCCAGAAGGTACTTACATTCCTGGGCTGAGAGTCATTTGAATTTGTTCATCTTCACTTGAGTTATCCTGGGAAAATTATCATTACTCATTTCAAAGAGGTAGCAAATAAAATAGACTTGCAACTGTGCTGGTTTATTTTATTTAGTTTGACTAAGCTTTCTTTTGTTCTGGGGATATTCAGAAGTTGGATGATCAGTAGTGATTATCATCTGAATCTAAGAATAAGGATCCCCTTTCAATTAAATATGTTTTTTTCAGTGATGGGTAGACTGAATTACATTGGCACAAAGGTTTTAAAATAAAAGACAACAAACTTATAAAAATTAATTCATGATACCTGAAAATATATGACTAGATATATGATAAAATGATAGCTCACTCTTGGATACTAGACATTAAATATGTGAAACAAATGATTTTGGAAATTTAATAAATATTTATTGACTATACTCCAAATATTTTATACTCCAAATATTTTATACTCCAAATATTTATAGTCAAATATTTATTGACTATACTCCAAATATACTCCTACTATACTCCAAATATTCAACAAAAGATACTTCAGACCAAAATAGGGTGACAAAAGGTTGAAATTAAAAATGCATGCTATTTCTAGGAGCTTAAATATGATTATGTATGTATATTTGTGTGTGTTATTATAAATTCATAGATATTTCATTTTTTAATTCCTATTGATTATCATCAAGCAAAAATGTCTCTAATTACAAATGTGTCATGGTCTTTTGAAGCATTATCTTCATGTTCTATGAAGTATATGTGAGCAGATTAATGAAAATAATCATGTTTTAAAGTTGAAATATCTAAAAAGAATAGACACTGAGCACTGCATGTATTCTCATAGGAGTGATTGTTTTAGCTCTGAAATTCACTTATTTTGTGGGTTCAGTACTTTTTAAAAAATTAGAAATTAATATTAACTCATAAAAAAGGACCTGACAACTAAACAATACTTAGTCTTTTTTTATTTTGCTTTTAAAATTTACACTTATTTTTAAATCAAAACCAAAATCCTCAGCCACTAACACTATTCTGACATAAAAATAAGACTCCCTGCTTCATGTTCCTGGTTTCTCAACACTCAGTATAGGAAATCCACCTTATTTTTGTATCTTCGTAAGAACTTGATGATTACAACTGGCTCATTTATCAACCAAAGTACACTAAAAACAAACTACCCCTCTTTTTTGTTATCTGCAAAGTTTGTTAATATTTGAAGATAAGAATGACTCATTATGTTTTGTCTCATCTAAAATATTTGGTGGTGGGAGAATTATGGTGGCCACATCCTATACTGTCAAAATATTAACAAGGATGTAAGATGATTGTCCTTCATTAAAATAAAATTTTACAAAATGTTGCACAAAAATCTCCATTTTTTTTAATGTGAGTTATTTCTAATTGTTATGTGCCCATAAGGTATATGGCATCTTCGTTTTAGAACAACTGAACTTCCCAGCATGGTAACCACAGAAAAGTGAAAAATTGAGTTATCTTAGAACAAGTAATTGTGTATTTTGCACCTTCTGAATATGGACTGTGAAGGAATCTGAAGTTCAGATCCTTTAATATTGTGGCACTTACTCTTGAGATGACTGTAGTATCACCCCACAGTCAGTGCAAGGGGTGTTAGACATTTATCTGTTCAGATCCCAGGTTGGGCAACAAAACTGCTTTTGTTCAAAGAATAGCTAACAGATGAGTAATAAAGTCACTTACCCAAAGCCAAATTCCATTGTCAATAAGAGGAGATTTGGGTTCTATAGTTTCCAACAACTATGTTGGAATTTAGCTTTTCTAACTGAAGTCAGAAAGCAACTGTTCTTTCAACTGGACTATTCTTTCTCGAGAGTATACCACCAGTCTATGAAACATTTTCATCTGTTCAGTTTTTTTAGAAAGGGCTTTTAAACTTGCATTGTACTGTAAACTTAGTCCCTGAAACAAACTGGTGTTTCTCTTTTTGTTCTCAGAGATTTTTTTTTCCCCCGTAAAGTTTTTGAAAGCTGTGGGGGACTTCTTTTTGTTTAAATGGAATTATTTGTCTAACTTTATACATTTTCTCATCACCTTTCCTTTTTCCCCAGGAGCTGTTCTCTCTAGTAAATTTTGCTTTTCACATGAGTATTACCTTTAGTATCATGCTTCTACACTTTACATTTCTTAAGATGCAGGTTGTCTTAACCAGCTACCTGTTTTAGTGTCTATAAGTGAACTTGAGGTTTAACTGCCCTTTATTTTACTGGCACCCTTTTTAGCCCATTGCTTTATAGTCCACATTCTATTATTGTTGTTACTATTACTGTTATTCAGTTTTGAAGCTCTTCTCATAACCCACAGTCAACCAGTGGATTATTTCTTATATCTGATCATAACAGAACTCTGTTTATTTACATCAGGATGTGTTTAGAACCTTGCATATTAACACATACAATGTAAATGAGCAAATAATCTTGCTTTCAATCTATAAGCTTTTCCCAGGATAGCACAAAAGAATAGTCACTAATAAAATTTATGTTTAGGGTCACAAGTGGTGGATCAATGTATGAGTAAGAACATATGCCCTTGCTTTGTATTTTTTTACAACCACAGCACAGTTAATCTAATAGTTTTTCACTGTTCTTTGAACCCTCAGGTAATGACTATAGCTAAAGACAGGATATTAGGTCATCCAATTATCTGATTTACTGCTATATGTTCTACGTGTTTACATTTTCAGATTTTTCACGGTGATGCAGAAAATTCAGACCTGGAGAAGGCTATTATATATAGTTTCTCTAACATTCATCAGATTTATCTAAGGACAAAACAAATACTATCGGTGTGGTCTCTCCTAAATTCATTGAAATTCAAAGTAATTAATTGAAGTAAAGTCTTGTATTTGTGCATGCGTTCTGAGTAATTAACTGAAGTGAAACACATGTATTGCTAATCTTGCATGCTGTGATTAAGATAGAAATAAAGACATCCATCAAACTAGATTACTTCTTCATCAAGGAGGCACAGAAATATCTCCACAGCTGTTTGGCTCATTTTAATTGTATCAGAGCTTCTCATATCATGCGTTTAAGTGAGGCACTATTTCCCCCCATTAAAAAAAGAATATTAAAATATGAGGGTATACTCATCAGCACGTGAAAGGTATTAAAAATGCATTTAAAATTCTCCTCACCAGCAAAATTAGATTAATTAAAAAAAAACAACAGGCATTTATGTTTTTTGATCTGTTTCCTCATATTTTGATGCATAAACACAAAGCTAGGCGCACCAGTTGACCTTCAGATCTATTGTCAAAGGTGTTCAAATGATCCCCTCTGGTCTCGCTAACTCCTTTGAGAAAAAGACAGAGGAAGAGCCTCCCTCTGTATGTGATAAAGAACTGAATGATGGTTCACAGAAAATGATGCTTTTCCTTAACATCCTACCTCTCATAGAGATATAGGTGCTAAAAGCACCCACTTCTCCCCCTAAAATGACCCACTTACTCTACCAATTTTTTGGTTAGTTACTCAGAATTGCCCTTAGTAATATAAACTCGGCGTTCAGGTCACTCGATAAGACTAGGGAGTCACAGAATAAGACCAGAAGTTGTCTCAGAATAATGAATGATTTGACACAAAGCGACTTCTTGAAAGCCAAAGTTACCATTTCAGGAAATTCATGCTCTTGTGGTTCAGTGAGCCATGAGGGAGGTGACTGACCAGAATGAGAATAAGTCAAGCTCGGACATTTCATGGCTATCGAGACCTTTCTTTGGGTATCTCAAAATGCCACAAGAAACACTCTTTCTGTATCACTCATTGTGTGATAAATATACTTAGTTTCATCTTAAATACTGACCAGGTGAAGAACTAAAATGTGATTTCAGAGAGAGAAATACATATCCACATTCACAATTGTCCGACCAGCAAGAAAAACCTTTCCACCTGGTAACTTGCATTGGTATATATTCCTATTAGCAATTAGTTGTACAAAAGATAATTTTGTTTTTAGTAAATATGATTTTCCTTTCTTCTGCCATATATTTAAGGATTCACATAATTTCTAGTTGTTTTTAAGCATTTTTAAGTTGAACACAAAACAAGCTTTAGTTTAGACTCTCAGGAGTCAATAATCTATGGATTAGCAGTAGCTCTCCTGCCCAAGAGACTATGCAAGGGTTTCTCTTCACCAGAGGCATCTCTCCCCACAAGACTGCCCACTATGAGTATGCAGGCCTCTATTTTAATAAACTGTCCCTTTGGGGCAGCTCTTTCTGCCCATTTGTGTCTTTTTAAGCATCCTTTACTTCCCTTTTTATAATAAACCTGCCCCTTTGAATATATATAAATATATGTATTCAGAAGCTATGGGTTAAAGTGGTTCAGCAGCAAATGCAAGAGACAACAGCATGTGGCTCCAAGGTGACAACATGGCTGAGCCCTACCTTTACTGAAATTTGACAGCCAAATATTATATACTACATACAAAAAAGGAAACTGGGCAAAGTGTCCAATAGTGGTACTGAAAGCAAGATGCATTTATTGACCAAATTCAAACATTAAGAAGACTATCTCCATGCTTAAAAATGTTAATCATAATTGTTATACCAACTGACAGCATTAGCAATAAAGGTGTGGGTCTCCCTGGTAGCACAAGGGGTTGAGTCGCAGCACTTTGAAGCTAGGCACAGCCACTGCAGCACGTGTTGGGTCCCCTGTCAGGGAGCTGAACACAGCAGAGTTCTGTCTCGCCCACTGCTCCCCTCAGCAGTGTATTTCAGTTAATCTGCCTATTCTGTTCCCCACTCTGTTTCTGGTGAATGCTACTACCCCCCACCCCGCACCGCTGGCCTGTACCCCAGTTCTTTTATGCATCAATAAATAAATTTTTTAAAAAAATAAAGGTGTTAAGGCGGTAAAAAACAAAAACAAAAGATAACTGGAGTATCTTATCGTGACAAAAAAATATTATTGTAAAGTGATTTATTGACATAGAAAATGTATATTTCACACTAAATTTTTTAAATATTACAGAAGTTTATATATCTTCTGGTATATCATATAATATGTAAAAAGTGTTTTATATAAAATAGTAATAGATCATATTAAAATAGGTATATTACTTACTGGCCTATAAGCCACTTTCTCGAAAAATATTCTAGAAAAATTTTAAATAACCACATAAAATAGGGAGATTGTACTCATGACTTACTCATCTCTGTGTCTTCAAAGTTTCCTACAATAAATATGTATTATTTGTGTAAAAATATATTTTTTGAAGATTTATTTATTTATACAAGAACTGGGGTATAGGCCAGAGGCATGGGAGGGTGAGCGAATTCACCAGAGACAGAACAGGGAGCAGAACAAGCAGATGGACCAAAGACACTGCTGAGGGAAGCAGCGGGCGAGACAGGAGAGGTCTGCCGCACCGTGTGGATTTCTCCCTGGCCAGCCAGGAACCGAACCCGCACTGCAGAGGCTGAGGACAGCTTCACAGCACTGCGTTCAACCTGCTGCGCCACCGGGGAGGCCCTAAAAAAATTTTTAAGTCAGTTCAAGAGATTTTGAGTTCATGCTGGCAGTGAGTTAACTGTAAATGATTCAGTGTCCCCACCTTTCCAGTGAAAATATTTTCCAATGAAATATCTATGGAAACACAACAAATAATACAATTTCTCAACAGCACAGAAAATTGAGCCATTCCATCAACTAACTGAACATCTCAAGGAATTTCTCCCAAGTACAGTTTGACTATAATAAATTGAGGAATGATGAGGAGTAATCAACTGATAGGGAGGCCTGTCTCCCAACTCACTACTCCCTGCTTCAAGGCCCCCCACAAAAAAGTTGTGGGGTCTCAGACAACAAAAACCTAAATACCATATCATTCACCAATTGCCTGCTAAGATTGTCAGTTGCCCCCTATTCTTCCTTTTATACAAATATTTGGAAGGTTGTGCTCACAGTGATCCAGCAGGGCATGTCACAGGAGGAAGGGAAAAAACATGGAGCAAAAGAACCCAGAATATCATGAATAAATGATTTTACAGAAGAATAATCCAGACCAATCACAACTCTGTTCTTCCTTCCTAAGGATGGAGATAGGAGTGGAGACAGACTGTTTTCCCATAAGACAGAAAGGAGCACAGAGCTTTCTTCTCTTGCCCTGAAGCCTTCATTATTCTTACAGCAATAAGAATGCTATAGAAATAATTGTTTCTGTTTCATAGGGAGGCCAGCAAAGCTCAGCAGAAAAATACTTGGTCCAAAATCACATGAAAGAGATCGTAAACTATATCCCCCTAAGCAAACTTAGCAGTACAAATAACAAAGTCAGTGCTTTTAATTACAAATGTCAAAGATAAGTTTTATCAAATTGCAGTATCAATGAACAATAAACCAAAAAACTGTATGTTTTATATAGTTTTGCTTACAAACTAGTGATTTCTTAACTAGTTATTCTGGTGTCTCTTGAGTTAGTGAAAGCAATAAAATTATACCACTTTATCTCAGAAGGACTTTTTCAGGTATTAATATTGTTTTTAGTAATATTATGATTCATTAATAAGACAAGAAATACACAAATAAATAAAGCCAATAACCTATTCAAAGTATCTCATCACCATAATCTACCATTACTTTATTAATCACTTGATGGTGAGATTTAATTTCTGCCATTAGTTTTTGAACAAATTTAGAAAAGGAATGATGCCTGTAACTACACAGACTCTTAATACCATGTTTTATATACAAAACTAATTTTAAAGTATTTTTTAGTGGAAGATGAATCAATCCTAGCTGGTTTGGGAATAATGGTTATGGGAGCCTTTTTTATTTATAAGATTTGAAATTCCTACTTTAAATGATAATTTTCCCTAAATGTCATTTAGTGGGAAAATCAATGCTTTGAATCAAGGATGCCATCATTTTAATTCTTACCAAATAGGAATTCAAGTTCTGTTAATTTTATTACTAGCTAAGGGCAAGAAAAGATAAGGGAAGGTAGATTCAAATCACTTTTCACTAACTACTGGAGAGCATTTTATTTTAAACAGGATAATATTTTGCTGATAATCTAATATGCAAACTTCACAATATGTAATTATGTCATTAATAAGTATATTGTCCTGTATCTTCTACAGATTACTAAATATATCTCTTCATATACAACCAACGACCTGTGAAAAAGATGAAATGTTTTTCCTGTGAGGCAGGTAGAAAAGCCAATTCGTCTGGGTTTTTCATCAAATAGCCTTTGATTTGATGCTTGATATTAATTGTTTTTAAGTGTGTGAATGTTAAGTTATTTAGTGTGCCTAAACCACAAATGGCTCCTGGCAAAACCTCATACCATTAACAATGAGATTAGCAGAGGAAAATTCAAAAACACTCATGGGGATTGTTTGTACTGCTTTTTGTTGGGTATGTTTTTGCTCTGTGGGATAGAAGACAGTTTAAAACAGCACTGCATGAAAAAAAAGAAGTGACTGACCGCAGGTTGCAAGCATGCTTCAGTGAAGCAGAGGTTTCTACAGCTCTTCTCAGCAAAGGGGAGGTTTCTAACCGTCCCCTGCTGACTTCAAATGTGTTCACAGCCTGCACCCAGCAGCCACAGTGGAAACTTACCGGTGTGATAATAATCACTTAGAGTGAGACTGTGGTGCAGACCCTTTTTCCCCCAACCAGAAATCCCCTGAATAAAAGCTTTATTCCCCTGGGGAGACACGAAGATGCAAAGACATGAAAACAGGTGTTTGTTTCCCTGACGCTCAGAAAAAGTGGGTATGAACATCTTTTCACTCTTGATAGCTTCAGAGTCAAAATATTAGCACTAGCACAGTGTTGCCTGAGCTTGAGGTCTATAACTTTAGAATTTAGTTCTTAAAACATTTGCTGAGAGCATTTGTAATATGTAGAAAGGGATATTTTTTGTTGTTATTTTTTTAAAAAAAAATATTTATTTATTTATGTACATAAGAACTGTGTGCAGGCCAGAGACGCAGGGGTCGAGAGGATCCAGCAGAGACAGAGTAGGGAACAGAACAGGCTGACTGACTGCAATACACTTCTGAGGGGAGCAGCGGGCAAGACAGGAGAGGTCTGCCTCACCATGCGGGTTGCTCCCTGGCCACCAGGAATCGAACTCGTGCTGCAGTGGCTGCGGATTGCTTCATGAGTGTGGTGCTTAACCCCTTGAGCCACCAGGGAGGCCCGGATATTTTTTGTTAAAAGGAAAACAAACTTCTGGTGAAAGAGGCAGGAGAAAAGAGGGAGACAGGGAAAGGGAGAAAGGGGGAAAAGGGGAGAGAGAAGAGAGAGAGAGGGAGAAATTGTGTAAATAAAAATCCTGGAATGATACACACCACTATATGAAGGCCACTGAAGGTCACTGCCTCTGGAACATGGGCTGCAGGCAAAGCAGAAGCCACTCCTACTACTTTTTGAAATGTCTGCAGTGCTTGCCTTGGTTACAATCACCCTATGTTACCATGGTAATTATTATTATTTTGAATGAAGTGTCTTTGTTTTACATGCTTAATAATTTGGCAGTGTAGGATTTCTCCCTCAGATGTGGTCACCATAGCTTTCACCACCCCCCAAGCACCCATAGTCCTCCACCCTGGTGCCCTCCCCTGCCTCTCAAATGCCCTCCCCTCCTGGAGGCCTATTTTTTACAGTTACTTTGAACAATTTCCTCTAATGAAGGTGAACTATATTTTCCAAGAAAACTTTTTGCAAAATGTGGGGCTCAAACAAATACACTTCTAGGATCAGCATCCTATGGCTCACTAAATTCATGAAGCTGATTGTTAATTAGACTCCAAGTTTGCATGTCACTTTCCAGATTACAAAGTGCTTTGCTCATTCATGACTATATTTTATGCAACAACAGTCCTCTGAGGTGGATCTTATACTAATTTTAAGGTGTAGTATAATCAAGGCAAACCTGAAAATGTCAAAGTCCAAGAAAGACGCCATAACATAAAAATAATTTTGCTCTTTAGACTGAGCTACTACTGCAGAAGGCTGTCACACCCTAACAGAACTCTAAAAGCTGGAACTGGGAGAAGATCAGTGATTCACGCAGTTGGGAATATTTCATGAGGAGTAAATATAAGACAGGAAAACACAGGAGCAGCTCCAGCCAGCACATAGGTGAACTTTGTGCTAGGCCCTCATAAATCAAGATGCTCTACTCATTCCCTCACACACCCTTACTTTTCACTCTGGCCAACGACACAAAAGATTGGAAAACAAAATTCTGGGAACTCATTAGCATGTTCACTGCTACAGATGGGAAATGAGCTAACCTTACCCTAGATCACAAATATCTGTAAAGCCTGAAAGTCCCTTTCCAACTTAATTAAGGATATATTTCACAATCGCCTGTGGATGGTTTTAAATGTGCAGATCCCAGATTAAGCCAATCTGAATCAGAATTTCTGGAGGTGAAGTGCCAGCATGTATATGCATATTAAATATAGGTTCATCTTTAAGTCTCCAAGGTGATTAACATGACCTGATTATAAAATATTTGTAGAGATCTCTGGTATAATTTTAAAAAGCTAAAGTATCTAGTGGAGAAACAATTGTTAAAGTACATACTCCTTTTTCCAAAATTAAGAATTAAGATTATTTACCAGCAATTCGTGAATTGAACACAATGATCCACTAAAAGTGTGTCCTTAGATAATGCTGATTCAGGTTATATCTTTCCTAGCACAAGCTCTCGGTACTGTGGGGGTTTGTTGAGTTTCTTCTGTCCATGCACAACTATTTTTAACTTTTTAAAAGTCAAACATCAGAAACTTTTTTAAGAAAACTAAAAAATTCACCAAAAAGCTGAATCCCAATGACATGAAGCTGTACAGATAGACACCTTTTCTGTCATCAAAGTACTTAGTAAACTGAAGTACATGTGACCAATAATTTAAGTCATATACACTGTTCCTTCAAGGAAACTCAGGGGTTAGGGATGCTCCATCATCACTCCAAATCCCTGTAAGCAGGGGGGAAGGAGTTAATTCTATATATGTATAAGAAATTAAAGCATACACATATTAATAAGTTAACAGGAGTCTGTAGCTAGGCCAGGAATAGAATCCAGGTTACATATTTTTAGACTAGTGCCTCTTTGATTTTCACACACAATATGATACTTACCCATATGCTCTAAAAGGACACAGCTTTCAGCAAGGAGAGTAGCAGGAAAGAGAATTTGTGTAACCTTAGAACTGAATAAAAATCTAAATGGCATAGGCATATGTGTGTTTGAAGTCATCTATTCAAACCAGCCATTCATTCCTTTAAAACTTTCTTTCCTTCTTACTCTCCCTCACTCTATGGAAACATGTTATTCAAAAGGACAACAATGGCAAGAGCTACTAATTATATTCCAGTCATGGTATTAAGCCCTTAACAGAAATTACTGTATTCAATCATCATACTAAGTCCACAAGATAGATGTTATACACAGTGTGTAGGTAAAGACACCAAAGTTCCATGATATACTACATCAAAACCAGCATTCTCTGGACACATTCCTGGGGATAATGAAAGTTGATCCTTCAGCTCTTTCTGTTTGAATTTAGGTTTGCTTCAAATCCTTTCGGGTGATAGGTCAGACCAGGAGGAGAAAGATAACTCAACAGAAATCATTGGCAACTTGTGAATACACAGCAGAAAAAATAATGTTAAGGGATCCGTCAAGAGGGGAGAGAGTACATATAAAAGTAGCAACTCTGATATGAGGAAGGCCAGGTTGAAATACTGGCTCTAAAATTTCTTACACTTTAAATCTTGAGCAAATTACTTAAATCGCTACCATTTCTTCTTTAAAAAAAAAAAGGAATTAAGTGTTCCCCTCTCACAGGGTTATTGCAAGGATTAAAAGAGTTAATAATACACTTAAAGTGTAGCTGTGTACATGACACATAGGCAGTGCTCAATTACTAGCAGCCACTGCTATTCTTGAAAGGCTAACCCTGTCTGAGACCTTGGTGAGGGGTCAATGACCTTTTCTGTTATCAGCAGGTAGCCAATCACAGAGCAGCCTTTGGTGGATCACATTTCCTCAAATAGTGTATTAACACATAACTTGATGTAAGAAAGACTTTTACAGGTTTTGGTTAGGCCTCTATTGGTCAGAGTTGTTAAAACACTTAACACTTAGCTAGCACTTACTGGTATCCGGGCCCTGTTCTAAGTGTTAATCTCTTTAATTCTCAGAATGATGCTATGAGGAAAGAAGTCATTATCACAGATATATTCATTTTAAAAGCAACCTAATAAGTGTCCAGGCCAGGATTCAGAGCCCCACATTCTGGTCACACAGTGCACATTCTGAAGCCATTCTCTTTGGTGCTTCTCACTAGGCTGTGTATTTCGTTCCCATCACTCTGCTTCACAGGAGACATCTAATAAATTTGCTCACTCTCCATCACCAGCATTTTTTTTTCATCCCCCTCATTTTAAAGCTTCTAGTTCTTTTGTCATATAGGCTGAGTCACAGAAGACGGTAAAGGACGATCCTGATTCCTTATTACCTTTACCTTGGGTTGATAAACTTCCTGAGTTCCACATCTGATCACACCATTTGCTGCTCTTTATGCCACGTCAGCATATTACCAATGTCCTTTGAGTCTTAAAAATTGAAAAACAGTAACCATAAAATTTGATACTGTTCATTAAGTTAAATGTAAAATAAAAATCATGCATAAATAAAATTTAGTATTAACTCTTTTTAACATGATGGGTAATATATTAAGAATAGTGTATTTTAAGACAATGAAAGGATTTCAGTATTAAAAATCAAGCTCCTGCTTGGGCTGTGTGTCAGCATCCTACTGTTATCCTGGTGTAGATTCTTCATAAAAAAGTATTCCATATTTGCTAATTGATCCAAGTTTCTAGCCACTTACATTATGTAAAGCAAAATATATTTCAGACTTTTCAATGTCATCTGTAATTATTTGATCATAAAGAATGTGATTATTTGTGAATAAGGATTACTATTGAGTGCATTTTCTATAACAGACAGGCACATGCAGAAAGAAAGCACTAGAAAAGCTCTCTTTAAATATATTCTTATTGTTCTTAGCTTCAATCCCACCCCCATCCCCACCCCCTACTAGGCTTAAAGGTGTGTCTCAGACCTGGAACTGCTAGATGGGACCAACAGTGATCTAGGCTCATCTATTTCGACAGCACTGAATATATATTGTCATTTCAACATATGCTCTATGTCCCAAGAGGAACAGGTGGGAGTACCTACTAAGATACTGTCTAGTGCTCTAGTTCAGTGTATAATTCTATTACTTGCCTGTAAACATGTGCACACTCTTTCAATTAAAAAATGTCTATGATTGGTATTTATTTTTCCTATTATGTTTCTGGTTATATTGAATTCTGACTTTGTTGGAAATGACAGCTTTTAAAAGGCTTTATATTGTGTATCTTTTATTAAATTTCATTTCTTAAGTAATTTGTTATTATTTTACAAAGGCATCTGCCATGATGTAGTAGGAGGGAAATGACCCTTCAACATATTTTGAGGACTGCTCCAGCCTTGCTCTACCTTGATTAGTAAGAAGCTGAGCCTTTCTTCTTTGCTTTCCTGGTGGAATCTGCCTATATTTATTTATATTCAAACACTAGCATTTGTTTTTATTCTCTCAATACATACCCAGAGCTCATACTCCTCCCTTAAGATTGAAAGAATCCAGTCACTTTTTAATAGCAATAGCACTGGAACAAGTCCTGCTATATAGTAAGTTCTCCAAGTGCTTGATGTTCTGTGTGAAACCTTGCTGGTAGAGGTCATGCTTCCATTTGCTTCCATGTGGCTGGTGCTAAAACGTCTTCTCCTTGCCTGCAACACCTTACCTGGACTGCCAATGAGAAATGATATTTATGTATATATCTTTCTTAGTCCTTGACTATTAAAACCCTTTTATTTTATTTTATTTTATTTTATTTTATTTATTTTTTACATCATTTTTCATTTTTGCACAATGTATGCATTTTCCTGGCTACCCTCAGTCTTGGTGGATGGTGTTGAAAAGTGTTGGATTTTCATGCACAACTTGCTTACCCTTTGTTCACCTTATGACACTTGTGCTCACCTTATGACACTTTTGCTCACCTCGTGACACCCTGTGCTCACCCTTCCTGGTGGGTTACATAATTCACCCACCTGACATGGGGCAGCGCTCAGCACAGCAGCCTCATTTCTTCTTACCCTAACACTGACTTTGTCATAGGGGACAATTACCCTATTTGCTAAAATCCTTCCTCAGCTCATCCTGACAAACTTTAGCAACTTATAATCGCAAGTGGAAGGGGTTCATGGGATCATATCTTTTCTGCCAAGCAGCCACTGTTCTTGATCACCTCCTTCACCACCGGGCTTTAGGTTTTGCTCATTTAATAGCCTTTTGCTAAAGAATATATATCATGCATACTAATATGGCTTCCTTGAAACTCCCCTTAGATATTTAAAAATTTTTGTTAACCTTAACATTTTTCCTATATCACAGTTCATTCTAGACTTTAGCACCTCTGACATTATCCTGACAGCCAGTATCACAGTAATATTTAAGTATGTGGCCTTTCTTCTGGTGTTTTACAATTTAAAATCTGAGCCTGTCAGTAATTTCCTGCAAAGTTATGCCAGTTTCTTTCAATACTTTGTTCTTCTTTTTCTTTTTTTTTTCACACAACCTATATGCAAATACATAGGTTGCTAGTACCAGTTTTCTTAATAAATTTCTTTACTTTTTACTGGATAAAAGTACCAGGAAGGTAAGACAAGAATGTATCAAATGCTCTGCCTTTAAGAAATGAGATTTTCAATTGAATGCGTACTTGAAATCTGCTTTGTCATTTACACAAGGTGAATTTACTCTATACACTTTCCTTGCTCAGGTCTGCTCTAATACATTCCTAAAGTGATAATAATAATTAATATTTATTAAGCACTTCCTCTGTGGTGGGAAATTTAGGTTTAAGCTCATTTAATCCTCACAGCAACTCTATGAGATAGTTATGACCATCATCTACATCTGCAGATGAGGAATTTGAAGCCCAGAGAAATTCAATGGCACAGGGTCCCCCAACTATAAGTGACGTACCCAGGATAGGACCCCAGGCAATCCACTGCCAAAGTTCACCTGGTAACCAGTATGATCTACTGCCCAATTTGTCTCCAATGTCTTTTTGCACACAAATATTCACAATTCTATAGACTTTCGTGAAAGTCTGGCTCTTTTTTGCACAAGCTTGAGTTTCCCTTTTGTAACAGCTGTTCTGTATCCTTTGAACTGAGGATGATTACATCATTGCCCAGTGTAGTTCAGTGATGAGTTTCCTCCTTCCCAGTTTCTCAGGTCCTTCTTGGGTCTTTATGTTACAACATCTATTTATTAATTTATTAATTCTATTTATTAATCAAGTTTTTCAACTATTCTTATTCCTAGATAAGCACAGGAAAATAAACAGATGAAATTCCCTCAAAAGTACATTAGGTTTTGACTAATACAGAGAGAAGAGCATATTCTTATAACCCTGTTTTTTATCTTAGATATTTTTGAAGGGAGAATGTTGAAAGAAGGGTTATTTGTAAGTTGAAAGTTGGAAGAGATTCTAGCAGTTATCTAATTCAATACCTCATATTACTTTTGGGAAAAAATGATTCTTGCAAATATTCAATGACCTACCTATAACTAACCATCTAGTTCCTTAAATTATTTTGTCCAAAACAATGTTTTCAGCAAGTGGTCAATAGTTAAAATGCTATTTAAAGTTTATTTACATTAGCCCTAGCATTATCATTCTTCCATAATCCCCCCAATTTAATAGCTAGTAAATTTAAAATAAATACCATTTTCATTTTGTACTTATTATTGTATTTCTAAGGGTATAGTTGTTTCAATGAAATACATAGTGGTAGATTAAGATGCATAGAAGACTAAATATTGTGACATTAAAAACTTCTGGTTTAGGGCCTCCCTGGTGGCGGCGCAAGGGGTTAAGAAGCAACCTATGATGCTATCCTTAGCCTCTGCAGCATGAGTTAGATCCCTGGCCGGCCAGGGAGATATCCACATGGCACAACAGATTTCTCCTGTCTTGCCTGTTGCTTCCCCTCAGCAGTGTATTTCAGTCAATCTGCATGTTCTGTTCCCCACTCTGTCTCTGGTAAATCCTCTCAACCCCCCCCACCTCTGGCCTGTACCCCAGTTCTTGTATGCATAAATAAATAAATCTTTAAAAAAACTTCTAACTTAATTAGGCAACACTTGTTTTGGAAAATACATATGAAAGCAATGAACATAAAGATTCTATAGCATTTCTGATAAAGAAAACTTTCTTAAAATATCAAATAAAAGCAAATGGATTATAATAAAATTAAAACGTTGGTTCCAATAGCAATCTCAACAAGAGGAAACTATCTATTCAGGGGAAAACAAACAACTACCCTTTTCTCAATTAGTTTTTTCTTTTCCCTCCCCCCACCCTGCCTCCTTGGAAATCCATCATATTTCTTCACTCACTCTAGTAACACATATTTGATAAAGCATACACCAGTTACCCATGACTGTTTAATTCATTATTTTGCCATAAGTGTTATTTACTGACATACTTTGAAAAAATAGTCTGGTTTTAGATGTAAGCATTGGCTTAAAAAAAGAACAGAACATTATGAAGGAATGTTTCCAAAAATCTATAATTGATGATAAAAATCTGCATGATTACATCACTTTTCAGGAAGTCTGAGAAAATTAAAAATTGTGGAAAAACTCTGAAGTTTCAAATATGATACAGTTGTAATTATAGCCAAATTCATATCCTTTCATGCATCTGATCTTCATATTAAAAATAAAACTCAGAGGTAATGTGGAAACTAAATTTCATTGCATGTTATATACTTTATGAGAATAAAAATTTGCAGAAGCTTGTGGGATGGTTTAACAATGATAAAACTGAAAAGTAATGATCTTGACATAAAGGAGTTCATTTCTCTTCAATTTTTTTCAATGAAGTTGTTTTTTCTTTTTTTAATGACAGTTAAGTGTCTCCTCTTTGTAAGCCACTTAAAATGGTAGGATTAACATTCATTCTGCCATGAAGAACTTATTCCCAGTCAGGAAGAGATTGGGAACAGACTAAAGGAATGTCACCTACTTTTAAGACCTATGGTTTTAAACTTAGAAAGAGACATGTTTAAAGCCAATACTTTTTTATTTTTATTTTTATAAACTAACAATTTTTTAATGTAAGAAATTTAATGTTGTAGTCACTGCAGACAACTGGCATGATAGATATACTCAGAAAGCCCAGGATCACATTGAAAGGAATATTGGTTCCAGAAGCATTCGAATTCTAAGTCCTAATTTGCAGCTAAAAAATATGCTAATAAATTAAGGCGAGTCACCCCCCTGTTCTAACAACTTTCCCCTATGTTGCACTGCTATAAAGTCTCCATTTTATATATAAAGTCTCCATTATATATTAATTTTTAAAATGTATTTATATTTCAATTTCATGTCAAAATAACTTTGAAGCAGTTTCCACAGCTATACAAAAAAATAGGAGAAAAATAACAAAAAGAGGGAAAATAAGGAGAGTAAAATAACGTGACACCAAGAAAGGGCCAGTAGACAGATTGCAGGATGTAATGTTTGGGTGTAAACTTTTTCACAACTGATGACTCTCATTGTAGTGTGAATTGGTATATTCATTTTTTTCTGTCAGAGACAAAATTTTCATAGTGGAAAAGAGTAAGGAGGTTTTAAATATCCATAAATTCGTACAGGATGTAGGTTAGACAAAGATTCTTTAATTATTGGGGGCCTCCCCTGGTGGCACAGTGGATGAGCGCTGGGTTGCAAGGCTGCCTGCAGCCTCTGCAGCACTGGTTCGATCCCCAGCCACCAGCAAAGGTCCCACAAAAAAAAATTCTTTAATTATTTTCTGATATATAATGGAGGTGATATAGTGATATATACATTGAAAATAAAGGAGCGAATTTCTGAAACTTAATATGGGTTAGTATTCTTAGGCTCTACTTACATATATTATCAGATTAAAATATATATATGACATTATATATATTAAAATATATCTATTGCATAATCAGATTATATATATATGGCATTATCAGATTATATATATATTTTTAATCTGATAATTCCAGAAGTCAAAATATCTTTGATGCTGATATAGAAAATAATTCTATAAAATAGATGCTTTTTTGACACTATTGCAATTTTTGCCACTCTCCAATTTTTTTCTACCCCCTCCCCAAATGATGGAAACAGTTTTCAAAGTCTTGCCGAGGCATTTTTTTTCCAGTCCAAGATGAGCCTTAATAATGTTGGCATTAGAAACTAGTTCCATAGCAACTATTACAGGAGCTTTTACATGGGTACACATTCTAGAGAAATTATGTTTGTAACTCACAATAGCACAAAGAAACTTATACTAAAATTATCTTTTGCATCTGGTAGGAGAAATAGGAGTACTTCAAATTTCTTGAGGATGGTTCTTAAGAGCTCTCCCTGGGTCAATTAAGTTGTATTATTTTGCTACCATGCCCATGCCATTTTAAATCAACATTCACAGCCTAGAAGTGATACTAACCTCTTTGAGTTAAATGATTTAAATGATCATGATTTTCAAAAGATAAAAACCAGAGTAATTTTGCCACTATATTTTGTAATTTCCTTTTGCACACATAAAATAATTTTATTCCTCTAAGAAAACCTGCTGAGTTAATAAGGAAGACATTTCCACTACAGGTACTAAAAAATCACAGTCACCTTTACAGTTCATAGAAAGAAAATCAAACTCTATTTTAGTGAAGTTTTCATAACAGCCTTTTGGCTAATAATGTTGAAGAATCATGATATATTTAAGAGATATTAATTCTAGTAATAGTCATTTATCTTTGATGTCAGAGTGACAAAGGCTTGGGAAATAGGAGATTTATGATGACATATTATAGACTCACTTGCTAGATCTTAGATTTTTTTATTCTTCCTCTGAAACGACAGATAATGAAGCTTTATCAACTTCCTTTTATTAAGGCTAAAAATATATCCTATAATAGGATCATAAACATTTAATGAAACTTACAGCTGTACTGAATTTTTAAATTAGGTGAGAATGGACAAGTAGTTCATAGAAAAGTAAATCAGCATAACTCATACATTATGCGTTGACAACCCAGCTTGTTTTAATTTAATATATATCTGGGTCTGACCTCTCTTCTAAAGTCCATATACACACTGCCAACTTCCTAAATGAAGCTGGCTATCAAAAAAGAGTTGATTTTCTTCTGAAACACATCTGGATATCTGAAATATCAGTGGGGACAGCTCAAGTTCAAAAAGATAGAACAAGATGACTGATCTTCCCTTTATTTTTCCTTTATGCTTTCTGGAATAATGATTAAAATTCTTATTATCTATCTTGAGATGGGTTCCCCAGAAACAGATTCTGAAATAAGGGTTCATATGAATGTGAGGAATAGGACATTTTCCTGGGAAAAGTTGGTAAAGGTGTAGGAAAATGGCATTAGTAAGGTAAGGGCACTGAGAAGGGTGTGTTATCAAGCAAAGTCTCATGGAGCTAACTTTGTCTCTATCTCACGAAGGATATCTATAGAAGTGAGGTTCCACCTTAGATTCATCCTGACCCAGACTAAGTGACCGGGATATGTGTATCCTCATACTTGTCAATATCTGGAGGGATATATATACTGCCTGTTACTTCTTTTTCTTTTAATGATTTATTTATTTATGCATACAAGAACTAGGGTACAGGCCAGATGTGCGGGGGTGAGATGATTCACCAGAGTCAGAGTGGGGAACAGAACAGGCAGACTGACTGAAATACACTGCTGAGGTGAGTAGCTGGCGAGACAAGAGAGGTCTGCTGCACCATGTGGGTAGCTCCCTGATTAGTCAGGGATCAAACTTGTGCTGCAGAGGCTGAGGATAGCTTCATAGTGCTGTGCTTAACCCCTTCAGAACCAGGGAGGTACTATTGCCAGTTACTTCTAACAAAGTGTAACAAAGTAAATTCTCACAGACTAAGGCCAGCCTCCAAAAAAGAGACATAATGCTGGCAATTTAAGACTGAAATCTTCCCTCCTCCACCCAAGAGTCAGCATGCTTGGGAACATGAAAACCTCCAAGTAAGTTATAGTGGTCTGCTCCAGTCTCCACACTGCTGACTGCTTGAATTCATTTTCCTGTTATCAATCTTTATTTCCTCTAAATTTATTTATGTATATATTTCTTGTCCTTTCTTCCTTCTCTGGGCATCCTGGGATTGGAGGTTATCATTTGCTGACAGTCAAGTGCTACCAACGCTGGAGCCCCCTCCCCTCTGTTCCACAGCTTAATTTGGCCAGTGGATGTGTATTATTGGTCAGCCAGGTGTTTTAAAATTTTCAAAAGTTAAATATGAATGTCTGAGATGAGACATACTTTCTTTAGCACACTAGAATCTTCTAATATTATCACAATTTACTCAAATACATATAACAAAAAAATCCAAAGTAATAAGTGGTTATCAAAGTCTGGCTCCCAAACCAGCTGAATCAGCATCATCTGGCAGCCAATAAACAATATGATTCTTCTATTAATTCATAAGGACCCAGTCTCTTTCTATCTTATGTATAAAAAGCCTGATTTAGCAGCATCCATTGCATCCCCATTCTAGCAACAGAATGGAGGAAGCTGCATGAAAGAAAATACAAGAGGCTTATGCAGATTAGTTTTAAGGGAGAGATATTGCCACTTACAGATCTCTGTACTGAACTAGCAGTGTGCTTGCACATGTTTGACAAACAGCCCTCCATTTTCAATGTGTAAATATTCCTACCAAACTGCTATCTTGACATCACTGAAGAAAGATGAGAAGAAGCATTCACAATTGGCTCTCCCAAGCCCAGGCAGCAATGTCCAGAACTTGAACATGCAGCCATCCATAGCTAAAAGGGAGGCTTTTAAATGAAGGCATTATTCCATGTGCACAGATTAAAATAGGTGGCTCCATTATTAAGGATGTGAGGATGAAGAAATACTGTGCAGACACTGACACTTCCACAACATTTCTACCTTTGTCCCACACCTGACCTACTGCCTACTTGTATCTATCTGCTTAGATCTTGTAGAAATGTCCCTCAAAATGTAGTTAGATGACTTCCCTTATAGTTGTTCATATAGAATGACTACGAAACTTACTAAAGATGTCAAAATAGCTTAGAATACATGGCATATGATCACACCTAAAAGCTATACATATACGTAGACAAAGCTCATTCAGTAACTAAAAAGTCATGTTCTTCTTTGCAGTAGGGAAAAATTAGAATTTTAAATGAACTGTTTTGTGAGGTGGTGAGATGCCATGTGATGCAGCAGAGAAACACATACTCTGTTGCCTGACAGACCTGGTTCAGTCCATGACACTTTCACTCAGACTTTGTAAAAGTTTGCTCATATTTTTGAAACTGTCTCCTCTTATGTAAGTAAGGAACTAATTAAGTAAAACAAGGAACACGATATATGGCACATAATTATTCACATATATGCAAAAATTCCTACATGAAAGAGCAATATTTAACAGGAATGCTAGATACAGTTGCATAGCAACATTTCATAGTAAATTATATTCCTGTTCTGTATTTTCAGCAGGTCAGAGCATGTTAATGTTAAAGACTGTCCTGGTTCACTATTCAGTTGAAGAATTTTGTTGTAGAAAATAAAGCCTCCTTGCCTTCCCCTCCCCACAAAATTTCTGCTTTTCACCACTTAGTACGATTTGCAGTCCTCTTTCTCAACATATATCTCATTGGTTGTAACTGGTGATGGTTATGAATCTCAGAATCTATGTGGGTTGAGTGTTTTTCTATCACTGTGACTAAAAGTCTTTCATTATGTTACATTAGAGGTCTCCAAATTCATTCCAATTGAGCTTGAATTCAACTCTCTATTGTCTAGTTAACATGAAAAAAATCTCACTTTACCTTGTGTTCCAAAACTTTCTTAATGGATATTGAAAATTGAATTTTATGTAGTTTGCACATGTCATTAAATAGCACTTTTGACTTTTTCTATACATTAAGAAATATCTAAAAACATTCTTGGCCTCCCTGGTGGCACAGAAAGACACAGTGCTATCAAGCTATTGCTAGCCACTGTAGCACAAGTTCAATTTCTGGCTGGCCAGGGAGCTAACCCTCATGGCACAGCAGACCTCTCCTGCCTTGCCCACTGCTCCTTTCAGCAGTGTATTTCAGTAGATCTGTCTGTTCTGCTCCCCACTCTGGCTGGTGAATCCTCTCACCCCAACCTCCTGCACCTCTGGCTTATACCCCAGTTCTTGTTTGCATAAATAAATCAATCTTTAAAAAAAAAAGAATTGGCCCATGTGCTGGACCTGCTCTAATTGTACCCTTCAAACAAAACAAAACAAAACAAAACAAAACAAAACAAAACAAAACAAAACAAAGCAGCACCATTGATATGTAATGTCCTGCCATAAAATTCACCCACTTTGAGTGTACAATTCAATGATTTTTGTATATTCAGTTGTTCATATTTCATTATCTAATTTTATAACAAGTTCATTACTCCCGAAAAAATCCATTAGCAGCCAAACTCCATTCCTCCCCAGAATCCATTCAAACCTTGCAGATCTAAACAATCACTAATCTACTTTATTACTCTTTGAGTTTGCCTATTCTTCAAATTTTATATGCATGGAGTCATATAACACATGACCTTTTGTGCCTGGGTTTCTTTCACTTAGCATAACATTCTCCCATTTCATTCATTTAGTTGCATGATCAGTACTTTATTTTTTTGTTGCAAAATAACAACCTGTTTGTTTTCTCTCTAGTTATTTTATCCATTATTGAAATTGGAATATTGAAGTTTTTAACAATTATTGTTGATTTGCTATTTCTCACTTCAATTCTGTCAGTTTTTACTATATGTATTTTGGAGTTCTGCTGTACAGACATATTTGTCATTATTGTATTTTCTTGATGAATTGGCTCTTCTGCAGCCATTTCATGACTGTCTTTATGTACAGCAATGTATTTTGCTTTAGCATCTATTTTGCCTAATATTAATATAACCATTCCTGTCCTTTTATTGTAGCTGTTGTATGATATATCTTTTCCATCCTTCTGTGTTCAACCTATTTTTTCCAGGTTGAACTTTAAATCTCGAATACAGAGGTTGATATTGTTTTTGTTGTTAAATATAATGCTACTGTATCTTTTTTTATTAGATTGTTAATAATTTCACATATGACCTTATTGGTGTGGTTGACTTTGCATGTAATATTTTGCCTTTAGTATCTGTAACTCGTTAATTTTCTATGCCTATATGCTCCTTTAAGTGGCTATTTTGTAGTGTAACATTTTAATTCCTTTAATGATTTGTTTAATTGTATTTTTGTGTTTTTCTTAGTAGTTGCTCTAGAACTTACAAATTATATCTTATCATAAACTACTTCAGTGTTGCACTGCCTTCCTCTCAAGGAAATGTAGAAACTTTCTTCCTGTAGAGTTAATTCTCTCCCCACATTTTGTATGCTATTACTGTTATGCATATTGAGTATATGCATATTACAAATACAATAATACATTGTTATAATTATTATTTTACATAATCTTCTGTATTTTAAAGAAGCTTAGAGAAGAAAGAAGACCTAGTATATAATTATAGAGTTTCTTATTTTAACCTTTTCTATCTGATCTTTATTTTTTCCTGGCAGATGTACATTATCATTTGGTGTCATTTCCTAACTCCACTACAGCCTTGTTCACATTCCCTTCCTTTATGCTGTCATTGTCAGATATATTACATTTCTCTAAGTTACGAGCCCTACAGTATAATTATATTCGCATTGTATTACACATTCCTTTTTAAATCAGTCAAGAGTAGAAAGGAGAAGTATGCAATTATATTCTCTTAGGTAATTACCTAAATACTTACTGTGTTTGATTCTTATGGATGTTAAAACAAATGATCACAAACTTAGTGGCTAAAAGCAACCTCTAATTGTCTCTAGCTCAAAAGTCCCAAATCTCATCCTATGGATGTGAAGCTCATCATTTAAATCAGGTATGATTAAGATGCTGGGTATTATTCATTGGGGGGCAAAATTTCTCTCTGTCTCTGGATCTGTGTATCTAGAAAACCAGTTATCTGCTACTGAATATCACAGTAAGCCAGACATGGGATAACAGTTACTGATATTTCTATTAAAAAATGGAGGAAATGGAAGTAAGAAGTAACCAAAGGAAGGAAAAGTGAGTAACCAGTCTCAGCTAATGAGGTTGATTATTCCTGAATATTTGCATTCTACATTATCTACAATCTTTCTTACTATGCAGTGTTAACTGTGATTGCAGGAGGGTTTTTCTTGGCTCTCTGCTTCCTTGGTTCTGACTATTAAACTTCTGACTTTTGAGCAATATGTTAACTTATCCAATAATGATAAGAATCTGTCAATTTATTCTTATAATTATTTACCTGTTTACATACTTTGAAGTAAAACTGCTATATGCCTACAGACTCAGAAATATTTTTGTCTTCATTTAGTCATGTTTTGAGTGAAGGTTTTGTACAATTTTGTTTTAAGCAAACCTCCTTTAAACAACATAAAGCCATACTTGCAAAAATTTTAATTTGAGAATCTTTGTCACTTAACTTGTTTTATTATATATGTTATGATGATGCTCCTCAGTGTATTTGGATTTGTTTCTACTATATAATTTCCAACTTTCCACTTACCATGAATATTCTTTACTTCTTTTCCAAATCTTCCTGTCTTCTATTAGTTAGATAATTTTTCTTTCCTTTATTCTCTTTTCTGGTTTGGAAGCTTATATATCCTATTTCCGTAATTTTAATGTCTATGGTTAGTATATAATGTTTACTTAATTAACAGAATTTAAAGGTAATCACTATACAGAAGAGATTAATTAAATACTATAGTTCATTTCAAGCAATATGTTTTAATAATTTTTTTAAAAGTTAGACATTTTATGTACTGATATGAAACAATTTCAAATTATGCAGTTTAATAACAAAAATGCAAGGAACACATATATGTGTGTAATATGTTACTGTATACACACACACTGCATACACACTGTATATTTTTGTATACACACATATGCAATGAATGAATTTGTAAAAATATCTCTGGAAATATACCTAAGAAATTGGTAATAATGGCTGACTCTCAAGAGAGGAAATAAGCACATATGTGAAGTGGGAAGTGTGGGCAGGAAAATACTTTTTACTGAATACCCTTTGTATAGTTTGAGTTTTGTACAATACACATCTATTACATTTTCAAAAACAGCAAAAATTACTTACTTAGAATGTATTAACCATTACCTCTTCTCTCAAACAATTCAAGGAACTTAAACTATGACCAGCAGTGGCCGGGAAGATGATGAAAAGTGCCATTGCTGAAAAACACTTGCAAATTTCAAAGGGTATGATGGGAATTTAAAGAGCCAGAGACAAGTAGGTACAATTACCTAATAGACTGCAGATGCGCAGATTGACTATATCTCTTATTTGTGAGCTATATTCATTTTTTTTTTATTATTTTTTAAGATTTATTTATTTATTTACACAAGCACTGGGTACAGTCAGAAGCGCGGGAGGGTGAGAGAATTCACCAGAACCAGAGCAGGGAACAGAACAGGCAGACCGACGAAATACACTGCTGAGGGGAGCAGCGGGTGGCAGGAGAGGTCTGTGCGCCATGTGGGATCCTCACCGGCGGCCAGGAATCTTACCGGCACTGCAGAGGCTGTGGGCAGCTTCGCAGCCCAGCGCTCAACCAGGGGAGGCCCTGTGTACTATATTCTACTTTTAAAATGGCTGAGGGTTTCCTTAGGACAATGATCACCATGAGACCAATACATGCCTGCACATGCACATACATAAACACGAGCATAAAAAGTCTAATGTTCACTCTTAATATTCTTGCCCCTTTTATGAATGATAAAACTACTTTAAAGGAGATAACAGTCAAATTAGTGACATGTAATATGCTCTTAAGTAGGCCTAGAACTGGTTACTAAGAGCCAAAGTGCAGGAAAAGAAGCCTCAAGTAACCTCACTCTTTACATAAAGTAGCAAATAGTTGAGCAAGTAGTAAGAACTATACACCCATGTTGGATATGAGGCAGCTGAACCAGCAATTCTCTCCCACACAGCCACCATCCCAGCTGCACCCTGCCTTACTATCTATACAAACAAAAAGACATAAAAGGAACGAAGTGCTTTAGTTTTTATTTATCTTGGTCCCCATAGGTGAAAGACATCAGGGTGGGAGGATTTCTTCTCAAAGTTTCATCTCTAAAATGAGAGGAACTCAAGAATAATCACTCAAAAACTTAAAGTCTGCCACTAGTTGAAAGTGACATCCTGCACAGTTCACTCAGTGGACGTGTTGCTTTTCCCTGAACCTAGAAACAACAAGTAAAATATAATTGGACAATAATGACAGGACAAAAGGTAGTCAGCTTTTACCATTTATCATTGCCAGCATATATAAATTGTCTATGAGTCAAGGAACACAAATGGAAGTACTATGGAACACATAGTACTTGTACCTATGAAGAGAAAACCTGCTGGGTAAGGGGGAAATCAGCAGAAAGTTTCCATGGAGGATAACCACAGGAGCTGAAGAGTTATGGAAAAGGAAAACTTGACCAAGATTGGGTCAGAGAGCACTGAAAAAAATCAAATCTTCTCCAAAAGTCGTTAAGGGATGACCAAGTTTTGACTGCTGATTGAAAGTAGTGACTCAAGAAAAATAAGGCCTTTTTGGTGTTTGTATTCAACTGAGTTCAAAAGGTTATAATTCCATGGAATTCTGAAAGTGGGTGAGCCAAAGAAGTAAAGTGATGACTCTGAGCTTTTAATTTTGAAACAATGATTCTTCTGATCAAAAGAAAGGGAGGGAGAGAACCAGTTGGAGATGGTTGGAAAAAACTGATTAGGTTTGGTTTTAACACTTACACACCCAGAAGGTGTTATTTCTGAAGGAAATATCCAGAAGGTAACTGGAAATGCATGAAAAAAAGTAAGAAGAGGTCAAGAAGTACAGTATGATAGTTGTTCAAAAAGAGATCATCATTGAACATATGAAAAGGAATGGATGGTCCACTCATTAAAAACAGAAAGAGCTCTAAGTCAAAATGCAGGGATCCTTTTGTCTATTTCTTGATGTAAGCAGAAAATTATAATATTTAAGTATTGCATTAAAGTAATGATGGAAACGTTAAAACAGGGTGACCTATACCTTTTAATCATTCTTATTATTTCATTGATGAAGCTCTTACATGTGATGATAGGTACTCTATTTATAATAAAGTCTCTTTTATTTTTTATGAAAAGGGCATGCATTTCCTTTCAAGATTGCCAAACTTTGTTGAAAGATACTGTCACTTAATAACTCCAGCTTTGCTATTTAAACAGCCTGGATTTGTCCTTAATGACCAGACAAGTGTCTGTCACTGTAAAATTAGGCAAGTCAAACTTTTAACTTTGGGAAAGTTAAACTTTCTGAGAACCATTCTTCACAGGAATGAAGGAAGAAAAGGTATAAGGGTCTAATATCCTATCTATGACCTCTCAATCAAAAATTAATGTTCTATTTATTTTCTTTATAAATTTGACTTGTGTCACTTGAAATTCATTCATAGAAACCAAAAAAAAAAAAAAAAAAAGATTAGGCTATTCATTTCAAATAGGACAAGGGTGTATATCTGGGTGTTCATTGTGTTTAATAAGGCATACTCTAATGTGAATAAAGAGTGAAAAAAAAATACCTTTAGTTTGAAAGTAAGGGTATTTTCCACCCTATGGCACTTTATGACACTTGGCAGCTCATTACCACACTTCACAGAGTCTCGTGTCAGCATGTCAGATTTCTCTAAATTTTGACAGAATTAAAGTAGTGCCGTTTGATATAATTGATATTGTACAGTTAATCAGGCAGTGGCTCCATAACAGAGTAACATACTCAAAAGGCTTAATTACTGAACTGTGAAGATTTACTGCCATCTGGAAGTTTTTCCCAAAGTTCTGTTCCTGAATTTTATGTAGGGTTCACAAAAATAACTTGGTCCATTTAGAAATCATGCCCTCGATTTGAAAATTAAAATTGTTATTTTTGGAATCTCATTTGGCCTAGAGATCATAGAAACCTTATGAAAAATAAAGGAGCAATGGCAAATGAGAAAGAAAGAAAGGAAGGAAAGTGGAAGCTCTGGAAATTGCTTTCTCTATCAAATGTTTGAGAGGACAGACTGTGGAGCCAGATTTCTAGATTTCAAACCTCAGTTTCATCACTTAATAGCCATGTGACTTTGGGCAAGTTATTCAAACTCTGTGCCTCAGTTTCTTTGTCTGTATAATGAAGATACTAAAAGAATTTAGAGGATTAGAGTGAGGATAAAATTTATTAGCATTTTTTTAAATGATTGGAACTATGCCTAGCACATTGTAAAAGCAATATGAGTGCTCACAAATATTATTATTAAGATTTTTATATAACTTTCTCCTCAGGATTGTTCTCATCCTTTGAGATGATATGCCATTTAAAAAACTTCTGGGTTAGTATACTTTCTATGGCTGAAGACTAAAACGTTAATATAAAGTAGTACCATCATTTCTCATGAATCCTATAGCCAGGATTCCCTACTTTTGCATCAAAAGGTAAATCAGATTCCCCCTAAATGCCATCATATTCTAATTCTGTAAAAATGATTATAAAGAGTGCTATGGACTAAACTGTGTCCCTCCCAAACTTTTTTTTTTTAAGATTTAATTTATTTTTATACAAGAGATGGGGTGCAGGCCAGAGGCGCTGGAGGGTAAGAGGATTCACCAGACACAGAGCAGGGAGCAGAACAGTCAGACAACAGAAATACAATGCTGAGGGGAGCTCCACCATGTGGGATTCTCGCCAGATGGCGGGGATGGAACTGGCATTGCAGAGGCTACAGACAGCTTCACAGCGTGTCGCTCAACCTGCTGTGCCACTGAGGAGGCCCACCTCCCAAACTTTTATGAAGCTATAATTTGCAATGTGACAGTATTTGCAGATAGGACCTTTGGGAGGTAATCATGTTCCAGAGGAGGTCATGAGTCGGGGGCCCTCATGATGAGATTATTGTTCTCAGAAGAGTCACCAAGAGCTTCCTCTCTATCTCTCTACCATTTGATGACAACAGCAGGAAGGCAGCCTTTTGTAAAACAGAAACAGAGCCTTCATGGGAGTAGAACAAGCTAGTTGAGTGGAACACTGATCTTGGGTTTCTCAGTCTCCAAAACTGTGTGTGAAAAAAAAATTCTCATTTTTAAGCCATCTGTCTCTGATGCTTTTTTATTACAGATTAAGCTCATATAATGGTTAAGGTAACTGATAACAAATATCAGAAATGGAGGCTTTTATCTAGAAAAAATATTAATTCAAATTCTCTACTCTGCTGATATGAGGTCTATAAAGAAGAATGCAAAGGAGGAGGAGGTGGAGGAAGAAGAGAATTATTGTTGTTATCACTGGAATTCTCATTGGTAGGAAGTTAAAAAAAATTTCCAGAGAGGAAGATCTTCTGTAGGGTGTGCAGATATAGTAAAATATATAGGCAAAAAGAAACAATAAAAGAAGTACATAAATCTCAGCCATTCCCAAGAATAAGAAGATTATTGATTTACATAAAATACAATTGACTTTGTAAAATCAGGTCATATAGTGCCAATATAACCAGATTTTCCAATTTCCAATTTATTTCTAATATTTTATGTCATCATATATCCTTCTATTATTGTCTTTTTTATTAAATTCTATATCTGACCTACTGAACATATCACAATGTATTTAACACATCCTAAGTTGATAGAAATTTATATTGTTCTCACTGGTTTAATGATATACCAAATTTTCTTATACTATAGTATTGGATTCCTCTTAAATACTCCTTTAGGTCCTCTCATTCTTACCTGTCTTTATTTCAGACATAACTGTGGCAACCAGTACTGTGAAAATTCTGCACAGATTCTGACCAGGTCACCTAGATGCGACCAGTTAGAGTTTTGCTGAGGTACCTACAACAAGTCTCCTACCTCCCATGCCAGAAATCCTCCACTGGCCCTTAGGCATCAATTCCAGGGGACCACTTGGAGCTCACACTTCATGGAGTGGAATTTTGACCAAAAGAAATGAAAAACTGGTGGGCATATTCTTGACACCTTTTTCTTGAGGAAGGACAGACCTGATACGCATTTCATATGGTTTCTCATATGGTCCAATAGGTTTTTGCAAACAGTTATCCATAATTATTTTTCTCTTTCTCTTCTCCATTTCCTTCATTCCTCATTTCTACTTTTTCAAATAAAGCACATGAACATTGTCCTCTCTTTTAGGTTCTTCTATCTGGGGGTAAACAAATCAAGAAAGTATATGCTTATTTCCTACTTTTTTATATTTGGAGAAGTTTATATGAGTGTTATATCCATTTTTATGTAATTTCTAGACATCTATATTAATTAAAGTCATCAATAAATCCACTCTCTTTTAATATTGTAAATGTAGTTTTCTTATAGTGCTTTTAGACATACGAAGATTTATTGTTGCAGTTTGGAGATGTCCTATTGATCTGGATTTTTCTATCAGTATTGCATTGTTTTATTATAATAATGTTATAGTGTTTAAATATCTTACAATTCAAGCTTCCTATTCTCTTCATTCATTAAAAAATTCTTGGTTATTCTTATAGTCATTTTTTCTAATATTCCATTGTTATCTTGAATCTAACAAATGACTTTGGACATCTAAACTAGGTGTTTACATGTCTTTTCACTTGGACTTGTTAACATTGTAAATTATAGCAATTTGATTCCAGTGAAATAATCATTTAATGTCTTGAATAGACTCAACATGGTCTCTTTCTTTCTATTCCCACTATTCCTACCTTAGTTAAATTTTTGTATCTAGTTTAGTAGAATAGCCTCCCCGAAAGGATCATTACCACATAATCTTGCCGCATCCAAACTATTGGGTTTTCTTCAAGAGTTAAATCTTATGAGCTTTCCTGACTCTCTAGACCCTCCGCTAGGTGCATTTAATGTAGTATACACAGTTCTTAATAATCTGGCCTTTGGATTTCTCTCCTATCCTATTCCTCGTCATTGCCTCTGCCATCTCCCATCCCAATCCAAAGTTGGTCTCTGTAGTTCTTTAGTTATTACCACAACAGGAAATATACTGTCATTGGTGTCTGTCTGTCCACACTGCTGCTTCAGCAAAAAATGTCTTATTCTTTAACTACTCATCGTTGCCTGTTTAAATTTCTATTCATATTACTTGAGTCATCCCTTATCTTCAAAGTTGATTTGCTTAGTCCAATTATGAGTTTGTTTTCTTTCTTATGGATTCCCAGTACATCCCATACATACCACTATTTTTGTGGTACTCATAATTCATTGTTATTGTTGTAAATCTTTGGTGTCAAGGATAACTCCCAGAATATCCTCAGAGTCTAGCACAGTATCTGAAATCAGTCTAGCACAGTATCTGAAATCATCTAGAAGTCAGTGAATACACGACAGTTGCTAGAATGACAATTCTTTGTCTCCACACATGAAATATGAGGATGATATTTCATCTGAACAACATTATATAATGGTGAAATTGGATAAATATATAATAGGTCTTTGAATACTGTTAATTGGTATATAAATCAAAGTAAGAAACAAAGAAATACAGTTGTAATCTTAAATGTTCAGCATGAGAGAGTTGTTATTTCCTGGGTTAAAGATAAAAAAGTAATCATTTCTATACTGAATTTTGTTTAAATCTCACTGATTCGTAGAATAACTTAAGTTGGTTAAGTCAATACTTCATTTGAGATTTTTTCATTAGTACTTAAAAGGGTGTTTATATTATATAGTCACAGATATTTTTACCTAACCTTATATTTTGTGACATTACTCAAGTTTAGAAACTTTCTTTTGTTAAAAGATTATATCATTTTTTTTTAAAGAAGTTTTATCAATTACCTCAAAAAAAAGAAATTAGAATTTTGGTGGTGAACACAATGTAGTGTATACAGATACTGATTTATAATGCTATATGCATCTGAATCTATATAATGTTATAAATCAATGCTACCTTTATATATATTTTTTTAATTTAAATAAATTTTTTTTTAAGATTTATTTATTTATACAAGCACTGGGCACAGTCAGAAGTGTGGGAGCGTGAGAGAATTCACCAGAGACAGAGTGGAGAGCAGAACAGGCAGACTGACAAAGTACACTGCTAAGGGGAGCAGCGGGTGGCAGGAGAGGTCTGCGCACCATGTGGAACCCTCGCCAGGTGGCCGGGTATCAAACCATTGCTGCAGAGGCTGAGGGCAGCTTCACAGCCCAGCGCTCAACCGCTGCACCACCAGGGGAGGCCCTACCTTTATATATTTTTTAAATAAAAAAGAAGAAGTCAAATATATACTTTACAACATGAAAGCTCTGGATGTATATTCTTTTGGAAATGGTTTTAAAGGGTAATTATGTATGTATAGAAAAAGTTATTTAAATTAGTATAGTAAAACTTGGAAAGACTGATCATAAATGTCTAAGTGTGCTAATATTCTTATCACATAAAAAACAGACTGTACCAGAAAGTTTTTTAAGCTATTTGATAAAAAGCAGTTGAGAAACTATGATCACCTAACAAAAAAAATTAAAGACATTTTCACGTTAACAAATGTAGTAAATTGATTTATAGAAGCTATTCAATTTTGCTGAAATCTTTAAAATATTATTTTTCTGTAGTAATATATGAACATATGCTTGTTTTAATATGAATTTTATTTATGAAAATAAAATGTAATTTTATTTTAGAAATGTAAATTTATAAATTTCTAAATGCAATTTTATTTTAGAAATGTAATTTCTAACAATGTAATGCAACATGTTTATGATAAATTTATTTAGGGTAAGATTTAATTAAAAACTAAGATATAATAGGGTGGTGGTGGGGAGGGAGGTTCCAGGTTTCCTGCCCCACGCAAGGGAGGGTGGAGCTGAGTAGGGAGAGAAGAAGCTGCAGAGGAGACTGAGTAGGAAGGAAGCAGGATGGAGAGCCAGAAGGCGCTCTGGAGGGCAGCACATGGAGAGAGAGACACGTGAAGAAACTGCGCTTGCCTTTTGGTCGTGGACTGGGTGACACAGATGTGGGTGAGAGACCAGTGGGGCAGTGACAATGGTGGTTTTTGTCTTGATTTTGATTTTGGTCTTTTCCTCCCAGACTTATCTGTTTCTGATACTTTTCTGTGGGTCCCCACTGGAAGGTGCTTTAGACTTGTGGCAGGCTTTGGGGCCTTGCTCTGGGCCAATCCTGCTTGGATGGACTTTTACCCATCAGGGGATGGGTAACTTTGGGTGCTTGATTTAGAAACTATATTCTTTGCCTTTCCTGTTTTGTTCCCTAATTGTATTAAAGTTGCTTTTCATTAAAGTCTCCTATGTTTTGTGTTGATGCGGCCAATGGCAGAACCTATTTAGAGCAGGCAGGTTTGCGGGGTCTAGGGTGCCCCTCTCCCTGCACTGTAACAATATGATTTAGGAAATAGGAGGAAGGAGTGTGTCCACCCTGCGTCCATTTAACACATATTTATTGATTAAACAATGTGTTAAATCTCTGTAACATATCCATAAAGTTTTCATGAGCTCTCATGTAAAATTTTCTTCAATTATGATCTTCTCAGAATGCTAACTTTAGATGTTATTTTTGGATTGCTTAGGTTACTGTTAACTTTTTCCCTTTTAAAAAATGTCTTAATATATCAAGCAATTGACATTGCTTTGATCTCTCTTTTGAAGTTCTTTGATAACTCTAGATCTATATATACTATATTTGAATGAAAATGTTTATTTTTCTTAAGAGTAATATATGTGTGTGTACATATGTATAATGGAATTTCTCAGTTTAGCGTTTGACTCAAAAAGTCATGAATTATAGCAATGCATTCCCCAGGAAATAGCAAATTGCTTCTGAAGGATATGTTAGTGGAAAACATAGGAGTAGTTATAGAGAAAGTTTCCAAATATTAATCTTCCCTTGCACTTACCAACACTCATCCTTCAATCTTATTTGTTTGTTTGATTTTTTATTTCTCTTTTTGGCTTACAGGGTTTGGATTTCCCCTTCCATGGGGTCAATGGCCACATATACATTTCATTCCCTCCAACTTTTTCCCTCTCTTACAAAGTTCACAGTCTTTTCTTGCTGCATCTTTACTGCCAAACACTTCATAACAGATATGAGAGTTCACTGGAAGATGTGCTGTACATCTGCGCACATCTTTCTAAAAAGGAAACAAAAAACACGAGGGATATGATAAATAATCCATACCTAAAATAGTTCCTTTCTTGTGGATTTCTTTATCAATACTAAATGCAAAAGTCATACACCTAGGTACTTGGACATCTAGTTTGCAGAACTTCTGTTATTTAAGTTATCCAGTCTGCATTGTCTTGTTATGGCAGCCCAAGCTAATTAATACATTTTCCCATCTCAAGATTATAACATTTAAGCCTCTAATATGAAATCTTGAAATAAAGTTAGTTTATTTTAGTGTAAATAGGAGGTAGGGGTCCCACTTTCTAATTTTGTAAATGCTAAGTTATTTGTTCCAACACATTTTTGGAAATTCCATTTGATACACTGGTTTGAAATCTCATCTATGGTGCTAATTAAGTGCCAGGTACACTGGTGTCCACTTCTGGACCCTTTAACCATTGTCATTGCTTATTCCTATGCTGCTCTTACATAGCATTACACTGGTTTGATTGTCACACCTACATGTGGCTTACTATGTCTTTGGCAAACTCTTATTCATTACATATTTTTCTCAGGGGAAAGATAGGATTATATTGTCATGTCAAAAAGATCATATCTGTTATATTTGTGAGTAAATTTATAGAAAATTCACCCATTTACAGTGTCTGTCCTTTCAACAAAGACATGCAGGTTCTCTCTATTCATTTTGACATCCTTTTATGTACTTTATCTGGCTGGTTGGTTTGTGCATTTTCTTCATACAGGTTGTATTTATTTCTTGTTAAGTTTATTCTTGACATCCTTTATACTGGGCCTCGACTTGCGTGGGAAGATAGATGCCCTGCTCTATCGGTTTAGTCTGAAACTTATCCCTTATTCTCAGTCCGGTTTATTTCTAGAGAAGCCATTCTGGAAGAACTTTGATACACTTCTGGTGAATTTTGGTTTCCTGAGACTCCATCATTTAAAATACTGAACCAGGGATTTTTAAATGAGAGATTCTATCTGCATTGCTATATCCACCTTGTCACTGATTCTCAGTAGCTGTAAACGTGACCTGCGAAGGAGGTCTGCAAATCTTTGGTTGCTTAGCAACAAATGGGACTAGCTCCTCCTCTCCCCATTCTTCTAGAAATAAAGGCTTAAGCCTCAGGGCCCTGAAGGGAAACATCATTTAGAATGTGCAGTTAAAGGGCCTTTCTTCCTTAATCTGCCTTGCTCACTTCCAAAGCCCATGCTGCATTCCAAGCTTTGGTCACAGGATGGATTTATAAAAGGAAGTCTTCTCACACTTGGGAAGGGACCAGCACTGGAATGTTCCTCCCAGAAACCAGGATGCCAAGAATTCCCAGCTCCCCTGTTCTCCAGGAAAAACAGTATTCCCTGACAGGATACCAATCTTAACCAAAGGAAAACAACTAAGGGGAGGATTCTGCTGCTGTCTTTAGTGGCCTCGGAGGCAGAAGCAGGGACAGAAGCGACTTCTTTCCGTGCATTTTTCTACTTGCTCACCTGGAAGCAAAGGGCAAACTCCTTTCTCATGTACCTTTTCCTTTGGTAGTTCATGTAAGGCCACAAAATGTTAACCAATGCCCATCCTGCCACTACAGACAGGTTTATTATAAAAGGGAGAGAAGAATAAAGGACACTTGCGTAGACACAAACGGGCAGGAAGAGCTGCCCCGAAAGGGACAGGTTTGCTAAGAGAGGCCTGCGTGGTCGCAGGTGGGCAGGCTTGAGAGCTGCCTCTGCCAATTGAGGTCAGTGAAGTGAAGCCCCGGGCACAGTACAGGTCACGGGCAGGCAGGAAGCTGCTGCCCTGCACAGGGCAGAGAGTTGGTGAAAAGGTGCATAGGCACAGGTGGGCAAAAGGACTGCTGCCCTGTGTCAGTGCAGAGATTGTACCCATATGGCCTTCTTCTCTTTGGGAGGGGCTCACTCCTTCCTGGAGTTTGTTTGTTTTGTTTGTTTGTTGTTGACTTTGAATAAACTATGTAGAATTCAAAAGGGACCAGATTTCTACAATGGCCCTCAATCTCCATAATCTCACCTTCAGGTCTGTGCTCCAGACACCCACAGCAGTCTGATACCTTCTGGGGTCTTTGTGATCTAGGCATTGGTGCTTAGGGAGTCTTCATTCCTATAGCTGGGTTAATAGCTATGTTAATCCCCCCTATCCCCACCTCCAGCTCTTGGCATTTTGTGAGCCAGGTTTCTGGTCTTGTGGCACTTCCTTTCCAGTTTTTCTATCCTTATCTTCCATCACTACCATAATCCCTTTATATAAACTATACTTTGCCATTTGATTCTCTTATCCTCCTTTGAGAACTGAGGAAACTGAGGCAATCGGGTTAAGAAACTTGCTCAGTAACATACACCTCATAATTATAAAAGGGGGGTCCTCAGGGAAAGGGGAGGTTCCAGGTTTCCTGCCCCATCCAAGGGAGAGTTTAGCTGAGCAGGGAGGAGAAAAAGCTGCAGAGAAGACTGGGGAAGGAAGGAAGGATGGAGAGCAAGGAGACCTGGAGGAGGCACATGGAGCAGAGACATGCGAAAAAGCTGCACTTGCTTTTTCGTCCTGGACTGGTTGAAACAGATGTGGGTGAGAGACCCATGGGGAGGTTAACAATGGCAGCTTTATCTTGATTTTGATTTTGTTCTTTTCTTCCAGACTTGTCTGGTTGTTTCTGATCCTTTCCTATGGGTCCCCATCAGAAGGTGCTTTAGACTTGTGGCAGGCTTTCAGGCCTCAGGCCCCACTTTGGGCCAACCCTGTTTGACTGGGCGTTTACCCACGAGGGGATGGGTAACTTGAAGTGCATGATTTGGAATCTGTTCTTCCCCTTTTCTGTATTGCACACTAATTGTATTAAAATTTCTTTCTATTAAAGGTCTTATATATTTTCTCTTGATGCAGCAGGTGATAGAACTGTTATAGGGCAGGGAGAGGGGCAGCCCAAACCCTGCAAACCTGCCTATTCTAAATGGGTTCTGCCATCCGCCGCATCAACACAAAACATAGGAGACTTTAATGGGAAGGAACTTTAATAAAACTAGGAAACAATACAGGAAAGGCAAAGAGTCTGGTTTCTAAATGAAGCACCCAAAGTTACCTATCCCCTCGTGGGTAAAAGTCCATCCAAATGGGATTGGCCCAGAACAAGGCCCCAAAGCCTGCCACAAGTCTAAAGCATCTTCCAGTGGGGACCCACAGAAAAGGGTCAGAAACAACCAGACAAGCCTGGAAGGAAAAGAGCAAAATCAACATCAAAAGCTGCCATTGTCACCTCCCCACGGGTCTCACCCACATCTGTGTCACCCAGTCCACGACCAAAAGACAAGCGCAGTTTCTTCACGTGTTTCTTGGCTCCATCCTGCTTCCTTCCTCAGTCTCTTCTGCCGCTTCTCCTCTTCCTGCTTAGCTCCACCCTCCCTTGGGTGGGGCAGGGAACCTCCCCCTTTCCTGGGGACCACCCTGTTACAGAACCTATTTAGAACAGGTAGTTTTGGGCCTCCCCTGATGGCACAGGCGGTTGAGCGCCACGCTGTGAAGCTGTCCTGTCCGCAGCCTCTGCAGCGCCGGTTCGATCCCAGCTGGCCAGCGAGTGTCCTGCATGGCGAGCAGACCTCTCCTGTCTCGCCCACTGCTCCCCTCAGCAGTGTATTTTGGTCCATCTGCCTGTTCTGTTCCCCACTCTGTCTCTGGTGAATCCTCTCACCCTCCCGCGCATCTGGCCTGTACCCCAGTTCTTGTATAAATAAATAAATAAATAAATAAATCTTTAAAAAAAACAGGCAGTTTTGGGGTTTCTGGGGTGCCTCTCACCCTGCCTTGTAACATAATCAGTGAAACAGAATTGGAACCCCTGCTAACTGCAGTGTCAGCTTCTTTTTGTTATATTAGTTTCCATTTTCCATGGCTTACATCCTTTCTAAAATTTTTTGCCTTGAGGTTGACATTTTCATCTCCACCTCCTCTGGACTCCTTAGTCCTGTCCTCCAGGCCAGACTGAACTCTTCATATGCCAGCCATCCCCTCCTTCCTCTAAAGGAACGCAGGCCATTATCAAAAAGCCAGATCAGAAAAACAGTGAGGAGGGGTTGGGTGTTCACTTGACATTCCAGGGATGCCAGCAGGGCCTTGGAATGTTGTTGAACTACATTGGGAAAAAGGCCCCTTGGCCTGATCCTTTCTCAGAGTTTGCTGGCAGCTCCCATCTTTGTCCCTCCAATGTCCACAGGCTTGCCAAACTTTCCACTGCTTCCCATAAGAATGATAGATTTCCTAAAGAAAAGGGGTCTTCCTTAATTTGCTTCTAAACTCTATTCAGAAGAAATTCTTTGATGTTTGTATTTAGTATCATTCCCAAAGTCAGCATCCCACTGGCACCCATCCCACTCCACCTGTCCCAGTGGTTACTTTACTTTGATCAAAGAGGTACATTTTTGGTTGAGGTATAGTGTGTGTCCTTATGGTGCCATCATTCTGGAACTGTTAACTTCCTTTCTAATCATCCTACTTTAGTAATTTTTAATTCATTTCCATCAAAATGAGGAAGTTTTTAGCTACCCAATATCACTAGTAAAACTATGCCTAAATATTTTAGGAGTGAATAATCAGCAAGATTTTATTGTTTCTATACATGGACTCTATTTAATTAGTTTACCTAGAAACTAACATTAAAGGAAAATAACAGTGATAATAATAGAGAGAAATGTTAATATTTTATATAATCAAATCATTAAATATATGTATATATTATAAATTAATACTTATCTACCAGAATCTAAATGCCATTATAAATGTTAGATATTTATAAAAAACAATCCCATTGAGACCAGGAAAACATTTTAAAAAACATTAACCTGCTATATGGCACAGAAGTCATCAGTTTCTCGTTTATAGTTTGTATTCTGGGATGTAGCAACAAATTATATTCTGGATGTCTGACAAAATTTTACTGACTCCAGTAAAAGTAAATGGGAGTTTTGCATGTTCCTTAAGTTATTTAAACGCTAAGTATGAATTTGGACTAATAGAGGAGAAATTGATTAGGTCAAGCAGTTTATAATTAATGTGTATATTCATAAAGCATTGCAAAAAGCTTATTTCCAAATGTTAACTTCAAGTAGGACAAAACCATTTAAAAAATAATTGGGTGGGCCCTCCCTGAATCTTCCATACTATTACAAAAGGAAAACAGAATGGTGAAATAATGTTTACTTTAAAAGTGTTTATAAAGTACTTGCTGAAAGTATTCATATTCCATGTGGAATCATCTGCCACAAAAATGCATTCTTGTAGTTCTACTAATAAAAGTACAAATATATAATGTTCCATAGTGTTTTATAACTAGTGTAAGAAAAAAAAAAAAAAACTTCTTAAGTCTTCCTTCTGCTAGAGAAACATAGCAATAAGAGGTCTAAATATAATGCTACTAAACCTCATAAAACACAAAATTCTTTTTCACCACTAAAGTCCTAAAAGGGGGATGCAACATGGTTAGAATAATTTCTGGTTTTGAAAACATCAATTATGAAAACCATTAGGATTGTGTTTTTACCAGCAACTGCTTACCACATATCTGGGAATTTGGTATAATTTTCACAAATGAGGCAGCTAATGCAATTTTATGCTATAACTTACCTCAAAATAGTACATACCTCTCAAGGAACATCCTAGGTCTTGGACATATTGAATGCCACACAGGAAATTATATCTCTGCTCTGCAAGAAAAAAAGAAAAATATCACAAGACATGTAAGCCCATGAAAGAAAAAGCAGGTGCAGCAGAAAGCGAGAACAAAGAGAGCAGAGAGAGGGATAAAAATCTAAAAAGAGAAAATTATGACTGCTATTTGGCTATAAAGTAATGATCCTGGTTTTAATGTGAACTATTTTACATTGCTTTTTAGTTATGCTTCATATATCTTACAAAAAAGGAAAAAAAAAATCACTTAAAAAATCCTGGCCTTGGGCCTCCTTGGTGGCGCAGCAGGTCTCGTGCCGCGCTGTGAAGCTGTCCACAGCCTCTGCAGCACCAGTTCTATTACCCGCTGTCCGGGGAGATACCCACATGGCACAGCAGAACTCTCCTGTCTTGCCCGCTCTTCCTCTCAGCAGTGTTTTCTGTCTGTCTGCCTGTTCTGCTCCCCGCTCTTTCTCTGGTGAATTCTCTCACCCTCCCACGCCTTTGTTCTGTACCCCAGTTCTTGCCTAAATAAAATAATAAAAATCTTAAAAAAAAAAAAAACAAATCCTGGGCTATAGTTGAAAGCTAACTTTTTGCAATAGAGAGAGGGCAATTATTTCAGATATTGTTTAGTGTTCACTGCAATCCCATGATTCTTACATTTACCTACTGACAAATCTGGTCTGTGGGGATTCAGAATCTAATTTCTCTACAATGAATCATTTCCATAATAAATTATTTTTGTGACTCTTTATTGTCTATGAAATTACTGCTTTACTTAGAAATTTAAAGTGAATCCTTATTATTTTGAAAAGGATTTTAAAAAATATCTTTCAACCTATTGGTCTCAACTTTGAGAACTGATCAAAGCTAATGTATTGATAGTCCTCACACACCAATATCGTCCTCACCAAGAAAATACCCAAAACATGTATAACATTATTCAAAGTAATCTGGTAATTTCTCTTGAAAACACAAATCCTGAGTCACCACACCTCAGCAGTTACATAAATGTGCTAACTTCTCATTTCAATAAGAAGAAATTAAAGAATTACAATGTAATTAAAAATAATCTGCATCTGTACCCTAGATCATGGAATATTTCTAGCTTGTCCTTTGCTGCCATAATAGATACTAGAGGGGAGCTAAGGAAGCCGGGACAAATGATATATGATTTCACCAGCAATGTACCATTTTAGGCAAATAACATGAAATATAACAGAGGAAATAAACAAAATGAACAGGATCCAGAAAGAAAGATTACTCCTATTTAACAAACTCCAGTACCATAAGGGCCATTACTTTAGATGAATGGGTAGGATGAATTTCTATATAGGGACAGTGACAAACCAGAAAGAACATGTCTAAAGTGGTAGACTATTCTGGGAGAATAAATATATATATATATATATATATATATATATACACACACATATATGTATATATATATATAAAACACACATACATTAATTTATATCTTTATATAAATACATATCTATGTATATGCATATTAATATAATATCATATTGTATTTACACATGTCTATCAAACATTTTTTCATTGAGAGCTATTAAACATTTACTAGCAAACTCCCAATTACACTCATTACCAGTATTCTCATTCACTCCCATGGTTTTAAAACCATTAAATGCAAATGACAGCCAGTGTTCTATCCTAGCCCAAACTACTTGCTTGAACTCCATAGTGTCATCTGCAGCTGCTTATTTGATGCTTCCACTTGGACATCCGACAGGCATTTTAAACATATAAATTCTTGATTCTGAAATTCACATAGGATTTTCTCTCTTTCTTGACACAATGAATGTCTCCACCACTTTCACTTTCTCAAGTCAAAAACTTCAAGTTTTCCATTTTTGTGACTGCCACAAAATACGCACATTGATCTCATCACAGTGATACTCTACAGGACTCTACCATTATTGGACATACTAGCTCTCTTGTTAACTGTACATCTCATGCCTCCAAAGCAATGGACATTCTAGAAGGGCAGGTTTTCCCTGTATCTTTCCTGCTATACCTGCAGAGGCAAGAATTTTGACAGACACCCAGTAATTGTTCAATGATGAATTAATGGATGGATGGATAGATGGGTGGAGAATGGATGGACAGGAGGGAGGAAATAATAATAAATGAATAGTTGAGGTGTAAATCCAGGTTTTTAATCTCAAACTTTATGCTTTTACACTAAAAATCTTAACTTCTGGATGGTGCTGGGTGGTGATGGGGCTTAGGAGTCAAAACACAGATTCAATTCTATTCTGCAAAAAATAATTACTGAAGGGTTTTCAATGGAAAAGTGACATATTTAGATTCACATTTAAGAAAGATTGCTTTGAGAGCATCCTGAAAAACAATTTGGATAGAGAAAAAGCATTTAAGAAGATTTGCAATAATCAAAGCAAGAGAACTGGAGGTCTAGAATAAGGTTGTGGAAATAGAGATGAAGAAATAGGACCAATTAGAAAGTTGTTTTTTTTTTTCAGAAGGATTTATGGATTTATGTCTGCCATTCTCTGAAATAAGAACTAGTTTGTTTGGATAATAATTAGTTAAGGGTGAGTATGTAGGATGTTAGTTTGTAAGACATCCACGTGGAGTTATTTAAGGCCATTGATAGAGAGGTTTTGCTTGAGGGTTTGTATTTTGCAGTAAATTGCCAAATAGATTATAACTGGAACTATTGAAGTAGGAATTATCCAAGTAGACCAGGAAGATTAGGAGTCGAAGAGAATCTAGGCTGAAAACATGAAGGAAAACATGTAGGAGACAAGGGGAGGGTAAATCTTGCAAAGGAAAAAAAGGAGTGATCAGCAGGTAAATTAGAACCTCCTTTTATTTCCCCAGAAAGAACTAAAGCAGTTCACTGAAGTACCTAATATATTCTCAAGAAGTCGTATGTACCAGGAGACTCTGAATCAAATTACACCATCATTCAAGAGAGCTAATGTGTAAAACCATCAAAAGAGAGTAGATGGACAAGCTGGAAAGACATAATGGGTTGATCAATATAATGTCATACTTGGTATTAAATATGGTATATGATAAATAAGCAATAATGGATGGCAAGGTGCTGGGAAATGTCAAGTAGAGAAATGATGACAGAGGAAATAAAAGAAAGGGAAATGAAACAGCATACCAAGGCTACCCAGTCTTTGTCAATCTTCCTACTGTATTTAATATTTACTTGCAAAATTTGCCAGCAATTTGAAATCTTGGGAGATAAAAAAGTTGGCAAACTTTTAAATGGGTTTCAGTGAAATTCTATTGTATACACCATGTTGTGTTGTATTGTTAATTCTTATGATGGTCATAATTCTAATATCAAAATCTGCTAATTTTCAATGCTTGTTTCAGAATACTATTTCAAGATTGCTGAGATCACCTTTTTAACCATTTATAAAAGCCTTTTTTCAGTATAATTTTACCTAATTAAGATACTCAGGATAAGATAATTAATACAAATAGGTTTTGAGATAATAATTTGAGATAAGTAATACAAATATGTTTTGTTTTGTTTAGTGACAGTTCACATTTATTGAGCAATTATAATATTTTGGAGAATCTTTTAAGTGCTAGACAGATATCGAATAATATAATATGCACAACAACGCTACAGTTTTATTATTTTTGCCATCTTACAAGTGAAGAAGCTGAGGCATAGTTTGATTTGCTTATTCACTGGCAGAGCCAAGAGCTCTTATTACAACTCCCTTGTTTATTGTCCTGTCAGTTATTTTGCCTCCGATATTTTATCATTTTGGCCACTCACAAAACATTTATTTTTGGTGCGAGCTAGATCTCATACTCTTCACAAAATCACACAGAATGTCATCTCTGTCATTTTATATGGTACGGTATTAATTTTTTTATGCTGACAATAAGAAACAAATTGTTTCTTTTTGAACTGAACAATCATAGAGAAACAACTCAATAATGAAGCACTTACATATGGGTTTTAATATGAAATAAATATCAAACTGTGATCAATATTTAATCTCTTACAAATAATGGGCTTATTTCCATTTCCTGGTGAGAAAATCTCCTGAGATCTCAGCTAAAAGGACCAATGACTGGGAAGGGAACACAGTTTGGAAAGCAGTCCTTGAAAACCTAGTTTCTCTGCACTGGAACACTTTAAAAGTGTTCCCAGCACACCTTCTCAGTTCATTTTCCTTTATTTCCCTATTACTACCACAAATTTCACATTTTCTATAATTTCTAACATTCCCAAAACACTTAATGATTGATAGGGATTTTTGACTATAATTTTACTCTTAAAGGATATTGATATTCTAGGTACATTTTTTTATGTTATATTTTAAATGCATTTAATATCTCAATTTTAAAAATAAAAAAATACAGTATGTGTCTATATTTTAGTATTTTCCATAGACAGACTTTAATGTCATGTGTAATTGATACACAAGTAAAATTCTATTATAAAAGGTGAAATAAGTATTTGCATAATTAAATTAGTAAAGTAATAGTGGATTTTAATAATAGTGAATAGACCTTGATTATTCAAATAAATGACAATTGAGTGTGGAGTAAATAAATGAATGTGTTCTCATATTCTCAATTCTATTCTAGGCAGAAATATAAATGTGTTTAGATGCTAGATAAATGCACGTGCATTCACAAAAATATATAGTCAGATTTTCCATGTTAAAGAGTGTTACTCAGAGAACTGTACATCAGAAATGCATGGCCATTTGCAAATGAATCTGGTAGTAGAACTAGCATGTGTTGGGGAACTTGATTCAGAAGTTTACTTGTTCATTTTATTGTTAACTTATTTTTTGCTCAAAAGAGTAAGAACAAGAAGGACTGGAGGGAGTTGGGATATGAGAACTGTATATTCTGTACGTTGACTATGGTGGATGCAGGAATGAGCTCAGATGAGAAAATTGTACAGACCTCCACATCTGTGTGTATGAACACAAGTAAAACTGGGAATCTAAATAATATTGCTGGAGTGTATAAATTTGAATATTAAGGTTGTTATATTATATTCTGTTATACTGTATTATGTTATGTTATATATCAGTTTGTAAAATATTACCATTGGTAGAAACAGAAAAAGATTATATAACAGATTTGTCTTTATTATTTCTTTTTCTTTATTATTTCTTTCTATTCCCATATTGTTTAGTATTTTATCATAAATGGGTGTTGAATCTTGTCAAGTGTTTTCTGCATCTATTGATATTATGATTTTTATGTTTACTTTTGTTGATATAGTATTGACATTCATATATTAAACCATCCTTGTATATTGGTATAAATCCCACTTAATCATAATATTTAATATTTGTTATACATTGTTAAATTTGATTTGCTAGAATTTTGTTGAGTTTTTTTTTTAAGATTCATTTATTTATGCATACAAGAACTGGAGTGCAGGCCAGAGGTGCGGGGGCGGGGGGGAGGGCAGTAAAAGGATTCATCAGAGACAGAGTGGGGAGCAGAACAGGCAGATTGACTGAAATACACTGCAGACGGGAGCAGCGAGCGAGTCAGGAGAGGTCTGCTGTGCCATGTGGATTAGCTCTCTGGCCGAGGATGGAACTCGAGTTGCAGTGGCTGCGGATAGCTTCAGAGTGCTGAGCCTTAACTCCTTATGCCACCAGGGAGGGAAACTCATTTATTGAAGATTTTTGCATCAATTTCCACAAGTATGTTGGTCTATAATTTGGTTTTTTTGTGCTTTCTTTATCTGGCCTTAGTATAAGGTAATGCTGGCATCACAAAATTTAGTATGGAACATTCCTTCTTCTTGAATTTTTAGTAACAATTTGAGCAAGATGAGCATAAACTCTTCTTTAATGATTTGATCGGATTAATTTTAAAAGTCGCCTGGCCGTAGGCTTTTGCTTTGGGGAAGATATTTTATTACCGTTTCAATTCCCAATCAAACTCCCAAAATTACCCATCCCCTTGTGGATAAGTACCCAGCCACATACACTCAACACAAAGCTGGGTGGCTAAGTCTGAGGCACTTCCCATCAGGGAACCACAAAGAGTTGGGCAGGTGTCAGGGTGCTGGGACAGAAGAGGCCCAAAATTTAAAATGTACCACATAAAATACCACAAGGTCAAGATAGTGGTTGCCACTGTCCTTGTTAAGAACCAGGAGCAGCCTTCCCATGTGTCTCTTACTCACATGTCTCTTCTCCAGTTATATTTCCTTAGCATGTCTCTCCTCTGCAAGCCTTTCCCTTCTTCCTTTGCTCTGCCTCAATTTATATATTCACCTCACGCCTTCCCAGCCCTTATTCAGTATGGCATGCTGGGAATTGTAGTCCAAAGTGACAGCTGTAAGTGGGGGAGTTGGGAAAATGCTGCTTATTCACTGTGTTGTGATGCTCCTCTCCTTTCATGGAGACGCATCTGTAAAAAATCCACTGGCCTTCTCTTACTTGGAAAGTAGAACTCTGAGTTTCTTTGGATCAGTCAGTCAACAAATAGTTACTGAGTGCCAATAATTTTTTTATGAAAAACTAGCACTTGTGTCTTGTGTTCTAAAGGCATTAGGTTTGAGTAGCAAAAGGATGATCATACTTCCTCATTTTCAGTTCATTCATACTTCTCCTTAGGCTATGGAGGCCATAAGATTCTAAGTCACTTCAAACTCATCCAAAGACTGATGACCTTCCAAGCCTTTCAAAGATGGGTCTACTCGAGATATGTTTCTTTTTTTGTCCTGGACTGACAAGGGACTTGTAGACTTTACGTTCATTTGCTTAAGCAATAAATAGAATTGTCAGGCTCTTGTGTATATTGGTGATAAGCAGCATCTTAAATAAAGCTGAAAGCTCATCAGTTCCTATTGCCCAGAGGGGCTGTTTTAATCTCTCTTAAATCTGTTTAAGGAGGTCAGAGATCACAGCTTTGAATTCTTAGTCTAAATAAGCAAGGTATTTTTATTACCCTCCTTGGAATATAGCAGCAGTGTCTTACAAAAATCTTGGAAATATTTCCATGATTTGCTGAAGTATATTAAATACATATGATTTAAAAAAATTATAAAACAAACCAATATGACCAAAAAAAGAACAAAAATATTTGTAGATGGATTTGGAACTGAGTGTAAACTACTCTTTATATTTGTAAACTTTTTTTTGTAAATCTAAAATTATTTAAAAATATAAAGATAATTTTGAAGTATTTTCTGTTTTTTTTTTTTTTTTAAAAACTGGACAGATGAGAGCATAGATGTCATTTATATCCCATTTTAGTTTTTCTGTTGCTTCAGATCCCTTTCTTACTATGAAGCCATTGAATAGGGACACACAATCCTATTCATTGTATAAACTTCATAATAGGATACTTTTTTCTTTTTCAAAACTTGTGCTTGATTTGCTGAGAGTCAAGCAGATTAAAAAGTCATTCTAACCTTTCCAGATAAAGAAAAGACTTAAGTGCATTGACATAATGTGTTGTCCTTCATCCATAATCATAAGGCTGACATACTGTCAATAGCACTCAACTTAGAATTGGAGCAGAGGTGACAGGTTGATGCTGAGTTATCTCCAAAGAGTCATAGAACATGTTCAGTAGAAGATTGAGCTGAAGCTGGGAGAGGGATGTGGTTAATCTGGTTCTGGTACCCCTGAATGACTGTCAACATCGCATTAGAGGCAAACTAAGAACAAGGTATGAAATTCTTCCTACCTTTGTCAAGCATGTTAACCAGGAACTAAATTATAACTAAATTTGCCAATCATGGTATAAGAATGTACTCATTAGGCCAGAGGTTTCGAAATGGTTTGTGTGCACCCTATGAGGTCTGCAGAAAAACCTCATGGGGTTAAAGGAAAAAAAAAATTAGCACTCGTACTTATATGTATTTGAATCTAAAGACAATATTACAATCTTCTGATATGTAATATAAGGGTTGACACTGGCACCCTCACTAGATCTGTTTGGTAAGTGATCATCAGTGGAGGGGAACTTGTTTACTCACACCTTGCTTCTGTGAGAAGGGACATTTACAAAGTAAATCTGGTCTCTCTATCCCTCTAAGCCAATCCTGTCAATATGACCAGAGAAGTCTTGTCTCTTGGGGAGACCTGCCCTAGTCTAGGAATGCCTGGGTAAATCTATAAATCTGGTATCCTGATAGTAAGTAAGTAAGCCCATTTAGCTTTCAACTTAAGTTGCATTCTCTAATCTGGAATTAGTAATAAAAATTACAGTTTGTGTTCAGATACTAAATGCTGTTTTATTTTCTTTTTTTTTAGAGAAGAGGCACAGTAGAGCTAATAAGTATTCTGAGAAAGTGTAGAAGTTCCACAACTAAACCGTGTGACAGTGGTAATCCATTCTTTCATTCATTCATTCATTCATCTATTCATTCATTCATTCATCCTCAGTCTCTTATAGCTCATATATCTTTGCTTAAGTATTTCATGGGTGTGCCAGATATATTTTATTGATTTCTCAAGATCAATTTTTCAGTCCTTCTCACTCTTCACTATGCCCTGGGAAATTGATCTCAGCGAGCTACCCCCAAGGGCCTCCTTTAACATCAGTTTCTTACTGCTTAGATTTTTTTATGATAATCAATATCTATACTGCCTAGTAGATACTTGCAAAAATATAAATAATCAATGCTGTCATGGTAACAATAAGTGAAACAGAAATTACTTTTAAAAAGAATAGGCTTTGGGGACATAATTTGAAAAGGAAATTTTGAAATGCTTTCTACTATCAGGTTTTTTGTAACTGAAAAAATACAAGTATAGCTAAAAATACTTCTCATATATCCTGACACATAAAAAATATATAAAAACAGAATTTTTGACCTGCTTAAAAATATTTCAGGGGGCTTAAAGTGCTTTTTGTCAAAAGTAAGATAGTCAGTCTTTTCATTATAAGAATTACTAACTGATATGAGAAAAGGTAGAAACTTAAATTTACAAACAAAATTTCAATTAAATCTTCATGTAAATTTCTAAACAAGATTGAAAACTGAGCATCATTATCTTTTTAGCGCAAACAAATATTTATTGCTTTCATGTAGTGCTACCTCTGAATTGAGGGGTCTTTTCCACAGGATTGCCAATAAATGCAAGCATTAAAATAAAACTGAACTTCTAAACAAAACTCAGTTGCTTCAACAACAGTTTTAAACCCAGATTTTTCAAAAAAATATAAGTTTTGGTAATGGGAAATACAATAATTTAAGATGGCAGGAGCTTGTTTCTCTTAATCACTGAGTGGTATCTCATTCGTCACAAACACATATGAATATGCTATGTGAACAAAAACAAACTTTAATATATTAAGGAAACAAGATTTTAGTGCTTAGCTCCAGCAACAATTTTGCCTTGATGGTTACAGATGTGGATATTCTGACATGTCCTGTTGTTTTATAATACAACTCCCAAGTAAGTGGCACTGGGTTTGTAACTGATCAGCAGAAAGGGGGGATACAACATAGCAGGCTATATATCTGGAGGGTTTGGATGTGCCTCAGTAAATGTTCAATAAAGCTGTCACAGGAGAACCTAGAGTGTAGGCTCAATATCCTGAAACTGCACATCTAGGGGAAATAGCTAGAACTGCCAGTGCTATAATGTGTTTACTACTTAATTAAGACATGTACTCAAGTGAGTTTAGGTTGATTTTCAAACAGAGTGGCGGGAGTAGAAAGTTCAGGGGTAAGGATTTTCCATGGCTGAATGTTGATTGTTTGGGGGCTGAAAATAAAAAAATGATACTAAAAAACAAAAGACCCCTGAGAGTTCTCAAACAACTGATTTTCAACATATATCAGATTATGGTCTCCCTGGTGGCACAAGGGGTTAAGTCTCAGCACTATGAAGCTATCCTCAGCCACTGCAGCACTTCTTTGATTCTCAGTCTGGGAGCTACCCACATGGCGCAGCAGATGTCTCCTGTCTCAACACTGCTCCTTTCAGCAGTGTATTTCAGTAGTTGTGTCTGTTCTGCTCCCCACTCTGTCTCTGGTGAATCCTCTCACCACCCTGCACCTCTGGCATATACCCCAGCTTTCATATGCAAAAAAATAAATATATCCAATTAAGAGAAGCACCTTCTCACCATAGCAGATTGTTTCAGATCGTCTCAAGGTTCCTGTCTGCCATTAAGTTGAAGGAAAAGGGCTTCCCTGGTGGTGCAAGGGGTTAAGTTGTAACCTGTGAAGCTGTTTGCAGCCTTTGCAGCACGAATTTGATCCCTGGCTGGCCAGGGAGCAACCCACATGGCACAGCACACCTCTCCTGTTGCACCCGCTGCTCCCCTCAACAGTGTATTTCAGTCAATTTGCCTGTTCTGTTCCCCATTCTGTCTCTGGTGAATCCTCTCATCCCCTACATCTCTGGCCTGTACCCCACTTCTTGTATGCATAAAATAAATAAATCTTTAAAAAAGAAAGTTGAAGGAAAAACACGGAGACCAGGAAACAATGAGTCAAGTTTAATAACTAGTCAACAACCTTGACAGAGCTAACTGGTAGCACATAGATCAGAACATTATGAAAAAATTTGTTTGAAGAAATTGTGGTGTCAAAGAAACCATGAACCTGGCCTAATAGGCCTTAAAATGACCTTTGGGCAATAAGAGTGCAATGAAAGCTGCAAGGCCACAAGGAGAGGCAGTCCCCAGCAACCATATCAGATGTTTCTGTTGGCGATAATGGCTAAGGAAGAAATTATCTGAAAGAGGAGTCAAGGGCCATTGTAAGAAGAATCAAGTACAAAACAAGAAACTACCTCCCATCTTGGGTAGTCACCATTCACAAGGCCGACTCAGAAGGATTTAATACTTTCTGTGGGTCTTGATTGTTCTGTGTAGCCTATTCTTTGCTTTTCTGACTGGAAAGCTTTTATTGCATTTATACTGGGTCCAGGACATATATCACAGGACCTTAGGAAGGCTACATGATCTTCTGGGCCCAGTACAAAAATGGAAATGCCCTTTGTTTAGTAACTAGAGAGAAAACACCATTAAAAAAACAAAACAAACAAAAAAAAAAAGACGTATCCTTTATTTTTAGTATGTTTTGACTTAAGATATTTCATATTTGTTACCAAATGTCATTCTAAATAAAGAAATGGTAGTTTTTTACTATTCTGCTTTACATAGTGCAATGCCAATTTTAAATGCCAGTACAGTAATATTTAATGAATATGGAATTGCCAAAATTACACAACTCTTGTTGCTCATAGATGAGTAAGAATTTTGTCTTTACTGTAACAGTCAAAATACTGCAAACATTGAATTCAATTGTTTTTCTTTTGCTTCTAGTTCGTGTTTTTCAATACTTTCTCATTAACTCACTGATAATTGAGGTAGGATTGAAGAAGGAAGTATGGTTGCTCTATATTCCCATTTCTTCTATTACATCATCTTAATTTAGGTGTTGGCTAATAAAGGAAAAAATAGCATGAGAAAAAAAGGATGTAATAGAGTTCCTTAATTTTCTATGATCATTAGAATGAATGTCATTGTCTTTTTCTATGTTAGAAGCAAGTTTTTGGTTCAAATGCAAAGTACAGTCTCTCTAGGTTATCAGTGCCCTGCTTACTCAGTCATATGTATAATAGGCTTCCCTTGTACTCACACTTAATCTCACTGACGTCCCAAGGATTATAAATCCACCAGAATTCTAGGCTAATGGAGCAACACAACTCTACTGAAAATGGGGGTGGGGAGCAAAGAACAAGGACACACATGTTGCACGCATGTTTGCTCTGTTTGTGCGTGTGTTCCATTATCCCATTAGACTTCACTCACAAACAAAGTTCAAGGGTAAAATTATTAGAAATTTCTGGACAGTGATTGTAGAGCATTAAGTAAGTTCTTTGTGTGCGAAGATGAGTGAAATGCTTTTTTTTTTTTTTTGGTGAATAAAAACAATACTGTATTCACCAAAATCTATTTCTTTTTTCCTTCAGGTACACAGTTTGACTATATTCCCCAGGATCCTTTGAGCTTAGGCATATCCTATGACTGACATGTGTTCTATGTGTTTCTGTGCCCAGTAGAATGCGGGCAGAGAGGGTAAAGAGCTGTTCCATGCCCGGCCCATAGAAACTTCCCTCCTGATCCTCTGGTTACCTCCTGCTCAGGCTGTTCCACAGAGGAATGAGCAGAGGATTCCAATTCCAACCCACAAAGGGATGATAGGGCAAGTCTGGAATGTTCCCGATCTAACCAACACTTGGAGGAACAAACTCCTAATGTCTTAAGTCACTATGAAATTAAGGCTTGTTTATTACAAATTTTATAAAGTGCCTCCCATTTTGACCTTTGCCCATTCTGACCTCTTATGAGCAGAAGAAACTTTGACCCTCATAATAAGCTATTTTTAACTCAGGGACTTATCATAGGGGAACTAATCAGGTTAAGGATGCCATCTTACCTTGGAGACTGGACAGACATGTAGGATAGTTCAGGGATGTGAAGGGGATTTTGGTAGTGGGAATCATTAGGTGTACGGAGGCTATTGGTTGATTATAAAATCTGGAAACAGTCTCACTAAGGATGAGTATGTTAAATGGCTTTGACTTTAAAATTGTTGGCCTAAGGTGACTGGGGGTGATGGGTGGGGACAATAAAACTTTTTAAAGATCAACGTTATATTCTCTGAGAGGTCTGTGATAATTAAGTAGCATCCTCCACCCTCCTTTATTCCTTATCATGACATCTTGGTTATTTCCTTCATGACACATAATACACATTTTAATTACACAATTTATTTGCTGAATTAATTCTTCATTGTTTCACCCCGTATAATGTGTTTCATCAGGTCAGTTTTGTCAGTTTTATTAGTGCCTGTGTCTAATAAGAGAGTTTGGCACTGAAGGAACGAATACATGAATAAATATATGCACATATGCATAAACTCAGTTCACTCTTGGGACATTAACAATTGAGACACTTCGATTGGTTCCTGCCTTGTCCCCTGTCCTACACTGAATTGCTATCCTATATCTCAGCTCAGTCTTGCCTGCCTGGGTCCCTGATTTTTTTAATAAAGATTTTATTTATTTATACAAGAGCTGGGGTACAGGTCAGAGGTGACTGAGGGTGAGAGAATTCACCAGAGACAGAGCAGGGAGCAGAGTAGGCAGATGGACAGAAAACACTGCTGAGGGGAGCAGCGGGCGAGACAGAAGAGGTCTGCCACGCCATGTGGGAATCTCCCTGGCCTGCCCGGAATCGAACCCGAGCTGCAGAGGCAGCTGTGTACACCTTCACAGTACAGCGCTCAACCCGCTGCGCCACCTGGGAGGCCCTGGGTCCCTGATTTTTATGGTTGGACTGCTATAACATTTCTCATTCCACAGTCTAGATCTTTACTGCTTGGCTATCTGACTTTTGCCTGGCTCCTCTTTGGCCTCTGCATAGATAGGTCGCTTTCGCCATCTTGCCTTGATTTGGATGCTTTGTCTTTGATACTTGTGTCCATCTTCTCATTCCTAATCTTGCTCCAACTCACAGTTTGTCTGTTTGTTACCAGTACAACTGACATTTCCTTCATGCCCAGTTTAGGATCAGATCAGTTTAGGATCAGATTTATCATTTTCTTTTTTCTTTTTAAAGATTTATTTATTTATACAAGTACGGGGGTACAGGCCAGAGGAGTGGGAGGGTGAAAGAATTCACCAGAGAGAGCAAGTTGCAGACCAGGCAGAAAGACTGAAATACACTGCTGAGGGAGTCATGGGCAAGACAGGAGAGGTCTGCTGAGCCATGTGGGACTCTCCCTGGCTGGCTGGGAATCGAACCGGTGCTGCAGAGGCTGTGGACAACTTCACAGCACTGCGCTCAACCTGCTGTGCTACCTGGGAGGTCCCCATTTTCTTTTTTCTTTTTTAAGAATTATTTATTTATGCATACAAGAATTGCGGTACAGGCCAGAGGTGCAGGGGATGAGAGGATTCACCAGAGACAGAGTGGGGAACAGAACAGGCAGACTGACTGAAATACACTGCTGAGGGGTGCAGCAGGTGAGACAGAAGAGGTCTGCTGTGCCATGTGGTTAGCTCCCTGGCTGGGATCAAACTTGCGCTGCAGTGGCTGTGAATATCTTTGTAGTGCTGAGATTTAACCCCTTGTGCCACCAGGGAGGCCCCAGACTTACCATTTTCAATCTAAGTGAGCCCAAACAACAGCTGCCTGAGTCTTCCCTCTGCAAATTTCCCTAGCATTCAACATAGAACAGCTTATTTGGGTTCAGCTCACCAACTACTCTGAACTAATGTGGTTGGCATTAAACATATACATTTTTAAAATAAAATGATACTGTTTAAGTAAAAAAAGGAAATAAATTAAATGTAAAAAATTAATCATGCTGAAAACATAAGGTAATACTAACAATTAGATCTTAATCTCAAGAAGGGTTTGCAGGGCAGGGAATATATATTCTATTTTCTACCACTCACAATTCCCAATATACTGCCAGACATTTGTCAACTCTATAAATATTTCTTTATGGGTTGCTTGGTTATTGTGATTAAAACTTAATAATCTTGACAAATATTGATGTAGTAGAGTAGGCGACAAAGTTTGTTCCTTATCCCAGTCCTCGTTAGCAGCCTTGGCTGGCTATCCAAATAATTATGTTCTGAAATCTCTCATAGTTACATATCATCACAGTAGTGACAGCGCTGAAGTGGCTGAGTGAATGTGGTGTCTGCACATAAAATCATTTCAAGTGAAAGACTTCAAGATCCTTCCAGCTGTTATTCAAATCTATATCATTTACCATAGAACATAAAAGACCAAGGCCTCATATATTTCCTTCCTCACTGACCTCACACCAAACCATGTGACAGGGCATTGAGGTACAATAAAGATGATCACTTAGAATTTGTTTCCTCAAGCATTCTATTCTTTCTAAAAAGTTATGGTTAATTGGACTTGACAGTCTCGTGGACTTTAAGGGAATTGAATGCAATAGGGAAAAGCTTTGAAATGAATGGCCACATGCAGTGGTTGCAGACCATTGGGATGTTATGTGTCTGTTTTGAGACAAATACTTTGCTACTGATGATATTTTGTAATTTATTATTATTTAAAAAAATTAAGTCGAGCTGGTTGCCATGGAAATGATTATGATGTCACAGAAGATGATGACTTCTCGTAATCTATAAGCAGCAAGAGCAGATGTGCTTGTAAGAAACAAAGATCTTGTTTTCATACAAATGTTCTCAAAATAAAACACAAAGGAAAAAAAAAAGACCCAGAGCACATAATGCAAAGAAAAAGAATTGCCTCTAAATAGAATGTTTTACAAAGTTTTCCATAAAGCCTCAGCTGCTCCTCAACCAGCTTGAACATGGATAGCAGACGTGAAATTACAGTACTCACAAAATTAGTATTCAGGTTGCACAATCTCTCCTTTCAAAGGCTTCAAGCATACTTTATGAATGCACAATTATAGGAGCAGGTAATGAGAGAGATTCTGATTTTCTTCTTATTGTGGTTGTTGTACTTAGCTAGATAAGTCTAGATAAAAAATGCTTTGTTAAAAATAAATCTAAGCAATAATTTATTAATTTTATTGAAAAAATCTTTTGGCTTTTATTATAAGATACATTGGATAAGTTTTCTAAAACACACATTATCTATCCACGGAGATTGGCAGTAAAATATTAACTTTTAGTAAAGAAGCTAAGCTTAGTAACAATTAATCTGCAGGCTATAGTATATTTTTACAATTTTATATTTCACATAACAATTAATTTCACTTCAATTATTACAGATATTTAAAAAGGATATTCAAAGTTTATGACTATGACCTCCTGAAATACATAGATAGGATAAACAATATATCAAATGAATTGGTTGTTTCAAGATAAATTACAATTCTTTCATTACATCACTTTGAATTTAATTCTATACCTTGAGTGGTTATTGATACCCTACTAAGTTAATTCTTCAGATTCTTAAATATCTTTCCCCTAGTAAACTCAAATATTTCTCTGAGTTGGTCAAATTAAAAAATAAAAGTGAATTATAATAAAAATTTCAATATCTGCAGCAAAAAGCTCGTAATATGGATTTGCCAATAAAACTTAAATTCTTATACAGTTAAATGAGATTTATGAACTAACAATCCCCAAAATGTATTGTCATAAAGAAATCTACTATAAAACAGTATTTTTAAATGAAAACATAAATGAGACTGAGACACACTGGGCTGGAATTCTGTGTTATTATTAAATATTTTATCTGTTTAGTTTTACTTTTAAGTTAATGTCCAAGCTAATTTTTCATGTTCATTCAAATGAAAAATGAATTTATCAGTTTCATTGAGAAATGCACAATACTAGAATCATATAAAACAGAAATATAAAAAGTAAAAATTGAAAGTTCACTATGTTCTCTAGTCTGAGTTGAGAGAAATTGAGAGTAAGTAACAGGTGTTCCTGAAAGCTAGACTTTAATCCTAGTTTTAGTTCTGTGATCAGATTGAAGTCATATACTATTTTAAGACATTAGCTCACTTTTTAAAAAGTACATAATATGAATACAGTATTTTAAATGGACAGCAATCTTTGAGGTGTATAGTGAGAATTGAAATACTGTAACTTCTAGGGAAAAGGGTTAAAAAACAGTTGAGACAGAATTTATATAATCTGTTAAGATTTGGGAGATACCAAAGAGATTTTTTTTAATAACAGCAAAAAAGTATTAAAAGCTTGCTTTACCCCATGTACAAAAGCTTCAATTAAAGGGAGTATAGATTTGAATATAGAAATAGAGAAACGATGGTAATGTTGTATTTTAATGAATTAATGATTAGACAGCCTTGCATATATTTTATAACACTTTATGGACAAAGGACTTCCTCTTGATAATTTCTTTTTTTTTTTAAAGATTTATTTATGCATACAAGAACTAGGTTACAGGCCAGAGGTGCAGGGGTGAGGGGAATCACCAGAGACAGAGTGGGAGCAGAACAGGCAGCTCTACTGAAATACACTGCTGAGGGGAGCAGCAGGTGAGACAGGAGAGGTCTGCTGCACCATGTGGGTATCTCCCTGGCTGGCCGGTGATGGAACTCGTGCTGCAGAGGCTGAGGATCGCTTCATAATGCTGTGTTTAACCCCTTGCACCACCAGGAATGCCCAAATTTTATGTTTTTGAAGCAATTACGTATACCAACTGCAATCACATTAATTTAAGAATAGTCTGCAAAGATGCTCTTCAGAATATTTGCTTAATTTATAAATGAAACACAATATAACACTTACCAGAGCTCAGGGCTGTTTTCAGCCTGATATTGAAATATTAACTATTTCAATCCTTATTTAAAACTTTTTTTGAGGTTAGATCTATTATTACTATCCCCCATTAACAGATGAGAAGGTTAGAAAATAAAGAAAACTGTTACTTATTATATTATGTAACATATTAAGTGGTAGAGCTGGGAATTAAACTTGGGTTCACTGGACAGAAAACTCTTGATCACTGTACCACCAGTGATGCCAATGACGCCTTTGCCAGTATCAGCTAGGTCAAATTCCTCTTGGAGAACTGAACTTGGAAATTTTGTGTGTATGTTTGGGCTCATGACTTCATAGTTTCCTAGACAACTACAGCTATATAACCTGTAGTGTGTTTCCTCTTTGCCTGGTTGCTATGAGTTCAGAAGTAACTTTTGTGGTTAATTGTGGTTTTTTAATAACCATAATTTCTTGATATTTTTCTTTCCTCTTTGCATCTTAGTTTCTTTAGTTACACTTAATTTTTCAATTTACTGTTTTCTGAATTTACTATGAGGGACCAACCAATAATCACCTCTAACAGTAACCCCAAATCAGTCTTGACTAGAACTATGTCCTGTTTTCCAATTTATAAATCAAAAGAGTGACCAGACTCTCTTACCATCAATCATTTATGGTAAGACATGAGTAAACTAAACTAAAAGGTCACTTGGAACCAATGATCTTAACTTCTTTTAATATTTAACAATAAACACACATTTTATTAAATTTGGCCTTTTCAAAACGATCAGTAACACCAGAAGCAGCACTGGTCCCTAGGCCCACTCTGCATGGTGAGCTGAGGATAATGGTGATACTGTTAATTTTATCATCCATCCTAAAATGATTTTGTCTTTCATCAAAGGCAAAGTTTAATGGTAGAGAATAAAAGGCTGGACCATTTAGATTCAAGATGGCTTGCCTCTTTCTAGTCTGAGCTCTACCATATTAACACTGAGAAGTCACTTAAATTCTATGGGTTGAACATTTCGTGATTAAAATATATCTTCACTACACAATTCCAATCTCCTTCTAGCTGGACACTTTGATAATTTTCTGGTATCCTTTCAGTTTATATATGAAGAAACAAGGACCAGGGAAATGAAGTAAATGAATCAGAGTAAAACAGTGCAAATTTCTTTTGAACTTTGTGCAATTTATTAAAAAATTAAACATTGTAGGCTTGCCTCTTAACCCAGAGGCTACTGCTACTCTGAAAGTGGTATCTTTTTTTCCCACTTCATTACATCTTTTACTTCATATACAAATATAACAATGCATATACTATTTTTAATTTTTTAAATGAATATACAAAACTTACAATGGCTCATTTCACCCAATACAATGTTTTGGATTTTATCCATTGTTGATAGAGAAGTATATAAATGCTATATAGTATTTCAATAAGGTGATAAACTTCAATGATCTTCAGGAACCTAGCCTTTCAAATGTTTGTCCATTTTCTTTCTTTTTTTTTTTTGAAGATTTATTTTATTTATTTATATAAGCAATGGGTACAGTCAGAAGCGTGGGAGGGTGAGAGAATTCACCAGAGCTAGAGCAGGGGGCAGAACAGGCAGAAGGACTGAGGTACACTGCTGAGGGGAGCAGCGGGCGTGGCAGGAGAGGTCTGCGGGCCATGTGGGGCCCTTGCCGGAGGCCAGGAATCGAACTGGCGCTGCAGAGGCTGCAGGCAGCTTCGCAGCCCAGTGCTCAAACACTGCGCCACCAGGGGAGGCCCTGTTTTTCCATTTTCTTGAACAAAGGCTTCCAACCAGTTTTTGTTTTTTTTTTAAGATTTATTTATTCATGCATACAAGAATTGGGGTACAGGCCAGAGGTGCAGAGGATGAGAGGATTCACCAGAGACAGAATGGGGAACAGAATAGGCAGGTCTATGAAATACACTGCTGAGGGGAGCAGAAGGCGAGTCAGGAGAGGTCTGCTGCACCATGTGGGTAGCTCCCTGGCCAGCCAGAGGATTGAACTTGTGCTGCAGAGGCTAAGGATCGCTTCACAGTGCTGTGCTTAACCCCTTGCACCACCAGGGAGGCCTTTACAACCAGTTTTTGATCCTGATATTCATAGGGAAACACTTTCCAGGGTGACCCACAGATAGATATGTGTATCTTTAAAATCAAAGTTTACCATTTTATTTATTCCTGTTATATATGATGCACTTCATTACACTTTCATTTTTTAAAAAATGCTGGAGTAACACATTGTATGCATAGTCCACTAATGAGTTACAGCCTGTCATTTGAAAAACACTGTTTTAGGGAGTATCTTTCAAACTCCCCATAACATTTTCAATACTATAATATTCTTCCAGGATGGAGTGAGAAAGCTAGGGTGGGAGGTGAGTTCAGTTTAGAATTTTTTTCAGGCATTGAAAGATGTAGCTAAAGATGAGTATATTAAAGATGTAGGATGACTTTAAGTACAGAAATCAAGTTTGTGAAGCATGGTTTTAGGCAACAAGTCTCATTTCTTAGCATGAGGCAGTTCTGGACACTATAAATAGATTTTTAAACAAATGGTTCTTTTTCTTTAACTTATAACAACAAGAATTATTACTCACAGTTCTGCTGCCTGGGAAGTCTAATATATCTATCATGGTCGCATTTGATGAAGGCTCTCTTCCTGGTTCCTAGGGCAACCTGAACTCCTCCCAAAGGCCCACTTCTCATTACCATTATCTTCAGGAGTTAGGATATCAACATATGCTTTTGAGGGTGAGGAGTGGTCCATTCAGACCATAGCAGAATAATAAAGTTTGAAACTTGATTAATATTTTAAATTAATACTGGAAGTTTACTATTTTAAGGATTCCTATAGTCTATTACTATATTGAATGAGTATTTTTAGAAAGCAAATAAAAACCATTCACTATAACTTACATATTTACTTGTCATGGTGATTAAACAATGTCCATAGCTCAGGGATATAGCTTTATCTATACTTCCTCATAAACTGTATTGATAAGTTTTATGCCTCAGTTTATTTACGACGCACTATTTACAGACTTAAATACCAATTACATTATTGACATAAGGGTCTCCTATGAGGATGGTGCAATGGAGATCACTGTCTCTAGTAGAAGTGGGACTACAAAAGAATCTTCAGTTCCAATATGGCTACATTTTATACTGGTCTTTGAAGGTGTATTTTAGTCTAGGGGTATGGCTAGAGACATAAGAATATTTTGCTTGTAGCAAAGTTATTACTTTCTATTTGCTTCTTGGCATTGGCATCTTTCTTAAGTACTCTAATCCCTCCATCTCCAGCTCTGAGAGTACAATGCTTGGCAAAATCCAGTGACTTCCATGAATAAACCAGTCTTCAAGTGATGCAGAGGCATTTAGCTGCCTTGCTTTCTTAGCCTGACTTTGAAGGAAGTAATGGAATTGAGCTGGCAGAGAGAAAGCTGCATCTGCCAAAGTTCAGAAGAAAGAGCACCCAAAACATAAGTGCAAAGGGGAAACAAGCGTTAGGAGGCTATCATGCCAACTAGGAGAAATTTTATGGTAATGACCTGCAAGAACTTGGACTCAAACACTTTTACTTGAATCTTTCACCTTATAATACATTAACTGCTGCATCTCTAGACACATATAAGTTAAAAATAATAACTGGGGTATTTAACACTGAAGGCATAGCTATCCATCTGATTCTAGACTGAGTCAGAAAAATGTCATGGAGACTGAAGTGGAAGATGGGAGTCCCAGGTGAGGGGATCGAACTTGTGCTGCAGAGGCTGAGGATTGCTTCATAAGGGTTGTGCTTAACCCCTTGCACCACCTAGAAGTCTTTTAACCCTTTTAATCCAAACATGGCTCACAATATCTCCTCTTCTCTGACTCAGTATCCCATTGTTCTGGCCTCTCCCTATTTTTCTTCTCAAGCAAGCAAATCCATTCTACATCCTCTCACTTATTTTTTTAAAATCTGTATTTCTATTTCCTTAATGAAAGTGCTCTTCTTTGAGGTCAATATGCCCCTTAAAGCTAGGGTGAACATATAACTTAACATAGAAACCAGGGGGTATTATTATTATGTTAGGAACACAGGTGTACATTGGGACTATTATCAGCAAACCAGAGAACATGGTTACAGTCTTATCAAGTGAGTGTCACTCATTTTCCTACAATTTTCATCTATCTTCTGGTTAGGAAATGGGGTGAACCTGCCCTATACAATCCAAAACCATTTTTTCCCCCAGAATATTTACACTTAGGTGTGAAATTCCATTTCCTCTGATGCTCCTTTCTTTTTTTTCTTAAAGATTTATTTATTTAAAGATTTATTTATTTATTTATTTATACAAGCACTGGGTACAGTCAGACGTGCGCGAGGATGAGAGAATTCACTAGAGCCAGAGCGGGGAGCAGAGCAGGCAGAGTGACCAAGTACACTGCTGAGGGGAGTAGCGGGTGGCAGGAAAGGTCTGCAGGCCATGCGGGACCCTTGCAATTGCGGCCGGGGATAGAACCGGTGCTGCAGAGTCGAGGGCAGCTTCACAACCTAGCGCTCAACCGCTGCGCCACCAGGGAGGCCCAAAGATTTATTTATTTATGCATACAAGAGCTGGGGTATAGGCCAGAGATGCGTGGGGTGAGAGGATTCACCAGAGACAGAGTGGGGAGGAGAACAGGCAGATTGACTGAAATACACTGCTGAGGGGAGCAGTGGGCGAGACAGGAGAGGTCTGCTGCGCCACGTGGGCTGCTCCCTGGCTGGTGGGTGATGGAGCTTGTGCTGCAGAGGCTGTGGATTGCTTCATAAGTGTTGTGCTTAACCCCTTGCACCACTGATGCTTCTATTCTCTTGTTACTTCTTCACTACCTTTCCACATTATTATTATTTATTAGCTTCTCCTGGATTCATTCTTCAAAGCTTTCAGCACCTGGTTTGGTATCTTCCTCTACTCTCTGAAATCCTGATTATCCTATCACTCTCTGATAATTCGATCACCAAAGGCCAGAACTTCTTAACTTCCATTCTGCATTCTGGCATCTTGTTCAAATTTCTATTCACATAATATCAAATTTCTATTCAGAGTCCTCTATATTTCTGTATCTCTCTTGCACTATCCCCTTTTAACACAAGTTCTTCCACTACACTGGGACCCAAGTTCTCTATTTTTTTTTCTGTCAGTCAGTATCCTTTTCTGTATAGCTTTCTCAGTAGTCCATTATTTCAATTTATTTCTCTTAAACTTAACTTCTTTGATCCACTATCCTCCAGCTCCCTACCTGGTAAAATTTCTATACTGGATTAATCCTGTGCTTCATTTTTTTCAAGACTGTATCTGGGCTGTGAGCACAACTATACCTCAGCATCAAGTATATGGCTTATTTGTCACTGACTTCAGCTGGTTCCTCTATTCTGTCCAGCAGTTTTCCCATATTAGCTAGCCTCTCACCCATTTTTCTTTTTCTTTCTTTCTTTTTTTTTTTGAAGATTTATTTATTTATGCATACAAGAGCTGGGGTACAGGCCAGAGATGCAGGGTGTGAGAGGAGCCACCAGAGACAGAGTCTCACCCATTTTTCATTGCAATTATTTCAAGCATTTTTATCTTAAATGTTCAAGTCACTTTCCCTTCGTTCTCAGTATGACTGATACTTTCAAGTGCTCAGCTTCTCATCATGTTAACAAGCTCACTTTTATCTGTACCCATCTTTTCTTACTTTTCCTAAGTATCACCTTTCCTTTCTGAAGATAATTTCACTCGTGCTGTGGAACCTTATTTTCTCCTTTTCCTCAGGGATCTCCCCTCACCAATTTTCTTCTATCCTCAATCTCTTTACTACTACTGACACCTCCTCATCAGCACTGAGACATTCTTACGTTGCACATAAAAAGAAAACTTCCCACAACCGCATAGCCTCCTCCAGCTAGTAGTTTCTGCCTTTCCTTTTACAACTAAACTCATTGAAATTATTGTCTATATTTCACAGTCTGACCTCCCTCACTTATTTTCTCAACAATTCAGGTCTGTTTCCTGCTATCACCACCACAGGCAGCACTTGTTGCTGTTCTCTCTTCTTTGCTCCTTGCATGCATCTCCTAGCTTTCCTTTTAGGTCTCTGAATGGTTCCATTTAGAGAGTCTATCTCCAAAAAATGCTGTCTCTCATGAATCTCTTTCATTAGGCCTGTTTGAGTGAGGCTGAATAACCCACTAACATTCTAATGCAGACAAAGGTAGATGAATCTATGATATTCTTTAAGGTCTGAAGTCTGGCCTTTTGCTTTGTGGGGTTAGAGACACTCAAGCTCATAGATGTACTGTTGTTCTTAGAAAGGACAACTAAGAAATTATCTAAACTCATAAAAAGTGCTTGCACTAAACCCGGAAACATCATTTTTTTTTTTGGTAAAGGAAAGACAATTGTCAAGTACATCTGAGCCACTGGGGGGTTAGAGGCACACACCCCAACTCAGTCAAAAATCTTAGCACCTAGCTCCACAATTGTGGTTGATGGAATCTGTGAATATGGAAGCTGTGGACCCATCTTTCTCAAGTGTGTATTTCCTATGCATGTGAAAATAATAGGTAAAGTGAAAATATGACAAACTTACTAAGGTTGGATTTGGAATTGATCAGAGGATTCTGTTGAGTGATGGCATACCTAAAGTTACCAGACCTTAGAGACTACAATGTCTACCTCTCCATCAATCAGCTTTGATGGCAATATTCCTAGACTTAGGGGAGGGGTACCCCTCTCTCATCTGCACTAAATTGTGAAGAAATATATTTTGTTTGAATATTAAATTCTGTTTATCTTCTAATATGAACATCATGAAATATTAAATTGCTTTTAAGATTATGAACATACCAGATCTCATGTTCATTGTATTTGTTGGATATTTCTTGATGTTTTGGGAAGCTCTTCTGGATTAGGACAAGTTATTCAAAAATGCCATGAAGCAAAGTTCCCCCCAAACCATCAATCAGATTCCTTCATAAATAGTATGTTATCAAATTATTACTATTTTTTGTTTGTTTTAAGGAAATAAATTTGCTATGAGAGAACATCTAATTTCTATACCTATGCAAACTGGGCCTGAAAAGATCAATTAAAAGAGCATTGTTCTATTTCTCTACTCCAGTATTTATGTATTTATTAATTAAAACAAGAGAGCAATCCTAATCTCAAAGCTTTAGTTAAGGGATTCTTATAATATGTTCAAATTGATCTTTACTATACACTGAAAGCTGCTCTTCACCAAAAGTTTCTTGAAACCCAAAATGCCATTTAAAAATACCTGAACCATTTAAATTAAAAGTTCATGACACAAAGTCACTTATTCATTCTTTGGATATGTAGGTGCAGTTAAGTATATGAAAGAGAGGAATATATTCCTGGAAGCAATGAATCAGAAATCGGTACCCTTTGAAACAAAATGTGCAAATATGTGTGGTGATCCACCATTCAAAGTTCTTGTCTCTATCTCCTTGTCATCAGTTACTCAATCCTTACAGTGTTATCGTTTCATTCATAATGATTCTATCATCTTATTCACGTGTTCAGAAGAACTTAAGGTAGTTAGAGATGAGTATATGATGTTAAAATATTATGTGGCAAATAGGTCAAATTTCACACATAAGTAAGCGCTGGATTTGGTAGTTGGATACTGATTTAAGAACATGCTGCCTATTCAGCTTTCCTCTCAAGTGGGCAATATTGGACAGTATATAACCCAAAGGGACTTAAATGTAACAGGTCTGTAAGATGATAAACATATTAGCTATTTAGGAGACAGTATCACATGGTGGTTATTACTATGGGCTTTTTAGAATTTAAAACATCTTCATGTCCAGTTCAAACATTGTGGGACCCTGGGGTCAATATTAGCTCTTTTAAAATGAATGTGTGAGTTAGATGAGATAATGAATATGATGGGCCATGCACGATGCCTGGCACAGAATAAACGCCTGTAATAATGGAGATATATATGGCTTTCCTAGTCCCACTGATAGTCCCTTCATTGAAATTAGCTGTATCACCAGTTTAAAGTACTATGAATACCTCATAATACTTTCTTAAAAATGTTTTTCAAAAACAGTCTTTTAATAAGCTCTTTCTGGGATAGAGATTATAGGACTTTTGATGATATCCTTAGTCCAGTAAATGGGACTTCCCAGGTGTCTAACACATTGCCATGACATCAAGCTTTTTGAAGCTTGAACACAGCTATCAGGGGAGGTATTGGTGTTATTCTTATCTGCCTACTTCGTGTCTTGAGACAGTTCAGAATGCCACACTAATCTCTATATTAAGATAACCTTTCTCTAAACCACAAGTCATGAGAATTGGGGGAGATGACATTTGACTTCACTACCTGTAAATGACCTTTCTTTGATTCATCTCTCTTCCATAGCACACACCCTCTTTCGGAGTCGTCAAACAGAAAATGGCTCCCATTTCTATCCCTGTAATACTTTTAATTCCCTTGGTTGCCATTGGTGGCTATAAAGATGGAAGGCTGAATCCCTGGATTTTTTTCCTTTGCTCTCTGCTGGTAATACTCTTCTATTTTCTTCATTCTATACAGAATTTTTTAACATGTATTAGGCTTTGTTGTGCTATACGAGAATTTGAGTTTACAAAAAGGTGAGGCATCTCACACACAGTGGGCATGTACTACCATGAGCCTTTCAGAGGATTTAAAAAACAGGCTGATACTCCTGTCACTGGTTTAACTACCAAATACACCCCTTCAGATGTAACATATCATTACCCTACCTTAGACTATGGGTATCACCAGAATATCACCACCCAATCTTTAGTATTACAGATCTTTAGGTTAGTCTGCCCCTATCTTCACCTCCTAATTCCAAAGTGAAATGATTTTTGCTTTCCTTCTAATTCCCAGATGGTGTTTATTATGTTATATCTAAATGAATGCTCACTAGACAACGTGGTCTCACTATACCATTATCCTCTACTTTAAAAATTTCAAATAATGTATTTTTTTTTTCTTATTCTAACAATCTGTAGGTGTTCCAACCATGTCACTCTATGGTTTATATTTGACAATTTCAGTTTACTAGAAAAACATTCTTTTTTTATGATTTATTTACTTATACAAGAACTGGGGTACAGGCCAGATGCGTGGGAGGGTGAGAGGATTCACCAGAGCTAGAGTGGGGAACAGAACAGGCAGAATGACGAAATACACTGCTGAGGGGAGCAGCGGGTGAGACAGGAGAGGTCTGTTCACCATGTGGGTTGCTCCGAGGCTGGCGGGGATTGAACTGGCACTGCAGAGGCTGCCGACAGCTTCACAGTGTGGCGCTCAATCCCAGGGAGGCCCTAGAAAAACATTCTTCCCAAAGCTTTTCGCATTGTTTTTGTGAATTAGCTATGTATATGTGACCCTGCTCAAAATTCCTTCATTTTTGCATTAATGAAACTTTTTTCTCAAATACCAAAAAAAACCCTGCCTTTTAAAGTTACTATGACAGATTTTAATAACATCTTCAAAAAGGTGTGCTTTCATTTTTATTCAGAAATCTTTCCAGTTCTTACCCTCTTGGTCTAAGTTTATCTTTCACAATTTTAATTCTCATTTGGGATAGGGCTGGCTTGTCATCTGCTCCATATCAAAATGTGCTCTCTAGAAGAAATCTGATATTATTCTATCAAAGTGTGAATTTAAGTCATAATGTTACCTTTTCAAGGGACATGGGTATTTGCACAAGAGTCTTATCTCTAAGTGCAAAGTGATGAATTGTTAAAACAAACTATTGTTCACGGTGGATGGAATGAGAAGACCCTTAGCATGGGACTCACCTGCCAGCCCAATAGACCACAGTTATCACCGTAGCTGGGAGGCAAAATTGGGAGGTATTAACATGCATAACTTATGAACTGGATTTTTGGTATCTTAGAATGTTTTTTTTGAAACCATGGTTCCATTTTCTGGCTTCCTTGCTTCTTCATAGTGCCAATCTAGGTCGACAGGAGAAAGTGAGACCATTGTTCCACATCCCACTTAAAAAGAGAACACCACTTCAAAGAGGAGCACACCACCTGACCCAAAAGAAAAAAAAAAGTAATCAGTTTTAAAAGATTGTGCCTATGTGTCTGTGTTCTTTTTCAGGGATTCAAGTTATCTTAGGGCACCTAGTCTGTGTGATTATGTTTTATATCTAGCACAATAAAGTTTCCAAACTTTTTTCTTTGACATTAGGAAAACACTGCAACACTTTGAATTGTCCCCTCCTACCCTCTGCGAAAAACAAACTCAAAACTTAAAAAACATGGAATTAATTCCTTGAACAAACAAAAACGCACTTTTATCCAAATTCCTTTAAAGAGTACCTAGAGGTTTCAAATCTAAAGCAGATAACTTACACCATCCAAAGAAAACAAACCGATAGTTCAAAATGTACTTCTTAGTTACATGGCCTTTAAAGATTTTTCTTTTGTTAATTGCACTTAGTCATTGAAGAATGAAACCAGTTGTCTTACTTGATAGTCAACTTGATTCATGAATTATCAGGTATCAACAAGAAAATAATTTATGAAACAGAGGAATCACATAAATGTATTTTTTGCAAAAATTATATTTGATATAAACTTTAGTCATTGTTAGTATTTATAATATTTATAACATCTATCAGAGCATTTAGATCCTTCATGTGAACCACGAAATAGAGCTGACTTGTGAGTTGAGATTTGACCAAAGTCTTCATGAAACGACAATGCAGCTTTTACATCCTACTTTTTTGTCCCTTAAAATCAAAGTAGAACACATGAAAACTAGGTAAATATGTGATTAGCTCCACATTCATGCATTCAGTGTTTTGATACTGACTTGTGACAACACTGTGGTAGTTTTGAGAAAATGATTAGCAAGACAGACATAACCCCTTCCTTAAAAAGATGACATTCTAGTTGGGAGACATTTTCTTTTAAATCTCAACAAATGAACAAAATATTTACAAATTGCATAATATAGGAAATGTGCACGATATTAAGATAGGACTTGATACTGTAAAGGAGGAATCTTGAAGAATGGGACAGAAGGGTGAACAAGAGCCAATGTGAAAGGTAGTGGAAGTGGGGTATGGCTCCCCATAAGTGAAAATTTTAACTGTCCAACTAAATACATGGCAGACTACATACTAAATACACTGGGATATTACATGTCCACGATGGCACATTTTTATGCAAAGTAACTATAGATGTACTTTTAAAATGTTTATAGTGTAGTTGTGGCAAAGGCTAGAAATAAATGTATCCTCTCACCATTACTGAAATACCGTTGAGAAAAACTGTGAAAAATGAATTAGTTTATTCAGTTTTCTTTCCACGGTGGAATTCACTGTGAGTTTTTCAGGCCTAGTGTATAAAAGAGAACACCTAATCTTACCATAAATATAACCTTAAGGTAAACATAACCTTTACTTTCTGGTGAGCTGAACATACCATCATCTGCAAATGAGAAAGGAACATAGGAACACAGAATGTTAAAAAAGGGGGGGGAGGGGCACTTGCCCAAATGGTCTTATTCCTACATGTCATCATGAGATGTTTGCCATTCTAAAATTTGGAATATACAGTCTCCTTCCCAAATCTCCCATTCTGGGGGAGACAGGTCCAGAGGAAATGTGAAGTTTGAGAATACGTAGCCACTAGGGGGAGAGAGTGTGCCTCTGGTGATTAAAGAGCCAATGAAAGTAACTAATGAAAAGGATAGGCTTTCAAGGGAGCTAAATTAAGCTCTAATCAGTCACAGGCATGGACTATATCAACTGAGTTACTTTGGGGAACTTGAGGGTGAAACCTTGAGACTTCACATTGCATCGTCTACTATTAAAGAACTATATTGCTTAAGCTATTCATTTTATTTTTGAATGTTTTAATTCATCCGTTCTAAGGACCTGCATAACTATGCAGAATCTTAAACACTTAGGCTTAGTTTTTAGGAAGGATCTACGGTGACTTAGGGAAAGCAGTGTTGCTCTTTATATACTGGCGATTTATATATTAAGAACAATAATCCAATTTTCTGATTAAAATCCTTGCCATCTATTGGGATGATCAGAATGATTTGTTGGGTTCCGTGTTTAGTATTTCCCAAACATGATTTCGGAAAATTTTCTTTTATTTAGATAATTGAACAAGTCGAAAAAACCTGTGTTACCAATGTATTGATTCTCAGGTACATGAAATTTTCTCAAAATCAGCTCCTCTGAGCCCAAATAATTTCCTCACCAAAGAAAATTAGCTCATCTTGCTTGCCGTATACCACCAACTTCCATTTTTCTTAATTAGAATATGAGCCTATTGGTGCCATGATTTCATAAATACAATGTGTGAAATTTCAATCTAAATTTCAGTCTAAAATTTAAATATAACATTATATACGTCATAGGATAACAAGTATTTAGTGTGTATTAATGTGAATGAATTCTTTCCTCACCCCAAAAATCTAAAGAGAAGACATTCCCCCAAATTTCCCAGTTATTACAGAGTGGTGCCCAAGATATAGTTGTTTTCATTTTTAATGTATCATTAATGTATCATTTCTCTTTCCTCAGCAGGGAAACAAAACAACACAACTCAGCAACTATTTCTGGGATTCCTGAAGGAGTAGGAGGACGGTGCCTGCTCCTACTCTTAAAGCACTGATTTTTTTTTTTTTTTTTCACAATCTGTGATATAGTTTCTCAGAAATGCTGTTTGGCAGTGCTGACAATTCCATGTGTTTTCAAACTTAAACCACCCAGACGACACAGTTCCGTATTTTCAGCTCCTTTCATTTTCCTTTTCCCTTTAATTATACAAGTCTCCAGTCCCTCTTTTTTGCAAATGTGGTCAAGAAAGATACTAAATGCTACTATGGATAGAAAGAACGTGCATTTATTTTTCTCTTGATGCTCCATACATGTTCTCCCCAAATAACAAAAGCTGTGCTATTGAACTCAAAAAGATGACACTGACGGGCAACACTTGGCCTAGCAACAACTCTTGGGCTCCTCACCACTGCCCCTGACTTTGGTGCATGTGGCACATGCGTGGGGGACAAACAAAAACAAGTAAACACTCCAATTTTAAACTTGCACTGGAGCGCAAAACCCCACAGAGGCGCTTCACCTGAGCCCTGCATGTCCTTTCCCATCCCTTCCCGAGGACGCCTCCAGCCTGCCTCACGCCCTGGTCTATCAGGAGGGTTTTCTGAAATCGTGCCGCACGGTTCATTGCGAAGCCCGAGTGGGTGGGTCCCCGCGCACACCCCGACTCCGGCCAGGACGCCGATGCCGGAGCTCGGCGCCGGGCGCCCGGGCCGCCGCCCCGCTCCCTGCGCCCGGCCTCACCGCGGTTCCCAGTTTGGAAGAAAACTTCACGCGGCCGAAATGAACCTCCCTCTCCCGGTCCAGTCCCGGTCCAGTCCCAGCCAGCAGAAAACGTGAGCTTTATTAAGCCGGGGGCGCGGGCGGAGGTCGCTGCGCGCTCTCCAAAGCGCGTCACCTGGCCGCGCGCGGGGGGCGGGGTCGGCCGTCCCGGGGCCGCCGCCGCGGGGAGGGGGCCGCGGCCGGGCGCGCGGGTGGGCGCCGGGGAGGGCGCGCGGCGCGGAGCCGCCGGGGCAGCACTTGTCCTGTAATCGATTGCCGAGCACGCCGAGCGGCGCAGCGCGCTGACACGCGCACACGCGCCCTCGCGGGCCCGCCCGCGCGCGCGCGCGCGTACCACGACACACACACGCGCCCGGGCGCGCGGGCGCGCGGGCCCCGCACACACTCCTGAAGGCGCGCGCGCGCGCGCACGCACGCCCGAGCCCCCGGGCCCCGCACACACTCCTGAAGGCGCGCGCGCGCGCACGCACGCCCGAGCCCCGGGCCCCGCCGTCCGCAGCTGCAGCGGCCCCAGCCGGCCGGCCCTCCGCCCGCGGGCGTCTGCGCGAGCCCGGCCGGCGGGGGAGATGTGCTTCGGCGCCGGCGGATCGGTTTCTCGGGGTTTGACCAGCTGTCCCGGGCTAACCCTGCTCCTCGCTGAAGATGGAGGAAGTAAAAGCAGGATTACCCTTAGCTACAGAGCCACTGCCTTAGTTTCCACCTCCAACTGCAGTGCACAAACACACGTTAGGCACAGGAAAGAAAGAAAGAGAGAGGACACACTAACTGTAAACACAAACAAAAGGGTGATGGGATTATTTTACTGCATGCACGGCTGAGGTAAATCTCCGCTTGGCTTTTGCGTGATGAAGAACAGCTCTTGTTTTATTTGTCTTCTGATTCATAGATTCTATATATATATCTATATATATAAATATGTGTATCTGATTTGCAAAGGGGGGAGTGTTTTCAAAGTTAAGTGTAATTATATGGCATCTCGTTTTGCACTGTGATGTGATCAAATGACTTGTTGCTGTTAACCCGTAATAATAATAGTACTAATAATAATATAGTTGTTTTTCTCTGCGAGGCATGGATTGTGGTGATGATTAGGGGAGTGATTTCTGTGAAGGACGCTCAGGGAATCGGGTTAAAGATGCTGTCCTCTGCCTTAATTTATCGTCCCCTTCTGGTAATTTGTTTCTGGGATGTTAATCGATTCATCAGTTCTCATCTCCATAGCTGTCATGGATTTGGACTTGTTTTGCTTTGTTTTAACTTGAATTCCAAGAAAGATTGGGGTAGCCTGGAATACATTGCAGCTGTCCAGATAGACGAGATCCTGTTGGAATTGGGGGGGGGGCAGACCTGCTATGACACATGTAAAAAGGCAGCAATTAAATCACTTTGACAGCTTCTAGTATGGGCGCAAGAGATGGAATTAAGATTGAATTTTTTTTTCTTTTTCTGTCTTTTCTTTTCTTTTTTCCCCCCTTTGCCAAGGGCCAAAAACAGTCCTGTGAAGTTGGCCTGGGTTCCTTGCTGGGTTCTGCCTGACTGTCCCTCCCTCTTACCTCCCCCCCCTTCCCCTTTTCTTTCAGTTTTCTTGTCTTAGCTTTTGGTCGGTTCTTAAGGAACCGGTGGATCAAGTTTTTTCTCTTCTAGTTAATCGCATTGCTGTAGCACTGACTGACCTCTCTCTCTCTCTCTCTTTTTTTCCTCTTTCCTGAAAGTACGTGGTGCCATTCCTGAGTGACTTTTCCTACTAGACCATCCCAAAGGGACGAGGGGGAGGGGCAGGAGGAGGAGGCGAGGAGGAGGAGGGGGGTGTTCCTTCTCTCTCATTTCTTGGTTTTGTTTATCAGCCGATCTGTTTGCTGGATTTGGGCTCGGAATGACCCACCTGTAAAGTGCTTTTCCTTCCTCCTCGCCTTGAACTCTGCAGGGGGCTTGGCTTGAGGGGCCAAGGGAGGGAAGGAGAGAAGTGGGAAACACAAAAAACTTCTTTCTTTCTCTCTCCGTTTATCTTCAGCCCGACATTGTCACCTCCTCTTTGAGGGGTTAGAAGAAGCTGAGATCTCCCGACAGAGCTGGAAATGGTGATGAATCTTTTTTAATCAAAGGACAATTTCTTTTGTATGTACATTTCGTTTCTCTTTCTCCTTTTCTTTTTCTTTCTCTCCTTGTCTGAGGGTTAATAACCATTTCATTGATGGGGCAGACTTCTTTCGCTTCTCTCTGACGTTTCTTTCTTTTTAATATGTGTGTGTTAAATGTGTACATTTTTAAAGAGATAAACTCAATTGCAAAATATCCGAAGAAACTGTTCCCCTTTTAAACTTTACAGATGCCTTTCTTTGGAACCTTATGTAATCATAATTTGAAATAATTTGATAACAGTACAGCAGGTTGAAATTTAAGTGCTATGTAGTGACTGAGCTGGGAATTTGATCTGATTATTCCATAAAGAAAGAAAAGTTTTTTTTTGGGGGGGTGGTAAGGAGGGTGGTGGTGAAGAAGGGGAGGGGAGAGAGAAGGGAAGTGGTTTTGGAGACAAGAAGTGAAGCTGCCTGTTTTCCAGTAAGTAATGGAGAAATTCCAGGAGCCAGGGCTAAATATACTTGACGATCAATACAGAAATGGCTCATTGTGAATAATTTAGCTGCTGGTGCAGTGAGAGTTTTGAAACTAAAGGCAAAAAGGACCAGGGCCAATGGAAAAAAAAAATAAGTAAAAATCTCCTCAGGACATGTCAATTCTCTAAACTTTTTCCTTCAAAGAATACAGTTAGCTTATTGATCTTTTCATTTTGTGAAATCAAAGCTAGGGGGTGTCATCTCCTACAATTTACTTTTGTTTCTGAGAATTAAATTCTTGTTTTGTGTCATTGGTGCATGAAAATAATTTCCCAAACTTTATAAAAGTAATTATCTTCCCCCAACAACAACAAAAAAGTTTATGAAATTTTCAAAATCAAAATGTATTAGTAGACTTGGCATTTGTATCCAGCCATGGTCTGGCAGCAAATTAAGGTTCCAATGAACAGGTGCTTACCCAGAACTTGGGGTAGGCTAAAATGTCAATACAAGTCAGGGAGTTGGGTAACTGCTGCAGAAACCTTTGAGACACACTTGGGCACTAAGTTTTTTTGTTTTGTTTTGTTTTCTTATGTTTGTTTGTCCTTTCCCCCCCTCCCTGTTAGAACATGATGAACCAACTTGCAACAATTGTGAATAGAGCTATCTGTACACTAGGGAAGTCCTCAAACTGCAGTGTGATTGTGGGAAGAAATGAATGGTAAAATCCTTAAATCCCTGTTAAAGCTGACACACTGGAGCCATATCCCCTCTCCCCCATATATATTATTATTTTTTTTTGCTTAAAAGCAAGTAAATTCAGATTAAAAGCGTCATTCCTTTCTTACTACAGCCCATCTTACAGCACACTTATCTTTCCTATCCTATCTCCAGTAGGAATCAGATCATTTGCAGAAAGAGTTCAGTGACTTGCAAATGAGCACATACAGTACACTGTAGTATGTTTCTTGGGCACAGGTTGCAGCAGCAGCAACATGGGCTAACTGCTTGGAGCTTCAAATAAGTTAAGCATTTAATGGCAAATACTGAAAGGAATCATTGTGTTAAGGGTATAATCTTTTACTTTGCAGCACTGCACTTTGACTATGGAAACAGAGGCTATTGATGGCTATATAACGTGTAAGTATTCTTACTCATTAATTTGTTTTTGGTAGTAAAATTGTTTTTGTATTACCTATATTATACTGCGTGAATGATAAGTTTTATCAAGAATCAGATGTTTTCTTGTCCGTTCGCAATTTCACCTTTAAACGAGTTTAAGAAAGTAGCAGCACAGAAGTGAAGAAGGAAATATAGAACTATACTTACTATATTAAGGATAATATTTAATTAGTAATACTTGGCAGATCAACACTTTCTTACTAGATTTTAAAAATTTACTTTGTTTAGATATATGTCTACTGATATGGTAAGTACTAAATAGTTACTACTCTGTAACCTAATTTTCAAACACAACATGGTAGAGAATTAGTTTCCTTAAGTTAGATAATTTTTTTTAGGCAACTCTCCTTTCAAACATCCAATTCTTGATAATCATTTTGGAAAAAATGCTGCTGATAAATATGATATGCTTAATAATTAAATTTGATGGTAAAAGGAAACATTTTTTTCCCAACTAAAAGATACTTTAGAAATCAACTACTCCAGTTTCACTTATTTTTCAGTTATGATTATTGTAATAATGAAAGTTTGAATTTTTTTTTTATTGTGGACTGGTTGTGACTTTTCATCATTTCATTCATTTACGCTATATTTCTAAATGATATTTCCTTATTGTTTCTTTTAAGGGAAAAATGTATAACATTAAAATTTCAACGCAATGCATTCCACTGCATGTATGAAGCAAAGTTGGTAATTAGATTTTATGTGACAGTGAACAGAGACCAAAAGATTTTATTTTGTGAAAGCAGGTGACAATGAGCTTTCACCTGAAAGGGAGCACTCCAATATGGCAATTGACCTCACCTCAAGCACACCCAATGGACAGCATGCCTCACCAAGTCACATGACAAGCAGTAAGTCTTCATTTTATGATTTTTTTTTCTATTTCTCTAGTGACAGACTTGAATTTGTTAGGTCTGTAGGGTCCTCTCACATTGTGGTGTAGCTGCTGCTATAGATTTTGCTAAAGAAAGAACAACACAGATTTATTCCTGCTCATTCTAGTACCATAAAACATGAGCCTGCTTACTAGTCTGAACTATCCCAAGGTGGCATTTGGGAGCTGGTGCTTACCTGTATCAGGTAAGAAATGTTAGGCTTTGCTGGTTATTGTTTTGACTCGCCAGGTTTATGACTAGATGTGTTGTTGTTGTTGGATGAAAAATATGAAAACCTGTCACTTCCAAAGGACTCTTCATAGTAAAAAAAAAAAAATGAATTAATTTTATATTGCCTTGGTACAAAGCGAGTTCATCAGTGGTGGTATTGCAGTGTGAGTTGAGCATTATTTTTTTGACATGTGAAAGTTTTTTCTTCAAAGCATTGGAAGTGAAATATAATTGGAAAAAATTTATGGAGCTCATTTACATCCATTTCTCTTAATAAAGTGAAAGCCTTTTGTTTCTCACTATCCAGAGAAGAACTGAGAAAATTTGGAAGGAGGTTTTAAACTTGTAGGAACAGACAGTTTTGGATACTATGCTGGATAAAGGACTTCTCACTAAAGTGGAAAACACTGCTTTTTTTCTTAATAAAAGAGCAATTTACATGTAGTCAGTGATAGAAGACAAAATACTTTTAGACTATATTTTGTTTTCTCTTAATTATAATGTCTTACCAGTTTTAGACTTAATGTCTAAACTTACTCCTGTCCAAATGTAATTTGAAATCTCGTGTTTCCATTATAGTTTTTGTATGTGTTATAGTCTTATATAGAGAGGACATCTGAGAATGTGTAAATATTTAATTTGAAAGTTTTGTATTTGGGTGATAGGTGAAGGAAAACCCTTTTATTTTTTTTTTCCCACAATGTTTAATAACAACAACAAAATCCCTAAATCATATACTGTATTATGAGACTATTCTTTAGTTAATGCTGATTATCTGGAGAGAACAAATTTTCCTTTACACTTTCCCTTCTTAATTCTTATAAAGATTATTATAAACCTACTAACTTTGTAAGTAGAAAAAAGTTATGAATTATGAGCAAAATTATATGGAGTACTATTAAATCAATTTTTCAATTCATTAACTAAGAGATTTTAGTTATTGATTTGAAATTTTTATTGAACTATGTGAATTTGGTTTTAAAAAGTTTTCTTTTTATTAATGGGAAGTAGTTCCTAGGTAGATTCCATTCTAGAAGCGGTCCTTGAAATTCTTTTATCATGCAGAAAGAGTTAATAGTATGTGTATATTAAATTATAGTACTAATCTCTTATAATGGCTCTTGTAGTAGTAATTAATTTTTTTGCTAGTTATTGATTTGATAAAAGTTATACTAAAGTTGCAATGTAGGCAGTGTGCTTTTTATGTTTCAACATTTAATGTTTGTAGTTCTTGGTAGAAAAGATTTTTATTTTTCAGATAATTTTTCTATAATCTCCTAAGGAGTAAGGATAAATTGACTATGCATTTTCTGGTAAATATTTAGCTATTGGCTTTGGAAACATGGGTTAAAAAAATAATGGTTAATCCTGGGCTTTTAACTGCCATTCCCTAGCATCTGCTAAATAGCAGGAAAATGTTTGTTAATTGGTTAACTGGCTCCTTTATTTGTGAATTTGATTCTGGTTGTGTAAGCACTCACTTCTGAAAGGCTGTTCACCTCTTTATTTTAAATAAACAGTGAGGAGCATAGGCATAATCAATTTGAACAAATAAGAACTGTGCTTTGACATTTGAGCTTTTCACACCCAATAATAGTAAAATTAAGTTTGGTAGTTTTGTTTGTTTGTTGTGTTTTTTTTTTTTTTGACTTAGTAGCCGGTGGCAATTCCATGTTAGTACAGTTTTTGGCTAAGCTGCATGTGTTTTTGTCTTCTTTTCCAAAGAGTTGCAGGTTAAATATTTTGGCTCTCACTTCAGAGCTGTCTGTTGCATCCTTTATGTAGCCTCTATTTACAGTATCTAGGTTACCCACTTAGGTGTTAGATGGAGAAGATACCCATTTTTCCTCTCTTAGATCTAAGAGAATATCAGCATTTCAGATTGCCAAAGCAAGTAGTGGTAGAGAAGGACTCTGGTCTATTAACTAGACCACAAAACCTAGAATTGGTCACTAAGATTATTCTGAGACTTGGAATAATATGTGTGTGTAGGGTGTGTGTGTGTGTGTGTGTGTGTGTGTGTAGGTGTGAGTATGTATGTGTATTCATGTATTTATGTCCAGTCAAATCACTGTGCCCTAGATCACTGGTTTTTCTAAATCATTTAACATGCATTTTTCACTTTATCAAATGGAAATACCATTTATTTTCTGCATTGTTTTGTATCTTAAAATGTACTTCCCGAAGGACTCTCGTTTCTAAAAACAGAATTGTGGTTTTTATTGAAAGTAGGAAAGCCAAAAGTAAATGTGAAAACCTGATGATAGAATGAGAGAGCCTCCAGTTGCAGCAAAGAGAGGACAGGATTGCACTCCTGTGAGAGGGGAAGATATATTTTTGAAAAGTTTAGGGAAAAAATGAAAACCTGTGCTTTTATAAAGTAACTAACATTCTGGCAGTAAAGTATCAATAAGTTGCAGCAGCCCATTTATTTGGGCTGTAGGAAAGTGGTCAGTTTTACTATGAGGTCCTAGTTATTTGGTTAGGTAACTTGATAACTATTCTAAGATGAAGAGTATCTGTACAATATGCTGCCAGCTATTGTATAAAAAATAGTGACAGCAGCTATCATTATTTGACAGGGCTAGAAGAGAGCATTGGGGATTTGGGAGAGAACTAAAAATGTTATAATGCCTGACAGCTTTTGCCTTTAAAATTCAGCATGTAAGATAATCTTAAAAAGACATAGTAAGCAGTGTAAGTGATCTTCACATGTTATAATGACTACTTCCTATGTTTTAGAACAAATTTTGCTAGGGAATTTTAGACGTTTTCTTATAGACTAAGGCTCTCTTTGATAAGGAGATGGGTATTGTTGCCTGAGATCATTAGTGTACATATTGAGTTTGCTGACAATCTTCGGTGTCAGAGATGACAGTATATTCCTTGATGGCTACTGGAAATACACAGTGTTAAGTGATTTTAAAAATAGAATCTGGAAGTTAAGAATCTGAGACAGACAACTCAGACAGAACAATATGAAAATAATCCATATTGTATTTCGGCCCATCAGATGAGACTTTGTTATTCCTTCTGTTTCTGGGTTTGCTCATTTCCAATTCTTGAATAGTTGCTTCAGTATGACTTTCAAACTCTTCCATACCTGCTGCTGGTTATTTTGAGGTTTAAAATTTTAAGGTTGAGAAAATTGTGGTTAATTTTATTGTTCCTTATCTACTTTCAAAATGCTAATGAATAAGTTTTCTTTAGAGATAGTTAAATAGTATAAATCTTGTTTCTAGTACTTTAAAACCTTTATGTGATCAACTTCTTGGTCAATGTAATTTATCGGTGAGGTTGATAGCCAGGTGGCATGTATGGAATTGGAAGAAGTAGTAATTCTAGTTTTACAAGACTCTGTCCAATAATCAGGTCAGGGAATCTAGTTTATTCTTCTCAGAGTGCTTCACATTCATTTTTTTTTTCCTTAGCTAGTTTCCCTTTTTAGAGCCTTGTGAAGCATGTATAAATTTCCATTTTTCATCTGTGGACATGGAGCCTTGAAGAAATAAGTTATCCTCTTCAGTCCCTTAGCTGAAGGAGGAAGTTTTCGAGATCGAGACATAAAACTAATATTACCTTGTAGGTTAGTTAGATCACTTAACTGATTTCTCATTATAATGTCATTATTTCAGGGCGCCTGCCATGGCTAATTCTGACCTGTGTTTCAGTGAAAAAACATTAGTACAGAAGTAGAAGGGGTTATTATGAGGGCGGAGTGATATCAGGTAATCTTGGTAAGCAGATGCTCTAATGCACTTTTGAAAATACAGCTTAAATTATGGGACTCACCAGCTTTCTGAGTTGTCATCTATAGCTAGTTTGGCAGTTACCCTTGGTTGGATTTCCATGGGACACACCTTAATATAACACCAGAGGGACTTGATGCAAAACCTCACTCTGTTTTGAACTGAAATACTTAGCTTGGTGTATATTCCCAACATATCTTTACACTTAGTTTTTACTTGTTAGGGAATCTTTTTATTAAAGTGATTTGATTTCCTTATAGGTGTCAAAGTTAAGCGTTACGCTATCTACCAAAAGGAAATAAAAAAATGAACTAAAAGAAGTATGTATATGCAGGGAATTAATAGCAAAAATGCTATATTTTTTTGCTTTACTGCATTTTCCCCCCACCCCCCAATCTTTTTTAGGTTACTTCATATTAAGGATAAAGGTCTGTCTTTGAGAAGTAAAGCAACTTTTTATAGAAGTTTTATCCTTATTGCAGCTATCTTTGTCCGAATCTGTCTTCTCCACTGAAAGTTTATTTAAAAAAAAAAAAATGCATGATTGGTTAGTTTTCCTTCAGGCTGGAAGGAATTGAGATCTCTAGGTTCCCTGGTCTTCTCTCCTAATTTTGAATGTTGATATATTTTTATATGATAAGTAGCAACATCACTGTCCTAAAATGAGGAAGACTGTTGTTTCTGTTTGCTTTTTCTCATTATGTCTGTTTATATCAAACATATATTGATTTAGTAGTATTTTTCTTTTGTAAATTAATCAAGACTCAGACTCTCTCTGCTCTGAAATAGGTAAGGGAAGTTAGGAACTGTTTGTCTTTTTACAAATACGGTAATCACCACAGGAGCACGGGGAGGAAGGGGCATCATTTATTGAGTATCTGTAGGATGCTCACCACTATGCTAGATGCATCGATATTATTTCACTTTATTTCCACAACTCCGCGAGGCAATTAGTTGCTCCATTTTATAATACAGAAAACTGAGGCTCACAAGCAATAGATTGTAAATGGTTAAAAATATAGGCATTGGAGATATACAGATTTATGTTAGAATTCCTGTTTTGCCACTAACTTGTGGTATGACCTAAGGCATGTTACTTCATGACTCTGAGCTCCAATTTCCTTATCTGTAGAATGGGGTAAGCAGTACCTACCTCAGTGGACGGTTGTGAAGTTTAAATGAGGCAATGTATGCAAAATGTTTAACACAGTTCCTGGCACAAGCTAATATCTAATAAATAAAGTTTGTAGTTATCACTCAGAGCAATCAAATTACTTTTTCTTCAACCCATGACTCATAAGAAAGAGAGATTGTGTTCAAATCCAGATCTGTTTGAAATTTATGACTGTTGCTATTTTCCTATTACTACATAGGTCCATGTAACAGAGACTGAGATTTCTAATAATTTAGGGTAAAATTTTAAGGAAAAACTCTCTATCATTTAAAGCATATATGAAGATTTTGGTTAAGAAAGTAGTTTTTATTTGTGTTGTCTATATGTTAAATGTTATTTTTATTAGGTTTCAATGTTCCTGCATATAATCTTATGTTTTGGGTTGTAGGTTAGAAAAATCATTGATGATTGCTGGTTCTCCAAAAATAAAAGTCATTAAAAATGAAAATAGAAAAACTCCTCTTAGTTGAATAACCTATCCACATGTAGAATCAATTCTTTCTTAGAAACTACATACCTAAAATATCACCATATTTGATACTTCTCATAGTACCAGAAGTTCTCATTTGATGATACCTAATCATACCTGATTGTTGCTAATTGCTTATTTTGGGGGCAACAGTGTAGGTGTTTTAAATTTGAAGTAAATGTAAAGTATAATTATCATTTATAGGCATTTGGAATGTTGCTCTATCATTCTAGCTGGTTGATTTAACAAATATTTCTAGACTAAGTCTTATGTGCTAGGTGTAACTTGAATTGAGAGGTGAATAGTACACTGTCCTTGTCCTCCAGAAGCTCATACTTTAGTTTGAAAGATATCTAAACAGGACATTATACCATGTTAAAATCAATGTTCTCATTATGATGGGGAGTGAAGGGTGGTATGAGTTCTAGAAGACTTCCTAGAGAGATTGCTTGAGCTGAGACTTACTAAATGTCTAGGATTTAGGAGAGACGTGGAAGCTTTTTTAGTAAACATACCCATAATGGGAACTGAGAAATAACGTGATATGTCCTGGGTAACAAAATAGATTGGTATTTCTAGAGTGTTAGTTGAAGTCTAGGAATTCGAGGCCAGAGATGACTCCGGAGAATTAATCAGGACAATATCTAGGATATCCTGTATAAAAGGAAACTTACATTTCATTTCAAAGCAACCAAGGGTTTTAACAAAGCAGATGACTTCAGTATTTTCATTGATGTGGATCACACTGGCTGCAGTGTGGGGAAAACTATAGTGGATGGGGACCAGTCTAGAGGCAGAGTCTTTGTTAGAGTTTGTAGCATGATTGATTGAGAAATTGTAAGAACTAGTGGTCGTGAGAATAAAACCTAAGAAAAGACTTAGGGAAATATTCAATAGCTTAAAGTATACAGGCTTAGACAGTAAGGTTAGGAGAGGAGGGATTTCTTGACGATGATTCCTAGATTATTGGATAGATGGCAGTACGTTCCATTAGGGAAGATAGGAAATACTGGAGCAGGTGTTCAGGAAAAGAATTAGTTTGGTTTAATTCTGAATATAGAGAGTTGGAAGCACCTGTAGAATTTGGGAGCGGCAAAGCAACCAGGCAGGTGGATAGATTAGATTGAAGTGTGAATTTTCCTAAGTAGTGAAATCTAATATGTAGCTTAGGTTTGGTTACTTTGCTCCTGTATTACTTTAACAATAGTTTAGTGTTTCTTAAAAATTCTTCCCTAAGTAATTCTCACCATTTGATCAATGACCTTATTTCTCCAATAGCCCCTTTAAATCAAAATTCTTTATTGAAAATGTATGAGCATGCTTTTTAATGAACTCTCTTTGTTTAATAGAGTCCTTTTATGCTAGTCTTAGAAGTAGGATTAGTTGATGTGATTGACTCACTGATTTTTAAACACAATATGCCTGCCCTTCTCTTTAAAATTTTTTGATACATTTAGTATTATAACTTGTATTGTTGTATATTTTTTAAAAAAAATCATAAGGCTATGTTTGCCATATGCTCCAGTGCCTCTACTATAATTATCTTTAATCTGTAACCTATTTATAAATAAATTTATAAATAAATGTAGATTTAAAATTTATGAGGAATGATTGGTTAGCAAAATACTGATCAGTTCTGCCACATTAATAACCAAAGAATTTAATACTCTTATCCAGTTATTTTTGAAAACATGGAGCTAAATATACTTATGTAATATATTTCTTTTTGAAAATTAATTTTTTGAAGTTCATAATATTGTGTCTCTTGGGGTAAAACATTACTTAGAGGGCAGAATGTGGCGTAGAAAACATCTTAACATATTATCAAAATATCTCACCTTAAAAATATAAACTAATTACTCAAGACACCTGAAATTCCAAATTAATGTTAATGATGGAAATAATTCATCTGAAATTTCCTGTACATGGAGATTCAGAACTCTCTGGATAGATACTTTTATCTTTCAGTGCTTGATCCAGCCAACATTTATTAAACACTTTGTTTCATACACTGCTGATGCTGGGGCACAAAATATATGTTAAGACTTTTTTTGTAGAGAAGGATGTTAATTCTCAAGGTCCAAATAAATTCAGTTTTTGGAGGGGGAGGATATTGATAATCCTGTTGGATTTAGAAGCAAGTAAGTAGACAGACCATGATTTATATCTGTTTTAGTTGAATGAATAGTTTCTTACCTTTTTACTGCCAAGTTCTTCAAAAGTGTATAAATTTGAAGGTGCACATGAAACAGACGAAAATACAACCAGCTTTAGAGATAGGTTCTCACAGAATAACATGTCCCCAAGAAATTTTTTATAATACAAGATTTCATTCTCTGCCTTACAAGTTCTGAAACTTGATTTGTGGTGCACTCAAAGTGTTTCCCTAAGCACACATAGGGTTGACTCACAAATAAGTTTACAAAATTGATATTGAAAATCACAGTGTCAACTTATGTCTATACCTGGATTAAAACAAAACAAACAACGCCCTCCCTCCTGCCCCGCCAACCAACTAAGGTAGAATCTGTATCACTTCAGTTAGCTTGACTAGATCATTTTGTTCTTGTGAATTGACCTATGTGGGTAATCAGCAGAGGTCATTTGGTGAGCAAGGAATCTGAACAAAGGGAGTTAGTTATATAATTCAAATGTTTAATTTCGTCAGACTAAAGGAGCCTAATATATTCAGCATTACAATAGAGATAGAGTTGCCATTTGGATCATTATGGTTGAAGGCCTTTGTCCAAATCCTTCACCCTGAATGGACATGATTTAGTTTCCCTAGATACAGATTTAACCAAAATACATCTGAGAGCCATTTTCCCACCTCAGCTTCCTTGGATAAATTCCCCAGATTCAGTCTTTAATTTATATTAATGCATTTAATTAGGTTATAACCAATTCTTGCTGGATCAATTCATTTTCTTTAATGTAATTATCTCTTTCTGCTTTAGATTTGTTAAATGTTGATTTTATAGCTTAACTCTATAAAAACAATCTGTTAATGCCAACTACTATTACCATAAATTCAAACTTTCATTCATAGAATTGGTGATGGGTAATGCGGTCAGCAGTTTAAGAGGTCTTAATATCTATTTTAAGATTTATTTATTTATTTATACAAGCACTGGGTACAGTCAGAAGCATGGGAGGGTGAGAGAATTCACCAGAGACAGAGCCGAGAGCAGAACAGGCAGACTGACAAAGTACACTGCTGAGGGGAGCAGCGGGCGGCAGGAGAGGTCTGCGTGCCATGTGGGACCCTTACCCGGGGATCGAACTGGTGCTGCAGAGGCTGCAGGCAGCCTCACAACCTAGCGCTCAACCACTGCGCCACCAGGGAGGCCCTTAATATCTATTTCAGATAAAGGGAGAAAATGCCACTGTCATCTAAGAAAAACACCTGGAGTTACTTGGGGACATTAGAAGAGCCTCTATTTAGTTTATAGGTTAAAGGTGCAAACATTACACCAGTTTCATGAAATTATTGAGTTAGTCTGACCACAGAAATAGATTTTTTTCAAAGGATACAACTTTATTTTGGGACTATACATTGAAAACAAAGAAATTAATTGGTGATTGTCCAGATGTAACTGTTTGATGAAAATGACCATGTTTTTATCTGTCTTTTCATCCCCGGTGTATAATATCTTACTGGGTCATTGTAGGAGCCCAGGAATTATTTATTAAATTAAGGATATACTTAATGAGCGATATATTGCAGGTGTGTATTTAAATAATATGCTTCTGACCTACTTGAGGAAATTTGGAAATTTGATTTCCTAGGTGTTGAAGTAATTCTGAAATCCTAATTTACTTGAGATTTTCTCTGGCTATGTATTTATTTTTACTATGTTTCACTCTTGAAAGGATTTTGTAGTATGCAGATCATCTCCCAAAATATAATCCCTAAAATTTTAAATAGCTCTTAAATTTCTGATTCTGTACAATCATGTTCAGTGGAATCCAAGTTAATATAAATGCTTTTGTGACTATTTTATATGATCTTCATCATCTTCATTACTAATATCTTTAGATAGTACATTTAGTGTTTATAGGTTGAATTTTTAGTTGTTATAATTTTAAAACTGGTTCTCTATTACTTCTTTAAAACTGCTTTTAGTAGCATGTACAACATGAAACGCTTCAATTAACTTTTCTTATGCACTCCAGATATTTTGAGGAGCATATAATTAATCAGTGTAAAGTCACGTTCTAATAAATTAACATTCTGGGTGTCTACACCTTTGACATTTTTGTCATTGCTCTCTTATTATTATGGAAGCTGTCGTTTTCCTTATACCTGATTATTTCAGCTCTACCTTTTTCTTACTGACATCAATATAGAGGACTTGGTCATATTTTGAAGTGCTAGAGTACACCACTGTTTTGTTTCATTTGAATTTACTTTAAGAATTTCTGGTTGAGTTCCTAAGAGGCGTCATTTCTTCCAAATCTGTGTAAAGCAGTTTCTGTTATAATCATTTTCATAAAGCTCCTTCTTTAGTTTTTGTTGTTTAAAACATACACATTCCAATAAGTAATATTTACATATGGAAATATATTTCTTATGTAAAGCATGCCCTCCAAGTCTTTTAATCAGACTTAATGTCAATACCTTTTTTTATCTAGTCAATCTTGACATATATAGTCTTATTTTCTGTACATGTGTTACTTTTGTTAACTTTTTAACTGAAAATAGCATTTTTACATACCTTTTAGGACTTAAGATATATGTTTAATTTGTGATTGAAAGAGGTCTGTTTATGTCTCTTAAAAATGATTTTTCAGTCATACACATATCACCGATAGCTTGAAAATTGTGTTGCTGAAGAATTTTTAGGTATTGAAAATATGTAAGTAGTACTTAATCACTTTAGGTACTGTTTTAAAATTAAAAATGCTTTAAAAACCAGTGTTTCTAATAGTATTTTGAAATTAAAATGGATTATATATAGGTGAATATTTGCAAAATATTTCAAAACAATAATAAATTTTGTTTGAACTCAACTAAGAGCTAGAAAAAGAAATATGAAATATTTCTGGGTCTACTGTTTTTAAACTCTCAAAGGATGAGTTTCATATCACTATCTATTTGAACTATGACAAATGAATAATAACCTCAAGACAGTTTTTGGATTTAGTCTTTTGGAAACAAAAATAAACAGAAAAATACCCCCTGTTTCTTTAAAAGACATAGTTGAAAATAAATTATTTTTATATAGTAAGGCTTTTTGTATATTTTTTTTTAAATGAACTTGAGCAGTATTAGTTGGTTCCACAGTTTGAATACAATAGCTGGTAACAAATTTAAGAGTGATTTTTTTTCCCCCAGCAAATCAGAGAAGCTATAGTTAACTAAATAGTTAATTTTGTACAATGGTATAGACACAGAAATACCATATGTGTTTTAAAAGCCTATGTATGATTTGTGTGTGTATGTGAGAGTGGGAATAGTAAGGACAAAAGGAAAACAGCACCCTGTTAATACAGTTCACTTTGGGGGTATGTGATGGTAAATTACATTTTATTGTTTATTCTAAATAGCTCTAAATTATATGGATCTTTTACTGTGTATTAAAATAGAAAAACTAATTCATTCAGCCATCCTCGCAAAGAATAAGATGTGGATCTTTCCTACAAGAGAGCTGATAATAGCTCTGATTACATTGATATAACCTTGAATTATCAGTGATATTATGGTCTCATGATAATGTATTGTTACCGTAGATAGTTAATACTGAGATGAGGGGTATTGCCATATACAAATGCTTTCTACAAAATTACTGAATATTATTTTAGATTTAATCTGAATATAAGGTATTTTGTTACTTGCTATAATATAGTTGGATCTCCAAATAAAGTTATATTCTGAATTTTTTATGAATGATATGTAATGAGATGCTATATAGTACAACATACATATAACTGTACTTCTGGCAGTGATAAAGAACCATTGAAATAGCATTATGCCAAAAGAAATCTGAATATACTTGAGTTAAACTTAGAGTTTCTGTTCCATCTTATATATGATAATACTTCTTTTAAAAAGGAGCCTTAGTCTCTTTTTGATGTTCATCAATTTAATACTCCATTGAAGATTGTTAATTTTTTATGTTGGCAAGCCAACTGTAGTATATTGCTAGTGGGAGTAAGACTTATGAAAATGACTTAAGGCACATGATAGGGAAGATTAGAGGTGTGATATATAGAGAACATAGAGGAGTTAGCTCAAGAATAAAGAATAAAATGCTGAATCCAGAAGTGAGTATAAGCAACAAAATTCACTAGATTTAGCAGATAAACCAGAGAGAAATAGGGTAATTAAAAAACTAGGACCTAACACTTCTATTCTTCTTTAGGAAAGCATAAATATGAAATTTCAGGTTAATCAAAGAAACCGCCTTCTTAAATGATGAATGTGACAATAAGATTAGAATGGTTTCTTGTAGAAGAAAAATGATTAATAGTGAGATTCAGTGAAAGAAAGATACTTCTTCAGATATCTCAAAGCCAGGGAGATGGATAAGCTGGTGTAGAAAATTCCTATGGGTGTCAACCTAGAAAAATGGTGAGATTGAAACAGTATAAAAGTGGAGGATATCTAAAAAAATTTGTTTACTGTTATAAACCAGTGGTGTCACTGATGACCACCCTGAGCTGATCTGTTGCATAAGTGATTGTGTGATATATGCTATGGGGGAGAAATACCAAACTGGTTTTATTCTTAAATTATCACTGATGCAAGCAGTTTGGTCTTGTCCCGCAACTGTCTTTTTTACTTACTTTAGTGGGAAAAGGGTTTTGGGAGATAGGAAGGCCACAGGATTGCCCCTAACAGTGCAAACTGTCTGCTTTCTCTCCCCTTTGGAGGTGACAGAGTAGAACTTGATATTAAGCTGAGACATGGGGTTTTGCGGTCAATTTTTGTTCTCTGACTGTTGTTTTTTCCATTTTCCTCCTGAAGTATTTAAGACATAATCACAGAATGATTCAGAAGACTTTCTTGAGATCATATTCAGGGAGAGATTTTGAATTCCCAAGTTGACTTTGATCCATTGGAACCTCTTCTAAAAGTAACCTTGTTATAGTACTACAGTAAAAATTTATCAGACATGAGATGAAGTTTACACATGTATTGCTGTTGAAGGAAAGTTTTTACTAAGCCCATTAATAATAAAAAACAAGATCAGGGTATATATTTAACATGCTTAAGATAAACAAACTGGTTTTAAGCCCATTAACAGTAATGTATTTCACTTGTAAGATGCTTTATACTATTTGAAATGCTTTCATACCTAACAACAATATGCTTATTAAAATTTGAACTTAAAGTTTATGTAAGCAGTCTCAGAGGAATCTACTCTTTTTGGTGGTACTTAAACTTTTTGTTACCACAAAATAATAAACATCTAATTTAAAAATTACATAATTGACTTTTCCTCTCCTCTCTATACTATAAAACAGTGATAAACATATATATCTCAAATGTGTACCCCTTGAAATTTCAGTTTGTAAAGTAGGACCATTATTAATATCTGCTTTGACAGAGGGATGTCAGGAATTAGAAATAATGTTAAGTCTCCGAAATTATGATTGCTACCTAGGAAGTTAATAGAATGGTTGTTATCTTACTATTAGAAAAAGTATGAGAAAAAAAAAGTAACAAAAACAAATCCCACAAACAAGTTATATCAAATAGTTTTCTAGGAAAAAATAAATAGCCCCAAGCATTGCTAATAAGACACAGGATATCTGCCATCACTGACTGGATATTTTTGCTCTTGCTCTGAGTACTGTCAGATAGACTAGAAGTCCCTGTTTGGAAATAAATGTGTGCTTAGATATGAGGCAATTATTAATTCTGTTGTATTCAAATCAATTACCAAAGAAATGAAACTAAAATTACCTAATTAAAGTTGATCACAAATAAACCTGCTCTGTTTGTGACGAATATAATTGAAATGGTAATTGTGCAGTAGTAACTCATTTGATTTGAAAATGGCAGTTCAGAAGATGCATTTGGTGGCAGAACTTGACTGCCCTGTGTGCCTCCCTTTCTGCCCTTACCCAGAGTGATCTGTTTTAGCAGGGACTTGTTTACTAGATGTGCTGGTGACTGAATTCCCAGTATGGTTCTGAAATTCAATGCATTTCAGTACTCATGGGGCTGTGTGTCTGACATTATAACACATCTCTCTGTTGCATATCTGGAATTCTCAGAACTGTGTATCAGACTCCAGTAATATCCATTTCTCCCCTTTTCATCTATAAACTATCAAGGAGAAAGTGGATATTCTTTTTAAAAGCCTTTACAGCAAAGTACGTATTACTCATTGGTTATTTGGTTTAAAGGTGCAGAAATCTTTGTAAGTCCCAATTTCGGTTTCTATGTCTGAAGCTTTGCTTTTATTGGGTCAGAGTTATTATTGATATAGTCACAGTTCAATCCTGAAAATCAGTGATATTTTTTTTTATCTAGGAGTACATTCTTCTCCAAAATCTTGGAAGCCTTTATCACTTCCTATCTTGTTTTTACCATTATTCAATTACTTGTCTACATTTTATTTTTCTGTATGACTAGAATCTCCTTGAGGGCAGAGAAAATGACTTTATCGTCAATCTCTATAGGCTGTTGGTATCAGACAGCATGATTTTAGAGCTAAGCACACTTGTATTTGTATCTTGACTGTGCTGTGTATTAGTCTTTATTTCCTCTTTTGTAAAATGGGAAAGTTAGCATTTGTCTCTGGGAGTTGTGAGGTTTAATGAAATAACATTAGTAAAACATCTTCTTTAGAACCTGAGATAGTTCAAGAAATATTCTATATATTAGTTTTCCTTTTCTACAGAAGCTAGCTAGTCAACTCTTACCCAGTGACTATATTCTAAAGATCTTTAAAAACCTATGAATCAAATGACTCTTCCTTGAAACTTACATAGTAGCTTCTCAATTTAAGGTTGCCTAAGTATATTATGAGTTACAATGTGTTGGTTAGTTCACTGTTACAGACATTTCAGTTATTCCTGCGTGTTATTACTCAGATTAACCCTACAGTTTGGTCACTTTAGCACTATGTGTGCTGAGATACCAGAGACCAAATCACCCATCTGGTCTTTTTATCCACAAGGCAGTTTTGAAATAAATAGTTACAAGTTAATGCTAACTTAGACTCTTAACTCTCTTTTCAACCCTTACTTGAACAGAATACTGTTAGAGGAAAAGCTTCAAGTACTAGGAAACTTCATACAGCTTTTCAGATTGGAATCACTCTATAAGTAGATTTTACAAAAGACTTTCAAATGTGTATGGAGAATTGTGATTTTATAATTTATCAATTAAAGAGATTGAAATTCATCCCAAGACTTTTTGCTAATTTGTTGGTAAGGAGTTTGAAGAGACATTGTTAACAGTTTTTAATTTTAAAGTTATTTTTACTGTTATTATTTTTACTAAACAATACTTCTAATCTCTGTAGTCCAAGATCTTTCAAAATATAACCTGTCTGTATAGCGGACACACAGGAAAATGTGATGCAGTACTGTTGTTTTCACTCTTACCCAATGACTGTATTCCGAAGATCATTTAAAAATCTGAGTCACAGATCTGCTTATGTTAGATTGTGAGGCTAAATCTCAAGTTTTTTGGTTTTTTTTTTAAGTGCAATTGTGATAAATTGTCATATTTGTCAATTTTTATATATACTTTGGTGTAACAGTACCTATGGCAAGATACACAATCTTTACAGAAGATTTTTCCCCCCTCATTTGTATCTGAATTCTTTTTTGAAATACTATCTAATGTGTCTAATCAAATTTAGATAAGTAATCATTATCTGATTATTTTTAAAGATTTATTTATTTATGCATACAAGAGCTGGGGTACAAGCCAGAGATGTGAGGGGTGAGAGGATTCACCAGAGACAGAGTGGGGAACAGAATAGGCAGACTAACTGAAATACACTGCTGAGGGAAGCAGCGGGTGAGACAGGAGAGGTCTGCTGCATCATGTGGGCGGCCGGAGATCTAACCCATGCTGCAAAGGCTGTGGATTGCTTCATAGTGCAGTGCTTAACCCCTTGCGCCACTAGGGAGGCCCTCATTATCTGATTTTATATATATTTGCTTGTATTCATTCCTATAGTGACAAGAAATAAGGCAATGTATAATAGCATGGAGAATAACATGTCTTCTTATTGTTTACAATGAATGTAACAGGTCATCTTTAGAAGTAATATTTTTATTGCTTCTCTACCTTAGTTTTTCTTTTTTTTAAATATTACAACAAAATTCTACATTTTTTGGATACTTGTGAAATATATTCACTTGTCATAAGGTTATGTAAATTAAACCCATAATGTTTAATAGATATATATAAGAAAGCAATGTAATTAAACCTAACTGAACCGAAAATGTTGTGTCTGTACAGTAGCAATTCAATGATAACAGGTCACCTTCATTTTTATGATGAAAAGAACCCTTTGGGGTAATCAATCTGAAATTTTTGTCATTTATTTCTTTATTGTGTGAGTGGTTGAAGTTGAATTATTGTAAAACACTTTTATCTGCTAGCAAAGTTGTTCTTAATTAGTTAAGGTGAATTGTTATCTACTTGGGTGGCTCTTCAGGATGGTGGCTAACTTCAGCCCTTACCTCTTCCCGTAGATACTTGATTTTTAAGTGTGAAGTTCATGGATCTTAATATATTTTTAGGATTATTAATCTAGGTGGGAACAATTCTGGTGATTGATACCTGCTAATTGTGTTTATAATAAAGCATCTTATTGCTTTAAAATTCTCTCATGCTTTGAATTTGTGTTTTTACTTCTTTTCTGCCTATGAGAGACCCTGGGCTTGTTATTTAGTATTTATTTTCAAGTTTCTATTTTTAGCATGTGTTTTGATTTTCTAGACTACTGGCCATTGAGATAAAGGAAATGATCCAGTTAGTTGAAATCAAAAAGCCAGGAACTTTTCATAGAAAAATGAGAATCATCTATTGCCCCTTAGAAAAAGAAATAGAGGAGTTACCTCATTAGAAGTATATACTCAGTGGCTGCCATTACTCACTGAGCAGAAAACATCTATTAGTAATCCTTATGTCTACATCTACAGAGCTCTCTTTTTCAGTAGATTTCTTTAGATACTGCTGATACTTTCCCCAACTCCACATCTGGTCCATCAGTAACCTTTAACTACACTTAGAAAACAAATCCTGAATTTATGGAAGTCTCACTATGTTTTTTCCTCTAAATTTAGTCTGAACTGCTATCATTTCCTTGTCCTCACGTGTAAAAATGTTGAAGAAACTTGGGATTGGTCTTGTCCTCTATGCCCCATAATGCATTAAATAGGCAGAACTGGGCTTTTTAAAATCTACATCAGAATGGGCCTCCCTGGTGGCGCAGGGGTTAAAGACAGGGCTATCAAGCTATCACCAGAGTTGATCCCCAGCCAACCAGGGAGCAACCCACATGGCGCAGCAGACCTCTCCTGTCTTACCCACTGCTCCCCTTAGGAGTGTTTTCAGTAGATCCACCTGTTCTGCTCCCCGCTCTCTCTGGTGAATCCTTTCATTCCCCCCCCCCCCCCCCCCGCACCTCTGGCCTGTACCCCAGTTCTTGCATGCATAAATAAATAAATCTTAAAAAAAATCTACATCAGATTATAACAGTCCATTGCTTTAAATACAAAGGCTTTCTATTGAAACTAGAAGAAAATTAAAATTCCTTTTCAGATCTCAAAGAATGTGGCCCCTGCTGCCCTCACCTCTTCTTTCTCCATTATTTTTCCTCCTCTTCAAGTCTCTCAATGCCTTCTGTCTTTCTTCTCCTGGAATGTGGCAGATATTTTCAGCTGAGCATCTTTCTATTTACTTGTTCTTTTGTTTGGAACACTCATCCTTCCTAGCTGTGTAAGCCTTCCTACTTTTTTTTTCCAAAGATTTATTTATTTATGCATACAAGAGTTGGGGTACAGGCCACAGATGCAGGGGGTGAGAGGATTCACCAGAGACAGAGCGGGGAACAGAACAGGCAGACTGACTGAAATACACTGCTGAGGGGAGCAGCGGGCAAGTAGGAGAGGTCTGCTGCACCATGTGGGTAGCTCCCTGGCTGGCCGACGGGGCTCGAACTGCTGCTGCAGAGGCTGTGGATTGCTTCATAGTGCGGTGCTTAATACCTTGCACCACCAGGGAGGTCCTAAGGCTTCCTACTTTCTTGTTTTTTTTTTTTTTTTTTTTTTTTTTTTTGTGGGACCCTCACTGGAGGCCGGAGAACGAACAGCCTCACAACCCAGTGCTCAACCACTGTGCCACCAGGGAGGCCCCTAAGGCTTCCTACTTTCTGATCTCAACTTAACTGTTGCCTCTTTGGAGAGGCTTCTCCTATGCATACTAGGTAAATTAGCCCCTCTCAGGAGTTCTGTGACATTACCCTATTTTAATATCTTTGTTATGGTTATTAGTATGTAAAATGATCTAATTCATTGATCTGTCTCTTCAAACAACACTTAGAAGTATCTGGGTCACTAATGTAGCCCCAACATGCAAAATAGGGTCAAGACCATAGTAGGTGATAAATGTTAGCTCAAAGATTGACTGAATTCCTGTCCTTTCACTTTCATAAATAGAATTCTGTGTATGTCTGCAGTCAGTTATATAGCAAGCACATTATTAAATACTGTAATATCCATTCCAAAGTGTATTTTAGAAATCTATATGTTAAGACCCCAGGTCCTATGGGAAGAGAGTAGAACAGTGATTTAGAAGCTTGTCTTCTGGCTCTTTGCTTGATGTTCCATCTCTTACATAATATGCACATTCCTTCTTTTCATTTTTTTATTCGATTTACAAGAAATGTTGGGTACCTGTGTGCTCTGGACCATAGCCAGAGGTGGGTGCAGCAGTTCTTATGTTTTATGGTGAGACCCAGTGGATGTAGTTAAGAATACTGCCTTTAAAATTACATAGACCTGGGTTCAAGTCTTGGCCTCTTTTTCATATTTTAAGGTAAAACCTTAAGGGAATTGCTGATATTTGATTGTCTTTTAACCTAATAACTCTTTGACCTTGGGAATGTTCGTTGGATTTCCTGAATTTAGTTTCCTCATCTATAAATAATACCTGTCATGAGTTTTTAAGAAATAAATGCAATGAGTACATAAAGCATTTAGCTCATTTTCTAGCACAATTAACTATTATTGTTTGTAGATTGTAAATGTTTGCATATAGTTTTATCCTTATTAGATATGGTTCCTAAATATTACTTGAGATACAATATGAACTCAGTTTAAAGTTATAACTTGTCTTTTAGAATATATGTTTATTTTTCTGACTTGATTGTTTTAACATTAGGAATATTATTTTCCATTAAAGAAACAAATAAAAAAACAAGTTTGCCATTTGCAAATTTCATTGTTTCACAAATCTATTATGGTTTTTCACAAATCTGTTTCATAATGGTAACTTTACTTAGCTTTTCTATTTGATTTTATGTTATATTTAATAGTATTTTAATTATTATGGTTTATTATCATGGTAATTTAATAGTCTCTAAGTACTTAGGAAAGGGAATGGCTTATAAAAACAAATCTCATTTCTTTGTTCCTAGGATGTATAAAAAATACATATTCTTTTAAGTTAGTCAACAGGAGGGACAAATTATACCTTATAATTTTTTAGAAAAGAAAATTAATATGTCTAACCAAAAATTCCAATGGGTTAGGGCTTAAAGAGACAATGAAAACAAGTTTACCATTAATTCCAAATTACCCATATTTGGCTTGGATTAAAGCTTTCTTCATTTTACTACTGTATGTACATTATATAGGTCAATAAGTGTTCAGAATGGGATTAACTATCTGGAAGGAAGTGGTATTATCTAAACCCTACACCTGGAAAATACAAGAATTAGAAACTTAATTGATCATACTGGATCACATTATTTTTCAATCATCGAAGACTGCTAGATGGACCTGACATAATGGGGTTTTCTTTTTGGAAAATTATATCTTAGTTGTAATGGTGTTCCACTTGGTATTTAGTAAAAATGCAATTTAATTTGGGTTTAGAAAGAGACCTAACATCTGTAGCTTAGTGGTTTTGGTGCTTCTGATACAGATTTGGGGAGCGATTTTAAATTAGGATGTAAAGTTAGCACAGCATGACTTCAGCTAATGTACTGCTTGCCCTTGAACCCTTCTCCACAACCTGCCAGTAATAATAGGTCTTTGACAAGTGTAACTGCCTTATGCCCATTTTATTTACAGTTTCATAGCTAATGAATAATAAGAAAAAAGTCTGCAAGGGCCTGATTGTTTACCTCTCTAACAGCAATTTACACATGGTACATGCTGTGGCTGTTATAGGCTATGTCCTATAATAGCATTTGATGTAAGTAGCTGCTCACCATTCTGTATTGTGGTTGGAGCTGGAGAAATAGAAAATTGGTCATTTCCCGGCAGATAGCAGTAAGTTTCAATTCAGTCAGAATGCTGTATGTGCTCTGATAGGTTTATAATTATTACCCAAAGATTGATGGTTTTTTGGTGAGTGTAAATTTGTGCAGCAGTAATCCATTAAGAAATCAATAATCATTCCATTCTGATGTGTAGTTCCTATTCACTTTTATAAATGTGTACCCAAAGCTGAAACCAATGCTTAAAAAAAAACATTGTAGCTGACACTATTGGAAATGAGGGGATTATTCTAACTTTTTTTCTTCACATTACTTTTTCTTTGCCTGTATTCTCTTGTCCCATGTGGCATGCCTAGTGAAAGGCTGTATATTTTATCAACATTAAAAAATTTGTTAAGACCTTTCTTAATGTTTCTGCCTCCCTCTTCTCCATCTTTTACTTAGTTGCTGAATGGTTAATTATTTAGGCTTAAGGTATTTCATTGTTTCTTTCAGTAGTATGGAGATGACTTATCACCAAATCTACATGATCATGAAAATAGCAGGTTCTTTCTTTTAAGACAAAATTTTAACCTTAGCCATAATCTTATTAAAATAATGTAGTATTTTTTTTACTACTGGTACCTACTAAGCACTGTGCTAAATGCTATTGGAGGAAGCAAAGATTATTACAACACTGATGCTGCTCTCAATTTAGAGAGACAGAAATCAGCACAAATAACAGTGGATGTAAAGGACGAAGAAGCTTGAGCTCTGCAACCATCTATTACGTAAGTTCCAAACTGGAACTTTGGTGTTAAGGCATGATAGGGCTGGGGTTGATGGGGTGTGGGTAGTGAGTTTGAGCCCACAAGGGATGTGGCCAGTGTTACAAAATTCTGCCATGGTTCAAGATGTGAAGAACAGTCTAAATAAAGATTCTTTTTTTTTTTTTAAGATTTATTTATACAAGAATAGGCCAGATGTGTGGGAGAGTGGGAGGATTCACCAGAGACAGAGTGGGGAACAGAACAGGCAGACTGATGAAATACATAGCTGAGGGGAGCAGCGGGTGAGACAGGAGAGGTCTGCCACACCATGTGGGTATCTCTGCGGCCGGCTGAGATCGAACCAGCACTGCAGAGGCTATAAAGATTCTAAGTAACAGTGATGCTAGAACAGAGTATAAAGTATATATTAAATGGTGGAGAAAGGTATAAAAGAAAACTGAAAGCCCCATTGCATAAGTAATTCTAGTCCTCAATTTCTCATGTTACCAGTTTCATAATTGCCCTATAATTTTTCATATGTCCTGGTATGTTAAGTATAGCAGTAGTTCAGCTAGAATATAGACTAGTCTCTATTTTTCTCCTTTTCTTCTAATAAATAGTATTACATTGTGTATGTTTACTTTTGGCTTGACTTTTTTGTTTGGGGATTTCTTTTTTTGCATTAACACATTGTTCTTGGATGCTTGTGATTCTTTAGACACTGTGATTTACTCAGCAAGTCCTTTGCCGCTAAGCATTTAAGTTTGTGTGTAGGTTTTCACTATTACATAAATAGTGTTAAGCTGAATGTCCTTGTCCATCCATTTAAACACCTTTTGGGTAATTCGCCTGTAGATTTGCTCTGTTGAGAGAGAGGTCTGTGCAGTGACCATTCTGATGAATAAACTGTGGCCCAATTGCATTTTGAGGTTATCAGTGTGCACTACAAGTAGTTTATAACATCTTTAGCAGCACTCAATTCTATCAAATTTGGTTCATCGGATAGGAGAAAATAGTATTTGATTTTTCTTAATTATGGTTACTAAAACATTATTTCGTAGACTTATTGGCAGGAATGTCTGTGTTTAATCACTGTCTCTGAAGACTATTCTGCTTCAGGGTCCGGGAGAAATTATAATTAAAAACTCTATTAAAAACTAGGAGAAAGGAAGAAAAGATTTTACTTGGGGTCCATGCTTTGAAACAAATTTAATAGGAGGATACTGACGTTAAGTAAAATCTTCCAAATACTAAATACTCTGCAGCAGAAGATTGAGCTTTTATTCCCATATTTGTTTTTTTTTTCACTGATTCATCTTGTTTAATCACATAGAAACCATTCATAGATATTTAGATAGTTCTTCAATAAAATTCAGAGGTCACAGAATCTTAATTGTTACACTGTGAAACCTGGGTGTCCATTAACAGCAACTTTTTTTTTTTTTTGGACTAAGTAGCTAAAGAGTAGAAGAAGGCAAGAACACAGAAAGAAAAATAAGGCTTAATTTAGAAATTATTTGATTAATCACAGCTGAAGTGTTACTTTATAAAAGTAAAAGGGTAAAGGACTGTCTGGGTAGGACGGGAGTTTTCCTTCTTGCTTATTTGAAGAGTGGTGCAGCTCTCTGAGCCAGCCCTTTGATAAGCAGGTTGAATTGCCTGGAAACTTACAGACCAAGCCTACTCCTGAGAAAAGTTGAAGTCTAGTACTCTTCTTGTTTGTTTTCATGTACTCTTTTTCAGGAAACTGCTAGGTTTGGACTTGCCCTGTGTTTTACTCACACGGGAAACACAAATATGCTCAAGAGCAGAGAAGGTTCATGTATGTTGTACATGAGCAATTACGCACCTAAATGTGTAGTGTAGTTTCGTAGCTCCCAGTCTGTCTCAAGAACTAGATTCTTGGCAGCCTGTTAAAGAATGTGTCACCACGGACCTGGGCTTGTTCTTTGACTCTAAGAGAATTCTTAGTACAACAAACTTGTATCTCCTTCCCTTTCTCTCTTCCCCAGAGGAGTGTTTGAGGATGTGGCTGATTCATCCTGTGCTTATTGCCTATGAAATCACATGTAAAATTATCAGGCTTCCTATTTATTTTCTGGGGCTACAAGTGTGTGTGTGTGTGTGTGTGTGTGTGTACCCTGCCATTCATCTTGCTGCTGAAAATAACACTGATGAATCAAGCACTTACTTGGAAGTGACCCCAGAGGTCACTTAGAACAACTTCCTAAACATAGGAAGAGTATCCTTGACAGCATGCATGACAGGTGGTCTCAGGGATTTTGCTTTATTGCTTCTAGTGTTTAAGGGAAACTCACTGTTGCATTGCTGATCAGCTCCAATTCTTAGAAAGTTCTTCCTTATATTGAGCCCTCATCTGCATCTTTGGAATGTCACTGCTTTTTGCTAAGAATCAAAGTATCTGAGGGAGCTTTAGGTGTTTTGTTCTATAGTGGTGTTTGTAGATTAGGTTTCCCTTATCAGCTTTTAGAGTTTTGCATTGGCCCCTTTGTTTAAAAGATGATCATAAATTCTTCTGAAGCATAATGCTGAGCAGATAGTGGTGTCTGTTTCCAGCTTTGCACAAGAACTACAAGTAAACCATCTTGGTATGGTTAAATATCACAAAACACCAAAACAAAACAAACCGAAATTCTGACTCTGATTTTATTTTTAGTAACTTACATCCCATTAATGTTACATTTAATTATTTTACCCTTAAAGAACTTAACACTCTTAGTTCACAATTCAGATTATAGTTAAAATGTTATTTTGCTCTAAAACTATGCGTGTTTAGGAGACAGAAATCCATCGATTATGTTTCCATTTCAAATGGAATGCAGAATTTTGACTTCGTGCTTAGATGTTTTAGCATTTCTGTTACTCAAAAATTTGATGCTTTGAGACTTAAAAGTGGGACTTAAAAGAAGGATACAGAGAGATGTTGCAAAACTCATTTAAAGGAAATGAGATCATCTTTCAGGGATTCATTTAGCTTAGGCTGTGGAAACTTACCAAAAATTTCCAACTGAAATTTCTTATGAAAGATTCCTAGGTAGAAAAAGATAATATGAAGTCCCATGACAGGGGTTCTAGGCATCCACATTTGTTCCTCTGAGGGCATTAGCAATATTTGAATTGGCTTATGACTTCATATTTCTCCCTTGCCTGAGTGGCAGTTTTACTGTGCCTTTATTGGATTTACTATTGTAATTGGATATGGAATTGTGCCGGGAAACATATATTTCAATATGTGCACCTTAGCAATCTAAATCATTAGAATGGTGACTCACTCACATTTAACAGGGAAATTAGCTGGCTTTTTCTTTGTGTGAACATTTGGGGAGGAGCTGATCCTAGCTGCAGAGATGTACCAGTGTTCCAGTGTTCCAGGTTACCTGGGGCAAACCTTGAGGAGGGAGTGAGTGTGGGGATTTCTTTTGATTAGCTAAGGGAGGTTTTGTCTTTGTTTCAGTATGGAGAATTATTGAGTTGGAGATACACTCACTGAAAAATGATTTTATATATGTTTGAAGATTTCTTAGCCCACTTAATGATGTTACTGCAAATTTGATAAGGAATCCTCAGCAAGTTCACAAAGTGCCGTTGGGTCTCTCTTCATCATGGCAAGGCTATTTTGAAATTCTCAGGGAAGAATAATCTTTATAGTCTTGTTATTTTAAAAATAGTTATGTCACATTTCTTAGACTTGCTCGATCATAGAATAATCTGGGATACTTGTAAAAATGGAGTCGAAGACTTCACCAGGGGTATTGAATCACCCAGGGTACTGAATTTAAGGAAGGAGCATTTCATGCTAATTCTGATGGTCAATTAAGTTTAGGTGATACCATCAAATTGTATAGATGCAGGGAATGAGAAAGGACTGCATTAGGAAAAAAGATAGTGGTTGATTCAAGGGTTGTAGAATTATAGAATGTTACCATCAAACACTGAAATGTACTTCACTTGTTAATGATGATATAAAAATATGATTGAAATGTATCTTTAAGGTCTGCAGGGGGTGAGGGGTTAAGTGGAAGCTGTAGCTTTTCTTAAAAAAAAAGAACCTAAAAATAAAATGGATCAAGAAAATAAAAAAAAAAAAGAACCTAAAGATATATGACATAGTCTTATTACAGTGTGGCAAAGATCTTTACTCTTTCTTTTCTTTTCTTTTCTCTACCTGCCTTTGGCCATTTTCCATGCTGTTGGCCTTCCAGGTCATTTTGTTTGGGACCTTTTATAAAATTGTGTGCAACATTTTCACATTGTATTTTATGAGACTTAGTAGTTTTCTGTTTCTATTTCTCTCTCAGTTTTATTCCTTTAGCCTGTTTATGAAAAATAGACACATGTTCCTGTTTAAGCCAGGGAGCTTGTGCATCTGTTGACACTTCAGAAATAATCAGTTTAGATTTCAGCAGCTGATTAGTGCTCTGTTCTAACCAAACTGAGAGGGAACTCTTAAGTTATTACTGTTCTTCGTTTTCTGCACAAATATATAATAATGATGATTTTAAACTAATGTTGTTATAAGAGGCCTGTGCTGCAGTTCTGCCTTTCTTTATTGTACCTCAAAGGAAGTGTCAAAACATTTAGAGACCAATATTCCAAGAGTAATCTCAAATATTTCATTAGGGGTATTTTATTTATTACCACTCTGTGAATGTTGGAAAAAAGTACTGGTGGAATTCCAGGAATATCCTCTGTGATCTACTAAACAGTTTCATAGGGACTCCAGCTTCCACATTGAATTACTACTGAATGTAAGAATGATAGCTAATGGTATCAGTGTGGCACCCAAGTGCTGATTTGCCTAAGATAAGGAGCTATATCCCCATGAGTTGGAGCCAAAAAGAAAGCAGAGATGCACATTTCAAATGCACTTGTGCAAACACTTACCTGGTTGACCTTATATATTTCTCTAGTAGTCTGTAGAAATAGACTGGAAATAAAAGTCAGAGAATGGAATAGAGTTAATAGAAATAATAGGATAGGTAGAAATAAGAATCAGAAAGCGTCAAGTTATTTATAGACAAGATCCTATAGGATAAATAATAATATTCAATTAGTATTTATTGAATACTTTATGAAAAATATTGTATCTTGGACAGGAAGAAGTATATATTCTTCCAACTGAGAGAATGAAATCATAAATAAATAAAAAGTTTAATATGAGTTGAATATTTTAGATGTGGGTTTGAGACATTTAAGCCAACACAATAGAGTTTCCTAATTATATCCATATAATTAAGGCAGGGTATACACTGATTTAGGAAGAAATAGAGGCCATCTGCCTTCTACTAGTTAGATTCATGGAATTCATAATTTTCTTTTTGTAGTCTTATCACCTGTTTCTCTAATGCAAAGCTTGTCTTTCCTTCCCAAAAACCTACGTGACTACCTTTACCTATGAGGAGCTTTGGAGAGCTATTGTACTGATGACGAGCCATTCTATTACACCCTTTATTAAGCAACACAATCCATCTTTTTACCTTCACCTGAAATTCCCTTTCACATAAATCATGCTTCAACCACAGACCTCGCCATGTTTTGAAATAGCAAGTTCTTGCATATTGCCTTACTTTAAATCTGTCCCATTTTCTTGACTTTTTATCCCTTTTCTTAACCAGGGAAACTCTCAGTCCTTCTTAAAGAACAAACAGTGCTGCTTATTTAAAACTCTGGCTAGTTCCCTATATTCCTGTAGTACTGAATATGTACATATTTCTATTTTAGTATTTATCACATCATATTATTATTGCTATCTCCTATATTATATTATAGGACATAATTACTGTATTATACTGTGATATCCTTTAAGGCAGAGACTATGCTAGTCTCGTGCCTGTTATCTTGCCACTGTACCTGGCTCAGAGTGGGTTCATCCTCCCTAGTGTTTTATGAACACTTGTCTAAGGGAGAGTGAATGGCTTTATGAAGTGGTTGGAAGTGGGGACTGCCCTTGCAGAATGAGTGATAGAGGTGATTCCTTTAGATGGAGAGAAAAGAAAAAAGGTATCAAGAAGTGAAAGTCAATTTTGGTCTGATTTCACCTGCCTTTATGCGATTCAGATGGGATCTATATAGGATGGTGATCTCTGAACTCAGATCTGTATTGATAGTCTTGTCTTCAGGCCTTCCTTCATGCCCATTCTTGTAATTTGGAGCTGACCGAGATGGGTATGTCAGTAACTGAGCCTTCTAGTAGAATGGAGTACTAATAAGCAAAATCCCTATGGACTTCCTTCTATGTGTCATCTGTAATAGAGTAATAACTGTGGTACACCCTTTCTCCTTTGTCCTTCTCGTGTTTCTTCTCTCCCACACTTTTCATCTATCCTGTTTGTGCTGGCTTATGATTTTTAACTTCTAATGAAACTTCCTCAGGCTAAGCCCAGGGAAATTTGTTTTACTTCAGTCACTTGCCCTTTGTCAAGCTGACCTAATTCATTAAAAAAAATGAGGTTGTGGTGGGATGAGTACTTAGAACTCAGGAAGGGGCATGCCACCAGTGCCCCAGCAAAGGTTATGTAGATAAGGCTAGCTTTAGTTAAGTGCATGAATTGTCTTGGGGACTCTTTCTTCGTTCTTAGCACTCCCCTTTAGAAACCACTTCCCTTGTGGTGCTTTCTTGTTACTTTACTGTCCTACTCATTCCTGCCACCTTTTCAAAGTTGCAAGATTCTGATAGGCGACTTAACAATCTCGTTTCATCCAAATCAAATAATTCCATGTATGGACAGTAGGGACACTATTCTCAACTTTTTGTCACATTATAGGACAATACAAAAAAAAAATACTCAAAGTGAGATTTTGGAAAGTGACATAGTCTAATTGATTACTTTTGTCTTTAAGTAGCATATACTTCACTAGAGGCTTTTCTAGAAATTCGGTCTCAAATAACTATAACACATTTCTAATAACAGGGAATTTCAGGCCCTAAGTGACACTGGAGGATAGGGAAGGGGAATTTGAGGCTACACATGTTTTCCTTTTGTTTGTGTACAATTAATAACATTAAAGTGACTGTTTTCCCATTCCTGAGGTGGTATCAGACCTGAACTGAACTTTGTTTTTGCGTGAGAACAGAAAGTCAGCCTTTTAAAGATGAATATTATGGGTAAGGCAGTGTTAAAGAGTATCAGGATCTGGATGTGGCACCATGGCCATTCTTTTGACCCCGTGCCAAAAATTATTTTTGAGAGAGGAGAATTGTCTTGGGTGGCATCTGTAAAGCCATACAAGAGCTTGAGCTGATAATAAGATTTGAAACTACTTTTTTTAGTTTTTGGAGCTGGTATTGTTTACGCCTGTTTTGTTTTTGTTTTATTTTAATAGAAGGAATTTCTGGCTATAACTTTATAAATACAGAACACATTCACAAATGACTCTGAATGGTGAGTAAATATGTACTTGATAATCTCAGACCAGAGAGGTCCATCTGGCTTTTCTCTGTGGATAAGCAGTGATTGGTCACATCTAGTATGGAAAGGGTGTGCTCACTTAATAATTTTCACACTTGTACAGATTCTGCCATGGAAAAGAATTTTAACTATTTTGATAAAGCCCCTACAAAGTCACAGCCTCTAAAAATCCTTAAAGGTGAAATTGCTTCAGGCATAAATATATATCTTTCAAAAATGTACCAAATCTTTCTCTGTCGGTATCAGATGCATTTGTCCTAGGAAGAAAGGAAGGAAAACCTGGTCAATTGGAAAACACACAGCAAGTCATTGGTATAGCAGAAATTGTCTTTACGTCTGTTTGTGATCCACTTTTCTTTTTTATTAAGAGTGTATTTTGTTCTCTATCCTGATTATGGTGATTGTTATAAACACACACACAAACACATACACACTACTACTAATGCTGGACCTTCCTGGTGTGTAAAGGTTAAGTCTCAGTACTATGACTGTTAAAGCTTGAGTGTGAGCCTTGGCCAGGGAGCTGACCCACAAGGTGCAGCAGACCTCTCCTGTCTTGCCCACTGCTCCTCTCAGCAGTGTATTTCAGTGAATCTGCCTGCTCTGCTCCCCAATTTGCCTGTGGTGAATCCTCTTACCCCTGCATCTCTGGCCTACACCCCAGTTCTTCTATGCAAAAGAAATGAATGCTAAGAGGGGAAAAAAAGCTCAATATTTCTGTGTGATAATTTAAAAAATAAAATGGAATATAAAAGTGTACTTTTTTGGGGTCAGAATGGGGCGTTTGCAATTGTATGGGGGAATATAAAAATAAAATTTAATATTTAAAAAAAAAAAAAAAAAAAAAAAAAAGTGTACTTTTTACTTGATACTACGGTGAAATGGTTAAATTCCCAGAATAACCAATTTTCAACTTAGTTAATGTGGCATTTGCCCATTTCATATATTAATAGAGTTATGTAAACTAACCATTTGTGAGGAAATCCATTTTAAATCATGAATCAGAACTTGAGGAGTATACTCAGGAGTGTGCCTTAGAGATGTTGCAATTACAGTTTTGTCGTAGTGGTGATAAATGGTTGTGTTGCTAAAATTGGGGCTCAAATTGAGAGTTGGAAGATGATTGACTAAGAGCAATTGTTAGATATCTTGGCCTTAGCTGGATAAGTTTCTTGACTGTTGGATAATCATCAGTTCCTTTATGTACCTAGCATTTTGCACATAGGAGCTACTCAATAATTATTGACTAGTAGTTGAGGCCTAGGTTCCAAACCTAGTTTCATTTACCAACTGTGTGGCCTTGGATAACGTAATTAGCCTCTCTGTGCTTCATCTCTATCTGCCCTGAAGATTGTGAAGAACTCTTTTCTCATAAAGCTGTTGGAGCATTAAATAAGATAAAACATTTAAAACTGTTAGCACAGTCTAGAGCACCCAGTAATTGATCCTGTAAAGGTGAGATGCTATTTATTAAATAGTTGGATGAATGACAATAGCTCCTGTGGCTTTTTGATTCAGTCAGTGTTGAGTGACAGTGGCTAATTTACATGTTGGTTCCTTTACTGACTCAAGAGCTCTTGTGAATTAATTTCTTTCACTGTGTAACACAGAACACTCAGATGTCTAAAATTTCAATATATTTTTCTTCTATTGCCTCTAATCTTTTAATTTTGAGCTTTTATCCTACTGAAATTTACCTTAAATGCCATTGAGTAAAAATTATTAAGCCTCCCAGTTAATGTGAATGAATTATAATATGGGTTAGTTTTCCTGGATTGTGATTAATAGGTGTGCAAATGATGATTTTTTATGAAACTCTATTTTAATGATGTATATTTTATTGTCAGTATTTTTACTAGAATGAATGCAGGTTAATTAAGGGAAAAAGGAAAATATGCATGCAGAAAGAATTTAGGGTAAAGTTCTCATAATCTCACAATTGAAAATAATTGCTGTGCAAAATAATAATAGCAGAAAATTTTATCTTACATTTACTGTGTATCTGACACAATACTAAATGCTTCACGTCTAATTTACTAACAACTCAAAGTATATCCAGAATAATTTCCTGTGCCAATCTGGGTAATTTCCTATGCCTGTGTAAACATAGGAATGGCTGGGATCATATAATAAAAATTGTTTATAATATGATTTTTCCAACAGTATACATTGTATACCCTTTCATTTTACTATATACATTATGATTTTTAACAGCTAGAGTATTTTATTCAGTGGTAATGAACCTACTGCTGCATCCTTTTGTGCTCCTGTAACCAAGTGAGAGTTTTCCACATAAGAGGTTGGTTATATGACTTTTTCCTACAAGTAGTGTTATTAACAGAAAGTCAATAAAGTATCAACTATTACTCTTTTGTATTAAAAGTTTGGGTTGTGTTTTGATATGTCTAAGACATTTGTCATGGTGTGTGTGTGTGTGTGTGTGTGTGTGTGTGTAAGAAAGAGCTGATGTTACACAGCTATTTATTTCCATTATAGACCAAACATTGTGATTCTCAAGATAGCTATTTCTTTTCTAAAATGTTTTGAGCCAAAATAAGATCTAAGCATTTATTATGCCATGCAAATAGTTATATTTTCTTGGTTCACTGACATTTAGCATATAGAATTTCTATTATCTTATTTTTGATGAGAAAATTCATCTAATGCCAATTATGACTGTTCCATGATAGTAAACGCAACATATTTGTTGAGAGCCACATGGTTTGAGTCATGCATTACCTTCACCTATCCCTTTAATTTATTTTTAAGACAGGAGATGAGAATGATGGATTGGTTTCAGGGTGTGAACACTAGTCTCTGATTGTAATTCGGGAGATATGTGCATCTGAAGTTGATAGGCAGGCTGCCTGGTTAGCCAGGCTAGCTTCCATTATCTCAATAACTTGTACCGATTAGTATGCTATCATATTGAGAGACCTCACTATGAAAAGACATTTTCCCAGGATGGTGAGGAAATAAAAGGAAATATATCATCTGAGGTTTAATTTCCATTGTTTCAAGACTGTAGGATTTCATCTAATAGGATAGCATGTTTATTCAGTAGGGAACTAGAAGTCTTATTTCCTTTTCTACTCACATCCCATCTTCCTACTTCAATTAGAATCAGTTCATATCTAAGGCATAAAAATGTTTAATTTTATTTTCCTAGGTCATAAACTGAAAGTCCAGTAAACTTATTGAATATTGATTGAATGAAATTAGAGTAAGACCTATATAGCAACTTGAAATATGATTTGCTATGATGTATGTGATTATGTGTTTTCATATCCAGCTATGGAGAAATTAGCTATGCCCCTGATCACCTAGTTCATCTGTGATTTTGCCTTTTTAGAACCCAATTGAAACTGCTTCTTTGCAACTTTTAAGAGTTAATATGCATTTACTCAGCAAAGCTTTTTCTGAATAGGTTTATGCTTTTGTTTCTTAAGAGGTTCATGCTTTAATCAAAGTCATGTTAAATCAGATGCTGTGGAGGATCTTACACTGTGAGGAAACTTTTACTCTAATTTTCACATTCTTCATATATTTTATTTTGTGAAATATCATACATTTGTTTCATACAGTGTTGTACATCACGTAGATCAATTAATATGACCACTAGCAGTTACATTTTTCAAGTCCATCCAGTAGTAAAGATTTATTTACGCATACAATAATTGGTGTACAGGCCAGTGGTGTGGGGGGTGAGAGGATTCACCAGAGACAGTGGAAGCAGAACAGGTGGATTGACTGAAATACATCGCTGAGGGGAGCAGTGGGCAAGTCAGGAGAGGCCTGCTGCACCCTGTGGGTAGCTCGCTGGCCGGGGATCAAACACTTGCTGCAGTGGCTGTGGATTGCTTCATAGGTTGTGTCTTAACGCCTTGCGCCACCAGGTAGGCCCCCATCTAATAGTAAATTAAAGGGTAAAAAATGGAATTTAGAAAAAAGTGTTCTTTCTTATTTACTATTTCATTTATCCAAAAAGTTTTATTATTTTTCCCCCCAAGAAACCCTCTTATTGGCCTGATTAGCAAATATGAGCACTGAAATTATGTTGAAAAATTTCAGTCAGCTGCTACTGTAACCTAAAATTTGGAGTTAGGTATCAATGCTGATGATATTCAGAGAAACTTTTAAGAATAGAAAACACAACTTAAGCAGCTGTACAAGGCAGGACTGATTATTACCGGTATGGCAGAAGGTGATGGTGCAGTTTCAGAGGAGAGATAGGTGTTCTGCCAGTCTGCTAGCACTTGCCATCTTTGTTGATAAGTATAAAAATATCCATTTACCTTTATTTCTGTTAAATTTGTGTACCCTGCCCCTCCTTGCTGAAGAGATGCCAATTTTAAGAATATAATCCCAATCAGATTTAGGAACATGCTAAACCAAACAATACAAATATCTTCTGCACTTTTCCACCACAATTAGGGAAAAAAACAAAACAAAACAAAACAAAACTGTGCCCCATGTCAATAGGTGCAGTCAGAAACAATAAGAGGGAGAGGTAGGGAGAAAAAAACTTATGACTGCAAAAGTATACTAACTTTCAGACATGCTTTCTTGTTTTTTGAGAAACAGACACTTGCCGTTAGGGATTTTTGGAGATTGTACTTGCAATTAATTTAGCATTTTACCAGAGATGACCTAAAATTTTTTTAAATAAATTTTATTTTTATAGTCCCCATACAATTGCAACCCCCTTATTTTGACCCCAATCCCTCCCCTCCCTGCCTCCCACCCCCCATAGAGTGTGTCTGGTTCATAGTTTTTTGTTGATTTTGATTTTCACTTTCTTATAGTTATTCATTTTCCTGGTCCCTTATTTAAGTTTTCTAGATTCCTGCTATGAGTGAGACCATCCGGTATTTTTCTTTTTCTTTCTCATTTATTTCGCTGAGCATGATCCCTTCCAGCTCCATCCATGTTGCTGCAAATTGCATGTGTTTATTTTTTTTGAATGCTGAGTAATATTCCATGGTGTATATGTACCACATCTTCTTGATCCAGTCATCTGTTTTTGGGCATTTGGGTTGTTTCCAAAGCTTAGCTATTGTAAATAGTGCTGCTATAAACATAGGGGTGCAGGTGCTCTTTGGAATTGATGAGATGACCTAAAATTAATAGCACTTGACATGTATAGCGGACATATTTCAGCAAGTTGGTCGAACAGTGAAATTATGTTTAATAAACACTCTCCATTGTCTCCAAAGTTCATTTTAGAGAGTCCCTAGAATACTGGAAGTTAAGGAGATGAAAAAGATTACTTTTCCTTCATGTTGGATTTAAGATGTTTGTATACCTCAGTTACATATGGGTTAAGATGTTCCCTGACATCATCTTCTGGATCGGCCCTTGCTGTTGCTGTGCCAAGAGCTAGATGGGATAAAATAGAAATATTCATTTTTTTTTTAATTTTGTGAGAATGATTGCTGAATAACTCTCCCCTTTCCTGGAGATCTTTACCACACGCCTGTTCCACTCCATTTTGAATCTGCTAAGAATTAGCTTATAAATCTAGGATGGCTATTTCTCTCTACTCCCTGGGAGGTTATTTGTTCACACCAACCTTTTTAGTGCTATCAGCTTTTCCAGTAGGAGTTCTGGGTGAAAGACATTGAACCCATAGATTCCAGGAACTTGCTTTAGAGTCTTATGACATCCCTGTAGTTATGCTTGGGGGTGCCATTACCTCTTTCACCTCTCAATCAGGAGCAGGAAAGAGTAGGATAGGCAATAAGCCAATTTTCCTAGGTATCTTTAAGACATCATGCTTTAAGAAAGCATGAAAGTGTTTATCAAGTTTACAAATTTGAGTCTCTGAAGCATAGGACTTTATGTACCAGAGATGTTTATATATTAGTGTGGAATTGTAAAGAAGTATATAATAGTCATAATATATGGTGACTTATACTAGTAAAGTGTGATTTCCTAGTTTGCTTATTGGTTTCATAAAGCCATGCATCTGTATATAAACAGAGGGTAAAGGTAGACATTAATGCTTTTTGAATACAGCGGATTACCTCCAAGGCTTTTGAACGGAAGACAGTCCAGGTAAAACACTTAGATCTTATTGGTAAGCAGATAAATATTTCTAATAGGTGATAGGAAGTCTATGATTTTAATCATTTACCCTCTGTTTCTGTATTTTGGAGAGGCTGTTTTTCTTTTGGCAAGTGTAGGGTCAAGGGAAATATTTTATCAAACCAGTCAAGTATATTATTAAAACATGCATTTGTATGTAATAACTCATTTAATCTCAAGTAATAACTCATTTAACCTAATCTACCCTATTAGGTAGATACTCTTCCCTCACTTTATAGATGAGGCACTTAAGTATACTTAAAGTCCTTTAAGAGAGAAAGCTGTGATTCAGACCTAAGTTGTTTGACTCTAGAATCCTTCTTCTTAGCTAGTGTGGTGGTATTTCTAAAACTACAGATTGCACTTTATTATGGGTTGGAAAATTAATATAACATTTTGTAACTAGCACTGTAATAAAAGTACATACAATAAAAAATAACAGAATATAAAATATTGTTGTATGTAGTTGTACCTTGTATGCGTAAGTGTGTTGCTTATGAAACCATTTTTCATAAACAAGTGAATATATATTTAGACACACAAATATATATGTTGAATTACAATAGAAAATATATTATTATAATATCTAGGTTAAATAAAAGTGTCTGCAAACCACTAATTATAATATTGAGCCTTTTAATGACTTGAAAATAGTAGGAGTTCAGTAAATATTTAGTTGAATTTATATATTATTAAACAAAAGTACCCATGCAATGTTAGGCCACAAGTTCTGCTCTGCATGAAGCTTCTCTGTGGAGTAGCCTGAAATGTTATTTTTCACAGTTCCCAACCATTGGAACTATTAGTAATCTAGTATGATCAAATAATTTATATCCAGTCTCCAACATCAATTCAAACTTTTCCAAATCTTTTTTGGCTGGCAGTTTTTCATTGCTTTCAACTTGGCCTCTTCTATGGTAAGACTGTCAAATAGTAATCATAGTAAAAAATAAGTGGCAGTTCCTTAAGTATAAGTTAACAGTCTAGGTTCCACTAAAGTAATGACTTGTCAACAAATGAGGTTTATTTCAGCATCACAAGGACAATACAATAGTAGGAAAACTGCTAACATTTATATTAAATTAAAGAGAAAAAAATCACTTGATTATTGCTATAAACACTAAAAAGACACAATAAAATTTAATAATTACTAAAAGAAGACTTATTTATTGTGTTAAAATGTATTTATATCAGCTTCAAAATCATTATGATTAACAGGAAAACATCAGTTGTGCTTGTTTATATCAGAAACAAGGAAATATTTGGTTCCTTTACTGTTTTTATTTAATCTTGTGTTAGACAAAATTGCCAAATGGTTAAATAAAAGAAAGAAAATAGGGTATAAAATTTAGAAAGGATGAGGTAAAACAATCATTATTTACAGATGATAGAAATTTATATCTACAGACCTCAGAATAAATTGATCAAAAACAATAAAATAAATGATCAAAAGTGATCAAAAACAATAAAATAAATCAGGAATATGGTAATTCAAAAATACATCTTTCATTTATTTGTATAATATTTGTATTAAAGAATATACAGATGAATAATATTATATTCTTTGACAGGTAGACTCAACATCATCCATATCTCATGCTGGACATCAGCTTAAGCTTCAAATTAGAACAAAGATTTAAATGTGAAAGATGAAACTATAAAAGTAATAGAAGAAATCATGAATTTCTCGTCTTATTATGAAGAAGGACATTTAAATAAATTCAAAAATGCAAAAATCAATTAAAATATAAGTATATTTGAATTTATAACAAATATCATAAGCATTATTAAAAGATAAAAGTTAATCTGGACATAAAAAATATGTCATTATGAATAAGGATTTAATCTCTCTAGAACACATCTATTACTTCTAATAATTGACACACTTCTCACAATTGACAAAAACAGCCTCATGGAAATGTAGTCTAGTTAATTTAACATGTAATTCACAGAAAAATTTCTTTGGATTTACTTTACTTTTTGCATTGGCATTTCTCCACATCATTCAAGAATCCCATTTCTGGATATTTGCCCAAAGAACACAAAAACACTAATTTGAAAAGATATATTCACCCTATGTTCATTGCAGTAATATTTACAGTAGCCAAGATATGAAACCAACTCAATTGTTCAAGGGCTGTGGATGAATGGATTAAGGAGATGTGTTTTATATATTCATAATGGGATACTACTACTCATCAATATGAGAAATGAAATCTTGCCATTTGGAACAACATGGGTGACACTTGTGTGGATTGTGCAAAGTAAAATAAGTCATAAGGAGAAAGAAAAATATGATTTCAGTCCTATGTGGAATATAATGAAAAGAAAAACAAACAAATATAAAAATAAAGCCTTAGACTTGGACACTATAATGTTACCAAAGGGCAAGGGAGGGGGTGGGAGGAGGTAGATGAAGGAGGGTATCTGGACATTTGGTAGTGGGTATGGTGTAATGTATACAGTTGTTGAGGTGAGAAACTGTTCACTTGAAACCTATACAGTGTTGTAAAGTCATGTTTCCTCAATAAAAAGAAAAAGAAAAAAAAGATTTCTCACCTTGATTCAAAATAGGAGAAATCTAAAACTTACACTTGACAGCATTTTAACTCTTAACACATTAGCATAAATTCAAGTATGTAATAGTGCATTGTTGGCAAGGCTACAAGGAAACAAAAACTTTCATGCATTGTTGATGGGTGTATAACTTGGTGTAAATGTAAATTGGAACAAGGGCACATATAAGTATATTAGATTTCTCCAGATTTATCTTATGATAATATTTATAAAATGTTTAGTATACAAATTGATTCATTGTAGCACTGATTTTTAATAGCAAAGGATGAGGAACATTTTGCTGGCAATATCAGTTGAGGACTGCGTAAGTAAATTAGGTACATCAATAATGTAATATTTCACAGGTGTACAAAGAAATGAGGAATATTAATGAATTTGAAAAGATATCCCAATCTACGATATTAGTAAAAAGCAAGGGCAGGATAAAATAAGTTGTATTTTTGTGAAAAAGAGAGAAATTATTGGTAGTTCTACAAGAAATATCTGAAGAGATGCAGGAAAGCAAGAAACTGGTTACTTTGGTGGGGGTATGTGTAAGAAAGGGTGAGGGTGAGGGCTACAGTTAGGGGACTACATTATATGCTTTCCTAATGCAGGACTTTTCACTGTGTAACTTTGCTTTATGATTTTGAATCATGAAAGTTTGTGTTTATGCAACAGAAGAAGAAGAAAGAGAAGATAAACTCTAAAAATAATCAGTGAACCACACCCCTGAATGTTAGTTTGTTGAGAAGAATATTTTCCTATGGAGTAGAACTAAAAGTTAGAGACTAGCATAACCCATTAATTTGCTTCCTCATTGCCAACTTAGATGAAAGTTCCTCACAATTAAATCATTTTTGATAGTTTTATTTCTTGAACACATTTAATAATTTTAATTGCTTTTTACTTCTTGGTTTCTTCCACTTTACTAACGTCAAGCAATTATTTTCTCAGAGTTCATATAAGTGGCAATTAAAAACAAAAACAGTTGAACAAAAATCAGTCTGGAATTCATCTTAAAAATTACTGTAAACCTCTAGCTCTGAAAATTATATTATTCGGAATAGCTGTATATGTTTTACCTTGCTTATTTCTAGTCCCTTGAAGTATAACATTGTAACATTGCCATGCTATAATATGACATAAAAGTGGTAGTGTTAGGATTTTGTTTCCGTTAGTGTTAAAATGTACTTAATTATAATTATATGATACACAGATGTAAAGTGGACTATTCAACATTTGTTCAATATGGGATTCAAGACAAAACACGTTTTGATAGGATTCACTTAATAGCAGTTTGTGTTATTTAATCTTTTTTTTTTTTAAGATTTATTTATGTATATAAGACATACAGGCCAAATGCGCAGGAGGGTGAGAGGATTCACCAGAGACAGAGTGGGGAACAGAACAGGCAGACTGAAGAAATATACTGCAGAGGGTGCAGAGGGGAGCAGCCGGTGAGACAGGAGAAGTCTGCCGTGCCATGTGGGACCCTTCACCTGGCTGGCCGGGATTGAATCAGCGCTGCAGAGGCTGCGGACAGCTTCACAGCACAGCTCTCAACCGCCTGTGCTACCGGGAGGCCCTGTATTATTTAATCTTTAAGACATTTGGTTTCTTGTAAAAAGACATACCAATACTTCCATCATAGGGTTGTGGTCCAAATAAGAGTGAATGGCTTTAAAAAACACTTAGCATAATAGATACTAAATACAAGCAGTCATTATTCTTGTGGCTATGTTAAACATGATATGCAGCACTGAAATTCCAAAATTGTTAGCAAGGCAATATGCACATTTTGCCAACATCTATAATATTTATTTGAACAAAATAAATGAGTGTTGGATTACAAAATTTTCAGTTATATATTTGTGTCTATTTACATTTTTCACTTACTGAGAGTTTGATAGGTTCAGTTGTGAAAATCACTGAATATTTAATATGGAGAATTATCTGTGAAATAATGAAAACTGTTATGCATTTTAAATAATCATTGTTTTAAAAAATGACATAACTACTGACTAGAGTTAAGACGTACCCATTGAAAATCATGTGCTATAAAGGTAATTATGACATGGAAATTTTTCAAAATATAGAAATTTAAAAGACCGTGCAGTTCACTTAGTGGGACTGCAAATTTGTAAATAAAAACCCACTAAATATTTATGTATGTCCATTTAATAAAAGATAGGAAGAATATATATGAGATGCTAATAACAGTGGTCAACTTTGAATGTTGCAATTGTGAGTTTTCTTGTTTGATCTCCTTTCACAGATTTCCAAAGATTCTACGTTGAATGATAAATAACACTCGATAAATGTGTATGTGTATAGAACATACATAGTGTATGTGTTGTGTGTGTATTTACGTATACTTTTGAGAATGGATTTCAGAATGAATAGAATCTAAATATATGTATTTCTTTTTAAACAAAAACAGCTCAAAGCTCTATTAGCTTAGTGGAATCTTATTCTAGAAGAGTAGAAGTTGGCAGCTGGAAGCACTCTTGGCACGTTTTCGTATTGAGGAGGGGTTTATTTTGGTAAAGTAACACTGCCACGGTAGCCTGATGGCTACTGCAGTGGGATCAGATCTCAGGTCACATCAGTTCAGTAACTCAGCATGCAGCTCAGCTCTCTGAAATTGTGGGCCACACTAAGGGTTTTTCAGAACGTGATCCCTTGGGCCTTTCATGCATATAAATCTGCTTATTGAGAACAAATAAAGATCATAGGCCTTTGGGGATGGTAAAAATAACACATTAAGCTAATGTCAGCTAAGTTATTTTATACTATGTAAATGCAAGAGAAATCTGAAAGAAATGTGTAAAGTTCTACCATATTTCTGCTCAATTAAAAAACAACAACAAACCCTTACTTTTCAATGAAGTACTTTTGCATTTTCTAAAGTTTTCATTACTTCATCTCTTTGCAGCTGTTGTGCTCTGGTTGACATCAGACATAACACCCATTTTGAATAATTAGGGTAATGTGTAGTTAGCTCACTACTGAAAAGGATGTCTGGTGAATTTCCGTTTAGTAATTTCAGTCATTTTTCCTTGACTTGTTTATATTCCATTCACCTGACAATCAATGTGGTGCCTGTTGACTTTGTGTTACCTTTTTGCTTAATTCAGGATCATGCCTCTACTTCTTTTTATTTTAATTACTCATAGCTTTTGAGAGATGATTCAACAATCTCTGTCTTAGAGTTTGGAAAACAGACACTGATTTCACCTCTTTTTATAGTTAAATAGTACTCCATTTTGTAAATATACCACATCTTTACATACGCCTCTGTCCTTGGACATTTAGGTTGTTTCTGTAACTTGGCTATTAAAAATAGTGCTGCAGTGAAAGTAGAACTTCATATACGAGCTATACAAAAAGATAAAATCTTACCATTTGTGACAACGGGAATGGGACTCGAGGGGATTACGCTAAGTGAAATAAGTCAGAGAAGAAAGACAAATACTGTATGATTTTGCTCATATGTGGAATATAAAGAAACAAAATAAAGGAACAGACAAAAGAAAACCAAAGCAAACTCTAGAAATCCGATTGGAGAACTCAGCCTACTGGGAGAAGAAGGGTAGGAAGGTGAGAGAGAAGGGGCACAGTGTACCGTGGTAGAGGTGTGAAACTCCACCCCTAAATATACACAGTGAGGTATATCAGTGTTACCTAATAAAAAAAAGTTAGTGAATTTTTTTAAAGATTTATTTATTTATGCATACAAGAGCTGGGGTACACTCCAGAGGTGCTGGGGGGTGAGAGGATTCACCAGAGACAAAGTGGGAAACAGAACAGGCAGATGTACTGAAATATATTGAGGGGAGCAGAGGGCGAGTCAGGAGAGGTCTGCTGCGCCATGTGAGAATCTCCCTGGCTGGGGATCGAACTCCTGCTGCAGTGAGTTTCATAGGTTGCACCTTAACCCCTTTCACCATCAGGGAAGCCCTCCTGAGTATTCTTTAGAAAGATCTCTCTCTCTCTCTCTCTCTCTCTCTCTGTGTTTGTGTGTGTCTGTGTGTGTGTGTACACATATCAGGGCAAATTATCCAAATTATCACTGAAAACTGTGGTACATAAAAGTAGGAATATTGGTCTAGCAAAAACTAACTTGAAACACACTTCACCTACCTACCTACCTACCTACCTACCTACCTACCTATTAAATTTCAATCAGTTTCTCATTACAGATCACCAAACCTTCTTTTTCTATAGTGAGAGAAACATTTAGAGATAATTCTGTACATAGAATTTTGAGATTCTAACAGAAGCTGAAAAAATTCATGTATCCACACATTATCAGAATGAGACATACAATTTGTTTGGGGTTCAAAGATACCTCCCCTTCCGTCCCTAGGAGATACAAACATATATAGCTATGAGTTCTTATAATTATCTTTCTTAAAATAATGAATTTCATCCAAATAAGAAATAATTCTTCAATTTTCTGTCTTGCTGAGCCTTACTGATCTCAAGGACAAGGGATTACAAAGTGTGCACGTGCATAATATATTTACTTATACACAAATATACATTGTACTTTTTTAAATCTTTTAGATAATATTTTATCAAGTGATTTGAAAAAGTCTGAGTGTATTAGAGGTGATATGATTTATTGGGTATAAACAAACTTGGACAGATAAAGGAAAAACAGTTCAGGAATTAGAACATCATTCCTTCATCGTATGTGTGGGTGCCTGTGTGTGTTTTCTTTCGGTATAGTGGTATTCTACCCTCTCCTTCCCAAACCACTTGTGTATTTTCACTAATAGTGATGTCAGATTCTTTTGGGAGCTGTTGGAAAGGAAAACAGCAGGGGAGAAGAGGATTGGATCTTTGGGGAATGATTGGGAGGGACTGCAGGCTGGGGAATTGGTTTCTATGGGTAGCTCTTGGGAGAGAGCTTTGCAGTAGGAGAAGAGTCAAATCTTTTGGGAGGTTCAGGGGAATAAAAGGTCAGGAATTGGATATTTCAGGGAGTCACTGTAATTGAAAGAAACGGAGGAGTGATGGAATTCTTTTGGATACCGTTGAAAGGAAACCAGTGAGCAGTGACCTCCTCTGAGAAAATTCTGGGATAGAAACAGAAGGGGAGAGTGGAATCTCGCCATTACTTTTGTTGTTGGCTCCACTTAAGTCCCTGTTGTGAGGAAGGATCTAGATAGCTGAAGTTACAGATGGATTGCTGTGTAAATCTATTTGTGTGTGTGAATGTTCTGATTTCTTCTTCTTTTTACACACTCTTATCTGAGTATGGGAATGGCTGAAGGCTCTCTTGCTATCTCTGTGTTGCATGCTATGTGGATCTTTTAAGGCGTGACCTTATCAAATTTGGCATCTAAATGCAAAGGAAAATGCAGGGCAAGCTTGTTCTAGTTGGGTTTGCTGTCACTAGACCACGGCATTGTGGAACAATGGATACATTTGCTGCATTCACTGGGTGCAAGTGGAGACCCTAATTCCATACTTGCCCTTATCAGTTTTTAAAATAGTGTCCAGTATGATGAGTACTTCTGTAAAGAGAACACCTCCTTCCAGGTCTCTTCCCTACAGTTTAGGAATATTTTAGGGGGCAGGCATTTCGTTAAGTAGTTAGAAAATGTGGAAAAACAAGATTACAAGGTCGGGGTGAAAGTAGTACAAGATTGGAAGAATGAAACTCTTTTTCTTCACTCAGAGTAAAACGATACTCTTGGCTCAAGGCCAGTGAAACACAGGAGTAAGGATGGCGCAGACAGGACTGGCAACAAGTTTGTTAAGGAATGGGCTGAGAGGGAGTCTTGTCTCGCCCTGTGGTTTATTGTGTATTTGAGTTTAACTCTTTTTTTGTCCCCTGGAAGCAGTAGTAGTGATATTACACTAAGCTTTCAAACCACAGAAAAACAAAACTTTTAAAAGACTGGTGTGGTGGCCTGAGAGACAGTTTAACAGGTCATGTTTTAACTTTACTAATGTTTTTCTGAGGGTTTGCAGTACCTCTGGGCATGGAATAGTTGTTTTTTTTTCTTTCATTTTATCTTGTATTGCAAACAGAGACTGAGGTGTGTGAGCATTAAAATAAAGAAAACTCATTTTTTATCCAGAAAATATGTCCATCTTCTAAATGTGTCATGTATATAACATAATAAGCATTCCTTTTATCCTTTATATTTCAAGCTATATTATGTATTTTAGGAAGTTCAAAGTAATTTAACATTTTTCCTACAAATTGGCCACTATATATGTTTAATAAAGGATTTTATAATGTGTATTTCTGTAATAATTGTTCTGTTATTACAATTACATCTTTACACCTTAGAGTGAATTATTCTTAAGTTCAATTCAAATACTGTACTATGTTCTTATTTTCCCTAATTATACAAAGTTTACAAAGTAAACATTATTAACATCAAGGTGTGATTTTATTCTAGAAGGCACTTCCTTTTGGAGGTCGCAAAAAGAAAGGTTAAAGAAATTTCTCATTCTCTCTATTAAAAAAAGCCTCTGTATTCCTTGTTGTATTCTTTCACTTATTCATTGTACACTTACTAAGTTCCTATTAACTTTAAGCCTTTCCTTTTTAGTCTTTTGATTTGATAAATAAGGCTATTTTTATATGCATTATTAAAATAGTTTTTGATTAGCCTTTTATGATTTTTTAAATTGTCAGCCCAGGGTTTGGAAACTTCACAGCTCTGTGTTAAAATCAACTCTTGCTTTTAACTATGATTAACATGTATGCATGTTTATTATCATTTATCACTAGCTATTATTATTTATCCAAAAGAATGACTAGCTTCTTGCCCCAGTGACCCTGTATGAATAATATCTCTGTGCCTCTGCTGATACCCTTATATGAAGATAAGAGATAATCCTTGTATTTGTTTAGATTCTTAGAATTAGTTAAGTTGTATTTGTAAGCCTCCTCTGTATTTGGAGCATTGTAGCCACTCAGTTTCTTAACATCATTGTTGTTTATATAATTGTTACTATGTCCACTCTATGGACTCCAATTATTTCCTTGCCTCTGTGCTATCTTACCTCTTTTTTTTCTATTACTGCCTATGCAGTAGTACTTTAGAGTGAAAAATAACTGTTTTCAGCTGCCCTGGGTATCTGACTGACTTCCATTTCAATGCCTTCATGCATGGAATTGTAGAATAGCAGAGTAATGCAAGGATTTCCTGTTTGTTTGTTTGTTTTTAATTCCTTCCTTTGGTACAGCTGGAAATACGACAGAATGTAATATTTCATTATTAGTTAAATCACTGTATATGTTTTTCCCTATAGTTTCAATAAAATTGAAACCCTTTTCTTTTAAATATTACATAAAGTCTTATTAAAACTCACTCTGCAGTGGGACTTCATGCTTTTTGTCATTTCCTGTTGAGTTATTGAACTTTTAAGGAATTGACATCTTATTTCTTCTTAAAACGTTCATATTATTTGTATGCCAGAAACAGACTAAGAAGAGGTACGAAAACAACCTCCAAATGTCTTGATGAATTATGAACTGCTCTCGTTTATTTTGGTTTGTACTGCATTTAATGGTCAAGTACTGTATTGCTCTGCATATTAATTCAGCCTTGAAAAATCAGTTTGCTAATTTTGTCCTTTTCCATTTTCTCTTTATGCTTCAAGAACTTATTACCTTTGTTAGAGATCCATAAAAGTTGGACAGAAATATACCTTGACAACTGTTAACAGAGCCACGCCTTAGCTTTCCTGGGTACAGAAACTAGTCAATTGTTGGGATTAAACATCAACCCCAGCTAAAAGATGCCACTCACAAACCCCAATTAATATATAATTGAACAAATGAAAATCAAAACAACTTGAAACAAAGCCATGGATTATCTTCTAGTTTTATAAAAATCATGAAACATCTATGCCGGAGATTCAGTTCTGCAGCCTGGAAATCACTTTGCTGTTGGCTTGCATGGTGACACTGTTCTAAGTGCCAATTTTGAATACTAGTAACTGGTCATGGATCAGTTATCTGAAATGGCGGGTTTGTTTGTTAAGGGAGGAATGACATTATTTCCTGTCCTTTTAGACAGCTAAAATGTGAATAAAGTGGTAAGAATGTTCCTTTCCCTTTTAGGTGTGAATGTTCTCTCATTTGTGCTACTGGTTTGATTACCACAGCTACTATCATTAGCATCTTGGAGCAAACATGGAACAAGCTGTACTGTATTTCATGTATGGTGGGATATGGAGACTGATAAAAAGTGCTTTGAAAGACACTGGATTATTTGCTGATTGTGGCCATACATGTTGGGATTGTAAGGTTATTTTCATTTGTGTACTTTTTTAATCAATGCCTTATGAAAGGAAATAATAAATTTAATTTGGATTTAGGGAAGACTTTTCTCCATTTGAAACTAATTTATTTTTGTAATCTCAGAATCACTTTCATGGTAGGTAGTGCCAGTCCTCAGAAAAACCTCAGCACGAACAAACTTTCATGTCATCTTTTTCCTCAAGAATTTTGAAGTTTGGGCAGTTTGGACGATGTATCTCTATGCTGCCTTTTCTGGACTACTTTTTATAAAGTAGTCAGTTTAAAATCTGAATGAAGGAAACTCTTTCATATAGAAGAAATAATGAGTAATGCTGGTTGTAGACTGCCTCTTACCTTCCTCTGTAAGCCCAATCACTATCGTGTTTTAAATTACCAATGGAAACATTTTATGGTTTCTGAGTTTTTGCAGACTTAAAAGGTGTGAAATGATTTACTTATAAGCTGAACTTTATAGACATGATAATGTTTTTTCTCCATTTCATATTCTTTTTTGTATTCTCTTAGGCATAAGGATATAGGAGATTTTGTTTAAGGGGTGGGGGAGGGGAGAGAGAGAGAGCTCACAAGCATGCACAGCACGTTAGCTCTAATATATTTGGACAATATGTTGGGTCTATATTGTTGTTATTGGCATTAATGTTAAATTTTTAAGACCTTGCATTGAAACCATAGAAAAGGAGACACACATAATACACATTACATAGTTCACAAAAACTAATTTTTAAATATATTAATAACTTTGTTGTTGATTTGCTATTATTGGGGCATATCTTTAAGTTACTTACAGCACTTTTTATATTAGAGCATCTTTGTAACTCCTAACAGCACTTTTTTTTTTTAATGCTGTATAGAATAGCAACAGGTTCTGATAAAGTTGCCAAGTATTACAAAATATATTGTAGTTAGATAAGCGGGAGCAACTTCACTAAATAATTTAAATGTAAACCTGTGAAGTTACTCTTTTGGCTGTTTTACAGTATAAAAGTTATTCTTTACTGCTTTCTGTTAAATCAGTATTAAATTAAAATTCAGTTACTTCATTCAATAGCCTTTTAAGGTGTATCAAATACATAGTTTTTGTGAAGGGGTAGTATGGTATACTACCAATTTACTTACTATCTAATTTCCATTGAGGACATGTGAGACTTCATTAATAAGACTTTTACTTTTTAATCAGTGTTTGTCATTCCTAAAGTCAAGTATTTTTTTAACTGTCCAGTATACTTAATGTGTTCTCTGTTGTTTGAATAGTGTTTGTTACCAATCTGCCTTAAATATGGAAATTTAGTGTTTAAAATATTTACGAAAGTTTGACAGAGTAATACAAATCAGGGAGCTTGTTTTTTTTTTTATATTTTTCAAATTTCAATTTTATTGTAGTATACAAAGGAGATTACCTCTGACAAGTTGGAAATGTTAAAAAATCATCTTCCTGGGCCTCCCTGGTGGCACAGCAGTTGAGCGCTGGGTTGTGAAGCTGCCTGCAGCTTCTGCAGCACCAGTTCGATCCCCGGCCGCTGAGTGAGGGTCCCACATGGCATGCATACCTCTCCTGCTGCCCACTGCTCCCCTCAGCAGTGTACTTCATCACTCTGTCTGTTCTACTCTCCGCTCTGGCTCTGGTGAATTCTCTCACCCTCCTGAGCCTCTGACTATACCCAGTGCTTGTATAAATAAATAAATAAATAAATAAATAAATAAATAAATAAATAAATATTTAAAAAAAAATCATCTTCCTTCACAGATCTTTTGACAAACATTGCTTTAGAAGACATAAGGAGAGTCAGCTATGGGCGTATTGTCAGTTAGTGTACACGCTACAGATGAAAATATAAACATACTCCAAATCAATTTATATTACTAACCTACTTGGTGTAGATAGCCATATACTTTTCATAAGAAGAAATGGAAATGAAAGCCAATTCTTTATTGCATGTGGAGCAGCAGAGCTTTTACTCATATGCCTAATGAATATCATTTATTAAGTACTTGTAGTGTGCCATCTAAAGCTAGTTTGCTTTATCTCACTTAATGCTATAAAAACACAGTGGAGTAGGTTCCATTTTACCCTTATTTTAAAAATATGGGGCTATAGGGTTGGAGTGGTTAGACTGTGCTGGAGGTTACTTAGCTAAGTAGCAAAACCCCCATTAAAATACGATTTTATTCATAGTATTACTGCCCCGGAACATCAAATTTTTTTTCTTTTCTTTAAAAAAGAGGTTATCACTTATACTGACTAAAGAATGTTGTGTTATGTTTGCAATGAAGCTTTCATTGTCTTATATAAAAGAACATATATTTTTGTTTTAACATTTTATATTAATAATTTACATAAATTCTACTAGTCTTAATTAGCTGAATTATATTAGGTAAAAGACATTTAAAAAAAAAAGATTTATTTATTTAATTATACAAGCACTGAGTACAGTCAGAAGTGCGGGAGGGTGAGAGAATTCACCAGAACCAGAGCAGAGAGCAGAACAGGCAGAAGGACCAAAGTACACTGCTGAGGGGAGCTGCGGGCGGCAGGAGAGGTCTGTGCGCCATGTGGGACCCTCCTCCGGTGGCCGGGGAGCAGCCGGGGATCGAACCGGAGCAGCAGAAGCTGCTGGCAGCTTCGCAACCCAGTATTCAACCGCTGCGCCACCGGGGAGGCCCTAAAAGACATTTTTAAACTATGTTATATATAGCTAGGTAGAGTAATATAATTAGTAGTAGGTTAAATATGTAAATAGATTATATAATTACTGGTAAAAATCTTGGTGGTATTTTACAAAGTTACCTTAGAATTTCCAAGTGATCATTTAATTTTCTCAATAAAGTTTCTATAATAAAAGGCATTACAAGGCTATTTGTTTCAAAATGCATTTTTTGATGGTTATAAAGAAATATATACCTGTTATTAAAAGTAGTCAAATATGGAAAAATACAGAAAAGAAAGAAAAGGGCATCCATATTCCAAACTCAGAGGTAACCACCATTAACTAGATGCAGCAAAACACATATATTAGAATTTTGCCAAAATGGAATAAAACATATCTGATTTGTAATATTTTATGTTTTTGATTCCCAACTGTCTAGATAGATGTATATCCTTACTACGAAGACCATATCATTATAATCCTAACCACAGCTGTGTGCCAGGCTCTCAGTAATTCTCTGTGGTCAGTACCTGATTTTTCTCATTATGGTTTGGCGGGTAGTTGCAATTATTAGCCCTGTATGTATTTGGGTGGGGTTCTGAGGTTCAAACAGACTAACTGCCCATACTTACTTGCAACAAATGATGTGGTTTGATTTTAGAGTCTGTGCTTTTAACTACAGCTCTATGTCTAGCAAATGTCTGGTCTTCTCTCTTGATAGTCCCACTATCAAGGTGGTTTCCAGCTACTTAATGCTATAGATATTTTTTGCTTGTACATTTCAGTATCCTCATGGTGAATTTACCATAGTAGAAATGATCGATTAGATAAATGATTAGGAAAAAAATTGATATTGCCAACTTTTCCTTCAGAGTGTGTGGATCACTTTGTAGTTCCTCTGTGAATGTACATGAGAATGCCTATTTTCCCACACTCACACCAATAGTGTTTTAAATATATTATAGGATCATAAAGGAAATTTTGCCATCATAAATTTACAGTATTGTTGTAGTACTTTGTCTTTTGTATGAACCTGTCTTTGAGATCGAAACCAGAGGGGCAATTTATTTCCTTTTCAGGCTATAGAAGGAAACCAGTTGAATAGCTCATATATGTTATGCTCCTTGTGAACATACACAATTTTTTTTATAATACTTGACTGTTCTGCTATGACAGTGAAATCAAGGTCACATCTCCAATTATGGATGAGAAACTGGAAAGTTAGAAGACAAAATAACTTGTCCTAGCTAGATGGACAGACCAGGATAATAAACATTTCCCAGAATTCTACACATTGTGTAGACTTGCTCCTTTTGCAGAGGAGGCTGGGGTAGAGAAGTTGTTAAGCAAGCACATTTTGTATATCAGGATGGGAAATAATTGTTTTCTGATTTACATCCCAGAGTTTAGTATCTTCTGTTTTAGGAATAGCAGGAAAGAGATTTTGTTATGTTTTAATATCTGTAGATTTTAATATTTTTATATGCGTTGTGCTCTAAAATCAGGCACTTGTTAGAAATGAAAGCTCTGCTATTTGGAGATCTTCAGTAGTAACTTGGTACAGGAGAGTAAGATGAGGCTTTACCACTCATGTTGATTTTGACCTCACAGTCTGTTACAGTCTATCAATTATTGATAAATACAAGCTTTGATGGATGATGTGTTCAGTTTATAGTTGATAACTATTTGTAAGGTGGAATCCTTCTCCAAAAGGAAATGAGTTGTGATTTTTGAATGGCATCCCTGCTTTTTATGTCCTGTAGTTACTTAACTCTTAGAAGCATGCATATAATATTTGCATCTAATAAAGTAATACATAAGATCTTTTTTCTTCTCCAATCATTTCAGTAATTGAGTTTTCCTTTATCTTTTCAAATGGAAAGCAGGAAGGGAGGGAGAATGACTTTCTTCACGTCAAGTTGCTAGCTAAATATGCCTTTGATCTTCATCAGTAGATGAGTAAACTCAGTTGGTTTGCTAGATGCTTCCCTTAAGCTTTTAAAATTCAGCTAAGCAATATTCAGTTGGGTATGTGCTTTGTCTTTGCTTGGTCAGTGTGACCACTGATTATTGTGATGTCCATCTGCCTGATAATGTTTGGACAGTGTTCAAAGATTAAGGATAAAAACTGTCAAGGGCAGGTCTGGAAGGTGACTGATTCCTGATTCCCCAATGCCCTTGAAGGCACTGGATAATGGAGAAACAAGTGCCTGCATGTGTTGGATTTTGTTAGTTGGATCCAGCTCCAGCGAAGAGACAACTAAGGTCACGTCGTCAACACATTGGAAGGCTGGGAAGCTGGAACTGGAGCAGCTGAGCCAATCCCCAGACAAACAGGTTTTAACCAGGACAGTGAGAAATTGCTTTGCTTTGGAGACTCTTTACCCATCACCTAAGGCAAGGATTGTCTTCACCCTTTTTTCCTGCTGTCTACCCATTTTCTGTATACATCAGATTATTTATGAAGACATTTTTTATTTGTATAGCAAAATTAATTGCAAATTTTGATTTAAAACTTTGAGATTTTTTAAAATTTCTTTGGAATAAATAAAAAAAAAGGACATATTAGCACTGTAATTAAGGAAATGGGATGGGAGATCATTCATGTCAATAGTAATGGTGACCACTTATTGCTTATCAGCATTTTGTGTAAGGTCCAGTGCAGATTAAATGTGGTACCTGGTTCACTAATGTGTTTAAAAAATGGAGACTTAGATGCCAGTCCCACTTGCTGGACTTCTTCCTTTCACTTGCTTCCTTTGTAAATTTTTGCAAGTTTCTTTACTCCTCTGTAACTTTTATTGCTCAAATAATGTATAGTGGTTCTCAATTTAGCTGCACAAAATAATCATCAGAAGATGTTTAACAAATGTCAGTGTTTCTGTTCCTCCCAAACTAATTTAGTTAACATCTTCAGGCTGGCACTCAGACATTGTGATAATGGTTCTTTAATTTCCATAAATAGTTCTGATGTACAGTTAAGGTCTAGAACTACTGATACAGAATGACATAGCTGACCTAACTTCTGGGATTTTCTGAGGTTAATTATAATATATTAGCTGTTTTAGTCATCCTTGTAGAACAGTACTCTAATTCATGGTGTCTTTTGTTTTTCAGTGTTGAGTTGGAAAAGGGTCTTTTTCCTGTACTTTGGAAAATTACATTCAAACATTAATAGAGTATAAAGGTGTGTGGTCAGAGATGTTGTAAATATGTGATTATATCATTTTATCACACATTTACTTACAAATAAATAATGAATTTGTCAACAAGTATATATAGATAGAGGTAAAGGTAAAAGTAAACACAGTAAAAAACAAACAAAAAACAGTCCCAAGGAAAAGAAGTGGCATTATATTATATAGATTATATAGGCTAACTATCTGCTTAACTGTGTAGTTTTATTTTTATCTTATGTATTTGATAATTGTAGCAGATGCATAATTTTATTTTAATTCTTTAGATATGATTATTCACTAATAAAATGTTTTTTTAAAAATTATAGATCAATTTACATTATATCTGATTATTTCCAATTGCTTCATATTTTCAGAACCGCCATAGTTAACTTGAACATCTAAAATGATTCCAGTTGTATTAATTAGTACAATAAGCCATCTTATTAGAAAATATATCATTAACATTGATTTTACTGCATATCCAATGTATTTCATCTTAAAATACAAAGATAATAATTATGTAGTCTTTGAGTTGCTGATATTCAATTGGCACTTTTCAAAAAATTATTTTAATCTTATGAGTTAATAGCTTGCACAGCAAATTTACTCTTTTAATGTTTTACAAATAAGAAAAAGGAGCAAATGTTTACTTCTATTAACAATCAAAAAATGCACATTAAAACAATGAAATCCATGTTTTACTCATGATATTAAAAATGATTAAAACTACAACTAACCCACTTGTGTTGGTCTGATTCATAATATTATTGCAAATGTGATGTTCTACTTCATGTAGTACTAATACTCATGGAAGTATAAAGTTGTTCCTCATATGGATGGAAATTTGGCATTACATATCAGGACCCTTGGAATGTCTATACTGGCTTTTGAGCTACTAATGCCTGTTGTAAAGTTGTTACCTTACAAAACTGATTAGAAATACAGACAGATGTTTATGCATAAATATGATCTCATGCATTATTATTGGAAATCTTTTAAGTAAATAATGCTTATAGTTATTCCAGAAGATGAAGTATTATGTAACATTAGGTAATTATGTTGGTGGAGTTTTTTTAAAAAAAATAAATGCTTAGGTTATTTTAGATAAGTATATAGTATATGTGCACAAAACAAGTATATATGGGTGATTTATTTATATATACAGTTTCAGTTCTCCTCTGAAAGAGTAATATTATTTATGCATAAATAGTATCAACTCTTTGGAAAAAAATAGAGAAATGCTAAAATGTTAAAATTTAGGTGTAGGTTGTGGATGTTGGTTTATGTATTTCAAAGTATACCAATTTTAAATAATGAGGACCTGTTGCTTTGATAGTCAAAAAAAGAAAAAGAAAAAAATCAAAGTTTACATATAATTGCTAGTATCTTTATTGGGGGTTGTGGGGCACCAATTTGTTTTGCTACTCTTGGACATTTTTACACATTCTTAGAGTCAATATTTTAGCTATTAAGTTTCTGTCATATGAAATTTGTATCAAATTTAAAGTATGATGTGCTCCCACATAGCTTGTTCTCAGAGAATAGGTGCTGTGTTTTTGAGATTTCAGCTAACCTTCACCAGTACTTCTAGTGTCTTCTAGGCATAACTTTCAGATTATCTTTTGATAGACTTTGTTTATGAAAGTACAAATAGTATTCTTTTACTACAATTTGCAATATTTATACTTTATTTTAAATAGCTATACTTTTCTCTTTAGCACATAGAAATAATATCCTTAGAAATCTAAATTGGTAATATTTTCCTGAGATTTTTCTTCTGCTCAAATACATGCAATAATTTATTTTTCTTTAGATTTAGTGAAGTAGTCAGGTATATTTCTTAGCAAAATTGGAATATCAGTTTGTTCTTCAACCTTTCATTAATAGATATTTCCATCAGAGGAAACTTCAGGAAACTTGATAAAATGCAATCTCAAAATTATATTAATTTTTATGAAAATATTTTTAAATAAATCTTTGAAATGTTTATTATATACCATGGGCCACTTAAAGAATTCATTACATAATTAAAATGAGTAATATGCATAGTTTAAAATTCTTGACTCTCCAGTGATTAACCTGTTTTTATTATGTACATAAATCTTTATTGTTATACAATTAGATATAGTTATTTTTGTAGTCTAAGTATATGTTTTAATTCAGTGGTACTCATTTATTTGGTCAGGCATCAATGTAATAGTTTGCTCAGACTGCCATAACAAAATATTTATTCTTAAAGTGTCACTTAATCTCATTATGAGGGCTCCATCTTTATGACCCGATTTAAACCAAATTATCTACCAAAGGACCCATCTCCAAATACCATCATATTAGGGGTTAGTGCTGCAATATATGATTTGAAGGAGGAGGGGGTACAATTCAGTACATACATTCACTATTGTTTCAAAAATTACTCAAATGATTCTAGCATGCATCCTGAATTGAGGATCACTCTTTTAAATAAACTTTATATTTATAGAATTATTTATGCAGCACAGTATTATATAACATCCTAATTTTTAATGGTGTATTTTTGTGAATTTAAACCTACTTTATCATAAAAACTTTCTCATGTCTGTCTCTATAAGTCATTCCCCATGGTCTTCCTTACAAAAGGTCTTATGTACAACTATCACATTTGTACTAATTTTTCCTTAGTTTTTTTCCCCAAAGACTAACTTGAATTCAGGTCTGAATTTAAAGTTTATTTTCGAGGTAATTTTTGGAAGTTTTTGCTCAGTAGATTAAAAAAATCAGAATCCTTAAATGCCACTTCACTCACATTTGTTTTCCAAAATACCTTATTTCTGTCATTAATGTAACCCTCTATCTTGTTCTTCAGGCTCAAAATCTTGGAATCATTGATATCTTAATGATTTTGTTTCTCATATTTAGCTGGTTCTACTTTCATATTATATTCCTTGGTTTGATACTGTTCTTTTCCTTGTCTCATCTTTAACCTGCGTCTGGTATTGACCTGCACTCATAGGTATAGTTACCTTGGTTGCTACAATAATAATGCTTTTGTACACATTTGAGAATCAACCTTTGCTCAGGTCACTTGAGTATCAATACTCAAGCCATCCCAGCAGCTTCATCAGTATCCTGTTGCTTAATAGGCTGTCAACTCAACAACCGGTCTGTCTCAGGTCATGCATGACAATGTTTGTCTTCCTATGGAACTCCTCTCCCAGGCCAGTGAGGACCCAGACAGTCTCAAGGAAGATGGTGTGGCCGTTTGGCTTCTTGAAGCTTGGTAGTCCTTTGGTAGCTCTCTCCTGTTCTTGCTTATGGAAACTGTAGCCTCACTGTAATGTGCCTATTTATGTGCTTGTTACATATGTAGAATGTCACTCCTATCTTAGTTCAAGCTTCAAAATTATTATGGTAGATTAGCAGCCTCCTTTGGACTCTTTCTCTGTAGCTATTTTTCCCTCTAAAATATTTATCTTAGCCAAATGAATCTCTGTAATTTCATCACTCTATAAACTGAGAGATGGGAAATGAGAACTCAGTTCAAAACCTTTATCAACTAACCTCATGATTTCTGCTTAACCTGTTGTTCCATGTCTGTCTCAAATGAAGTCAGATTTATCTTCTTACATGAGATGTTCTCATTTCCCTTTTTTATGTTTCCCTTTGTTCATTTTCATACCTCTGAAATTCGTTCTTGTGCTGTTCTAAGTCAAACATTTCCTTTAAATTCTGTGTCAATTTTATTACAGGTAATTCCTCCTTGAAATTTTTGCTAACTTTCCAAATTATAATGACCTTCTCTTCTTAGAATCCCAGTAACAGTCTATATTTTAAAACTCTTTAGTTCCAGAACTAGATTTTTAGAGTTTATACAATTTATGTTTCTTTCTAACTCAGAAATCCTTTTTTCTGAAACCTTTGATGTAAATGAAGATTTTTTCCCTAAGACTGGAGAGTTGGTGGTTCTGTACTACTAGTTATTATGCAATTATTTAATGAACTATTTTCTGATGGTTACTATGTGCCAGAGACTGAACTTAATCAACAGTGTTAAACAAAACAGACCTGATTCTGTCCTTTTAGAGCTTATAGTACAGTGTGGGAGAAATTTTTAAAATGAAACTTCATACAGAAATACATAATAATAAATTGTAATAGGTGCTGTGAAGGATTAAGAACAAGCAGATCATGAAAAAGATTGTTAGGACATTACTTTAAATTAAATATTTAAAAAGAGGTGAAATTTAAACTGAATCATAGGTCAGAAGGGAGTATTCACAAAACTATAGAGAATACTAGTATATGTAAGTATGTGTACAAAGGCCCTAAGGTGAGAAGAAAGTTATTCATCAAAGTGAAAGAAAGCAGCTGGGCCTACTAGTATGTTGGAGTGAGAGGAGGGAAGGACCTGTGTGGGTGGAGAGGCAGAAAAGAGCCATATGATACGCACTTTTTTGTAGATCAGGACAAGAAATTTGGATTTTTATCGTCAAGGCATATGAGCAGCTATTGAAAGATTTTGAACACTGACTTGATAGAGTTTGTGTTTTTTTTTTTTTTTTTTTTTTTTTTTGTGGGGTGCTGGTGGTGGAAGGTTTTTTAATACAGGAAGTTTGATTTTCTGTATCACTTAAATGACTCTTTACCTTAAGCATATGAAAAGTAAATACACAGCCATTGTCTTGGAACCGAAAGTTTTCTGACTTGATTAATAAAAGGCTGCCACTCCCTGAGAATGCAGGTGTGTTCTGCTCTGTAAAGCTGGTTCGTGGGGAGGAGGAGGAGGTCAATTTACATAAGATGCTCAGGGCCTTCTGGGCAAGAAAGAATTAATAGTTGGTCTATTGGGATGGACCTATGGTGCCCTGACCAAAATCCAGTCTCAGGAAAGGGCAGTGAAAATTCTGAAATAAACTTAGCTTGAGAAAAATTTACTTGAGGACAGAAAGGGGGGAACCCAGGTTGAGAGCCAGCACTCAGAATAGCTTTTGAGTTCATGAAAGCTGATGCTGGAAGTTGGTGCAGATAACACTGTGATAGTTCACAGGGTAGAAGAACAACTGATAATTTTAAGAGTGAAACATAGAGTTAGAGCACCCGGGACTGAGCAATGCGTACGTTAAACCTTATCATCAAACCACTGTGGCTTGGGGCCTCCCTGGTGGGGGAAGGGGTTAAATCATAGCATTATGAACTATCCGCAGTCACTGCAGCACAAGTATTAGATCCCCATCCATCCGGCCAGGGAGGTTACCCACATGGCACAGTCCACCTCTCCTGTCTCACCCACTGCTCCCCTCAGCAGTGTATTTTAGTCCATCTTCCTGTTCTGCTCCCCACTCTGTCTCTGGTGAATCCTCTCACCCCCCATGCTTCTGGCCTATACCCCAGTTCTTGTATGCATAATAAATAAATCTTTAAAAAAAAAAACAATATTGTGTCTTGAACAGGGAGTGAGAAGGGTGCCATACAGAAGGGAGTAGCATGGGTGGGTAATAGAAGGCTAGGAACCTTGGAATTAGCAAACAAATCAGTGCTCACTACTCCTTGCAGGATGCTAGACTGCATTTCGAGAGTAAGCAAGAGGTCTGGCCAGTTGTATTTAAAGTAAAAATTTAAATATGACCATAATTACACCTTGAAATGATAGAGCAGATCATTAGTTTCTAAAAGATGGCTTAATTCATTTTCTTAGAAATTAATTAGAAATCAATTAGAAAATGCAAGATGATAACTAGCAGACATGAGGAAACCAGCTAAAGTTAAGTAAAATAGCATATTAATTAAAACTTTTAACATCCTTTCATTCATCAAAACTCTGGGTGTGGTTTTCCAACCTGTTTCATGAATTTATCTCTCATATCATTTCCTATATATTTCTCCATTTTGACCTCAAGAATATTTTGGGAGGCTTTGTCAAATGTGTAATTAAGTGTAGGAAGAACAAAGTGCCCATTTCTTTATAAGTGTGATAACTGAATCAACAATAAAAAGTATTCTTAGTGAAACCATAGGGGAACCTTTCTTAAAAGTTGTTACAGAGACATTTTTCTACTAATTTTAATGGGTTAATTATAAACTTGACTGCTCTGAGATTTACAGAATTTACATCGTTTTCTTTTAAAGTTATAAAATCAACCCAACTCTATGCTCTGACACCTTTCACTTCTCTGAAGTATTTCTGAAGCTTCCTGCAGTAGTTTCTTGATCACTTTTGCATCTCATTTGGGGTCATGAAATGTATTTCATCTGGGCTTATATTATTTCCCTGGGAATGCTGTACTGAAGTACCACAGACTTGGTGTCTTAAATAATAAAATTTATTGCTTCATAGTTCTGGAAACTTGAGGGAGAAGCTGTTCTATGCCTCTCTCCTAGCTTCTGGTGATTTCCTGGCCATCTTTGTCTTCCTCCTTGCCTTGTAGATGTATCACTCTAATCTTTAATCTATGCCATCATGTTCAAATGGTGTTATCCTTGTATGCATATCAGTATCCAGGTTCCCCCTCTTTATAAGGATACCAGCAATAACTCATGTTAACTAATTACAATTGATTTATTTCTTGGTGAAAATGAAGTATGACATAAAAGCACTTCGTTGTGTAATACTATAGATGGCCAGAACATCAAGTAAAATTTTGAGGCCAAAGTATATGAACCTGGAGTTAATGACACAAAAGATTATGTTTAGTCTCCACTAGAAAGCTTAGAATAAAAGAATTGGATTTACCTATAGATGAGACCTGAATATTACAGTCCTCACTAGTCTGACTTCCACATAAAAACATGGATATTTCAGTGAGCAAATTAAGGTAGCTAATGCTCCCCAATACCAGCCTCACTGTCCTGATTCAGAGAAATTGGCCCTCCTAATGTTCCTCGTTACATCTGAGAGCCACTCTCACCTCTCACATCTACAAGCCATTCTTTCAGCCATCTGAAATGGTATCATACTGCCTTCCATTCCTTCTCTGGCTCCCAATGTTCACATGCACAGCTCAAGAAGTCCGTTGACAAAGATCTTTTTATGTCACTACTAATAAGAGAATGCTCATATTAAGGATGCCCTATGTAGCATCTGAGATTTTCTTTTTTTTGGTAGGGTCCTTCTCTGTAGCTTTGTGCTGTGTCATATCATCCGTGCCATAAATAAACTCTGCTCATGCCAGAACATCAGCCTCTTGATTATTTTCTGTCATAATATCTTTTCTAGAACTTCATTTTTCATGAAACAGTTCCATTAGCTTTGATCCTCATTCTTCTACTATAAGTGTTTAACCTCAGTCAAGAAGTCCCACAGGGAACATATATTAGGCTATACTTCCCCCTGTATACTTATCTGTTACCAAGTGTTAGTTAAATTTTCACTCTCTTCTCCCCTTTACAGAATAAAGGATGTCATGTACACAGAGTTACAAACAGAATTGGGTCTACATAGTAGAGATTAATTTTTGGGCCCTAGGTCCTTCAGCCACAAATGTTCTATTACATGAAGTGTTACATTTACTACATTATATTTTATTAGGATCATTCTTGGAAATTGTAAAACTTTGCTAATTTGGTGTATTTGAGGAACAGCAAGAGCAGCTATTTATAGTATTATGAATGAAGAGACAAACAGTAGAGGAATGACATATATTCCAAAAGGTCATTCTAGATACCCTGCGGAGAGTGATTGAAGGGAGTGGTGGTGCAAGCAGGGTCACCTACATGAAGCCTGTACCAGGGTGAGCTACACAAAAGATGGTGGTGGATCCAAGCAGAGCAGGGGCAGTTGAGGGAGTGAACAAGTGGTCAGATGTAAATTGTGTAAGTACGACCTATCAGACTTGCTGATGAATAGAAAATAGCATGTGAGGGGAAAAGAGGTATCAGTAATGACTGTTGGTTTTTGGTCTGAGCAACTTAGTGATTAATGATGTTATTCTGAAGTAGACTGGGGAGGGAGTGCATTTGAGAGATTAAAGTGAAGAACTGTGCTTTGAAAAGATGATATTCACTTCTCTTAAGACATTTTAGGTGGAACCGTTCTTAACTGTTAACCAAAGGGTCTTAACCAAAAGATTGGAGTTGTTTTTATTTTTGACAAAACAAAATATTATTTTAAAAACTGTTGTATAATAGTTTAGAATGAGGTAGGGTATGACAACAAATAATAATGGATAGTCACTTTACATATTATCAACTATACCTACAAATGTTTTTTTTCCTTTTAATGAGTTGCATTGTACCTCATAGAAGTACAAAGTATTGAAATCAGTGTTTTGAATTTTATCAGCACATGTGGGTGTTTTCTGACTTGTAAATTTGATTAGTGAGGTGAGTTAGTATTTGCTACCTCATAAAATCCACCATACCTTCATGCAAATCAAAATTCCCACAGAAATAATGAGTCAAAGTACAAAATAGGCAGTAATTACATCACATGTTTTCTCTGCTATGCTAGGGTTGCATACTCACCATATATTGTATATCAAGTCCTTGGGTTTGCTCAGTTTTTCCATTGATATGACTTCCCCTACCCTTTACTTTAAACCTCACATTACTGCTTTGAATGAACTGGTATAATGGAAGGTGTCTGTTGTTGTTGTTTTTAAATATCAGAATAGAGTCAATACATACTGGAGAACATTGTGTTGAGACACTTCCTATTACATTAACAGAGATCTTTAAGGAGCAAAGGCTAGATCACTTAATAAAACCACAATCTCTTCTTTGGCAATGTGTTGAACCTGAAAAAAAGCCAGACATGGCCAGTATAAAGTTAGATTCCAGTCCATCAGCATAATAGTTAATAATAGTTGACTGACAGGGGATGTGAAGGGTGCCCTCTATCCCCTCCCACCCCCATTCCAGGCTAACCTCTCTAGGGAATATGCCATTCCTTTCCCCATTCCTAAAATTCCTTGCATGAGCACAGCCAGGGGCTGCTGGACTGATGCCTGATTGTATAAGGAGTTGGGGGCAGGGGCAGTTGTCTCTGAAAGTATAGTTTGTCCCTGTAGTTCCTGCGTAGGAAGTCCAGAAATCTCTGAACATCTGTAGGGATATGGAAGAAAGGTGAGCTGTCCCTGCTGTGGCTAGTGTTTTTGTGTGAAATATAAACGGACTCCTGTCACTCACCTGAAACAACTTAATACTACATCAAGCTCACTTCTGCTTCCCCACAGCCACAGGTGACATTTTTGTCTACAGATATTTAGAGTTATTTCAGTCTGTTTTTTTGTGAATTATACCTCATGTCACATACACTTCTGCATTATTAAAACTGTATTTGGGGGCAATTTAGTACTGGTAAATTAGTAACATTTGCAGTTTGCTCACAGCTTTATTTTTTTCTTTCTGGATGCAGGTATTTGAGGATAGGAGCTATTCAAACAGTTACAGCATTCCACAAATTCTTTCCCTGGATTCTACATGCTTACATTGAGCATATGTGTAAATACTAAGTATTGCTGAATATTTAAGAATGCAAGATTCATTAGTATAGTGTTTAGGCAAAAATTCAAGACTTCTCCATCCGAGTAATTCCTTTTCTGAATAGAGTGATGATTTTATAGTAGTCTTGAGTTTTCTAGTTCAGTGAAGTTAGTATTTGGTGTTGTCTACAGTTTATTTGGCAATTCTTTTATTCTTTACTCCACATCTCACCACTACAGAAGTGCTTGCTAACTTGTAATCACTACCTTCTCAAGTTTACGAACTTGGCCAGAGTGATCCCGGAAAGTCTCAACATTTTCCAGTGAGTAAAGTCCATCTCTTTTGGAGATCTTGACACCTATCATTAGCAAAGCTGCACCCTTCTTAAGGATAATCAAGAATAGAGAACTGCTCTTCTATATACATAACAAAACATAAACACGTGTATACCTCAGGATAAGATAGTTCTTTAATAGAGTGCATGGGATTGACTGACAGCCTAACCCAACATCATGTTGCCTCCTTCATTCTACAGATTATGTTGTGGGTTTCAAATGTTTTTCTCAGGTCAGTTTCCCTATCATTAATGCTGCAACACCTTTGCTGAGTAGATATCGCTCTCATTCTTTTATTACACCACAGTGAAACCAGCATGCTGACTTCCATGGGTTGATGAATAAACTCCAGTTTTGCTGACTTTTGTAAAAAAGCTTTTAAAATAGTTTCTGAAACTGGAATATGGTGAATCAAGTCCTAAATCCAGATCATTTTAAACACAGCCCCCTTAAATAAAATGACTCTCAAACATGTTAACATTTGATGTTAATATATTCATATAGATGTCATCCATCCTGTAAGATGTCAATGGTGTTACATAGCTGACAGGTAAATTTGGCTGGAACATAAGTGTGTGTCCAAAAGTCATTTTATTTGATAATATACATAATCTGGAAAATATTTACTTGCTTGTTAGCATCTTTTATTAAATGATGCTCATCTTTTTATTAAAAAATACTTACTAGAAAGACCTGTTGCTAAGTATTTTTTAAAGATTTATTTTAATTTTTATGCATATAAGAGCTGGGGTTACAGACCAGAGGTGCAGGGGGTGAGAGTGGGAGTGAGAAGATTCACCAGAGACAGAGTGGGGAACAGAAGAGGTAGATTGACTGAAGTATACTGCTGAGGGGAGCAGTGGGCGAGTCCGGAGAGGTTGCTGTGCCATCTGGTAGCTCCCTACCTGGGGATCGAACTCGTGCTTGCAGTGGCTGTGGTTGGCTTCATAGATTGCATCTTAACCCCTTGTGCCACCAGGGAGGCCTAAGTATTATTTTAATAATAAATCTGAAATAACGGGATTCAATTAGATTCAGGAAGCATATTCTGCATGTTACCATGTGACAGCTACTGTGTTAAGTGCCTGGAATACAGAGATGAATAAAAGTGTCACAGTTTAATAAAAGGCACAGTTCAATCACATCAATCCCTTTACAGTCAGAGTATAGACTCACTGTTCTGATAGTAGACATTAATTGTGCCAGAAATCGTCAGAAAGAGATATTTTTGCAAGAAATAACAATGGGACTGGAATGACGAGAGCAGAAAAGTGAGGACATACAAGGGCATTAATGAAAAGGAATACGGCCTGAGCAAAGAGTGTTACATCAGTGTGTGATGGGGAAACAGGCACGAGCTGCAAAGGTTGCAAAATGTGATTTCAGCAAAGGTCATTATTACTGCTATTTTCAAATTAGAGAAGTCATGACAGTACGTTTTCATGAATGGGAAACCTCCATCACAATAAGATCTTGGAACTCTGTGGCAACATAGAAAATACTTAAAGAAGGGGCAGTTGAGGGAACTTGTTATTCTTCTAAATATTGTGAACTGCAGAGGTTTGCAATGAGTGAAAAAGGGGGTCTCCTGTGATTGAAACATCTTAATTTTTGAAGGAGGAATTCAATAACTTTGTCTTTTGCATATGTGTTCACTCATTCCTGCACATAGATCATGATATTATTAACCATCTGTTGCATACTTAGTGTTGTGCCCTTGGTTAGGAATAATCAGCTCACTGAACTAGACATGATATCTGCCATCAAAAACTTTTAAGTTTAGGGAAAAGTCATGATTTTACTTTTCTCAAGTATATTCCTGTTTCAGAGTATTATAGGTGATTTTTTCATTCGTATGTTTTATCATTTTATGGTTTTTCCAGAAATAGCTGGTGTGGGAATTAGTGGCAAAAATTTTGTCTAGACCTTGTTACTTCTATTAAGATCTCATGTGAGTTCATTTCCTTGTCCCAAGCACTAGTAAAAAAAGTAGTTACTAAATACTTTTCTAACATTGACTACCAGAACTAAAGTATAATAATATGTGAGCAAGATACAGAAGGATCCTTTGGAGAAGGTGTGAAGAACAGAACTTACACCACCATGGGCTGGACCCTATGGGAGGTGATTCATATGCTTTCTACCATTTAATCCTTTCATATCCCAGGAAGTCCATGCCATGATCTCAGTTTTTTTAAACCAGGAAAACATTCTGGGAGAAGGAAAGGAGCCAACTAACTTGCCCTAGGATAAACAGCTGGTAAGAGACAGCTTTGGTACTTGAAATCTGTCAAATACAGAATACTTGATCTACAGAATACTTGAATAATTGGCAATGTAAGCGTTAGTTTGTGTATATACATCAAGGCATGACTTCAAAATTTATTCTTCCCACGACTGTTCATGCAGTTTCCTTAAAATATAACATTGTAAAAGCAGAGTGTTTTCATTACTCAAGTTTTAATGTTTTTTGCCTTTCATGGTATAGTTTTTAATAGTTGTTCACTTATATGTCCCATTTTAACTGAAGGTTTGAAATGTATTATGTTGTGTCAGAGGTATAAAATCACCATTGTATAAGCAGAGACATGCAGGAACATAAATATAAAATGATTTTCTGTATCTTAAATGAGTTGCTAGTAACTCTTCAAAGCAAAGCAGATCTTCTTTGTTGAAATGGTATTTTGTACACACATTTCAGAAGGAGAAAAGAAAACTGGAACATGATGACAATGTCCCAAGTTTTTATAGATATAAGTTAAATTATCAAACAACCCCATCTAAAACAATTGTCACTAAATTTATGTGTCCTTTGCTATCTGTGTAGAGTTGATAGCAGATAGTTCTTATTCATGTATTCACCAAACTTTGGAGGAGATTTTTTAATTCTTGTTTCAAAATAGGTGAAATAGGTGCTCTAAATATTCCTTCTCATTTCACATACTGAGGACTTTGGGATATGTAGGATGATATAGGATATTGACTATTATTTATAAGATCCAGTACCTATAAACATGCTTACTAGATTTAGAATTTAGAATTTGCTTCTTTGCTACCATTACCAGTGATAATGGTCTTTATCTCCTTTTTATCAGTATTCTTACTATAAAACTCATCAATTCTGCCATGAATATAACATCATGTAATAAACTAGTAAAAAAATGCATTGATAAATAAACTACTTATCTGACACTTTCTGCTTCATATATTTGTTTATATTCATACAGTTAGGTAACTTTTATTTACTTAATTTGACTATAAGATTTTTGAGTGTAAAGATCATTCTCTCTCATTCCTTTTATTCCCCAAACATAGCAAAATAATTTTTACATATCAAGCCTTCATATTGAGGCTAGTGTTCAGGGGAAATTGTTTCAACATACAGTGCACAACATTGAATAGAACAGAATTCGTAGAATGAATTCCCATTTGGAATGTTTCCAGAAATCCTATTTCTCATAAATTATTGAGTCATTTACAGTCAGCTTGGCTTACATTTACCTTGATCATGTGTTTGTCTCATTCGTTATAGCTCTTTATTAGGCCTAGAGTTTAATTCTTATTAAAATATATTCACTTATTTGCCTCACTTTGCAGACTGACTTCTCACCATAGCAGATGAATATATTTAATGGATTCTGGACCTTAACCAGAGGGCTTACTACAGGGCTGTGTGGTAAAGTCATGTGGTGTCTTGCTAGTTGAGTAAAAATTCACATGAGTCTTGGTTAGTCTTGGTCTGACCGTGGTACCTCAATTCCTTAGAACTGAGTTTGTGATTTTTCTCCTAGGATTTTGTGTTTCTTGCTCTTAAATCTCACTTTCCCTATGACTAGTTTCTAAACACCAACTATCTGCCATCCAGTTTTTCATGCACAGCTATGTTTGTACGTGTTGTCCCCTTTGAATGCCCCCACACTGAGTTTAATTAGAAAATAAGTTTAATTAGCAAACTCCTCTACATGTTTCAAGACTGAACTTAGTCTTTGAGAAGTCTTCCTTAACTCACCCAAACTTCTTTGGTTATCTCTTTCATGCTTCCTCCAATATCTGTATCTTGATTTCAGTGTCCCTTTGGGCCATTTTCCAATTTGTTGATTGCTAAGATGACCACTGGCCAACTCCATATTATACTGTTAGTCTTCTTAAACTACCTTTTATGCTCTTTCCAGGACTGTTATATCTGCACTTGAGTTATTATTATTTTTTTTAAAGATTTATTTATTTATATAAGAACTGGGATACAGGCCAGATGCACAGGAGGGTGAGAGGATTCACCAGACAGAGTGGGGAACAGAACAGGCAGACTGAGGAAATACACTGCTGAGGGGAGCAGCAGGCGTGACAGAAGAGGTCTGCTGCACCATGTGGGATTCTTGCTGGCCAGCTGGGATCGAACCCACGCTGCAGAGACTGCGGACAGCTTCACAGCACTGCACTCAACCTGCTGCACCGCCAGGGAGGCCCTCCATTTATACTTTTTTTTGAGAAACCTCCATACTGCTATCCAGAGGGGCTGAACTGGTCTACATTGTAAGAGAGTTGAAAGGATTTTTTAATGATTAGGAATAACTTAAAAAAAAATAGGTCAAGAGGTCCCCCCCTGGTGGAGCAGTGGTTGAGTGCTGGCCTGCAAAGCTGCCCACAGCCTTTGCAGCACCTGTTCGATCTCCAGCCTCCGGCCAGGGTCCCACGTGGCGCGAAAGACCTCTCCTGCTGCGCCCACTGCTCCCCTCAGCAGTGTATTTCGTTAGTCTGCCTGTTCTGTTCCCCACTCTGGCTCTGGTGAATTCTCTCACCCCCTGCACTTCTGACTGTACCCAGTGCTTTCATAAATAAATTAATAAATCTTAAAAAAAAAAAGAAAAAAAAAAGGTCAAGATTGGGCCAGACATTCCACTTCTTATTAAATGAATTCTAGAGAGGACTTAGTAAGTGTACTTAACCCTCCCAATCTCATATATATTGTAATTATCAAGATGATAAGAATTAGTTTGGATTTTGAGTGAGTGATATGTTTGGTATCATAAAGTATTTTGAATTGTAACATGTATTGGTTTACAACATTGTATATGGTTCAGAAATATAGGATTCCCCCTCTTTAGGTGTTTGTCACCACACCGCACCATCACCAAGGCACATAATTTGTTTAATTATCATCAGTCCATTTCTTCCTATGGCTAATCCAGATACTTCATCTTAAATTTGTCACTTAAATTTGTTTTGAAAATTGGTCTTGTTTCTTTAAAACATTCATCAGCACTTCGAAAATTTGGCAGAGTAAGGAAATTCTTTGAAAGTCTTTCCTAAACTTCTGATTCTTCTCTTATTTTACATATGTACTTTACTCATGTCTTTTTTGTCATACGTTGTTAGAGGCTTTATTTATTTATTTATGTTGTAAAGATTTATTTATTTATTTATTTATTTATACACGCACTGGGTACAGTCAGAAGCATGGGAGGGTGAGAGAATTCACCAGAGCCAGAGTGGGGAGCAGAGCAGGCAGAAGGACCGAAGTACACTGCTGAGGGGAGCTGCGGGCGGCAGGAGAGGTCTGCGCGCCATGTGAGACCCTCCTCCGGTGGCTGGGGAGCAGCTGGGGATCAAACCGGCGCTGCAGAGGCTGCAGGCAGCTTCGCAACCCTGTGCTCAACCACTGCGCCACCGGGGAGGCCCTAGAGGTTTTATTTATTTATTTATTTTTATTACATTTTTCTATTCCAACCATTTCCAAGGTTTTCTCTGAATTAAAATTGCTGCATTTTCATAACTGTTGTGTCTGGACTAATTGATCAAGTTATTGTTTTTTCTCTTTGCTTTGACTATGGAAAACTTAATTATATAGAGAAGTAGACATTTAATTAACCTTCATATGTCCATCACCCATATATCCATTATTCAGCTTCAGTAGTTACTAATTCATGGTCTTTCTTTACCTATACCCCAAACCTCTTTTTCTCACAAATCATTTTAAAGCAAATATCCAACTTCTTTTGAAATTCACTAATACAATGTTTGTAGATTAATAGGTGAGGAACAAAACACTTTCCCTTTCCTGTTACCATATCAAATTGACTATAGCAGATATATTAAAATACATGTGAGGTATTTATATGTGCTGATAAGATATCTAACATATATTATAGCTACCTCAGAGTATATAGTATTACTGCTCAAGCTTGGTGCTTTATTTTTCCTCAAGTCTATTTTCATTCCATTTGTGTCTGTGACCTTTGCAATGGTAAGTTACAGGATGTGGAATTGGGGAACACATGGTTTTGAGTATTAATAAAGTTTTCTGCTAGGAAAAGCTCATCAGTTTATCAAATTAGGTAATTTGTTCTTGAAAGCTTTTGGCAGGTTTCCAGGCAACAGAGGAAACATAGGTGAATTCTGATGGGGGCAGATGATAGAAAAGTATATCCAAAATGTTGTTCATTAAGGCTGTATTGTGGAAAGGATAAACTGGATGTTAAAATGGAGGGTAGAGAGATATAATGGGCACTAAGTTAATATATTAAGGTTGCTAGCACTTTGAGTAAAACAGAAGTGGCTACAAAAAAAAAAAGTCAGAAGATGACAAACATTGCCTTTTTTATTCACACTTAAAACAGTTTTACTTGGACTGGCAAACATCTCCTGTGCCATTGTGGCAGAACAGTATGAACTTCCATCCCTCTCTTGGTGATATGCAAGGAACTTATGATGGTTGTGTCTGGAAGGGAACTGTTTCTTATATAGTCCTCACCTTATCCCTCAAAATCAAGTAAATTAAAGAAAACAAAAATTAATAAATGTAATATTTGCAGTTTTTCAACAGAGTTAACTTCATGATGATAAGCTAATCCTTTCACATCAACCTGGTATTTCAGAAGTTAGTACCCATCAGGCAGCTGTTGTCCTTCATCAATCTAGAAATGGAAAACTCTCTGAGAGTTCAGCAGTAAGATTGACATAGGAGAGAATGATGAGCTTGCTGTGACAGGAAGTGATAACAAGAGGTTCATTTTGTTTGGTGGGTTGTCCATCTGGCCCATGATTGTGAGGCAGATAATTGACAACTTAGTAGTCAAAATTAGGTAGCCACTTACTTTATTTTACCAAAATGAATAATTCCCTTTCTAGCCTTATTTTTTCCCTTCCTTTTTTTTTTTTTTTTGTTGTTGAGGTTAACAGTAGGTTACAACACTGTATGTGATTTAGTGGTATAGATTTACATCTCTTCAGATGTATGTTACCGTGCAACATGCACCATCAAGGCATGCATAGTCCTCCACCATAGTCCTTTGGGCTTTCTCCCTCCTTTGCTTGATACCTTCTCCCTCTCTCTTGGCATTCTCACATTTATAGTCAGATATCTAGGGTTTACTTTTGGTTTGGTTTGGCCTGACCCTTTGTTTTGTTTCTCTGTATTCCACACAGAGTGAACTCATCCAGTATTTGTCTTTCTCCTTTTGACTTATTTCATGTAGCATAATCCTTTCCAGTTCCATCCATGCTGTCATGAATAACAAGAGTTCATTTTTTTTTAACTTTTCAAAGTCAAGAGAAAGTACTGTGTTTCGGTGAAAAATGATTTAAAAACTGGGAAAAACTGTGTTTTAGCTCTTCAACTTAACTAGCTTTGTGATTTTACACATGTCGATTGAGTTTTGGGGATTCAGTTTCCTTAAATGTATATTACAAATATATATACTTGGTATGACAGTGTGAAGATTTAATAAGATGATAGATTTAAAATAACCTGAAGGTTATAGAACTCTTTTAAGTATGAATTGCATTATAATATAAACTCAGAAAAGATAGCCTCATAATATCAGTAGGACAGATTCATTTTTTTTGTGAAAAGAACATAAAAATTGTTGCTGTGGGGGCAACAAAGTATATAACATCAAGTAAAGAATAAAAATCACAACTAGAAGTCCAAGGTTTAGATAAAAAACTGACTGAAGATGCTAGATTGTATTCCATTTTTGTCATCTTCTCTCTACTTGCTATTTTTAATTACTTTGTTTGCCAGCCTTTATTATAGATGATGGCAATATATAGAGAAAGTTAATAACAGTAGTTTAATGTAAATTCTTACAAAAAAATTAAATTTGGGAAGTTCAAGAAGTTGACTTTCTGTAATGGAGAAAAGTCAATTAATATTTTACTTTAGCTATGGAATACTTCAGTGTAACATATGAGATACTTGTGCTTTTCAGAAGTTTAGTTTAAGAACCATTAATATAAACAAATGACATTAATATATGTATCTGCTCTCCATTAGAGCTTGGAAATGGACAGTCATTGGCAAGTCATTAATGTAAGTCGTCTTTGTACCAGACTTGATGAATCTCACATATGTAAAATGGGTATTTCTATATGGTTGGTAATCATTAACCTAAATTTGGTAAAGTTTTTGCTTGTGATTATTTTATGTCCTTGAGTCCTTTGATAATTTTCATCCTTGGAGAAGAAATATCATAAATATTCTCTCTATAGTCTTCAGGTTTATATGTCAGTGCTTAAATTATAACAAGTGAGAAGTCACATGAAAATGTTTTATCTGTTTTTTCACCCAAACATTGATGATTAGAATATACTTTGTCTGTTTAATATTAATTTCTTAATGATTATTATGTCTGTAGGTATCAGTTGATGAAAAGCCAAATATTTCCTTTAAGGATAGTAAAACATTTTTAAAAATGATTTTTCATACTGTCTCAGAAAAGGAGTATTTGTACTAGAATTGTAAAATGAGAGTTGATAAAAATGTATTTAGATAACATCCAGAGCAAGTTATATGTCAATTACAAAAAACAAAACAACTACATCTACTTCTATTAATGACATTATAATAGCATCTGCATTTGAACTCACATAGGGCATAATGTATGTATTTTCTTCTGTGTGAAAGTCAAACATTCTTGCCCTTTTCACTTTACTCAGTTAATTTAAATATTCTGTTGGCATGCTAATTTTAAGTATTTAAATGTTTATTTTGCTGATAAACAGAAACACATAAGCATGTTCCAGTAGATTGTTTCATTAATGCATAACAACACTTTTAGAAAACTTTTTCCAGTGAGAGTTACTCTTTTATATTTAATATTAATGAATGAGAATGAACCATGTGAAAATACTGATAAGACCATATTAAACTGCAGAACAAAATATATTAACTGAAGGAAATAAGGCCGTATATATAGATGTCAGCATTTCTCTTTGGGTGAGACCAAGTCATGTTAATAACAGGGTTTAAGTATGGTAGATGACTGAGAAACAATGAATCTGTAGCCATTTTAGAATTGTTCCGAGATGTACATATATAGTTCAAACCTGAAATCACTAAAACTTAGTTTTAAGGAAGCAAACTGCCAATTTTTTTTTAAGATTTATTTATTTATTTATTTGCACAAGCACTGGGTACAGTCAGAAGCATGGGAGGGTGAGAGAATTCACCAGAGCCAGAGTGGGGAGCAGAACAGGCAGACTGACGAAGTACACTGCTGAGGGGAGCAGCGGGCGCAGCAGGAGAGGTCTGTGAGCCATGTGGGATCGAACTGGTGCTGCAGAGGCTGCGGGCAGCTTCACAGCCCAGCGCTCAACCGCTGCGCCACTGGGGAGGCCCACAAACTGCTATTTTATGATCAGAACCCATGCCTGTCTGTGGCCTGAGTAAATTAGGCTTATGTTTGATGAGCCTGTAAATAAATTGTAATAATAATAGTTTATGTCACTGTTTTAATATGCTAAAAAGTTTGATGAGTGAAAATTTTACATCATAAAGTGAGGGGTACATTTTTCAGTTGGAATAATTTCAGAAAATTTGGTATACTATTACTTTAGCAGAATTTGGAAATACTCAAATATAGCACAGAATCTAGAAACCAAGTAAAATTTAAACTATAGTTTCCATGTGGTAATTGATATTATGTCAGATTTTAAAAAAGGGTAACTAAAATCAGTTGACTGATTATATGAGTTTTGTTGTGCTTTTCTAAATTTTAATGTTCAGTCTAGAGTTTAATTATTGACATAGATGTATATAATTCTTATAAACATGTCAGAATAACTTTATTTGCTTATGTTTAATTTTATATTGGGTTTTTAGTGTAGAAAAGACATAAGAAACAAATACTATCGTGTTTGTGTTTTGGTTATAGATCTAGCTTGTCAATGTTTTTTTTTTCCTTTTTTGCTAAATAATTGCTGATATGTACATCAGTGTTCTAGATATTTGCAATGAAATATTGAAAAGTGTTTTTGCTTTTTTAAGTTTGAGAGGACATTAAAATACATTCAAGGGCTATGGAATAGGCTTATAGAAACTGGGTCTTATAGGGATCAATAAGTAAAATTGAAATCCATCTTTTTACAACCTCTAGCTTTTATTTTAGAGATAAATAGTTCTTCACATCATTCTGGATTTCTTTAACTTACATTAGTTATTAGTTTGCACTGACCTCTGGGTCATTTAGAAGTTAATGTGGTTTTCACCTCCATGATATGAATTTTATATATTTTTATGAGCTTTGCATTTTGAAAAGGTAAAATGAATGTTAATTTTCTGCTTTTTCTTGTGGTGTAAACATTATATCCTTCAAGGGTGTAATGTGCTATCTATCAATTGACCATCAAGGATTTAGTAATTCCCTGTTATAACTATAAAATGTTTATGTATTTATGAGAAAACATTTGTTTAATTTTTCCCTGTGTTTTCTCTTTAACTTTTGTGAAGTTCTGTGGTAAATAAAGAGAAGGTTTATTTCCCTTTACTCACTGGGAAACTGTTTACCTTCATTTTCACTCATTGAACTCTATCATTAAGCAGCAGTCGAATTTAGGCATCTTTTAACTCTGTAGTTGGTTTATTGTGTTATCATTTCTTATACCACATTAATTACATTAATTTCTTGTATTAATCTTTACTTGTGATGTCTGTCAAGGAATAGACAGTCCTTGTTTCTTTCTGTCCCCAAATCATGAAGTGTATGGACTTATGATATATTCGTGTTTAAATAGATTTAAAATTTTTTAGGACAATATGTCTATCCATTCCTCTAAGGCTTCTGCTTTCTTGAACTCAGGAGAATGCTGTACTTTTATCAGGTGGTAAATATATATGTTTAATTTATGCATTACTAAGTGAAGGAAGAAATAAACATTGACAGGAAATCATTTGAAAGTATAGAACAGTGTTTAGCAGAATAAAATTTATAGAACATAAATCTGAATCCAGCTAGATGGATTTTGGTGCCTTAGATTTTACAAGGTTCATGTATCATTTGAGTTGAATTTTTATGTCTTCTTGGCCATCCTTACTTTTTATTGGGTTACTGTTTTCAAGACTGTACAGCAAAAACTTAAAATAGAACATTAGCAAACATAAAGTCTACTGTAATGCACCCTGGAAATGGGAATATAAAAGAAATAAACAGGATCTCATCTCTTATGAGTCTTGTTCTCAAGAGTGTTAAAATTTAGCAAGACTTACAAAGTTCATAATTAAGGTCAAGATGTATAGACAGGTATCTTTGCATTATCTATTTTAGAATGAACTGCTTTGTGACATACTATTCCACAGCATAGGCACATTCTCCAGTAAGTGATAATGATAATAAAACCTGCAGCTGGAGGAGCAGAGAGGGGAAGGGGCTGAGTGGATGATGATAGAGGATTATAGGTGCCTTTGGGATGGGTGCGGTCATATATATCTACAGGATTGTGAACCTGTACTTCTGAATCATATACAGTGCCATACACCAATATTACCTCAATTAAAAAAAAGAAATTCTAGCTTATCAACTGCATTATTCTTTAGCATTTAAAGTACTACATATTTTTTTCTTATTTTACTCAATATGTTTGCTGGGTACAAAGTGAGTTTAAAGAAAAGAGGCACAGGTTGATAATATGTGAAGAGATCACCATTGAAAATGGAGAAAAAGCAAAGGAAAGGAACCTGAATACTAATCTATTTTTGACCACTTAGTGACACATTTCTGAGTTACTCCTTCTTCCTTATTTTTCATCTTTAGCTGATTTGATTAGGAAAAGAAAAGAGATTTTAATTTCACCCTTGTCATGCAGGGCAAGAATTCACTGTTTCAAAATGGAACTGACAAGTGAATTTCATTAAGACTGATAATATGGCAGCATAGTGAAAGCTTGCAAGGATTATCAGCAGGTAGAAATTTTAACCAAGTCATTACTTTTTGACCAAATGTTCTATTACTTGTCAGAGCAATCTTGTATCTAATGATGGTTAATATAATTGGTTGAAGAAGTTTCATTTTAGGTTTGCGTTCAGATTTTGTGTATACGTTTAACTTTAATTTTTAAAGATTTGCTCACATTCGGGCCACTTCTATGGTGAATAAAGGCAATTACATAATTATATTTATATTTATAGTTATATTAGAGACAATTTAGGAGTTATTTGTGAGAATTGCCATTTGATACTTAACATGTTTGTTTACTTTCAATTATAAATATTTTTCTTTATTGCTTGTTTCTATACTAAAAACAAAAATCACATCAATAAAAAAGTGATAATAAATTATAATGAAATGAAGTAATTTTCTGATAAGGGATATATGGTAGGGCGTAGAAATCCTTATTTCTAGGAATTTTACAAGTCCTTATTTCTTTGACCATTTCTTATTCCAAATTCTTTGCCTTTTAAGCAAGTCCGCCTTTCACACAGACTTTTGTAGAATTTCTACCCCTTGTCTCTACCTAATATGAGCAGCATATGAAGTCAAAGGCCGTGTCTGATTAGATTGCCATTATATCTTTGGTGCCTAGTAGAGTATGTAATATAGTAGTTGTACCCCATATGTATTTGTGGAGTGAATGAAAACTCACATTCTTGCCACATTAAAGCCAGGCATAAAAGCCCACTTCTTAGACCCATTCATTGTGTTTGGTTCCTTTCCTCTGCAAACTCATTGTACTTTGTATTTATTATGTTAATATTAAATTTTACTCATTTGCATGTTTCTCAAATGAGCTTGCTTAGTGTTGTATGTATTTGTATAGTACCTCGTAAAACATGAATGTCTTAAGATGTCATCATCAATAGAGAATGTAATTTGAATTCCCGTATTTGTTGATATAGGGATCCCTGCCCTGATTTGGTTTCCTCTGTAACCAGTGATATACAGTATGAAGGTATTTAACAGGTTCAGAGGCACAGCAGTATGATATTCTGATAGCTACAAAACGAAGCTAGTATCTACCAGAAAGATTTGTCTGGAAATTAAATGGCCATTGTTAAAGGACATTCAACTAATGGGCCTTCACTAACTGTTAGTACTTTTTCATATCTTTTCATCTACTCCTTCCATTGTTAGCCATTTCAAATTGGCCCATATAATGAATGAATTCCTATGGCCTCATCAGCTCTGTATTTAACCTTTAAGATCCTTCAGTCTTTCTTTTTTAGTGGCAATATTTTGAGAGACCTAGACACCATCATTTGCTCTCTTTCCTCCTTCTTTGGCTTCCCTTCAAACTCTATATTTTATTGCTGAGATATGTATTCTTGTGGCACTCTATTCCTGTCAGAGAACAACCTACATTGTTGTCATTGTATACATCTCTAAGCCGACTTTAAGTCATGTTTGTCTTGTTTACCCCTATATCTTCAGTACTGAGCTGTGGTTAGTATATGCATTGCACCACTACATAAATATGTATTGGATGAATAGAGTTGCTTATGACATTTAATTTTATGGCAAAAAGATTATGTGAAGGGGGCATCATGAAAGCCAAAGAATTATTTCCCTGATCTTGTGCTTTCCCAAGTGTGCATTATATATTAAATGTAAGCATTTATAAGAGTTTTACTGGCTGAAGAAAAAGCTAAGTTTTCTATCTGGAAAAGATCTTCATCAAGTTCCCATGCCTTAATTTGTTTTTCCTTTGTGATGGTTAAAGAGATGCCATTTGCTTACTTGATCTTGACACATCGTTTTTTCATAAATTACTTCTCTTTGCCTGAATTGAACAGTTAAAAATGTAAGTTGTATGCTGTCTACATTGTTTGAAAACTGTATCAAGATTTTGTTATATTCCTCTTACCCTTGTAAATCCGTAACTCTGGTGTCAACTGGGATTTTAAAGTTTTATGATTTTAAAAAAGTTCAAATTTTGGAGAGATTTTTTTTCTCTACAAGTATAAAGTGGAAACAGATACCTGAATATAGATTTAAACCTGAAATTCATGGAAACACTAGGGTAGGTTGGCTATAGGTTGTTTAAAATATTGCACAATTAAAGAAAGGTTACTAAGTAAATTAGTTATACAACAGGTTTAAACTACTTTGGAATAGTACTATAAAGAAGAAAATAAAATTAATTCAAATGATATTGTAAGTGTGAGGAAAGAAAAAAAAAATGGCTTACTCTCGCCAGGCACATATTGTTAACTTTGTTCAGGTGGCAGCTTTTGCAGTTTGTTTTAGTTTCAGCTTGTCCCAGAAGGTGTTGTTACTCTGTGAAGGTGTTAGGCAGTATAGTAATGGAACAGGAGATAAAATGGAAGACTCGTAAAATGTCTTATCATTTGGGCCTTTCTGGAGAAACCTAGCTTGAATTTCTGAGTGGTCAGCTTGACATTTTAAAGCAGGGAGAAGTTGTGTCATTATTTTTAGAATACTACAGTAGTTAGAGGAAAAGATTTAAAGTTCACTGCAGTAATTGCTGACAGCTTCCACGGAATGAGGTGCTTTTTAGTAAGCATGTGCTATCTTGAAAAAAGGCAACTTACCAGGAATGTGGAAGAGGACTGTGAGCTTCATGAGATGAATGTGACAAAAATGTGGATTTTGGGCATTTTTGTGTCCTCAAATAATGTCATTCATTTTGAAGATGGAAAATAAGTAACATGACTTAATAGTTCATGTGTTTATGGTCTTCAAGCAAAGAAAGACTGTAGGCTTCAGGAACTATTGTCTAGTATATTTCAGTAACTTGAAGTACAAAATCTTGTGGCCAGGTTGTGACAAGGAGTAGGAGCAAGGTAGCTAGTTTCACTATGCTTGAGACAATCCATATAAGAGCTGAGGCAGTCCCTACTGTAACAGCGTTCCCCCTCCCTGGAAACCTGCAATTTGCTTCTTAGTCCCAGATGGGGAGGAAACTTGCAAACAGCCGCAAGCCATACATAATGGCAGGGTTCACATCCTGACAGGGACAAAATAGAAAAAGGAAAAATTCAAAAGGGTCTTCATAATGTTACTAGAGTCAAGGACTATATGCTTTTGGTGAAGGTTGTAGCACTTTTTAAAGTTCTGAGTATGTTATGTTTGTTTTGCTTTTTTTCCCCTTCTCCTGGATGTCAGCCAATATTCGACTGAAGGAAACACATGGGGATGGCACATTAGTCACTTGCTTTATCTTTTGCTTAAGTAGCTAACATTTATTGCCTAATAATGAACATCTTGCATACATACCAACTTGGTTTTCAGTACATATACTAGTATATGTTTAAATGTTCATTCACCTTTAAACAAGGTCTTACCTATGACCCTCAAAAGATACTAAGACTTAGATGAAGGATGATGTTTTTAAGTCATAGGCTTTAAATATGGTATCTAAAAGTTAGACTTTTTGTTTAATCTGAACCCCAAATTTAGGAATAGATTTATTATGAAGAAATTTTAAAAATTTCAATGCATTCTGAATTTTGCCAGCTTCATTCAAGTATAACTGACAAAATTGTAAGATATTTTAAAGTGTACATTGTCATGATTTGATATATGAATATATTATGAAAGAATTCTTCCCATCTAGCTACTTAGCCCATTCATCACCTCATATATTTCATCTTTTTTGTGTATGTGAGAACAATTAAGTTCTACACCCTTGGCAAATTTCAGTTGTAAAATACCATGTTATTCACTACAGTTATTATGTTATACATTCCCTCCTCAGACCTAATTCATCTTATAGCTATAAGTTGGTACCCTTTTGCCAACCTTTTATAACCGACCCTCCGTCACCTGGCAACCACTTTTCTACCCTCTGTTTCTGTGAATTTGATTTCATATTGTCAGAGGTTGACTGAATAATATTCCTGTGTGTGGGATATTCTTTATCCATTTATCCTTTGACAGATGCCTTATTTCTATAGTTTCTGTATCTTTGCCGTTGTGCAAGAAAAGAAATAAAAGGCATCCAAATAGAAAGGAAGAAGTAAAATAGTTTCTATTAGCAGATGAGATGATATTGTGCATAGAAAATCAACCAAACAACTGCTAAAACTACCCAACAAATTCAGAAATGCAAAACAAATATAGTTGCAGGGTATAAAGTCAATATACAAAAATCAATTGCTTTTCTATACACTAGCATCAGATTACCTGGAAGAGAAACTGAGAAAACAATGTCATTTTTAATGTATCAAAAAGAATAAACTACTTTGGAATAAATTTAACCAAGGAGTAAAAGATTGTAGACTAAAGATTATAAGACACTGGTAAAAGAAATTGAAGAAGACACAAATACATGAAAAGATTCAGTGCTCTTGGATTGGAAGTATTAATATTGTTAAAATAGTTACAGTATCTAAAGTATTCTGTAGATTCAGTATAATATTTACCACATTCCAATGGCATTTTTTGTTCACAGAAAATAGAAAAAACAATCCTAAAATTTGTGTGGAATCACAAAAGACCACGAATAGATAAAACAATCTTTGAGAAAGAAGAACAAAGCATCATACTTTTGGTTTTAAACTATGTTGCAAAGTTATAATCAAGTGAGTAGGTATTGGTGTAGAAATAGATACATAGATGAGTAGTACAGAATAGAGAGCCCAGCAATAAGCCCTGACACAAATGGTCAATTAATTTATGACAGAGGGAGTCAAGAATATACTACAGGAAAAGGTTAATCTTACAATAACTAATGTTGAGAAAACTGGACAGCCACATGCAAAAGAATGAAACTGAATCCCTATTTTATACCATATACAAAAATCAACTCTGAATAGATAAAAATGAGAACTGAAATTGTTAAGCTCCTAGAAAAAAACATAGATGGTAAAAACTCTGTGACATTGGTTTTTGCAAAAACAATATTTGTGTATGTGTAAACAAGTTTATATTGAGATACTAAGTAGCTAGTAATAATTATTGATCACACAAATTCTTTACAGAAATATTTCAAGCATAGTCTGGTGTTATCTTAGAATCATATATACTACAGAGTGAAAGGATCTCAAGAGATTTGGCCTTAGGCAGGTAAACTGTTATTTTAACTGCATACATATGTAGTAATATTTCTATTTCATTGATAAGGAAGTTGAGACTGTTAGAAGGTAATCTGCTCAATTACATAGATGAGAGATATCAACATTAAATCATAGGTTGATAGGAGGAGAAATAAAACCCATTTTGTAATAATTTCAGTTCACTTATAATCTGACCAGAATCATCAAGTATTTTAAAATAAATATTTTAAATGAACTAATAACTCTCTTAGATCTCATGAAATTAACAATTTACCTTAACATGTTTTTAAAAAGCTATTGCATGCCCATTTAACTGTATCAAATATGTCTGCTTAATGTGCTTTCTGTCATATTCAGAGTTAATACATCACTGTTTCACATACTTTCATTACAAGATTCAGAAAACTAATGTGTGTTCTAGAAAAGGGGAAAGACAACTCATTGAATAATCAAAACTTCAGTTCCTGAGTAATTGACAGGCTTATAGTAACTGCTTACAAAAGAAGATATCTTTTTGAAATAATGATAAGTAGTTCTTGATTATGCTGCACATTTTGTACCAAGATAGTAGCAGCATCTTCTGGAGGGTGGGCTTCTGAGTCCTTGCCCTTGTATTTCTCATTTCAGTATTTTATGTACATAGTTGCTTAAATATGAAAGCAAAAATTAGCTATGCTTAGATATGTATGTATAAAGTGGTATTTAGAAATAGAACTTTTAGAAGGCTTGCAGGGTGGTACATACATATGTACATGCGTATGTGTCTGAAGTACTCATGTGCCATGAATGTAGGAAGTGTGTTCTCCTCTTCTGCACTGTACTGCCTGTAATTTTGAATGGATGAATTTATAAAATTTTTAGGAGCATTCACCTTCATACAGTGGTGGTTGAAACAAGTCTGTTAATAGTTGAAACTACCTCTCTTTGAAATTACTGCTTTACAAGCATAAATTCACTTCGTTTTACCCTGTTTTAGATTCCCTTTGATTTTAGAATATTTTCTATTCGATGTTTTGTTGACTGCATGCATTCCAGAAAAAATGGTGTAACTCAAACCCAACACATGCTCATATCTTTTTATTCTCTAATACTTGTCCCGATCTTCAGTGTTGTCTGTCTCCTTTCTATATTAGTAAAAGAATATCCAACCTGTTGGTATTTTTAAATGCCACTTCATTCATGAAACTTCCAGTAGCCTCCTCTACTTCCCTATAGTAAACATACCCTTCTAATTATATTTGAGGTTCTATACTTTATGATATGTTTTCATACGATCGATCTAGTAATAAATTAGTTGAGAGTGTTGTGTATATAATTGTCTTTAATTCTCAGAACAGCACTAAGAGACAGATATTATTGTTGTCTTGACTTTATAAGTGAGAAAAATGGGACTTAAGAGAGGTTTCTTAAAGTAATGTGGCTAATGAAATAACCTGGCCTTAAATCCCAGGGCAGTGAATCTAGACCCCATACTCTTAAACACAGGTTATATTGCCTGCTCTAAGTGACTGCATACTTTCCCAGTCCTATGATGTTAATGTGGAGGATGTAATTCCCATATTACACAGTAGAAAACAGAGAGATATTGACATCTTAATTTTCACATATGTAAAGAACTTTAACATAATTCAGTGTTTCTCATATTTTCAGTACCTAGACCCTCAGATGTTGCTGTGTAATTGTTTTGTACCTTTTAACATATACTCTATATGACTGTAAAGTGTCTGCTCATTAGGGGTAGGAAGCTAAGTAGGAACACTGTTAAACGGATTTTTGTAGATGCTTTCCTGTGGACAAATACATTTGCTGGTTATCTAGATTTATTTTTCTTAATCTTCATTGCAAATTTTCTCTTCCTTGTCACTACTGGATACATTTTATTGATGATACATTTTTAACTGACCAGACCTATGTCTTGGGGTCAAATATTGACTGTTTATGTCAGTCAGATAGTGACGTTTGTGGAAGAACACCCAGGAAAGGACTGTAGCCTGATATCACATGTATGATCCAGATTTTGGCAACCAAGGTTACTTGAACTCTGGGAATGGAAAGCTGTTGGGTTCTCTTTCTCTTCACTTCAGAGATTCAGCAAAGCTGAAGTCAGTGGCAAAGCTTTGCTTCTTCCTTCTATTGCTATTACCCACGTAATAGAAACCCTGCTCCATTTCTTATCTTTTTTTTTTCTTCAGCATGCCGGCAGCACTGCCTTCTGACCTGGTTTAAGTGTCCTGGCTGACCTCTGGCAGTTCAATGTGTGGGTCCCTTTGGGAATACACCCACTTAGCTGGGTTTCATAGTAATGATTTTAACTTCTTACAGAAGTTTGCTTAAAAAAATTGTACATCCCTTATTAAAGAGATAATTTCACAATGTAATTTGCTTCACAAGCCTCCCACAGTTATGTTAAGCAGATGGTTGCCAAACACCAGTTCAAAGTAGATTGCTCTTATATGAAATAAAATCCATGCTCAGAAAATCTGGCAGTGTAAGCTGGTCTTCTTCCAAAACAGGCTCACAGACAAATTTCTCTTTACTAAAAGCTGGCAAACTACTACACCTGTATTAGACATGCAGTAAGAAAAACATGTTAAATGGCACACATTGATTCAGTTTTTCTTCTTTAACATATTGACATCCCCCTCTTTTTTTCTTTACTGGTAGCTTTTGGAGACTTAGAAAATATAACAAGAAGTTAGTCATTGGTTAGTTCTGGGTTCCAGCCTCAGTGCTGTCTCTGAATAGATTCCTGATTTGCACATGTTATTTCAAGTATTCTGAGTTTTCGTTTTCCTCATCTGTAAAATGAGGATCATGTTGTACACTCCACAGAGTGGCTGTTGTGGTTAAATCAGGCAACACAGTGGGGTTCTTTAATTAATATAATGTTAATATCTTGTGTTTAAAATCTAACCATATTATTGTCACATGTGGTTAATTATGTATGGTCTGTAACTTAAAAAAGAGAAATATAATTAGTCATGACTGTTCAACAAATACATATATTGGATGTCTGGTGTGGTGTGTGTAAGGTGGGATGGCTCTACAACTTTGAACAGAGAGCATTTGCTTTCGCGTATTTACACTGTAAGGAGTATAGAGTCAAGGGAAACACATTAAGGAAATAAGAGTATTGTGTGTATGTGCTCAAGAAACACTTAATAAAAAAAAAGCTATTAGATGAGAGCCTTGAATAGTATGTTCACATGAAAGAAATAGGAAGGGCATTCCATAAAGATAATAAAGATGTCAGAGGGAAAAAATATGTAGAAATATATAGGTTCAGTGCCATAGAGGAGAACAGTCTGACTGGAAAAGTTATGATTAACTGAGGAACTAACAGGACATATGGCTAAGGGATACATGGAACTGTGTTGTGGAAACCCTTTCATTCCACTCCAGTCAGTACTTTGTATTTAATTTGTAGGCATCAGGCAGTCACTGAAGATATTTAGCGGAGTAAATATGAACCCTCTTTAGAAAGATTAACCTAACAACTGACAAGAGGATGAATTGGGGGAATAGAGTGTGGCAAAAGACTAAAGAAAAGAGACCAGTTTATAAAGCTGTTGAAAATGTTCCAGGTGAGAGGTCACAGGAATATTAAGTTCTGTGTTGTCTACAGAAATTCAAAAAAGCATGCAAGATGTGGCATATATTGAATCTTTAGCACTTGGCATATGAAATCATTTATTTGAAGGATGGATCAAAGGCTAGACTGTTGTTTGCTGGTGGCATTTCTGTTTAAACTAGGCTTATTTTCTCCATATTGCATGAACTAGTTGGCTGCCAAAAAATAGAAACTTCATGTTTGGTGCACTGTGTTGGACAATAAAGGGATGCAGTTTGATGATGGGCATGCATGGAAGGAACCCACCAGGGAATCAGATGTGTAGCCTTCCTACACTCTTTTGGTATTTATTTTGTTGTGAAGGTCACTTTAAATGTACATGAAATGTGGCATGAGCTACTTGGAGGTGTGCTTTATCTTTATAACAAGAATTGACACAAGACTGTCAAACTTGACCACAGAGGAAGTCCTAAATGTCATTCTTCATAAACTGTCGGTTTAGAGATTAAAATTGATAATATTGACTTATTCCTCAAATGGCTGTCTTTACCTAGGAATAAGGTAAAGACATAGGAATATTGGGGGTTGGAAAGAGTAGAATCTTAAAAGATTCTTCAGAAACTACTTCTACAAAGACTGCTGACTGAGGACCAAAGCAAATTTTAAAAATTAGGAAACACATGTTTTGAGTAGGTGTATACATCCTTGACTTGATAGAAAATGTTAATTCAGGAGTACAGTTTATGGAAACTTGACTTTACATGATTATTAATGATTATTATGGAATTATATTCCTGCTATCCTCTTCAACTGATGGGACATTATTTTTATGGCATCTAAAAGGCTATTTGCCCCTGACTAATTTTTGTCAAAATATAATTCTAGTATCAGTTGCTTGTTTAATTAGACAGCCAGTGTCATGTCATAGAAAGATGGAGAGGCTAGGAGGCAGAAGATCTTGAACTGATAGCAGAATCACTTTTATTAACTTTGCATCCTTAGGAAAGTCATAAAACAGCCATGCTTTCATATCTTTATCTGTGATTTCCTGACCTGCAACTTACTGTTATTTTAAGTGATAGCTGAGACAGAGTATGTATTTTTAAATTATAACGAATTATAAATTGCTCATTTCTATCATCACCATTATTATCAGGACCCTAAATCCTTAATGCAAAGAGACAACCTTTATCTAGCCTGCTATTTTCCAGAACATCCAGTGTTATTTTCTCTATATTTCAGAAGATGCAGGTGTTAGAATAATCAAAATAAACACATTTTGTTTTATCCTAAGGTCCTACAACTAGTTAAGTTCCCATGGTCCATAACTAATTAAGTGCCAGAAGAAAAGATAACCCAGGCACAGGATAACTTTCTACTATAAAATTATTAGAGTAATATTATTTCAGAAATCAGCATTATTAATCTATTCAGTTTTAGAAATATATACTTTACCTTTATTGGAGAGAGGAGAGCAGAGGAAAAGAAAATAAAGTGATGTGATGTACAGATGAAGACTGCGACCCACAAATGGCTCAGCTGTAGTTCTGTGACATGAGTGTCTGGACTTGTCTAATAACCATTTATAAAATGAAAACTTTAAGACAGTTGTGAGGGATCTGTTGTTTACTAGACACACACATTTATTCACAGTTAAAGGAAACAAAGTTTTTATATTGTATAAAATTTTATTGAGGATATTTAAAAAAATGAGTTCGCATTCCTTAAAATAGTTTTTGCTGTGATGATTTTAATTGTTTGGACTGTTGGTAAGTTTTTAGTAAATAATTGTGCTTTACATCAGATTTTGAAGGCAGTTTGTTTTTCTAACACATTACCTAAACAGCTGCTGGGCTGTTAGCATAAATTTAATCATGTTTGGTATTTCTGTTTCAAAAGTTTTTTTTTTTAAATTTTTTTTTAAGATTTATTTATTTTTATACAAGAACCAGGGTACAGGCCAGATGCGTGGGAGGGAGAGAGGATTCACCGGAGACAGAGTGGGGAACAGAACAGGCAGTCTGACGAAATACACTGCTGAGGGGAGCAGAGGGCGAAACAGGAGAGGTCTGCCACGCCACATGGGATTCTCGCCGGCTGGCCGGGATCGAACCCGCGCTGAAGAGGCTGCCCACAGCTTCACAGTGCGGTGCTCAACTGCCTGCGCCACGAGGGAGGCCCTGTTTCAAAAGTTTAAATGAGAGTTGTGTTAGCTCAGAATCAACTGAAACAAATTATTAGAAAGACATATTGATTCAATAAGTGTGTACAACACCATTAAGTATCTGGCATAAACTGAGAGAAATTGATGCCTGTAAGTAATAATGCCCTTAAATGTCCTCTTGAATTCTCACACAAGAGAAACCAAACATATGAAAGTCCACTTATACATCATACCTTAAAGATTTCTCCCCCTAATTTCATAAGAATGTTAATTTGCCATTATTTATTCAACATTCTAAAACTAATATTTAACTCCCATAGCATTTAATTCCTTTAGAAATTAAAACTTGAAAATATGTGAAAACTAAGCAAATCACTAAATTGATAATCTACAAAGTGTGTTTTAGATCAATAAATATTGTATCCTTTCAAATAAAGCAAGTAAATCAGGATCCCTTTGTATTATTTTCTGGGCTAGGAAATTTGAATAATCTGTTCATGGATTTATAGAATAAAGCCATAATAACAATAAATTTTTAAGTTTTAAAAAGTTTAGATAGTAAAAATATTTTATTAGTGATATTTTAGGTTATCATTATGGTATTTCCAAAGCTTGACATTTAAAAACATTAGGATTATCTATAAAAACCAAATTGTAAGGCTTAGGGTAGAATTGATTTTTTCAATTTGATAAATCAAAGTTTTTTATGTAGAGTCAGATAAAAATGACATCCCTCCCAAATTTTAAATATTGAAAATTTTATACTATTTGGAGATAGCACTTACCAGAAAATTGCAAAATTTTATGTTGTCTTGCATAAGTGAAGGTATAGAATAAAAAAAAAAATAGTAAATGTTCAATTTCTCAGGAAAAGCCTCTTTACATTTAAGTACTGTTCAAGCCAGTACATTTATTATGTAATGAAATTATCTGTGTTAGTAAAATACTTCCTATATTCTTACTCATGAACTCTCATGTGCTGATTCTGAGTACACACTATCTTTTTAATATGGGTTTCTTATTTAAGTTAATAATATTCCAGTTTTTAGTCTTAAACCTTCATAATCACTTGAGCAAAGTATTAGCCAAGCAGCAGGTGCTTAATAAATACTTACTGGCTTCATAATCTTTAAAGAGAATTCAGTTTTGGTCCTTGTTTCATTTTTTTAAAAAAGATTTATTTATTTATGCATACAAGAACTGGGGTGTAAGTCAGAGGTGCAGGGGGTGAGAGGATTCACCAGAGAGAGTGGGGAGCAGAAGAGGCAGATGGACTGAAATACATTGCTGAGGGGAGCAGCAGGGTGAGACAAGGGAGGTCTGTTGTGCCATGTGGGTTAGCTCCCTAGCGGGCCAGGGATTGAACTGGTGCTGTAGTGGCTTGCAGTAGCTTGATATCACTGTCTTTAACCACTGTGCCACCAGGCAAGTCCTTTCTATATGGTTGAGGTAGATGAGGTCTCTGAGTATGAGGCCTATGAGTGTATGTAACAACATTGCACATTTTATTTTCCATTTTCTTTTTAAATGTTATAGTTTGGGTTGTGAATTACGTATTTTTGATTTCCAAAGTATAATAGTAGTGGTAAAAATTTTTTCATTATGACAAAGTCAGAGTTAAAATACTTTAACAGTTTCACAAAATAACAGTTTTCCCCCAGTGATCTGTTTACCTATGTACTCTTATTTGGCTGTCCCTTTATTTAATGCCATTTCAGCGAATTAAAGGGGACTCTAGTGTAATTCTACTCATTCACTATTATGTATCTCAAAACAGTGATAAGTATGAAACTTTTGAGTATGAGAACCCAGTAGAAACAGCATTTGTAATTGAAAATTATTAGATGTGGGAGTCACTTACACTAAAACCTCCTATGTAGATGCTTCTCAGAATTGGCCAAACTTTTTTTAAATGGCAGATAATTAAAGTACGTGTTTTTATAGCCTCTATCAGCTATATTCTAATGTTCAAGAATAGTAAGGAGAGGGGAAACTTTAATTCATGAACATGTTTACTCATGAAGCAACCTTTTTGCATAAATATATATGTGGAACTTTTAATCCTGAAGGATATTCAAAATTTATTTATGTAATACTGATCATAAAAGTTTTTTCTAGTAACTATTACTATTCTCTACGTGAGTTCACAGGTCTTAGTCTTCTAAATATATAAAAGTACCAATGAGTTAACTTTTATGCATCATTAATGTTGTAAAATTAGACTTCTTTGTTTTAAACTATAAACCATAGCTGTATTAAACATCGTTATTTTGTTCACTGAAATTATTGAGATACTAATGCTATAGTTATTTTTGTTTATTGAATAGCAAAGAACAAATTGAGCAATTGAAATTTTATTTCATATTATTTTTCATTTTTCAATTTACATTTCCCCTTTTCATTGCTAATAATTTTCTCTAACAGTTTTTTTATTAAACTTTACTGCTTGTCAATATATAATAATATGTGTAAATTCCAAGGATATTCCTGAATTTTATAGTCTTAATTTCAAGAACCATGCTTGAAAAATAATTCTTGATGTTATTTATAGTAAAGTTTCATTTTACTGACACAAGTTCTCATCTTCATAGAAATTGCCCTATTTATGGAGTATCTTTCTGTTACCAAATTGTGGACGAAATTCCAGATAATTAAGAGTAAATATCTAACTTCAAAGATTTGATAACTAATGTATCATGAATATTATTATGAATGAGTGTATTAATAGTTATATGAACTTTATGTATTACATATACAATTATATACATATGTACATATATTTATATTCCTTTATTCAAATATACGTTGTAATTTAGAGTATACTTAAGTTTATCAAACACTTGAATTTAATCATTCATAAGTTTAAATGTTAGGTGCTCTGCAATATTTAGAAAAAAATGTAGTGAAAATAAGTTGTGGGAGAATTTCTTTTATATATTTTGAATAGGGAAAATTTTTTTATTAAAGTTAAATTTTTATTTTAGGTAAGAATTTCAACCATATCTTAGTGAGATATGGTTGAAATTAATTGGGATGAGTTTTTGTTTGTATATAAGCCAATGTATATATGTAAATTTTAGTCTATGTTATGTATATGTTAAAATATGTTACATTTTACTTGATTTGCTGTATCAACTCAGCAATACTGCACACATTCATTTCATTCATATATGATAAACATAATTCTTTAAGAGTATGGTATTAGAGAAAATATTACAGTAGTTTGCCATTTATTCCATAGTTCAGTTCTAGGAAATGTATACATTTTTTTGAATTTCGTCAAGTCTTTTCTTTGCAGATAAACTTCTAACTATAATTGTAATGGCTGATGATTTTAAAGTTACATTTTTGCTCATGTTTTACATGATGTTTTAATGTTCTTATTTTAAATTTCTCACTAGAGAAAAGATGATAATTTAATATAACATCAAGTCATATTCCTCATAATTCTGTGCTATTTTGAAATTTAAGATACTCAAAGTGTCAGACTCGAAAACAACTCTTATAGGTATTCCTCTCTTCAGTTCCTGTAATGATATTCTGGTAGACATTCACTCATCAATTGTAGCTTCTCAGATGTTGCCTAGTTAAACTATATAAATGATAGCATGCCTGTGAAGTCTATCATCTTTAGTATATTACATCACTTAAATATGTGAGCTAATTTGCACACAGGTTGGTATATAAAGTCATATAATTCATTTTCCTTTAATTTTTCTTTTAAATGACAATTACTATTACATAGAGTATCCTGTAGAGTTTTCCAAATCTTCCTTTTCAGAAAAAAAAAAAATTCATGGAAGAATTTCCTGGAGTATGAAAAACCCTGTTAAAATAAGATACAGAATATAGAAACCATAACTGAAAACATACAGAATTCAAAATGTAAAATTAGTATATATCCCCCAAATCCCAAGCCCTTCAGAAAATAGAAATTTAAAAATTAAGCACTGAAACATGCCTAAATGTACTCACAATGAAATTTCAGATTAAAAACTACAGTAAAATACTTTCACTTGTCAGATTATGTGGTTTTATACAATAATGTCTGTAAGTATAGTAAAGAAGTCTTAAATTTAATATTAAATTTGGACTGATAGACCCTGAAAGAATAAATGGTAATATATTTGTAAGCTGAATTCTATGCAGATATTAAAATTGACACTGTAGGTTTCTTTGTATGAATAAGGAAAATATCGAATAAAGTTAAATGAAAGTTATCAGGTGAATTATATAGTCATATTTTTAAAAGGCAGACTATGCGCATGCACACACACACACACACACACACACACACACGCTTTTGAATTAGGAAATGAGAATAGTGATTGATTTTTTTTTCTTTCTTTTTTTTTTTTTTTTTTTTTCGTGGGATGCTAGGGCAGCGGCGGGGGAACGAACCGGCGCTGCAGAGGCTACGGGCAGCCTCGCAGCCCAGCGCTCAACCACTGCACCACCAGGGGAGGCCCGAGAATAGTGGTTGATTTTGAGACTGGAACCGAGGGATGGTAAACCTTGGGTAGAAAAGAGCTTGTCATTTTTAATTCTTTGATTAATTTTTCTTTGCTATCTTCATGGGTTCTTTAAAACTGTAAAATATGTTTAAGGAAAGAAAATTCTTAATCAGTTTAATAAGACATCTCAGTCAATACTGAACACTTACGTGCCACAAATTTCTTGAGTGTGTTGGGGATATTAGGGTGGATAAAATGTTTTCCCTACTCTTCTCAAGAAATAATAAATCAGTACTGATTTGTAAATAAAGAAAAACTCAATGTGGTGGGTTATCTATTAGAGATGGGACCAGGAAAGATATATATTCCTCTGTAGAGCTCAGAGGGGTTTATATACTATAAGTTAATTGAGCTTACATACGGTAAGTTAATTGATCAATCTTATGGAACAAATAAAAGCACTGTATGTCTAGACAGAGACATTATGTTTACTCATTGATTGCATCAGTCCTATGAAGTGGGCACCATTATCATTCTCATTTTATAGAGGACTAGAGAAATTAAAGTAACTTGCAGGTGATGCTGCTTTATTTATAGTGAGTGCCAGAGCTAGTGTTCAAATCCAGGCATTATGGTTACAGGATCCCTATTCTTAATAGCTAAATTATTTTGCTGAAACTTTATTCTATAATTTGAATTCATTTCCATTTTGCAGTTGAAAGACATATAGTGGGTTAAGCAGATAGTTCGAGGTTATACTGTTGATAAATGTCAAAGCCAGTACAGCAGTCATGGTCTCCTGACCGAATCCAGTGATCACATTGCTCTACCCTGCCTTCCATTCATATGGGGAGTTTCAAAAACAAGTGTATGGAGAAGAGTCATTTTGATAGCACTATCTGTCATAAGTACTGACAACAAGCATAGATGTGTGGTTTCTCTAAGAAAATAATTGCAATAAAAGGAATTTTGCAAGATCACTGAATAAAAAAACTGATGTTAATTTAATGCTCCTGCTTTGTGAAAAAACTGTCAGCAATCCAGAATGAGGGCTGTGTTAACAAAATTCCAACTTTTCTGTGGGATGATCTACAAACTACAAACAGAAGGCATTAAGTTTCTTAACAGTTACAAGTGTGTGCATGCATGTTAGGCCACTCCTGTCATTCACTGCTTTTTGGTGTACATAGATTAAAGCTGGACTGCTTTGATTTTCAGACTAAGATGTTCTATAGGGAATTTGGTTCATATTAAAAGATAGCAGAATAGCTTAACAACTTGTAAGTTCTTTGCTTTCTGCCCTAGCGTCATACAGCTAAACATATATGTGTTCAGTTCATATATAAACACATATGTGTTCAGTTTGACTTTAAGATATTTTCTTGACAGTGTGCCTCCTCACTGAGATCCCAAGTTATTTCCTTGCTCTGTTCAGAAGCAGGTTTATATAGGTTTTCTGAAATGATACGGAATAGGAAATCTGTCTCTGTCTGTCTGTCTGTCTATCCAGCTATCTTTATACCTACCTACCTACCTACCTGCCTGCCTACCTATCTGATAAAATATGAGAGGGCATGGCTCAGTGAGTTTAAGCAGTATACTAATCTTCTCTTTTCCATAATCCTATCTCATTCTAAGTAGACTTAGTGACAAATTCAAAAGCCAATACCAGAATTATTTAAAGACTTACTTTAAAAGTATGTAACTGAGCTAGAGTAATAAAATGTGCAGATTATAGTGTCATTATGTTTACCTAGAGCTTTCCTGAGCCATCTTAACTTTCATGCTAAAGCTTCATTAGAATATCAGTTAGCACAGCATATAGTAACATTGCATTTGGTGAGGGACCATATTCTACTTAATATATTATTTCCAACCATGTTAACAGGATGGCAGTGAGTGGGAAAAAGATGTAGGTGACAACCTGTAACATGCATTAAATTTTCTTCTCTTTTTAATTACAGCAAATTCAGTAAAGCTAGAAATGCAGAGTGATGAAGAGTGTGACAGGAAACCCCTGAGCCGTGAAGATGAAATCAGGGGCCATGATGAGGGTAGCAGCCTAGAAGAACCCCTAATTGAGAGCAGCGAGGTGGCCGACAACAGGAAAGTCCAGGAGCTTCAAGGCGAGGGAGGAATCCGGCTTCCGAATGGTAAACTGAAATGTGACGTCTGTGGCATGGTTTGCATTGGGCCCAATGTGCTTATGGTACATAAAAGGAGTCACACTGGTAAGCAGCTGAAAGAATAACCTGATGACTGCCTGTGACATCTGATGTTGATATTACCTGACATCTATTCTCTTTCCTTTTTATTCAGGGGTGGCAATGGTGAAACTACCTTTTCAGAATTCTGCTAGTATTGGATTGCTAAAAAGCAGAGAGTAGCCTGGGTCTTGACTTCCAGCCTTCAAATCTGAATAGCTTATCAGAAAAGAAGTTTGAGATTCAGTTTCCACAGTTCTTAATATAGCAATAATATGATAAGGGTTCAAAGGTATAGGAGAATTTCATTGTGTAACTTAATCTTTTTGTATTTCTATACATATTTTACCATACCCGTGGGCAGGTAATATAGTTTGCTAGCTAAGAGTTTATATTATAAAATGGTACTCATGCATTTATATAGGTATGGACCATTTTCAACTTATCTAGTTTACTTTTTGGAATAGAATTTCCAATCAATTTTTGCCTACTATGAGTCTCTGTAGTAGGCAGACACTTTCCCCAGTTCAAGGATGCAACCATTTTCCTATAATATTTTATTATAACTTGTACAAGGAGATTTGTAACTGGGAATATGTAAGCAGAGACTAGGGTGGAGAAAGAGACCTCAAATTGATTTAATATGTACTTTTAGATATTTGAGTGTTAGAACAAAACAGCCAAATGAGGAAAAGACTTATTCAAATCTCTTCAAATCCTTTGCTAATATTAAAGAAAAAAAAAAACAAAACCAGAAATGAGATTGTGGTAAGATAGGCAGATCATTCACTCTTTAAAAAGTTTCAAAATCATATGAAAATTGATTTAAAGATAATGATAGATTTAACTGTAATACAAAGTATAATGTATAGCAAAATACTAATAGTATATCTGTTTTAAAATATAATGCTTATTGGGAAGGGAGATAAATCACAATAATGAATTTGTTTAAAAGATTGACTTCTAAATAATCAATTTAATAAGTAGGTCTTAAAACATTAGAGATGCAAGGTACATTGAAGTCTCTTTAGTCCAGACTTCTCATTTATACATGAAGAATCTGAAGCCCAAATAGTCAAGTGATTTGTTCATTATTCCCTATGTAGTTAATTATGGGCATTGTGAGGCTAGAACCAACATTTGCTGATGTCCAGACTTTTTTGTTCAAATATACTGTGTTTGATAGATCAATATACCAATTATTTATGATAATATATGAATATAGCTGATACTTTAAAAATTACAGTGAGAAGTAACACATTGAAATCAGTGTTCTCTTAGTCAAAATCATTAGCTTTAAAGAATGCCCTCCATTTAGTTTAGTTTTGCTTTTTTCTTTGTATTGAATTTCCTTTTAACTAGTATCATGTTTTTAATGTGTTTATTTTCACTACCATGATATTTTTAACATTAATCTTGGATACTATCTCATGGAAAAATTAAAATATCAAGCTTTTGTCATATTTGATAAGAAAAAAAGGAAAAGACTATAAAATGAGTCTACTTTTCTCCTATACTTATAAATTCTAACTGCCATTATAAAACAGGAGTCCCATAAAGTTATATTTATTATCCTAGTGTTATTTTATTGAGGAAGATAACACTCATTCAAATGTGTAACTTCTCCCACCTAGCAGCATACAATCTAAACAAAATTAGTCTAATGACTTTCAATTGAGTTGCATAGAATGTTCACTTTAAGGCTGAAAAAATATACTAAAAACAATTTTTGTAAGATTTTTAATAAACCTTTTGTATTTTGAGTTAAATATCATTCAAAGAACCTGAGTATGCTCTCTTGAAAGTTTAAGTTAATCAATTTTCAGTTTTCTACAGTGATTTTTGTGAGGATTGTGGGTTTGTAAGTAGAATAATTATATACCAACTCTACTGTTCATTTGATATTTACTACTATAGTAGAGTTTGAATATTTTGATTCTAAAAATCATTGATTTGTAAGTTTTCTAAGTATACAGATTTCAACAAGCCCTATGAATGTGGGCTTTTACTCACGTAGTAAAGCCAAGGAGAATGAACTAAACAACTACTTTTAAAGTATTCTTAGAAATCTATAAACTTTTCTTATTCTAAATGTTCTATGGGGTATTATAAAAATTACTACATTTTATTCAGATATGGAAGATTTTTGTCAATATTAATAGAAATTCATAGAAGAGCTTGGGGTATCTAGCATATATTGTTGACCTTTTACTTTTGATATATCTTTAAATTAGCTATTTTAATGTATCTTTCTGATGACCCAGTTATACATCTAAGTGGGTCATGATATATTCAACTCTGTTTTAGTACTATTTGAGAATAGAAAGTCTGTATTTGTATTTCTTTAATCTAGATTGAAAAAAAAGGGAGTCAGAATCTAATCATTAAACAAACGTTTTCTACTAAATGCCATGAACTAATGTCATCATTTTAGAACTTCCCTTTGCACTCGTTATTTATAGCTAATACAAAAGGCACTGTCTTGAATCTTTATAAAGCCTCTGGGAAATATATGTTTGTGCCTTTTTAGTTCATAGAATATGTAATAAAAATTACTAGTTAAAGAGGTACACAACCAACCAATTCATTAAAATGACATGGAGTATCAGATCTAATTCACTTCTTTTTCTTTCTCTTTCATATCCTATTAAAGTACCAATTCCAGAGTCTTATTTGTGACTTGTTATTTTGTTGGTATTGCTACTTTAGTAGGTAATCAGGTAATATTGTCATCGGATACTCCAGGCACTCTTCACTGGGAATATAGGGAGAAGATATAGGGGTAATAAATTAATTTGTGCACTAACAGAAATTGATACAAACATAAATATATGATATCCTTTATTTTGCCCTTTATGTAGAATATCATCTTAAGTTTCTGGCCCCATATTTTACAGCTTTGTGGAGTCATTCTCTTGCTGGTTTCCTGTCTCCAGGTGCTTGGGATTTTTCATATTCCCAGGTGGTTGCTCCATCCAACATAGGAAACCCTTTCTCTGATTCACCAAAAAGCAAATTGGCATCTATCTACTTGACATTTCATATGAATATTTAAACATGGATCTAGGTGTTTGTGTTTATGAAAGTACATAAATGGTTGAATTACAATTTATTACAGAATAAGAACAATAACTTTATCCAGTGAATAATTCAAAATGGCCCTCAAGAACTTTAGTAGATTGGTTTAAAAAAAAACAAGACTGGAAATGAAGGCAACAAAACTACATCTTAATTGTTCTCCTCAATCCAGACCTTTGTGCCCACCAATGGGAGATTAATTTTTACAGATACAGTAGCTTACATGATTTTTTAAAACTGGACCGCTCTGTAATGTTACCAATGTATTTAGTAGATTTGTGGGGTTTTCCTGAAATTTGTTTTTAATTAAATCTGAAAAGTACAGGATTGATATTATTTTAGACAAGGTTTATACTGAATCAAAAAAGACCAAATGATTCGATCTATTTATTTAAAAAATGTTTTAAAAATAATTGAGTTGTGTTGTTTCAAGATACATAGACAATATGGGTAATTCACTAAACCCTTCATCTCTGTCAGATAATTTTATACATATATCTATAAAGGCTTGGTCAGGAAAATCCTACAACATTTGAAAAAAAAAATGACAAATTTAGCAACAAAACTACATTTGACAGGGAGGTTTTTTAGAAAAAGTCAGTCCGCTTATTTTTGATCTGTTCTTCAACAGATTTGCATGTGACTCCTCTATTTGGATGATTCCTGCAATATAGCGATGTATGCGTTTGAAAAAAGTTTAATAAGCTAAATGCTTTTTCATTTTTATCTCCCAAACCATAGTGTTATTGAGGATTTCCACTGTAATTTCAACTAAATTTAGTGCCAACACAGAAAAACCCAGAGTTGTTCAAATAATTTTCATTTTATATAAATGAGACATTAAGAAGACTTTAGCATATTTTGACTCAAAATATGTAAAGCCATGAAATTAGTATCCAAAGTAAAATCAGTTCGAGATAAGAGTTCAAGACTCTTGTTGGGCAGCTCAGTATTTCTCAAAATTTCATCTAATTGAAATCAAAATGCATTACTATCAGTGCCCAATTCCTCTTATCCAAACTGAGAACAGGAATTCTCAACTTCATCATGCCTCTTTCTTTAGTTCCCAGGAGCCTGGAAACACAATTAGCAAATATCTCCACACTATGACTTTCACATACAGCAGTACTTTTCTCTGCACTCTGACCTCTTTTCATTTCTTCTTCCTCTTTAAGGGTGATCATATGGATTCAGAAGTAATTCTTGAAGGTGTCTTGAATACTTTGTAAATGTAAAATCTAAATTACCCTGCCAGTCTCATAAAACTTAGTTTTATCAATTTTTAAAATACTTCTTCCCAAAGATTGTATCTGAGTTAGCATGATACGCTGATATTTTCCAAAGGCAGAATGTTTTCAGATGTTTTTGTTTACCACAATAGTGTAATTAACTTTAAAATTACTGCATTTAATTGGTTATTTCCTGGGAAACCCTAGGTAGATTTCAGAAATAAAGTAAAATATCCACAGTGAAAGGTGTGATTTACATTTGCTACTTTTCAAGTTTCTAAAAAGTTAGTTTCATACAGAAGTGCCTTCCTCCATTTAACTACTGATTCTACCACAGGGATGGAGTGAAGAAAATGGGTTTTAAAGAAGTTGTAGACTGTTACTCTATTGGAAAAAAAAAGTTAAATTAAGATGTGTGTGTGTAAAATTAGAAAGATTTATGACAGATTTATAAGACTTATATACCAAAGATTTATAAGACTTCATATGAGAGGTTTTAGGTAAAGTCGTTTTCTTTCAAATTGCATTTTATTTTACATTTCTTTGAATTTTAATTAGTGTTGATGTAATTTGACAGTTTTGCCAAGTGAATCATATAGGTTAAATAAGATAAAATATAACTTTAGCATGATGGATAATATTTTTGAGCTAATAACCTCAGTATAAGGCTTTTTATAAAGTTGGTTCATGAGATCTCCAGACTCTTTAAGAAAAAACCGTAACTCTGGAGACACACACACACACACACACACACACGGATTACACTTTTATTTTGGTATGTATCTCATTAAGTTTCAAAATAAGCACATATTATGGAATTCATGATATACCTGATCTATTAATTACTTCTTTTCATTAGGTTTTATAACAAATCTTTTGATAGAATGTGCAGTGGCAGCTGCCAAAATACAAGCACAGTCTATCTTCTTTATGCCTCATACCTTTCATTAATAAGAGTCATTGTTTGCATCATGTTAAAGACCAAAAATATACAGTAAGGTTTCATCATTTACTATAATTGTGAATGTTTTAGTTAAAGATGTAAAACATGACAATTTAGTGTAAAATTTAAAAAAAAATTAAAATTATAATAATCATCCAACTTCAAGTAAAAAATGGTTCACTTCAACCAAAACAGATTTTTTAATTTTATTTTCATTCTAAACTTTAAGCTTTAAAATACACATTTGTACCATTTATGTTAATTTTTAATTTATTTCATGCTATATTTAGAGGTAGACAAGCAATGTATTTTTTCATGATTTCATAATGTTATCAGTTTGACCCTAATTGCTAATTTTACTGCTTCATTAACTATGTTTTTAGGTGTTATGACATTGGTGACAGCCAGATGATGGCAACAGATTGAACTCAAAATTCTGGCTTAAAAACTGTATAGCAATGTCAGTAAAAGAAAAAAAGATACCATTTTTTGCAACCAAACAAATATACAGGAAATATCTAGATGAATGGTTATCTTTGGAATTTCCCTAATATATAATAACATTTTGCTAAAGGTTTCACTGCCAGTAACTCAGAGAATTGAGAGACCTGGACTAATATGGAGATTTTTTGGAAATGAGATTTGTACCCAGGTCACTCATTGATTCTCTTTGTCGCCCTGATAAGGAAGTCATCAAACTAAATGAGAGAATTAGACTAATGGTCCTTTTCAACTCTAAATTTCTGTGATTTTTAAAGAGATAACGTGACACAATAAAGTGATAAAGATTTTACAATTACTCTGATCAAGATTTAAATTATTAGCTTGTATATTTAATAGCTTTGACTACAGTAAGATACTTTCATACTTGAACTTCAGTTTCTTCATTTGTAAACTGAAATTATTCAGACCAAATTAGCAATGTCGTTATAAAGAATGAAGTACTGTATTAAAGGAATTAGTAAAGTCAGCCACATGATGACCACTAGTTAGTCTCCAAACAGTGGCCAGTGATATTACTGTTACTCTTTTGAATCAATGGCAAGAATCCTGTAGAATTTATGTGAGGGCACTTGATCTAAGACTTAAGAATTTGGCATTAGGAAGGCAAACCTACGAAGAGAAAGGTTTAAATGAAATGAACATTCTCAACACAGAGAACTGGCTCTATGTAACAGTATAGGACACATTAATTTCTTGTGCATACCCCACTTGATATTTCTCACATCTTTTCCTTTCCAAAGGTGAACGTCCCTTCCACTGTAACCAGTGTGGAGCTTCTTTTACTCAGAAGGGCAACCTTCTGAGACATATAAAGTTACACTCTGGAGAGAAGCCGTTCAAATGTCCTTTCTGTAGCTATGCCTGTAGAAGAAGGGACGCCCTCACAGGACACCTCAGGACCCACTCTGGTAAGTGTCACCAACTGTTTGAGAAGAAAACTAACGTGATAATTCAAGAGAATGCTATAGAGTAATTTGAGCAACTTACACCTTCAGTAAATTGCTAGGAATGAGCTAGACAATATTTTGTGTCCATTGAATGACTGATAAATCTTGCAGGATACATACGACCCTTCTGTTTTAGACTTCTGGAGTTGGTGAAAAGGAACACTGTCAGCTGAAGAATCTCTTATTCTAAGCCACTGAAGAAAGGAAACAGCTGTTATATAAATGCTCTGATTTTTAATAATTTTATAATAATTAACAGCAATTACATATAATCTCGGATAATTAAAAACCTAGTAAAATGCCAGTTACATGCTACTGTTATCACAGAAGAGACAAAAGCTGTCATAGTTTTTGACTATATAGTGTCCAGTCTGGGCCTTCAGTGGGAATTGCTGTTTCTAAAGTAGAAAACATTTTACTTATTAGAAAACATGACTGTTAGCATATTTTATATCCATCTTGTTTATTAAGTTTGATTTTTACTTAAAAATGCCAGGATATAGTACACAAAAGAGAATGAATGATTAGAATATCCAAATGAATCTCAGTTGACTCTTAGCATGAATTCCCATAACCAAAAAGTTAAAAATGGAAAATTAATATAGAATACTCTTAAGCCAGTTGTATATGCTCCTGTCCATAATGACATATTCAAATTTAGTTTTAATATGAAGATTGGATGGAAGTGATGTTTTCATCCACATTGACAAATTGTACTAGAGAATGCTGTGGATGGTGAGGTAATGTTTGTATTATCTTTCTTCACATTTTTCCTGTAGTCCTCGGGCTCTACGGTATTTTTAAATATGAATGTGAGATATGTACAACTATTTTGGACAATTCACTTTTATGTTTGGGGCAGTTATAGAAAAAATGTAATTAATGCAAACTTTAAAACAAAATATTTATACATATATTTTACTGTCTTTACTAGCTCGTGGTGATTTATTTCCACCATAATGCATCATATTTTTTCATTCTGCTGTGAAAATTATATCTTAAAGTGGTAATGTTTCATTATTAAAAACATTATTTCTTGAACAATATTGCTAAGATATGACAGGTATTTCCTTTAGCTAGCCATGTACTCTGTTGAAGTATTATTGAGTTGAATAGAGATTATATAAGCCATAGTTTTTATGAACATATCTATTGTTTGATCTTGAATAAGCAAAAATACAACTTTAAACATCTTCTCTTTCATTCTTTACCAATTGGTGTAGTACACATACGTTACTTTCCGTGGCAAAGCATATATCGCTTTTAGAAGGTTCAGAACCTGATGACACTTCTGGAAACATTTGACAGTCATCTGGATATCTGTTCCCTTGATTTCCTTTTTGTTCTTCTAATACATCCCTTACTGTGGGTGGTGTCTAAGAAGCAAGGATAACTTGGTTTTTGTGTTAGATTGAGCCTGGCAGCTGCAATCAGCTTCTTTATGCAAATTAGGCATGGACTCTGGATGCTACAGAATGGAATTTAAAATATTAGCCATTATCAATACTTTTCATAATAGAAAATAAAGCATAGTTTCTTAAAGCCCAAGCTTCTGTAATTGGTCAAAAACTCAAGTTGATCATTGTAATTTTTTTCCTCCGCTACAAATGCTGTTTTTCTCCTTACTCTTACACTCTTTTTGGCACCTGGTCTGGGCAACATTCTGTATGTTATGTGTGACTCAAAAGTTCATGTAAATTCTGAGAAGTCCTGCCTTCCATGATTGTTCCAGATTTTCAACAACCAGGATTTGAAGTGACATAGTTATCCCTACTAACTCATATAGCACCAATTCAAATCAAGGCTTGGTAATCTGAAAAACTAACCAGTCAGTAGCTCACTTCTCTCTCTATTAGTTCAGCAGCTTAGCATGCAACACATAGCCAGAGAGTGGGGTCAGCTTCCAAAACAGTAGCACCAGAACTCTCTTCCCTGGTGGAAATATTCTTCTCTTGGGCACTGAGATCTACAAAACTATCAATATCTAGATTTCAGGACAGAAAATACAAATTCTTTAAATGCATTATTTGATGTATTTGTATTGTAGGCATTCCTGCCTTAACCTCTTTGTTCTTAGACTCATGCATCCTGGCCATGGAGCAAATGACTTAAATGACTCAAATGACTCAAATCCTGGTTCTGTATCCTGACTACATATATTGATTCTTATGGCATAAATTTCTGCCTCCTTCAAGTTGAAAGGACTCCAGTGTAACCTGCCTGCCACGAGTTGACTGGTTGATCCCCACATTGCTATATTAGGGAATTAGCATTGAAAAGCTGTGAACTTAGCAGTGGTGGTATTTTAATCAATTATAGAGAGGGCAGAGTCCATGTTTTTGAATCCATAGCTTCATTTCTAATTTCATTGTCACTTTGTACATGGACTCTCACCTTAAGCAAGCACCAGGGTCTCTAGGTAAAGAATCTAACTGACATCCATGAAGTAGATTATCATCAATTTATCTTGCTAAGACTACTAAGAGCCTTCTTCATAGTGGTTGCTTTCTAGACCATATTGTCATATTTGTACCAGTTCTGAGAGGTAGCCATATAACTCTTTTCCAGACCATCTGTCACCAATCTTCTAGTCTTCTTCTTTCAAGCCCTTGACATGTGGCCATACCATTACCTCAGCTATCTCCCCTCCATGCAGAGTGCATAATCTGAAAATCTGTTGGGGAATATCCTTTCACTACTGTATGTCAGCTTCCCTTGGTAGGCCTGTAACACAGCAGCCACAGCTAGTACCAAATACCATGCAATCCACTTACAAATCAGGTGCACATAGTTTCATTATTAACCGGTCATGGACAGCTCACCATGAGGTCATAAGAATGGACTGCAATAAGAGACTGTGAGAGGTGGTAGCAGTCGATAGGGACAGTCGAGCTACATGAAGTATACTTGGGCTTCCCAAACCTACATGGCTTCCCAAACCTTCCAGTTTCATTTAACAATGAAATGGTCTTACCCAAGTCTTAGTTTTATGGTAAGTTGAATCAGGCATCACCTGTTTCCTTTCATGTACTTTGGGCTACACAGTCATTTGGAGTTACATGACCCAATACTCAGTCTTCACCAGAATCCAGTAGCAAATTAGGAGCTGTTTTTCAAATGAAGAATAGCTGTTGGTAGAAATTAACTGTCTTTACTCCAGAATCATCAGGATCTGTACACTGATGGTTCTACTAACACAGAGAGATGTCACACAGCTGCTCTGTCTACCACAGACATTTCCCCAAATCTCTGCTTCTCTGGATCTTACAGCTAAAGGTATATGGCAGCTTTCATAAAAGCAGAGCATGCTCAGTCATGCCCCAGTCTGCTGTCAACACCGAGAGTCTTGTGGGTTACCTACCACATGCATGAGAGCAGCATACCCAGATGTGGTATATGTTGCTTTCAAAATCCAAGGAGGGCACCACATGCCTCCTCTTTTTATTATTATGAAAGGTACAAGTTTCAGGAATTTATCATTTACTTGAAAGGTTCTATGGCAACATGATGAGATTACTGGGCTCAAACATTTCACTAATGCTGCATGTCTCCCAACTCTTTGTGGAGATTATCTCTTACCTAGTCTATATCTTACTGTGCCATCTTAGGTGTTCACTATTTCCTTTCCACCATGTCCAGTCAGTACTACCATGAATGTCATGTCCTAGCTTGATATTTTGTGAGATATCAAGATAAACAGATTTTTTGCCACTACATAATGACAAAAAGAGGAGAGTTGACCTAGCTGTAATGTAAGATAGTGAAAGTATGCTGATAGTGAAAGTATTCTCACTGCAATGAGAATACAAACTGCTTTTATTTGTAGATTTTTTAAAAAGAAATTAAGTCAGTAGTTCCATGCCTGCTGTCAAGGGTCATATTAATATGCTCTAGTAAAGATTCAGTTAATCCTCACTCAAAGTCGCCTAAGGGTTTTGAAAACTCCAACTTTAAGCAAAACAATGTATAATACAACCAAGTTTTAACATAGGGCAAATGATACAAACAAGAGTTAAACTGTGGCATATTTCTCATCACAAAAACATCAAGAAAATTCTAAATCAAGACCCAGATGCTTCTAATATTAAACAATCATTTATATTCATTCATTCATTCATTCATTTTCTAAGCTGATTCTAGCTCAAAGTCGCAGATGGCCTGAGGATAGCCTGGCAGCTCAGGGCACAAGGTGGGACTCAACCCTGCACAGGATACCCTTCTACTTCAGAAAACTGAGACATACCAATTAACTAAATGTGCCCATCTTCAGGGAAGCCCGGAAAACAGAGGAGTATCTGAGCTGACATGGGGAGAACATGCAAACCCCACACAGACTGTCCTGTCCCTGACCAGAATCATTTTTATTTTCTATCAATGTTACAACAAAACAACACTGATAAAAAAAAAATAATGTCATTCAAGGACCTGCTGTACTACAGCTAGGACCTCATTTGAATTTGCCTTTATGATATAAAGTCTGCATATATGATATTAAGTCTGCACTCATCCACAGAAATGTCTAGGTCTTACATTAACCTAACAAATAATTTAAGTGTGCATGTAGTAGGAATCATCACCCCAACATCTTTCAATTTTAGTTTTCTCTCTTGGGGAAAGTGATAGTACCAGGGCCTTATTCTCCTGCAGAGTAACCACTAACCACATGTGGCTGTTAATGTTAAGCACCTAAATTTGGCTAGTGCCACATGTTGAAGTGGTATCTTTGATTAAATAAAAACATTATTAAGATTAATTTCACCTCTTTAAATGTAGCTATTGGAAAATCTTAAATTACATATGTGACTCATATTCCCATTATATAGCATTGGTTTTGGCACTTTATCATAGCCCTCTCTCCAGGGGTCAGAGTAGCAATGTAAAGATCTTTCCATTACAAAATGTATATAATCCCATGATACTACAAGAGGGACTTGAGTAAAGTCCTCATACATATCTTCACCTCCATAAACCCCCACTTTGACTGGTGGAGCATGGTGGCATTTTGGTATCTGGGGATTAAGGTAAATTTGAAGAAAATCTGATAGATCTGATAACCTCTGCAAAGAATTTGTATGTTCTTATTGTCAATGCACAGTCAACTTCTTAAAATAGCCACAGGTATTCTGGAACTTTTTAGAGGGAAGAGTTATAACATGTATCTATGACCAGGTTTCAAAGTCTTTCCTAAGGAGACTCAGTCTCTATCTAAAATTATATGCATCCAGATCTGCTAATATGTGTAGATCTAAGCAGTGAGTCAAAGAGCATCCATTTCTCAATGGCGAGTAAAGTTGGGTTTTTGCCTACAAGATTTAGACTTTTTCCTTCATGTAAGTTCCAGTAATAGCTTGCCAGTCCAACCATCTGTTTCATTCTTGGGGCCCTCATAATGGATTACCCACTGCCATAGCACTCTGGCACAAAAAACGGATTATCACGCTGTCCCTGTGACTTAAGTTAATTGCACCTTCCTGAAATATTTCCTAACATGTAGCTTTTCCTACTCTGAGATCATATATATATTTGTAATCAGGAGTCCAAATCTATTTGCAATAGCTATCACTCTTCTCTCCAGCCTAGAGAAGAAAGTCGCTATAAAGCTTTTCAGGCATGCTAGTTCTCCCTTTGCAAATATAATTCTTTGGTGAGTAGTTGTATCTCACAGGTCTTTCCAGGGCTATAGTCACAGGAGGACTCAAGAGGGTAATTCTTGCTTAACTTGAATTTTTGGACTTCTGCTTTGTTGTAACAGGATCTGGTATTTCAACTTTTTACTATATAAGTCATTATCAAATCAAAATTCAATTAACTTGTCTCTCTCACCTGCTTAAAGTAATAATTTAAATCCCAGATCCCATGTGAATGGATATATACTGATAAAGTTGACCCAGTTTAACATTTTAGCTCCTCTTCTTGGTATAAAACCCCGAAAATCAACCCATTCCCTTACATATTGGCTAGACCCCTGCTGACACATTGGCAAAGTTTACAATTCTTTCAACTTATAGGCCATCACATCCTGGATTGGTCCTTGATTTTGTCATAATAGGCTCTAATTTGTTAAATGCCCAGACACAGTGAAAGCTAATAAGAATGGTCATTTTGTAATTGTAAATAGGATCCTGCCTATCTGAAACAACTGAAAAGACTTCTTACTATTAATATATATAGGAATGCTGATTTATATGAATATTGGTCTCCTTACATGGAAAGATGTGGCACATGGAGGACTATGTTTTCGGTCAAGGATGCTTCAGGAGTGTTTGGGGTTCAACATTCTGTCGGGGTTCAACCTTCAAGACCTAGTGGTATTGCCATTTATTTAGCATAGAATTCCACACTCTTCTAATGAGATTCTGGTGTTGGTCTTTATTCTTGTTTGAACTGAGGCGTAAGTACAGAAAGACCTTTCAAAACTGACTTGAGCTTATGGGATCTTTAATTTTTCCTTTCTCCATTGTATTTTGCTTAAGACCATCAGAAATAGCCATGCCACACCACGGTCTTCACACTGCACATTGCCATTGTTGCTTTAGAGAGGTAATTGCCACAGTTCCTTAAGCCTTACCCTGCATGTACTTATAAGTCCATGCTATCACAGTGATAATTTCCGTAATAATGTTACCAGCTCATGCCTAGGATTACCAGTATTCCACTAACTATATGATAAGGAGGTCATCCTGTTGTCTTCAAACACAAATAACCTGGTGTCAGAATGCCATTCTGACTGGGGGATCTTAGGTGATTCTAGCTATGAGTCATGGATTGATTCACTGTTAGATCCCATAGATGGGACACTCAAGTGGGGAAAATTTGGAGACATCCATAAGAGGACTAATATTTATAAGATATTACTCAGGCATAAATGAGGCCAACAAAAAAGGTTGGTGAAGCAATCTGAGGCTGTCATTAGTAGAATATCTAAGGGGTAAAGGAATGCAGTAGTCACTGGAAGTAAAAAAAAAGTAAAGTTTTAAAATTGACATTCAGCAGAGCAATGTTCTCCTACTATCCTGTGACTTGAAGCTTAAATACCTTTATCTCACTTCTTCTACCCTCCTGTCCTGTTAATGCTTTACCATAACTGATACTAACCAGTAGCCAGAAGACAAAGGTGCCTGTTCATGAAACCAATAGAAATTAGTATTCTGCAGGACCAGAGCAAAGAAGGATGAGAATGGCTATGGAGACAGAGAATATGCCAGAGTTTACATTTTAAGTGCTAGTGCTCAAAATCACTAGTATAGGGTAGTCAGTTAATGTAATGACTAATTAATTAATCCTTTTTTAATGAGTACTTTTATTAGTGGAAATTATCTCATTTTTCCTCCCTTTGAATGATGACTGCCCATTGTTTCATTTTGTTATTATGTTCTACAGTATTAATACTGCATTTCTGCTCTCTGTATTTTAGATTTGATTGTGCACTTAAATGATTCTGTGAGTTATATACATGTATGTATCAGTTACTGTTTAGGTACAGTACACATTCAATAAATACTAGCTTTTTTTTAACCTTGTTATGATTTTATACAAGGTAAAATTTTCTATTTGAAATTCTACCTACACACTTCAGAAGATGCCGGGTAGTGTGGTGGTTTTAATTGCACAGTCTCACTAGTTAGGTTATTTGCAGGTAATAGCTGGCATTTCTGGAGCTCTCCCTAGATATTAGGCACTGTACTAAGCACTTCCCATAGATTAGTTCTTTAATTAAAGCCCTTTTATCTGACATGAACAAAATCAGATAATTTCTGATTAATAGCAGTATGCCTTGTAACATGGGAAATTCCTTTCATAAAACTATCCTTACAGTAAAAAATATAAAAAAATATGTTTAATTATATCTTTTGATATAAACCCAGGCCCTTTTCTTTCAGTGAGGAACAGGTTTTTGGGATTCCCTGTAATTTTTCTGGTCTAAACCACATTTAAAATATCATCCCTCATTCCACTTATACTTTCTTTAAGAACTAAAAGAAACTGGTGCTACAAGCAGACCTCTAGTTAACTTTTTGAGATTCACTCACCAATTTTTATGATTATCTCTGCCACCTCCAACTTTTTAGCACTTTTAAAAATCAGCTCACCTTTATTGAATCTTAATGAAATTAGTTTTTATAAAAACTTCCTTTTTGTACGTATTTCACTTGGTTGTGTGTATTTGAATAATTGGGCAGACTTACGTTTAACTAGAATCATTACCTAATCGTAGTGAATATTCAATTCTGCTGAAAGTGTTTTGTAGGCAAATCAAAGAGGGACCAAAGTATGCCAGGAACTCAGTGTTCACGTCACCACTCATCAGTATGTTTTGCTTGGGAATGGAAAGGTAGTTGGTCAAGAGAGCTCTTTGCTAGTTACTCCTGTTTTCCAGGTGAGGAAACTGACACAGAGAAGCCACACAGGCAGAGCCTCAGAGCAAACCAAGACAGTCTGACTCTAAACTCTGTACTCTTTTCCCGAACACTGTGCTGTAGGATAAATGCTGTTACCCCATACATTTATAAAACTATTAAATTAACTCAAAATGATAAAGAAAACCAAGAGTACTACCTGGAGATCAGGAATTGAAGACTTTTGGGTTTTAGAAGGGGCTTACTGCAAGGTAAACTTGTGACTTTATCCTGTCACTGAATTTGATCTTTAAATCTTCCTGTGCTTATATATAATGTTAATAAATACAGTGGGATATCTTTTCTCCCTAGACTTTGCTGCTCATCATTCTCTACAACCAAACTTTAAAAAGTAGTCCCCTACTGCACTTTATTTTTCTTTCAAAATTTTCCTAGTTTTTGTTAACTTTTGAAATGGATTTGCATAAAACTAAATAGGTATGAATGAAAATATTCAGATGATCCTCATAGCTCCAACATTACTTCTCTGCTACCATCTAACCTAAATCTAAGAGATAATCATGCCTTAGTTCAATTTTGCACTTATAGTTACAGATATAGTCAGTTCATTTAAAATATATTCCATTTTATTAAATATTTTTGACAAGCCTCCTTCTGACTTGCTGAACATCAGCAGAAATGTCAGGCGATGTTGAATTTTTCCTCCTTCACCTTTTGTAATTAGTACATGAATAATGTTTTCTACACTGAAAAATGAGAGTTTAAGTGTACAAAGCCCTGTTACTTGATGTGATTGCATGTTTAAATTTTGATTATAGTCATTGATAACATTTTTAAATCTTGATGGAGGTCCAATTTTATGAGTAATTAATAATTTTGAGCTCTTAAAGAGCAAAATACTTTGGTAGTATTTTCCAAGTATTTACTTATAATTCTGTATTTGAATAAATCACCAAAAATACTTTGTAAAATTTGTTTAATATATCTGTCTCACGTAATTGTGGAGTATTAACTGCTTAAGGGACCTTGCAGAGTCATAAAATCTTCTTTAGACTTAGGGTCAGTCACAAAGCCTACATCATTCTGAACAAATAACTAGTTTATTTCCAAACACCTCAGGAATGTTGATTTTCACAACACTACTTTGTAACTTATTCAATGTTTGACAATTTTCCACTTAAGAAGTTTGTTCTTTATGTCTAATTGTCAGTTTAAAGCTATTTTGTCCTATAAAAAGGAACTCAGCCAGATGTACCATATAAATATCCATCTGTTAAAACAACAACTTCCTCCTCATTGTACATTTTTAGTTCTTTTATATAAGGAGTGTCTTTTTTTAATTTTTCAAGACCCTGTAATTCCAACTACTATATTTTATTCATATAAAAACTCAAATAGTGAATGTTTTATATTAGTTCCTAATATTGATTTTTTAAAAGCATATGTTAAATAATACACTGATTGTTACAAACTCACTTAAAAGTTTTCCTCTTATTTTTGACCTTAATTTATATTTTGTGCAGTTATGCCTTTACTTGTTTTGAGAAAATACCTATAAAATAAATTTCTATGACTCATCCTGCTTTTGAATATGCTTATACTTGCACCTCTAGTAGAAGGCTAAATCAGCCAGCAGGCATTGATAATTACCTAACAACTCTCAGAGAAGCTGATACGAAAAGAGTTTTCTCCTTTTCAAATATATTGAAAATAAGATTTAAAAGTAGGTTTGTTTTGAGATGCTATTAGCCTTTGACCCTATTGCTAAAAAAAGAACTTACTGTCAAATTTTTGTCATGGTATAGTCTGTTAATTTGTCTTGTGCGTGTTTTGCCCTCAGATATAGTATTTTTCACTAAGGCATTCATTAGTACAGTCACATCATTTCTTTAAATCACTGACCGACCAGTAATACGTAAACTGAAATGTATTCTAAAGTTCATATAGCTTGTCACTTTCCATGCTAATATATCTTATTTCCATTTTGCTTTATTTAAATTATCTTCCCCCTCTTCACTTTCCTTTTACTCTCTGCTCTTTTTCTCAGTTTTTCTCCTCCAGTCCCTCAACATTTACTTCAATATTACTTCCCTTTATTTTTCTTGTGGTAGCTGCCAGAAAAAGGTACATAAGTTCCTTTATGTTATACAACATACAAAGTGATTTCTATAACAGGAGATTACTTTAGTTTAGTCACCTTGGGCTATTAACAGTACTGATTATTTTGTGAATGAAGAGTAAAAAAATGCTTGAAAATTGGGCCTTTAACCATAAGACTGTCATCAGTTATTTTCATATTTTGTTTTAAAGAAACAAAGCAAAAAAGTCACCATGACATTTCTACCAGGTTTTCTAAAGAGATGCACTTTTATGAAACTAATCCATGAGCTAGTATTATGATAGAAACATTGGATTAAAATATACTGGTTTAGAAATTGAGTGTAGTGAAGCTCATTCATAGTAGTGATGATGCATTAAGTGTAGTATAATTTGTCCTGCAGGCTTCCCATGACAAGGAACTGTTTTCACCTGATTGTAGACCTGGCACTTGGCCCACTTTCTGGGTGATCTCCCAGGTGTGAACTTTTCCCACTCTCCACCCCTCCTTTCCTTCCTGGAGGTGGTTGATACAGACGGATTACACTGATAATTGCACAAGCAGTGTCAGTTGCACACATGATTTGCATAACTGTGCTGTGCTCATTTCACCCATCAAGTCCTGATACTGATGCCTCCGGTGCCTCTCTGTATATTTTGCAAATAAAAACTAAAAAGATGGAATTAGTAATTTCATTTCTGATCCTTAAACTGTATATTTAAGGCCCTGCCATTGAAATTTAACCAGAGAAAAGCCACTTTCAGTCAGGTCAACTGGTAAGAAGTACATGTGATTTCCAGCTAGAACACCTTTCCCTCCAGGCAGATAATCATTATATATTCTACATATTCTTTGTGTGTTCCTTAAAAAAGAGAGTGTAATGTTAGCAGCATAGACAGTCTTATCTTTTACAGACAGCAGTAGTCAGTCTTCTTTAAATATCAGGCACTTGTTTCTAGAAGGAATTATTAACAAGTCTTTCTTCTGAAACACATACTCATTTGATGTAGCTCTTCACTTAGGGGCAGAGACTTTTATTAGGTCAGTTTTTGCTGGGATGTTTCTTCTTTACCCTTTTCACTCTCAGGAGTTGGAAAGAAATGGATGAGGCTCATGGACCTCTTTCTCAATCTTTTAATCTGCAGACACTGTCTGAATTCCCAAGTTTACTAGCATAGTTTTAATACTGTGTGCGTGTTTGTGTGGATAGTCTGAACTTGTGGCCACTTCACCTTTCCCTTCCACATCGCTGAATCTACAGGCCTGGCATATTTAGAACTCTGTGGCAGAAGTGGAAGGACTGCATGCCAATTTCATTACTCACTCAGTGTCCAAAAGGGCACATCACACAGATTTTTGTTTTGTTTTGTTTTGTTTTTTGAGAGTTTTTTTTTTGGGGGGGTAAGCTAACCTACACCCTCTCCTTTTATTTTTCCTACTTGATCCGTGTATATGAGTCAAAGAAACCTGTTAATCCATACCTGTACTATCTTGCCAAATCTTGTAGGAAAACTCTCCACATCATAGAAAATCATGTAAATGAGGCAGATAAAAGCCAGTATCATTCATTGTAAGCATATAAAATATACTTAGAATATAATTTTTTATTTATGGTATCATAAGTCATCTATCAAGTGCGGTATCCTTTTATATTAGACAGAATTATGATGATAATAAGCATACAGATAAGATGAAAGATACTAAATTCAGCAGCTCGAAATAAGAGATCTTGTTATATTCTATTTGCATCTGCATCCCATACACTACATTGATTAAATGAATAAATGATTTCATTTGAACATTCTTACAATTAACTAGGCAGTTAGATTTTTAAGATTAGTGGAGGTCAGTGGAGTAATATGTATTTCCTATTAGATGATATCAGTTTATTATAGACATTATAGTTAGTGGCTAGCATTTAATGGGCTGTTATTTTGTGACGAGCACCATTTTGAGGATCATAATTTACAGATGAGGATAGTCAAATTTAAAGAGAAAAATACTTCTTTTCCTCCCAATATACAGTTTTTTAATATTTATGTATGAGTGCTTATGTAAAGCTTTATGTTATGCTTCTACCTTGTTTCTTTTTAATTTGCCAAAGATATATTATTTGAATTAGATTTCAAGCACACTGTGCATGTGCACATATGTGCTCAGCATAAAAAAATGAAGGAAGCATATCATGCTCAAATAAATAAAAATATACCTTCCATAATCTTTGAGGACATGTAGAAATTTAGAATAAAACAAATCTAAGTATGGTATAAATTAGCTCTATGAGAATACTTTTGAGTTCTTTATTTTCTGGTGGCTGAAAAAGATCTTACCATTATAACTGCACATATACATTTTCTCCAACTTCAGTATAATCAGGAAAGTCAGGGATCTAAACTCTCCATTGCCTAATGCCAGAGCCTTGCTCCCAGCCACCACACTCCTGCTTTCCAGTCTATTCTCCATATTGCACTCAGATTGTTATTTAAAAACTCAGATTATATCATTCCTCTGCTTAAAATCTATTAATAACTTTACATTGCTCTTACAAATAAATTCAAACTGCCTACCACGACCCGTAGTGCTCTGACCACCTTTCCTATCTGATCCCATATAACTTTACCTCTTGCCTGTGCTCTTTTGACACCTAGGTTTCCTTTATTTTTTTCCATCCTGGAGATTTTGCACTTATGATCCTAGGAGTTTCTGCCTTCAGTTCTTTCCCCAATTCTTGGCATAGTTGCCTCATTATCCTTCAGATATTTGCTTAAATGTCATCTCCTTGGAGATAGTGGCCTTCCATAAGCACCCTACCTAAAGTATCCTCCCTGTTACTATTTTGCTGGCTTTAAAAGTATTGAGAAGCTCAAATGCGAATCTGTGATTATCTTGGGTTTTGTTTATATGTGTGTTGTCCATCTCCTCCCACTCAAATATAAGCTCTGTGAGATCGTGGGCCTCCATTGTCTTATTAGTGTATTCCTAGCTCTTTGAATGGTGCCTGGTACATAATAGGTATCAAAAAATTGTTTATTAATTGAGTGAGGAGAGCCTTAAACTATAATATACTTGTACTTTAAAAAAATTCTCATAAAAGATAAGGGAAGAAAAATACTGAACTGTTCTAATTTCTACAGGTCCAGCTAACACATATTTTTCAAGTTTGTTGAATCGCAGTACTATACATAGATTTAGATATGTTTCTTTGAAATTAGATCTGGCTCAAGAAAGCTCTTTTTAATGACTCCTGGATAATAGACATAGCACACATGGGTGATGACTTCTCCTAGTTGAAAATTCTTAGTACCATGTGAAGAAGCCTAAGAATGTTCTAATAATGAAATTACATTTATTCTTGCAACACTTATTTAATCTCTGTGCCAGGCATTTTTATAGATGCTTGAAATACAGCAAAGACACTTGAAATATAGTGATGAAGTAAAAAATATCTTGCCCTGTAGTACTTACATTCTAATGGGGGAGAAAAGCAATAAACCATAAACATAATAAATATGTAAATTGCATAACATGTTAGATGGTGTTGAATGCTACAGGATGGGGGCAAGAGAATGTTCACTTTATTGAACATATACTGTGTGTCAAAAGCCTTACATTTTCCATATGCATTTTTAAAATGTCTTATAAAAACTCTGAGTTAGGTACAAAAGTTTCCTCATTTAAGAGTCATGTAGCTGGTGTTAGGGTTATAATTTCAAAACCAATTATGAAACCATATTATGGACATATATGTATACTTATATACATATTTGTGTATATAATGTGTACACATACTTTTTTCTCCACATGAGTACACTTCATAAATTAGAGAAAGTTATCTTCCAAAGTGACTAGAACTTTTTGATACCGAAATTTCTTACATAAATTATTATAACTTTCAAATTATTGCTCATTTAATCTGAGTTGCTTTAATATTGAAAAACCAGATAAGAAAAATTGTTTGAAGAAAGAATGGGAGACATATTAAAAGGAAAAAAAAAAACTTATGTGATTAGGTGATTAGATCTATATGCCTAGAAACTTCTAACTTGGCTTTCTATCTTATTTTTAATCCCCATCATAAAACGCTTTGCATATTTGTGATCATAGAAGAGTATAAAATATATCTACCTAGTGTCTTAGATTCCTACTCCACCATCTCCTTGCTGCATTATAACTTTTACACCTTTGTGATTTGTCTCTCCTTTTCTTATTTAATTCATGCATTAATTAAACAACTTGTATTATATTTACAATGAGAAAAGTGGACATGTCACCTTTGAGTTTAATGGTTTATGAATATTATGTTCATTATGATTCTACATGCCCACTTTAGACAATTGGTAAATTTCTGTGGCATATATTAACAATTGACATGTATGTGTTTTTAACAGCAGCAGAAATTCTGAGAGATTGAGCATATGTATTGGTTTATTAACTAATTACTTTATAAGCAAATATATAAATAATAATTGTGGTATTTCATACCATATAGAAGAGTCTGGGAAGCATAACTGTTTACATTGCCAACATATTTTACAGTGTGTATTTTGCTTAATTCCTTTTAACTTTCTAATGTCAGGTATTCACTTAAGGCAATCTGGTGATACTCATAACTTAAACAAATTGATAGAAAAGTAAGTACCAACAGTTTGCACTCTTATGAAAGTAATCTTACATGACATTTTATTTTTTCAATGCTGTTTTTTTTCCCACAGCGAGCTAAAAAAAAATAGATTCTTTTGCTTTCAGATGTCTTTGATTTTTTTTTTTTCAATTAGAAAGTTCATGCACACTCTTATGTACAATTTTCCCTGGTGTTGGTGTCCTTATAAATTTTTAATTTAATTTGAAAATTATTATTACATTATAAAACAAATGGAAATATTTGAATGGCTAAGTAACATTAGCTCTATGAAGCAGGAGAGTTGCACCTGTACCATCTGAAGATGTTCAATAAATATATGTCAAATGAAGGTTAAAGGGATTACATGTGCCCTTTCACCCTTGGCAAATCCTATAAAAGAACAGTAAAAGGCATTAATGTCAGCAGAGTGTGCTTATTTTATTATCATAGTGCAGTGTTTTTCAAAGTACATCTACAAAAAGAAATATTTAATTGTAAAAATATTTAATTACTGTCAATATCTCATATTTGAAATTATTTGGGGGCAACGTTGGGTTAAACAGGTTTTGTTTGCTTGTTTTGTTATTGAATCTAAACATTAAAAAAGAGCCCTCTCATGTTGGAAATATCTACGAAATGCACCTAAAATGTACTTATTCCCAGACTTGTTTCAACATTTAACATTCCCCTTTCCCTGCTGCCATTGGCAAGCTCTGCTTAGCAAGATAAAAGTTATTTTACCATAATAATTTTTGACAGACACCTAATTATAATTCAGCAATCTAGTATAACAGAAATTCTCTTTGAAAAATAGCTTAGTTTTCAGGTAGGGATTTTTTTCCTTTCTAAAATATTTTCTTAAACATTTTATTAAAAATTAGTCATTAAAACTTATATAAAGGTGTGGAAAATAATAGATGTGGACAGTTCTAAAAAATTCTGTATCAGACAGAATTTTGAAACTTAAAATAGTAAAATAAATCTTAATGGAGAAAATTACTGGAAGCTTTAATCACATGAAAATTAAAACAAAAACATCAGTAAGACACAAATATTTATATTAAATAAGTCAAAGGATTATGGGCATTAATAAATACAGAGATGGGAAAGATAATAGCAATAAAATATAATGGATAAATAAGTAGAGGTATCAAATATAAAATTTGAAAGGATACATACACATGGCTAATTTTTTTATTGTTCAATTTCACTGATGTAAATTAAAAAGAAATACAATTTATATTGTATTGTCTAACACAGAGATCCCCAAACTTTCTTGGTTCCCTGTGCTCTAGTGTCTCAATATTTTTTCCCCTTATACCTTTAGTCCTGAAAGAATTAAGTGTTCATTTATTAAGTAGTCAGTTCCAAACAATTTAAATATCTCTATCCTGCCTACTTTGTACTCTTTTGAAAAAGTAATGTACATAAATTGAACCATTATTTAAATGCTATTCCATTGCTAAGCCATCACAATCACTTACTAATGGGATTGAATACTTTGTTTTATCCTGTACAACTTTCCAAACTTTGCAATCAGATAGGAAGCTACTACTTAACTCTTCCATACAATAATGATTTTCCCACAATTCTTGCTTTGTCTTGGAGCACTAACTAAAACTATATTTGCAAAGATATGATGTCTTTGAAAAATTTAATGTGCTACGATGTTGAAACTGAGCAGTCTGCATGGTGTATGAGGGGTATTGAATATTATTTCTCTAGAAGCTTTAAAATATCCTGTGCTTATCTAGCTTTAAAATCTCCTGCTAAGATTTTGCATCTGTGCTCCCAAAATGCCTTGCTACAAGTTGAGGACCACAAGCCAAGCACATTAGTAGCAAAACTATTAATGTAATGGCAATTCATGTTGCAAGTGTGGTAAAATAGGTATTCCATACACTAGTCATATGTGAATAGGCAGAACCTTTTTGGAGGCAGCAATCCAGCAATAGAGAGCAAGATCATTAAAAGTGTTGAAATAGAGCTCTCAGAAATAAAACAGACCAATAATTCAGAAAAGTGTAACTTAACTGTAAAACAAAAACAAAAGAATTAAATGTCAATTTTCCCATATTTCAGTGCTTATCTTTGTTTGGATTAATTTATAATTCTATATGCAATTATTAAGCAAAATTGGATATGAAATTCCCATTTTTGGCAATTATAAGTATATATAGGAAAGTAAACTAATGTTATTAAAGGAAAATTAATGTGATATAAGCATAATGTTCTATTGTTGATGTCATGTGTTGTGACTATTGTTAAACACATTTACTGTATCTAGATATGCTCTTTGCTTTGTTCTAAATTTTTAAACATACCATACATCTCCATAAAAAAGAAAACACCACATGTATTGGTACCATTATAATTTGTTTTATAGGTTTCGCTAGGATAAATCTTGAAGTGACATATTTCAAGGAAATATATATGAACAAGACTTGGTTGTGCTATATACCTTCATAACACCCTATGAATTTATGGTAAACATTCCTACTTCAAAATTGTTTTTGTCTATTTAATTTGTTCTTTTTGGGGGGAATGGCATTCTTAGAAGTATCAGAACAGGTATTTTTTATTTCTAATTATTTTTAATGATAGATAAATATAATAGTGGTAAATGCCAGCAGTTTTTTCCTGATTGATTGTTATTATTATTATCCAATTTTCTTTACTGCATCTTAATTTCTGATTCACTGCTCAGGTCAGTAATCTGTATCTGTGTCTCTGACAGAGTATACTGATAATTTTGTAGAGACCATATGTTAAAATTTAAGTCTCTTTAAGATAGTTAGGATATACTGACCCTGTGACCTATTTGTGTCTTGGAATCCTTAGTATTTTCACATTTCCTAGAATTATGAGAAACTTTATTTCAGTTACCTGAATTGTACTGGTAAGAAAACTTAGATATCAAGCATGATTTTCTTAGTATTTAACCCAATTAAAAATACAACATTTGCTTCCAGCCATGATGGAATTATTAAGAGCCAGATTCACCTTCTTTCCTTGCACAACTATAATGTCTGACAAATTTTATGAAATGACTTACAGGCATTGAGCAATAGGCACTTTCAGGACTGTGGTTCTTGACAGAAGAAAAACAAAATATGGGGAGTACTATGATTACCACAGCTCACTTCCCAGAGGTAGTTTCTAAGCTACTACTCAGGGACAGTAAACCCAAACAGAGCCAATCATTCTTGTGAATTAAGGAGACAAGAGATCAGAGTCCAGGGGGACCTATGTGCTTAGAGTATGACAGAGTGTCATAGGAGGAAGCTGCATAGAAAATCTCTGGAATCCTTGATTCTTTGGCTAAATAGTGATCCACTAGTATGTAGGAAAAAACTGCCTGAAACTGGAAAAAGAAGTTCCAGAAAGCATAAAGCCAAATAATTTCTGGAGCTCTTGTAGGGCTGGGAATAGCTAATTCCTACCAGCCAACATGGAAAGACTTTGTAATATGCAGGTATTGAACAAAGTACTCGGATGGATATCACCTTAGAACTAGAACTAAGTTAGCCTCTGGCTACTAGGGAGGGAAGAGGAGGAGGGGGAGCTAAATGGGAGGAACCCTGGACTATGGTGGACAACTATGGGTGTTGTAGTGGGTGTGGTGTGGTAACTACATCTGAAGGGTGTGATCCTATTACTAAATGATTTACAGTATTGTAAACCAATGCTACCTTAATTAAAAAAAAAAGAGGAAACTATTAGAAAGTGTTGCAATTAAAGAGGACAAGAGAAACATAAATAAATAGCCTCTAGATTAGAGCATGCTCTGTATGTACCTTAAAGCATAAAAGAAAACTTTAAGAGGATTGAAATGATTTTTAGTAATGTAAAAGCATATCAGAGCAAGTTAATCACACTTTAAAGCAAAATCTTGAACCCCAAGTCAATATAAAATTCATAATATCCAGCATCTCATTAAGAAAATTGCACATATGCATAGAAGGTGGAAAATATTAACCATGATCAGTAGAAAAATAAATCAATATAAACAGACCCAGAAATGACTGAATGGCAGAATTAGCAGACAGGGTTGCTAAAACAGCTATTATAAATATACTCCATATGTTCAAATATAGAGACAACATGATGAGAATAGAAATGGTGTTTGAAGAGAAATATATATAGCATTAAGTGCTTATAATAGAGAAAAAGGTGTCAAACCAATTAATTAAGCATTTTTCCTTAACAAGTTACAAAAGAAGAGAAAAATAAATCTGGAATATGTAAAATATGGAAATAATGAGAAAGGCAGATATTAATGAAATTAATTGGAGAGAAATTAATAACATCAAAGACTGCTTCTGTAAAAATATCATTAAGCTCATTCTAATCAAGATCAATCAATAAAAAGAGAAACCACTCAATTTATCAACATCAGCAATAAAAATTGGACAGCACTAAAACTAGTTATTGGATGCATAACACAGGTATATTATGAATAAGTTTATATCAGTAAATTCAAGCAGATGAAATAAAGTTTTTTTGAAACAGAAATTAGTAAAGGTTACTCAAGAAGAAATATTCTGAATAACCTTATATCAATATTTATTCCAGGAATTAGAGTTTAAAACCTTCCCACAAAGAAAACTCCAGATGACTTCACATATAAAATGCTGTGAAATATTCAAGGGAGAAATAATTTAAGGAACAAATTCTTCCAGAGACTAAAAAGGAGAAGAACTATTTTCTAAATGAATTCATTATTACCCTAATACCAAAACCAAATACATTACAATAAAACTTTATATCCATATTCCTCATGAACATAGATGCAAAAAAAAAACTTAACAAAATTTTAGCAAGTGGAAGCCAGAAACACATAATAAAGAAAAACATATCATAATCAATTAGGGTTTACCCTAATTCAAAGTTCAAGAATTCAAAGTTGATTTAATGTTGGAAAAATCAGTCAATGTAATTCTGCAGATTAACAAACCAAAAAAGAAAAATCACAAAGTTATTTTCATTGATACAGAAAAAACATTTGGCATAATTCAGTACTTATTCACGATAAAAATTATCAGCAGAATAAAAAGGAGATTCCCAACATGTTAAAATCCATTCTTGAAAAAATTTTAGCTAATGCTATACTAATAATATAATGGGAAAAAGGCAAAAATGTCTGTCCACTCTGTTCAGCATCTTACTGAGGTCTTGACAATGTAATATGTCAAAAGAAAGAAATAATAGACTTAAGATTTAAAAGAATTGAAGGTGTTTAATTTTAGGTGATATCACCTATGTAGAAAAAGTCAATGAATCAACCAAAACTCTAATGAATAATTCCATTAAGGTTGTAAGATACAGGGTTTCAGTACAAAGAAATTGAGAGTATTTCTATGTGCTCACAATGCACAGCTAGAAAGTAGAATTTAGAAAACAACGTCATTTATTACCCAAAATGTGTGGCAGAGAGAGATAAAATCAATATATGAAGTATTAGGGATAAATTATGTTATTATATGCAGGAAAAAATATGAAACTTTGATGAGAGAAATTTAAGATGGCTTAAATAAATGGAGAGCTATAACATGGTCATGGTTTAAGAGAATCAGTACTCTTAAAATGTCTCCTAAAATTGATCCTATCAGTTCAATGCAATCCCATTCAAAATTCTAGCAGGACTTTTCAAGACATTGACAAACTCATTCCAAAAGTTGTTTAAAAATATAAAAGATATAAAATAGCTGAATGTAAATAACATAATATATAATAAAGTAACAAAAATGTAAATAATATAAATAATTTTGAAAAAGTAAGTGGGATGACTACCTGACTTGAAGACTAACCCTATTCGTATAACCTAATGTTGGGTCTGTGGATAGACATAAAGAGTAATAGAATGGAATGGAGAGTCCAGAAATACATGCATACATAAATGATCAAATGACTTTCAACAAAGGTATTATGATAATTTTAGGAGGAAGGGATAATATTTTTTACAAATGGACTTAGAACAATCAGTTGGGATAAATTTTACCTGTACCTTATACAAAAATCAGCTTAAAACAGGTCATATATTTAAATATAAGAGCCAAACCAACTTCTAGAAGAAAACAAAGAAAACTATTGTGACATTTGGTTAGTCAATGATCTTTTGGATATAACACAAAAATTAGAAAGCATAGAAGAAAATATTGATAAATCAAACATCATCAAAATTTTCATCCATATAGAACTTTGTATACTAGCTATATGGTATAGAAAAGGATGCACAGAAATTCCTGCCATTTTTTGTCCCCTTATTTAATTTTAAACTCTACTCTGCGTTTATGTTATGACTTAATTATCCCAATAAATTTGTTTCAATAAATTCAAAAACATATTTTATTAAAATTAAACATTCTGCTCTTAAAAGAGCAAAAAAAATGATTTTCAAAAAAAAACCTCAAATAATGGAGGCAAATATTAGAGAAAATATTTGGAAATCATATATCTGATAAAAGACATTCAGAATATATAAAGAACTCCTGCAACTTAATAACAAGATCACAGATGACTATAAAAAAAATAAGAGATTTGGACAGATACTTTACTAAGGAAAATATACTAATAGCAAATAAGCACGTGATGTAAAGATCAATCTCATCATGGGTCTGATGAAAAAAATTAACTATATTCTGTTGGCATGCATGTTAAACAAATGTAATTCCAATGTTAGTGAAAATGAACAGTGATGCTGCCATTTTGGAAAACAGTTAAGTGGCTTCTTATAAACATAATCAAATACTTATCCAGCAATCCCACTTCCAAGTATTTGTCCAAGAGAATTGAAAACATATATGTCTGCACAAAGGCTTGCTGTTTGTGGAAGCTTTATTCCTAGCCATAAACTAGAAACAATCTAGTGAATGGATAAGCAAACTGTGGTATAATCACACAATAATATACTCCTCTGCAATAAAAACTAGCAATATGAATCTCAAAATTATTATTTGAAGTGAAAGAAACCAGACACAAAAACTTCATGATCCCATGTATAAGAAATTCTGCAGAAGGCAAACTGAAATGACTTAAAACAGATCACTGGTCACCAGCATTGTGCGTGGGGAAGGGACTTGATGCAAAGAAACAAGATGGGATGTTTTAGGGTGATGGAAATGTTCTATACTTTAATTGCATGGTAGTTACACAACTTGTACATACTTCCACATAGCTTGAATTATACACATAAAGCATGTGGATGTTTTGTCAATTATACCTCACTATATCTGATTTTAAAATAAAATCTGCATGTATTATATCTCAGAATTGTTTGTGAAGAAAATGGCCTTTGAACATGCCAACATTAAACTATTATCATGTGGTTGAACCATACTTTAATTTATCGAGTTAGGAAAGTGGCAACTCTAAAAACTTTTTCTCTTCCCAACCTCTCTCTGTCTTTTCTCTACAAGTTTGCAGTTATAGTTGAGATGTGTTCTTGACAACATATTCCAATTGGCACTTAATGTGGTGTTGTGGGAAGTGGGAAATACAGACTCCCACAATCAACACTCTGCAAACCATGTATCTCTTACTAGTGGAGATGATTAATTTCCATGCTGTTCTTTCTAATGTGAAGTTAACACAATAGAGCCTTCTAAAGGAGATAGCAGCAGCTCAACTTGCAATCTAAGAAATATTGGACAGTATAGCTTTTTTGATTTGAATTTTACAATTCAGGCACAGAGGTCAATTTGAAGTAGAATTGATGTGATAGTCAGTTGAAACTGTATCACTGTCCTCAAAATGTGTAATCCACACACAGTAGTAAACTCCCATATCATAATGAATACTTATAAGTACTATTTTCAGTAATGAATGTTGCTTCATCCATATTTTCAAATGTTAACACCCAAAATATTTATAAAGCAAAGTCAATTTTTACCTTCTTTGATAATACAATTTAAGATCATTTTAGTAGGGTTTTGGGAAATAGTCTTCATCTTAAAATAAAATTTCAAATCTGTTAAAGACTTAGAGAACGTAGTGATTTATTGAATTCTGTAAGGCCAGTATTTTTCAACCTCATTATCTAAGCAACCATGTGGGAAGCAGATGTAGGCATGTAATATGTAGACTTTAGGTTATCACTCCAGAAATCCTAGGTCCAACGTGGTACCTAAGAATCTAATTTTAACTAGCACTTCAGTTCTACTATGCGTAGCCTACAGCTCAGATTTTGAGTAGTGTTACAAATGGTTAAGCTAAAGCATGTTTGACTATAGACAGGGAACTTGGTATTATAACAGACAAATAAATAGACAGTTTGAGAGTGCAGTTTTGCCTTCCACAAATCCCATTGTCTTATATATGTGTGATTACTTTTTTGATGATTAAAACTTTTCTAATTGTTCAGACTCTTATTTATTAAAATGGAAAGTTATGGCACCTTCTTACAGATGCATACCATACCAATAGTATGGTGTATATTTATGTTAAGACCTGAGAAATAAAAATCTACACCTATCTCTTCTTAAAACTCCATGCAGTCATAGTAGACACTTACAGAAGTATAAACCTGTAAGATCAAAGGCAATGCCAAAGGAAAGAATAGGAGCCAAGAAAATGATGAAAAGCAGATAAAGAAAAGGGTGGGAACAGACTTAAGCAAAAGAGACTCTAGAACCTTTAATGATCATAACGGGGAATACAGGGTGAGTTATAAGCTCATTGGCCAGAGAATCATGAAAAATCTCTGGACTTGGAGGAAACAGGACTGTTGAAGGCAGGGATGAAGTTTTGGACTAAATATAAAGGGATTTCAACATCTGTATACAAAACAGACCACGAGACACTCTCTGACTCTACAGCAGCCAAATAATCCTCTCCCTCTCCCTTACAGGAAAATAAATGTTTATTCCTTGAGAAATTGAATTGGGGAAGTTTTGCCTTAGGGACTCCAAGAAAATTAGAGGGTATGAAGAAAAAGAATTTAAAGCAGGGAAATTATGTAAAAGACTGCACTTGAATGTTGATTCCGTGGCCCCGTCACTTGCCTTACTTCCAAAATACTAATATCCAGTTTTGTATCTCCTTTGGGATTGGAAATTGGAGGCATCATCTTTAAGGGAATGAATGGTACCAGAAAAAAGAACTGATTACTGCTTTTGGTGAGTCTGAACATAAAAAGGTTACCTGGTCACTCTGCAGTAGTTCACCAGTAGTTTATAAGCATCACCTGTTTCATAAATTATGAGTCTGCCTTTTAGTACCTCAGTGTTAAACGTGAATGGACAATAAATAGTCAGGTACCAGAATTTAAGGGAAAATTCAAGATATAAGAACGAACACACACACACACACACACACACACACACGTCAGAGAAAACAATTTGGAGAGGCAAGAAATTTTTTTAAAAGCTTTGCTCATAGAAGAGAGTTATACCCATGGGGGATACATTAGAATAATGCTATTTTTAAAAAAAGAGTAAGAGAAAAGGAAAGAACTCAGAAATTAAAATGTATGATAGCCAGAATCATTTAGCAGAAAGATCCAAAGGAAAAAGTGAGTTTTTCTAACAGTAAAACAATAGTCAGCATGAGATGGGGAGGAGGAATAAGAAATATAAAGAATTTGTCTAGAAGGTATAACATCAAACTAATAGAAATTCCAAAAAATTGGACAGAGAAATAGATTATGACTAGCTAGTAGGTGGGAAGAAGACGATGTATTAATGCCCTATAGGACTATTTCTTTTTTTTCTAAATATGGGCATATATTTTAGAAAGAAAAGTATTTGTTTAGGTAAAAAAAGAGAAGCAAGAATGCTCAGCAAACTAAATAATTCAGTATCACCAGAACTCTAGAATCTTGAAACAATTGTTACCTAACAGCAAAAACAAAAATAATTATTTCATAAAGTGAAATGTTGATGTTGCTTAGTAGAATATACAGATTATGAAATAATATATAAAAGGACCCAACTTCTTAACAAAATATCTTTGCACACATAAAAAAAAATACAAGAGTATGATACAGCAGGGTTAAAAATAGTTATCTGAATGGTAATAGTTATTTTGTGAATTATTTTCAAATTGTCTGCATGGATATACTGGTTTTGTTTTTGTTTTTTTAAAGATTTATTTATTTATTTATTATTTATTAATACAAGCCACTGTGTAGTCAGAAGCGCGGGAGGGTGAGAGAATTCACTAGAGCCAGAGCGGGGAGCAGAGCAGGCAGAAGGACCAAAGTACACTGCTGAGGGGAGCAGCGGGCGGCAGGAGAGGTCTGCGTGCCAGGTGGGACCCTCCTCTGGTGGCTGGGGAGCAGCCGGGGATCAAACCAGCGCTGCAGAGGCTGCGGGCAGCTTTGCAACCCAGCACTCAACCGCTGCGCCACCAGGGAGGCCCTGGATATACTGTTTTTAAGATTAGAAATAAATTCAGAACAACTGAGAGAAAAGTAAGACAGACATTTTTTCAAAACTCCACTTACTGGTTCTTTCTGTGAACAAGTCACTGTACTAAACTCTTTGGAAGTTACAAAGTTAAGTAAGACATCACTCCATTGTATCAAGAAGATCACAATCTAGCCTGGGAGATAAAAATAAATAAATAATAGACACAAATAATATAAGATTAAATATTTTAAGTTTCCTAAGTATGAAGGCCAACAAAATTATGTTTTTAGTAAGAAAGATCACTTTTGAATGTAATGTAGTGTGAGAGGCTGGGAGTAGAAAGGTGAGTGGGATTTCAAGAGGTAGAAATTGTGTGAGCCATTCCAGAAAGAACCAAGACTCAGAAGTGTATAAGCACAAGTTAATTTTAGCCAGTTCCTTTTGTAGAAGATGTATATACTCTTTGGCACTTATAGTATAGGGTGCTAGATATAATGGGATTTGGATTTTGTTCAGCAAAAGAGCCATTGAAAGTTGACAAGGGAAGTAAAATAATTACACAAGGGAAGGAGAGAATAGGTGATATATAGTGTATTTATCTAGCCCATGATAATGAAAACTTGAACTAGGATACTGGTTGTGAGAATGAAAAGGAGGAATGAACTTGGAAAAAAAAAAAAACTGAATGAGTTGGGAGTATATAGAGTTTAACAATCATTTGTATAATGAAAACTACAAAACTAGTAAAGGAAATAAGATTCAAAGAAATGGAAAGATAGCCCATTCTCCTGGGTAGGATAGATTAGTATCATTAAAATGGCTATATTATCCAAAGCAATTTGCAGATTTAATCATTATCTGTTAAAATACCAAGGACAATTACCAAATTTATATGGAATCACAAAAGTCACTGAATAGCTAAAATAATATTGATAGAAAAGAAGAAAAATGGAGGTATCATACTCCATGACTTCAAAAAATATTACACAGCAGCAGTAATCAAAACAGTGTGGTACTGGAACAAAACCAGAAACTCAGACCAATGGAATAGAATCGGAAGCCCACAGATAAATCCATTATAAATAGGGACAGCTAATTTTCTTTTTTTTTTTTTTTTTTTAAATAGTTTTTTTTTTTTTTTTTATAGAGGCATGTTTTTATTTATTTATTTATTATATTTGTTTGTTTTGTTTTTGTTTATACATGCACTGGGTACAGTCAGAAGTGCGGGAGGGTGAGAGAATTCACCAGAGCCAGAACGGGGAGCAGAACAGGCAGAAGGACCGAAGCACACTGCTGAGGGGAGCAGCGGGCGGCAGGAGAGGTCTGCGCACCATGTGGGACCCTCCTCCGGGGCCAGGGAGCAGCCGGGGATCGAACCGGCGCCGCAGAGGCTGCGGGCAGCTTCGCAACCCAGCGCTCAACCGCTGCGCCACCGGGGAGGCCCGGGACAGCTAATTTTCAACAAAGGAATTAAGACCACACTGGAGAAAAGACAGCCTTTTTAATAAATGGTGGGAATCATGGGTAGCCACATGCAAAAAAAATAAAGCAAGACCCATATTTAACACCATACTCAAAAATTCATTTGAAATGGATTAAAGATTTGGACATAAGAACTGAAACCATAAATTATTTGAGAGAAAGTATAGGGACATGCTACAGGCCATGTACCATAAAGATGTTTTTGGGAATAAAACCCCAAAAACAAGGGAAAAAAAAATAAACAAGTGGAAATGGATCAAACTTAAAAGCTTTTACACCTCAAAAGAAACCATCACAAAAACAAAAAGGCAACCTACAGAATAGGGGAAAATTATTGCATACTATGCCTCCAAAAAGGGGTTAATCTCTAAAATTTACAAGGTACTTACACAACTCAACAACAGAGAACCAAATGACTCAATTAAAAAATGTGCAAAAGGTCTCAATAGACAATTCTCTAAAGAAGACATTCAGATGGCCTTATAGACATACAAAGATATTCAACATCACTTATAAAAAAATGCAAACTAAAACTGCACTGATATGCCACCACATTCCTGTGAGAACTGCCCATATAAAAATGAATGGAATTAACAAATGCTGGAGAGGTTGAGGTGAAAAAGGAACTCTTATCCACTGTTGATGGGAATGTAAGCTGATACAGCCCCCATTGAAAACAGTATGCAGATGTCTCAAGGAAATAAAAATGGAAATTCCATTTGCACTAACAATACCACTGTTATATGTCTATCCAAATAACATGAACAACTGAACATGAAAAGATCTAGCTATACCTATGTGCATAGCAGCACTCTTTACAGTTGTCAAATCATGGAACCAACCCAGGTGCCCTTCAACAGATGAATGGATAGAGTAACTGGTGAATATATTCATTGAGTATTATGTTGCTGTGAGGAAGGTGAAGTGGAGGCATTTAACAGAACATGGATGGACTTTGAAGTGATTATGTTGAGTGAAATCAGCCAAAAGTGATATAGGATGGTTTCATATTTGTGGAATATAAATGCCAAAAAAAACGAATTACATGCAAACAATAAGAGAAATAAAAATCTGACCTTGGCAAAAAGGAGATAATGGTTACCAGAGGAAAAAGGGGGTAGGATATGGAGGCACATGGAGTATGGACATGGGTGGTTTGGTGGAGGCAAGTAAATCACCTTTTTGGAAATGAAAAAAAAAAAAAAAGAATTTAGCAATCATTTGAATGTAGGGAAAAGTAAGAGGCAACAAAAGTGACTGTCTGGATAATTTTTTTTTTGCATCTGGATAATTAAAACGGTGGGAACACTAGCACAGGTCAGAATAAAGAAATCATTTTCTGGAAGAAGATAATTTCAGGTATGTAGTTTGCATGAGGCAATACTTAAAATGCCATTTGAAAGTATGAGTTTGAAGTGCATGCATATTGAATGTCACCTATACTTAATAACTTCTATAAGCATTGTCAGTTCAAAATTGGTAAAACATGATCTGTCCTTATGACAGAGCTTATTATTTGCACTAGGAAAATAAATAGGTATCAAATTGATAATTACTATACAATTAATCCTAGGTAATGTATCAGAGAGGATAGAGAGAGGTCTCTGAGAACTCTGTCTTTAGGCTCACCAAGATCATTTTCAAAATATTTAAATGATGAGTGCAAGCCTGGGGATATTACTCCAGGCATGATTTGGATGTTTTTTAGAAGTAAGGGCTTAATCTAGGGAGAAAAGCAGGGAATTACTGAGAACAAAATCTGAGGGTAAATATATATTTGTCCAGTAGGAAAGAGTTGCCTATTCCAGTGAGTGGGAACGCAGAATCTGATCCCAGGAAATTTAAGATAGATGAAAATTTTGCTTGTGAAAAGAAATTAAGATTGTTTAAAATTGATTAAAGTCCCCTGGACTTAGAAGATCTGAGGTTTTGGGTGAATTTTTAAAAATGTTTTGTTCATATCAGAATGAAATTGGTTCAGATGATGATAATAATAATATTTATGAAAATGGAAGTAGTAAATAGTGGTCTACGAATATACGTGGTATATAAATTAACTTATTTATATATCATATGAAATAGGTTGTACATATTTACAACTAAATATATACTGGAAGCAAATATGAGCAATATTTTCATAAACTTTTTTTTTAAAGCCATACCAAAGAACTGACAGAAAATGGCCTTGAGATAGAAGAGCCATATTAGATATGGCAAGGATTATTGATGATATTTGAAAATAAGTTTTCAAAAGAGTAGTCAGGGTATGATCTAGACAAAGTGCGTGAGAGCAAATTGAAAGAGATGATGGCAGTTCCTGGAAATCCTGAAACACTGACTCCTCCACCCTACATCCTACCCCCTATTATCTGACTTCTACGTTTCCTTCAGTTAGTTATCAACCTAAATGTTCAACCTCAGGCAGACTTTCCTGTTCAACCTTCTCAAGTTAATGAGGTTCTCCATGTTATACTCTAACACTATTCTTTTGCTTCATAGACTCTAACACAATTGGTAATATATTCAATATATATTTGTTCAGTGACTGTCTTCCTCACTAGACTTCAGTTGCATGAGAAAAAGCACCATGAGAATTTGTTTCCCATTGTGCATTCCAACTTCAGCACTGTGTTGGTACATTGTATGCTTTTAATATATATGTTATTAGATGAGACATGTGAAAGATAAGGCGGAGCATTTCCAGGGAAAATTTAATAGAGATTAGAATAGTTATGAGGTGTCAAAATCTAGCATCTCACCCTGTATGTGGACTGCTGCAGTGTCATACAGATTAGTATGTAGGGACATTGAGTTTATACTTTTAGAACAATTAATGCAAATTATTCAACAAGAACAAGGATGTGATGAGGAAGAAAGAATTTGTTTTAAAACAAATCAAAATCAACAAGTGACTATAAACTAGAGACACACTGCGGGGCCAATGAAAAAAGTTTGTCCTCAGCCAATCAAAAATGGCTCTTATGGAAGAGGGATTAGGGTCAAAATAAGGGGGGTTGGAATTATATGGGGAATATAACCAAGATGAAAATGCATACATTGTGCAAAAATGAAAAATGATGTAAAAATATATAAAATAAAATAAATGTAAATTATCAAAAAAATAAAACAGATAAAGTGGACGAAGATAAAGTAGACAGGATAGACTTTAAAAATGAGAGCTGTAGGGGGCTCCCTGGTGGCACAAGGGGTTAAACACAACACTGTGAAGCTATCCACAGCCACTGCAGTACGAGTTCCATTCCTGGCCAGGTAGCTGACCCACATGGCCCAGCAGACCTCTCCTGTCTCCGCACTGCTCCCCTCAGCAGTGTATTTCAGTACATTTTCCTGCTCTGTTCCCCATTCTATCTCTGGTGAATCCTCTCACCCTCCACACCTCTGGTTTGTATGCCAGTTATTGTATGCATAAATAAATAAATCTTTAAAAAATGAGAGGTGTGAGGGCCTCCCCGGTGGCGCAGCGGTTGAGCGCTGGGTTGCGAAGCTGCCCGCAGCCTCTGCAGCGCCGGTTCAATCCCCGGCTGCTCCCAGGCCACTGGAGGAGGGTCCCACATGGCGCGCAGACCTCTCCTGCCGCCCGCTGCTCCCCTCAGCAGTGTACTTCTGCCTGCTCTGCTCTCCACTCTGGCTCTGGTGAATTCTCTCACCCTCCCGCGCTTCTGACTATACCCAGTGCTTGTATAAATAAATAAATAAATCTTAAAAAAAAAAGAGGTGTGAAAAATGGATTTTGAAAGCAGTAAGATGTATAGTGTCTGTTCATCCTTATATGAGCCGGGAGTTAAGAGGAAGCGGAGTGTGGAACACCATGAGTAGTAAATACATAGGAATCATAAGTTGCAATGTGACAGGACTAATAAGGGGAAGACAGAGGGACAGCTGAACTATTTTACAGTGTTGTTAACGGCAGTGTCTGTGTTTAACAAATATTAATTGATTAATGAATTGTTCATTGAAAATTCATCACTAATTTCTAAATAAGCATCAGTAAGCAACCCAAAATTTAGTAATGGGGCGAGCAACCAGACTTTTTATAATCTGATGAATTGGAATACAATGACATGTAAGTATATTTATATTAGTCTAAATATTTTTTACTAAAACTGTTTTCTTGTATTCGTTAATGTTCTCAATGATACAGATTCCTTACACCATACATAACCACGTGGTTTCCACTTCCCAGAGATTCTTGGTTCTGATAAAATAGAAGTTATTTTGCCTCATATTTAGAAATAACTAATCCTGGCTTAATGAGCTTTTTTTAATGGTCTTCAAAATATGATTATGAATAAGTACTTTTAGTTATATATAAGTTTTTTTTTTTTTTAGTTTAGTCAGTATTGTGAAACTTTCATGCAGCTGTAAATACCTTGACTTCCCACGGCAGTTCAGGTCTGCTTGTGACCATGTTGTAGTGTGGGCTTCTAAGGTGGACTGGAGTTAAGGGTGCTGTCTTTGGCTATGAAAAAAGTTGTCTATTTGTCCTCAGCCAATCAAAAATGGCTCTTATGTGAGTCAAATGAGAGTTGTTGACCTTATTCACACTGATTTACTCCTGAGTGTTTTGCCACACATCACCTGCTGTTTTGTTTTTCTATATCCATTCGGAATTAAGAATCATAGTGCTCTGTGATATCCTTGCCAATAGTCATACATTAAAACATACCTCTTCCCATAATGTCTTATTTCTTTTTAATTTTTTAAGTTTTTCTTTTTTTTTTTTTCTTAATGATTGTGAGCATCACAGAAGTCTACCAGGTGTACAGAGATATGATCACCTGGCTAATTACAGGATAACTTACTTGTGAATGTGAAATGTGCTGAAAATATTACTATAACAAAATCTGTTCAGGCTTCAGTTGATTATTACTAATACTCCTGACTCAAAACACCTAGTGAGTTAATTCTTGGTAATGTAAGAATGTGCTAATGTGGGAGAATCTACTTAACTGCTGTAAAATTTTGCATGTGTGAATAGTTATTACCAAGGTGGAAAGAAAAGAGAAAGTTTCTGCTTTTATCTGTACTTATGCTCATTACTTTAAGTTTTTTTTTTTTTTTTTTAGTTTTCTTAGTACCCGTGAATAATGATAACTAGAGTTGTTGCCTTTTAATTTTCTTCAGTAAAATTCCATCTTTACCCCCTCCGATAAATAAATTATTATTATGTATCTAGGACAACTCTGATTTGTCTTTGAATGAGTCAAAACTGTGAGAATTGTGTGAGTAAATGTTAGTGTTAAGAATCAGATAATTTGAAGATTGATCACCAGATCCTCATAATCTAGGATACAGTCAGAGCATGAATTTGATTCAGTATTTCCCCTGTCAACACGGGTATAAACTGCTTATTTTTTTGGTTATCTTTTAGTCTGGTAGAAATTTGTTATCTTTTCTTGCCTAAATCTGAATGTGGAGGAGGAAGAGATTGAAGTTCGAAAAGCATAAATATGCTTCCTCCAGAATGTCAGAAGTTAGCTGTTAACTTTGATTGGGGTGAGACTGACAGTGCACTGACCTTGAGCTCTCTCTTCACAGTGGGTAAACCTCACAAGTGCAACTACTGTGGACGAAGCTACAAGCAGCGCAGTTCACTGGAGGAGCACAAGGAGCGCTGCCACAACTATCTCCAGAATGTCAGCATGGAGGCTGCTGGGCAGGTCATGAGTCACCATGGTGGGTAAAAATGGCATTCAGCCCTCTACTGCTTTTATAATTTCTGGCTTAGAGAGTTCTTACCACCCTTCAGCATAAAGATAAAATCTCACTCTTTAAAACAATTTTAAAACAGATATCATTAACTTTGTGTGGGATTATCTTCTTAAGCATTTGAAAGAAGTAAAGCTTTGAGATATTTTGCAAACAAGCTATGTTGCGTTTTTTTTTTTTTGTGCTACTCTCCAATTATTTCTTTTAACACCTGTCTGAATTAACATAATTAGCCTAATCATAAGGCAGTTGATCTTGAATACAATAAAGGAAGGAAATGTTTTCTCTTTCATCTGCTGCACCAAATAATTAAAGATGGTTCCACATAAATCAATAGGTTCACTAGAAGAATTAATTGGTTATTTGTGTATTTTCAGCTCTCTTAGGTAAACGATAGTAATGCAATTGGAAAAAACTGATTCGCTTACTACAAGTGTGGGGAACACGATTAGGCACACCGCTTTCTCCACAAAAAGCAAAACATCCACATCTTCTCAATACATAGTAGCAGGTGGGCAGGCAGTCCCGATCAATCTGTAATTCTCTTATTAATGTTAGTAAATCAGCCTTATAACGGAGAGTTATGAATTTCAGTTCCTTAAATTTCTCTCTTGTCCTACTAATTTTATTTTTATACTGGCTGATTTAATTATTAATAAAAATACATACAAAATCATAGTGTATTAATACATTTATATCTTTCATTAAAAAAAGTTTGACTAATATTGCCAAATATAGTATGGAATGCTATAGTCACAGTTTTATTGAAGTAACATTTGTTTATGACATTAGTTTTATATCACTATAAATCAACATCTGTATTTATTAAATTCACCAGCAAAAGTCTAGTTTCTAGTCACTTTAAAAATAAAACTATCCACCTAGTGATTTACAGGTACAGACAGTTCATGATTATTTGTCGAGTTTTTGTTTCATAGACTACATACTATATAGAACATGATGTGATTATTTGTTGTTGTATTGTGATTTTTTTTATTTAAAGCATTTCTTTTATTATCCCGAGTGATCTAAGCATTTCTTTGTAATGAAGGTAATTTATATACTCTAAAAAAATAGATTTCATTTATCATTGTGAATCCATTTAGCTTTATTATTAAAATTGTTATCTAATATTTGTTAAAAACCTGTCTGTTTCTTAAATCTTGGTAAGTTTGGTATTATACGTTTGATTATTAGGACTTTTGAGGATAGTACTGAATCTAGAGCAGAGGGGTTAAAATGGTGAATCCTGGTCTCCAATAAAACTACTCTGCTGTGTCACTCATAGACTTGATGTGAGAATTTAATGTGTTTGGAAGTATAATAAATACCCAATAAATAGCCCTTTTTACTATTACATTTCTGGGAATTAAATATTAAGGAATAGTAAATTTTCCATTGTTCTTAGCATTAACTTTGGAATTTGAGATTTCTTTTGCCTACAACACACTCTGTGATTAAATTGTGGTTTTTTTTGGAGGTAGTTTGAGGCAGGGAAACCTATGGATGCTGTAGGCACATGCCAAAGTTTTCCAAAGACATCTTAGGGCATCACTACTAGTTTTTCCACATAATGTTCTCTCCTTGCTGTTTTTATTTTTTTTTTTTTTTTTTTAATAGAGGCACGTTTTATTTATTTATTTATTTGTTTGTTTGTTTTGTTTATACATGCACTGGGTACAGTCAGAAGCGCGGGAGGGTGAGAGAATTCACCAGAGCCAGAGCGGGGAGCAGAGCAGGCAGAAGGACCGAAGTACACTGCTGAGGGGAGCAGCGGGCGGCAGGAGAGGTCTGCGCGCCATGTGGGACCCTCCTCCGGTGGCCGGGGAGCAGCCGGGGATCGAACCGGCGCCGCAGAGGCTGCGGGCATCTTTGCAACCCAGCGCTCAACCGCTGCGCCACCGGGGAGGCCCTCCTTGCTGTTTTTACATTTGATTAATTCTGTTAATTCCTTTTCCCATTCACAGTTAATCATGAAACTCTATGCATACTTACCTGAATAAGAAATAAAGTCTCTCCTAAAAGACTTTATGTTGTTATAGGTAGGTAAGGTTTACATACATATAATCAATGTTTAATTATCTTTTGGAAGATTAACCAGTTGTAGATTAACTACTAACAAAAAATTTAAATAGGTAAATTTTTACTCAAACCATGACAAGGACAGGGACCTTTACAAATGGCACTGAAGCTGGACTAGAGCAGGGGAAAGTGGAATAAACACCCAATCCTGGGCAACAGGGGCAGAGCCAAGGCAGAGCAGTGATATGTTTTGATATCATTTACAGGCCCAAATATTTGTTCTTAAATATCATATGTAGTTTTAACCAGATAAGTTTACCTTAATGCTAACACTTCATGCTCTGCTTTTCCTACGTGTGTACTACTAATAATTTGAGATTATCCTTAATCTCCTTTCCTTTTGTTAAAACTCTTTTTTTTTTAATTTTATTTTATATATTTTACATCATTTTTTTTTGCACAATATTTTCATCTTGGTGATAGTCCCCATACAATCCCCGCCCCCTTGTTTTAAAGACGGGGCTTCCATATGATCCAGCAATTCCTTTTGTTAAAATTCTTAATGGGAAATTCACCATATGAGGTATGAATTGATCAATGCCATGAGAAAAACATGGATCAGATGCTGCTAGAGTTCATATTTACCTTGTCCCATACACATGCACACAGTGAAATTCTTATCTATCCCTTTCCCTCTATATCCTGTTACATCTGGGTTTTGTTTTTTTTCTTTTTTCTTTTAGTGGTAGGTGTGGGAGTTATCTTTGGGGTTGCTATTAGCAATGTGAATTAATTACTATTCTTTTTTTCTTTTTCACATATGCCAAAATTACATTTTCTAGCCTCTCCTTCACAAAACTCTTCCCTTTGTTGGCTCTTTTAACAAGGAGGTGTCTGATTCCAGGAGGCTTTCTTTCACTTCAGGGCACATTTATTAAGGTCTTGCTGTATGCCAAATTCTGTGGTATATTGTGGGGCAATAAAGATAAATTGACACAATTTCATTCTTATACTTATAGCCTGGTAGTAACTTACATACTTAAGACAAATTGACGCAAGTGCTCTAACAAATGTGTCTATACAATTCTCTGGTAGCACTGATGAGAATGATCTATCTGGAAAAGTCAAAGAAAACTTCGCATATGCAGTGTTTGAGCTGTACATAAGAATAAAAAAAAATTGCTTAGATTGGGCCAATGCACAGAGAACATGTGTTCAAGAGAAACTGCCATAGGCTAAGGTTTGGGGACATAAAATAACATTAACAACAGATTCCAAGACATTGAATATAGTTTGGAGGTAAAGGGGTGGCAGAAAATGAAACTGAACTCGTAGAGTGTGATGCATACTAGAGCCTTTTGTGATAATCCAATCTTTGAATTTCACTGGTTTGATCAAATGTGTGTCTTCTAAAGAAAAGTGTAGTCCCCAGTGTAGACTTTAGGTAGATACCTGATGGGTTTGAGGAAGGGTGGTGAAAGGACAAGAGAAAAGGATAGAAAACTGAATATATATTTAGGAGGAGAATGAAAAGTTCTTGAGTTTTATGACAAGGGAGGGAATTCATCATGTGTAATTTTGGAAAAAAAAGATAATAAAGTGGACTTTATGGCAGATTATCTTATTTGAATGTTATCTTTATCAGATTGAAGAAAAAAATATCAAAACCAAAGGTGTAATTATCTTTTCCCTTAATTGGAAGATAAAATGAAAGTGTGAACAAAAAAAGATAGCCAACATTAAAGCAAGAAAACATATATATTCTTTAGTTTATGCTTTGAACTTGTTGGCAGTTTATTTGTAATAAACTATAAATGTAATAAACTGTAAATAAATTTGTAAATGTTCTAGTAAACTTTGTCAACCTGTTGGGTGAAACATTTTCTTCATAAAAACATTCAGTAAACATCCACTGAATATTACATCTGTCTCTCATCATAAAAGTTATTAAAGGCAAAAAATCAGTGCTTACCCTAAGGTTCAGTGCTTATACCCTTATCAATTATTGGAAGAAATATAGTAAACCAAGAGCTAGAGCATCGTGTGATAAGAATTATGAGGGCACAGAAGATAGATATCCAAACCACTCTGGGTGTCCAAGAAGAATTTTTAGGGTAGTTATGGTTTCAGTGGCACTTTAAAAGGCAAAATAGCTAGCTAAATAAGTGGAGAAGGGTATTTCATGCAGAGACAATAGCAAGTGTCAAAAAATAGAAGTTTAAAAGAGGAGAGTGGGTTAAGGACCCACAAGCTGCTGTGTATAGTTAGAGTCTAGTTTGTAAGGGCAAGCAAAATCAGAAGGTTGATAAAGTGAGAGAAACAGACTGTGAACAAATCATCAAGGGCATATTAGACTAAGCAAATAATTTAATATTTTAGCCTAAAAACATTATTACATTGATATAGTACTGCTAGAAATGTGGGAGGTAAATCAGAAGAATCAGAACATATGCAGTAGACTATCACAGCAATCTCCTGATTGGTCGAATTGAATATAGTTGCCTCAAATATGCAGAAATGTTAAGTGACTGGAAACTATGGATGTAGAATTTTAAACACTTGACAACTCCATGTGTGTATATTAGGAAAAGGAATGGGGAGAAGGAAGTCAGACGTCTGGGTGAAAGGAAGAAATGTAGGATTTGTTAGTTGTCTAGTATGAATGACCCGATATGTAGTAGTACCAGTCACTGAGATGAGTAGTAGAAAAATAGAAATTTCAGTTTTTGAACATAATATCTTTTAGGTACCTGTGAGAGACAGCCAAGTGAAACTGGGAGGAAGCTGAATGCATAGATCTCAAGTTCTCAAGAGAGTTTTGGATAGGAAATAAAGTTGTGGGACCAATCAATATATAGATAATAACCTGAAGTAAAAGGTTTTATAAGGTTATGTGGGTAAGTCTAGAGTGAGACATCTAGAAGGCAAAGAAAATACAAGGAAAAAAAAGCCATGAAGATGAGTAAGAGCAGAAGGTGGGAAAATGGAAAGAGTAATTTCACAGAAGCCAAAGCAAATGTCAGCACTGTCTGGTGTTGTCAGGAAAATTACTAAGACGAATAGGTTTTTTTAGATTCGACAGTATGGAAGAAATTTGTGAAGACATCTGTTGTTTTGTCTACTCTACATACCTTTCTCCTTTTGATAACAAAACTTCCATTTCCCCTTAGAGTATTGTCTCCCAGTTAGTGAAGCCCTTGGTGGGACTCATTCTAGGTGTTCTGCCCTCTTTTGGCTAGCAGGTAGACATGTGACCTAAGCTAAGTCCCCAAATTATCTTGGAATTTGAGTTTTGAGTGGATTGTCTAGTAAAAATAGCTATGCTGAGAGAAATTTCTCTCTTTATGGATTATCAATGTGATGAGATAATGAAATAATGTAAGTATATATTTCTCCCATTATGATTTCAAAAGTAAGTTCCAGAAAGATACTTCCAGGTTAGGAAGTGCTCTAACTGGTGAAATTAGCATATTGATATTTTCTTAATCTAGATAAATGGCTCACTATGTGACTGATGTGTTTTTGAGTTAGTGATTTTCTTTTGTGTTTCAAGGAATATATATGCAGAAACATTTTGACGCATTGTACCCAGACTTATGAAAGCAAAATTTAAGATCAGTTACATATTTCAGAAGTGTATTAGATCGTTTCCCAATGGTAGACCTAATACATATGTCAAACATGCTTATAAAAAGTCAACACAAACTAGTGTCTACAAATAATAGTATACAACAGGATCTGGAGTCATATCAACATGATTCAACACTATTCCCTGATAAATAGATATAAACCCTAAATCAATAAACATCTCTGTCTTCGTTTTCCCCATTTGTAAAATGGAGATGGTAACAGTACCTATCTCAGGTAGTTTTTAGAAGAATTAAATGAATTATTAAAAATGTACCATCCTACAACAGTGCTTATCACAGGGTACACATCAGTTATTATTATTTTTTGCTGATATGGTAGCAACGAGATCAATATTTGATATATCAAGGGCTGTTGTAAAGCAGAAGTTAGACCAGAGCTCTGCCGAAGTCATTGTTTTCAGTTCACATGAGCTTCATTGAACTTGGGACAAATCATCTGAATTGAGGTGGATGTGGTATGGGACCGTTCCCACACCCAGGTTTCGTTTTGAGTGTTAATTGTGTGCAAATATGAAAATTCAAGGTGAGACTTAGAACAAAACTGCCAAGTTTTGGACTGTTCATTTCAAAACTAATTAGTATATTCAATTCTGGGGGCAAACCCCGTTTTTAGCAAAATTTACAACAAACTTTTTTTCTTTCCTTCTTTCATTTTGGATCTTGGATTGTGATCTGTATCTAATTCAATGGTTCCTCGCCACATCACTAGTGCCATTCGACCTTTCTAGTCCCGCCCTTAGTTGAATTCTGTGGTCATCTCTGCCTTTCTTTTTAAGTACATATTTTTAAATTTCAGTTGTTGTTGAAAAAAATTATGTTTTTGTAATGTTTCAGGGCATACTTTTTGCACTTGATAGTATCATGAATTATATCTCTATAGGAAATAAACTCAATGTTTTCCTTGTTTCTGAATCCCATCTTGGAATTTTTTTTTCCAAATTAATATCCAACAATTACAGAATCCCTTACCATTTACAGCCAGACGACCATTTATAAAACAGGAACTAAAGACTAATTTTTTTTTTTCTGGCCCATCCACTACTAAGTTAAATACACAAGTTAGTTATTCATTGTGTCTGCCATAGGTCATCCTACAAATTCTACTGAATGTCAGTGTTTTAAAAACATGTCCAAATCAGGAAAACCTTTCTGATACAATTTTTTGTTGTCTTCAAAATTGGCAACCTATATTAGTTATTAAGTAGGTCATCTGAATTGTGTACTGAATTTTAACTTTTGTCTCTTGCTTTCTCACTTTATTTTAGTGTCCATTCTTATAAAAGAGAATGCGTAAGTTAAAAGAGCAGAAGAAATCATTTTATATTGCATGCTGAGCAAGTCAAACTCTCCTAAGATAGGAAACCATTAGGCTTCAAAACTACTGGCACAGTGGAATTGGAGAAAGCAACAATAATCAAGAAGTTATATGTTAAGATCTTTCCTGTCAACACTGGTTTTAATCAGCTGACCTGATGTGTCTCAGTAGTTTCTCTACCCTTAAACATCCTGTGACAGTAATTTTATTCAGAAATAACTTTTGTAACTTCTTTGTCTACACTATTAATGTCAATATCTAATATCAGTATCTATAAACTAATACATTAACCCATGGAACTTAGGCAAAAGAAACAAAGAGGGAGCCTCATTGGAGAGATTATGTCAAATGAATTGGAACAGTAGTTTAGTGAGCAAATATGCTAATTAGGAAAACCTTGGATTTGGAATCCAATTTAGAAAAGAGCAGGATTCTTTTATCCTGCTAAAGAACTGTTTTTAAAATAAATTATAGCTGTAAAGCTGCTACCCTTTCCATATTCAGAATTGGATCGCTTTGTGCAGGTATTAGCTACTGCCAGTAGGACTAACAGCTTACTCAACTCATCAAATAGGAAATCTGCTCCAGAAAAATAGATGGGTGAAAAAAAAATGGTTAAATATTATGCTGTAATCATGTGTGTCTGCTTAAGCTTTCCTCCAACACAAGGTGACTGACTTAAATTGTTTTAGAAAAA